>NW_027555625.1:134827969-135499219 GCF_003287225.1 Phascolarctos cinereus | reverse complement strand
CTGTGTGGTTTCAAAGCAGATTTCTGAAACCCAGCTCATTCCTTTATGCCTACATAAAATTCTTAGAATTTTTTGATAAAGTAAACCTTCATTTCAAAAATAAACTTTGAAGTTTGAAAGTAAAAGCAGATAAATAGTTTCCCAGTGCAGAAAGTATTCTTATGCAGTGCTGGAAACCAAACCAGTATTTCAGTGGGCTGAAATAACAGATGATGATGTTCACATCCTCAGTGAATAGCATGTGTGTGCCAAAATCAATTTAGTCAATAGACTTAGACTGACTTAACTACTCTTTTTCTTTCTCTGTTTTTTTCCTTTTCTGAGTCTTATAGGTCTCTTCCTTCTTCCTACATTCTCTTTCCTTCCTTTTATTATTTCTCTCCCTTTTCTTTTTTTAAAATTTAATAGTATTTTATTTTTTTCCAATTACATGCAAAGCCAATTTTTAACATTCATTTTAAAATTTTGAGTTCCAAATTTTCTGCCTTCCTCACTCCCTCACCCACCTCCTCACTAAGACAGTGAGCAGTTTGATATAGGTTATGTATGTGCAATCATATAAAACATTTCCATATTAGTCATGTTGTAAAAGAACAAACAGGCCACAAGAAAAGAACCACAAAAAAATAAAGAAAGTAAAAATAATGTTTTGATCTGCACTCAAACTTTCATGCTTCTTTCTCTGGATGTTGGCAGCATTTTCCAGCATGAGTCCTTTGCAGTTGTTTTGGATCATTGTATTGCTAGGAAGAGCTCAGTCAATCATAGTTGATTATGGTTCAGTATTTCTGTTACTGTGTACAATTTCACTTTGCATCAGTTCACATAAGCCTTTCTAGGTTTTTCTGAAATCTGCCTGCTTGTGATTTCTTATGGCACAGTAATATCCTTTTACATTCATATACCACAACTTGTTTAGCCATTCCCCAATTGTTGGGCATTCCCTCAATTCCCATTTCTTTGCCACTCCGGAAAGAGCTGCTATAAATGTTGTACAAATAGGTCCTTTTCTCTTTTTTTTGGATCTCTTTGGGGTATAGACTTAGCAGAAGTTTTATAGCCCTTTGGCCATAGTTCCAAATTGCTCTCCGGAATGGTTGGATCAGTTCACAACTGCACCAGCCCGTACATTAGTGTCCCAATTTTTCCATATCCCCTCCAACATTTGTTGTTTTCTATCATACTAGCCAGTCTGACAGGTGTGAGGTGGTACCTCAGAGTTGTTTTAGTTTATATTTCTCTAATCAATAGTGATTCAAAGCATTTCTTCATATGACTATAGATAGCTTTGATTTCTTCATCTGAAAACTGTCTATGTCCTTTGACCATTTACCAACTGGTGAATGCCTTGTATTCTTATAAATTTACTCAGTTCTCCATATATTTGCTTCTCTTTTCTGCCTCCCTTTGCTTTTCTTTTTCAGTCTCTCTGCTGATCAAAATTTTGTCAAGAATAGATAAGGAGTGTGCTGTCCAGCATTCTCATTCTTAGGAACCGACCGACTCCATAGATGAACATATGAGCAATGGCTTCCAAAACTTTTTCAGTCCTCAGGTCACTTGGGCAAGATAAAAGACCCTCCAGCCCACCTCCTTACACACACACACACACACACACACACACACACACACAAACTGTCTGAACAACAAAAAAAACCTTTACAGAATTAATGAAAATAAATGAGATTAAGCCTACATTTGTTTTAGTGTCGTAAATAAATTATTCATGCTGACCACAAAATGACAGCCCACTCTGTTATCTTGCATATAGACATATGACATTCATGTGGCCAAATCTAAAATGGTAGCTGAGCCAAAAAAAAAAAAAACCAACCACCTACTGGGGCTCAGGAATGTGTTAGGTGTGGTTTATGCTTTTTTTTTTTTAAATGGAGTCAAGCTATGAAGAGCTAACTCAGGAATGAATAGAAAGTTGCCTACTTCCTCTTACTCCCAAACTCATGCTAAATATAGAGACACCCATGCCAGAGTAGCCCAGGGTGAGAATTTTTCATACCTTTTCTGGATTGGGGAAGTAATTACAGTTTGGATTTCAAAGGTCAGTTATGGAGTCAAAGGCTGAATTAGAGAATAAAAGTTAGCAAGCGGCAGGTAAGTGTCAAAAATGATGATAGTTTACTTTATGCAATTAGAATTTGAGAGTGGATTTTTAATGAGTAAAATTTATTGATGATATTAGAGCAGAGAACCTTTGAAAAGAAGGGTTCTATCTTGTGACTTCTTTCCATGCTGGTATGGGGTATGAAGTGGAAGGGAGGGATTTGACATATGAGCTTCAGAATCTTGGATAGCTCAGAGCATTTGTCATTTAGAAGCAAGAACTGAGGGAAAATAGAATCCACGCTGGAAACTGACTCTTACATTGATAGCCAGGGGTTTTCAACAGCACTGGGGAGAAAGTTGTGACAAGTCGCAGTGCCTACCAATGGAAATCAGCCTGAGTGCTCTCTTCGGTCCTTATGAGATAATGTGGATAAAGCACTTGGCAAACCTACATAAATGTCACTGTTATTCTTATCGGATTGCTCCTACTAGGTGTTGACAACAGCATCTTTTAAATTTACCCTCAACCGTAGCTGACCCACCTTTGAACCAACTGAAGGACCTACCTGTCCTTCCTACACATTTTGAAAATTACTGTAGGAAACTGGTAAAGGAAGTGTTTTTAAACCTGTGGTTCAGCTGGCATTGGAGAATTTCCATACAATGGAAGCTCCTGATGTCTATCCATACTTGTGATATTTTTTAACTAGACAAATTAATAGCTCTAAAAACCTCAGATGTTATAACCAAATTACTAATAGGAAGGCAGTGTCAAGACCACTGTGGTTTAGCATACAAATTCAACCACTGATTTTTCAGTGAAAACATGTGATGGTGACTTACTGTGTCAGTTTACTCATCTGTAGGTTAGTATATTAATACTTCACAGAGGTGTTTGGAGATTTGATTAATGCTTTTAGAGTACTTGGAAGTATTCCATAAAGCATAACATAAGAGCAAAATTCGTAAGAGCTTGGCCTTTAAAAACAAACCTGCCTAAGAGATGATAATAATAGCTAGCATTTATGTAATGCTTTAAGGTTTGCAAAGCAATATATATATATATATATATATATAAATTCATTTTATCTCCGCAACAACCCTGTGAAATAGTTGCTGTTATTATCCCCATTTTGCAGATGAGGAAACTTAGGCACAGAGAGGTTAAGTGACTACTGCACTGTCTTACCACTAGTAAGTGTCCAAGGCAGAATTCAAACTGAAGTGTTCCTGATTGCAGATTCTGTGCTCTCGCCACCCCTAGGAGATACCAAGCAGGTGTGTTCCGTCAACATCACCTAGTTTTCACGTGGGGGTCCTTAACGTCAGCGTGAGCTAGATTGTTGGTCATTGCCCGCTCCATCTGAAGGTAGCTGTCAGTTCATTTCAGAATTTTTCTTGCAAGGGATGTTGCTTCTTGCAAATATTTTAGATACTTTTTCTCAGCTGTCATTTATTAGTAAATCCAGTGTCATTTCAGTAACTCCTTGGGGGCGCAGAAAAGCAAAACGAGGAATCGAGTGACCTAAGTCGGTGCAAAATAAAGACAATGGGATTCTTCAGTGGTCGTTGTTTGAGGCCAGCATGGATATATTGGATTACTATTTACATTTTGCACGTTCCAAAAGTCTAAACTTTACCCCAGTCATCTAATTGCGTTATTGAAGTCATCTATTCTTTTCCCAGTTTTTCATTTTTGCTGGTGAGAAGCAAGCGGTGCTGCCACCTTGTAGCCAAAAGCTTGCCTGACTTGAATGTGTTTAAAAATCAAGTGAATGCCTGTTGTGCGGAGGAGCCTGCCCTTTCTCTTTGTCACTACTTGCAAAAACAACTTAAAAGACAAAGTTGGAGCTTCTGGCTGGGATTGTGTAATTAGCATAATCATGATGCTGTGCATTGTTCATCAGTGCACGCCCCTCAGCCAAATTTCCCATTAAGAGGACACCGATGTTGTCCTAGTGAATAAATCCCTGCACACATGATGCAAATCAGCGTGTTCCTGCCTGCTGTCCGGGACTGCAGTTAATTTTAGCCAGGGTTTGTTCTACAAGTTGTAAAACTGTTTACCCAAGTAGAAGCTCCAAGACTGAAATGTGAGTGCTCTGCCTAATATGATAGGAGCTCTATTTTAGACTTCAGATTGTATTTATGACTCTCAGAGCAGCCTTCTGAAGAATTGTTGGGGCTCAGGTTTCTATTGAAACGACCTGTAAGTACTGGGCGATTTAAAAAAAACAACTTGGCTTTGTTCCCCCCCCCCTTAAATCTGCTTGATATTTGTTAAAGTTTTAGTTACCTTTTGTCTCTTGGAGAACCTGGAAAGTGTGGGTGGGCACTTACGAGAAAGCAATGTGAACCGTTTAAAAATTTGTTTGTTAGCAGGTCTTTTTAGTAAGTGCAAATTTTCAGTGTTTCCAGTAGATGCTTAAACAACCCTCTCACCCTCAAAAAACTACCCCAACTCTAGCTTATGGTTAATGACCTATTTATTTATTGAGCTAGTTACAATATTTCATTAATGAAATGGTTCATGCAGTTACAAAAAAAAAAAGTTGTATGGTTAAACTTTATTCTCTATGGCAATCTGAATCTTTTAATAGCAATACTAAAATTAATTACTGTTATCAGTTTTCTTTTAGCTCTGAGTTTTTGCTAAAATAATGGAGTGTCAGATGTAATATTTTGTAGAGTTTGTACCATTTTTTAAAGGAGTTACTTGAAATGGATTGCCAGGAACGACTTAAAGAGGAGTTAGTACTTTTCATCAGAAGGAAGTAATGTCAAACATCTTCTGGAAGTTGCATAAAGTTAGATCTCTGAAGTAATGAAAATTCTGGGAAATCTCAGATCTTAACTTCTGTTCATCTAGCCAGTGTTCGTTACCACATGTCAGCTTAAATTTGGGTTGAAGATTGAAATAAAGATTTTAATAAAGAATGTCAGTGCTTTAAATGATTTGGATCCTCTTTCATGTTCTGAAATGTGTTTTAACTCAGAGGTCCCTGACCTCATGCCAGTACCGTGCTTGCAGCTCAAAGCCATGTAGGGATTTTCTTTGCCTGGTACCCCTTCAGTTGTACTACTGGCCTTAGGGATTTTAATCTCAGTGGAGCAGTTCAGGTGCTCCCCACATATCCGTATCTGAGAGGCTTCCATAACGAAGCAAGGGATGACAAGGTGTGGTACGAACTAGGAAAGGCAGTACAGTGTGCCCCACTTAAAACGCTGCTCTGCCATTATGTACTACTTGTTTAATAAAAGATTGAGAAAAGGAAGTATTTCCAGTGGTAATTTGTGAAAGGGTATTTTGACATAAAATAGGAAATAAAATAGAACTGATTTCTTTAACTATTTTTAGGAGGAAACTTTTAAACTGTTTTTACTGACTTGAAGATAGACAGTATAGATTAATTGTGGTTGTTGTAGTGGTCTCTCTCATTTTGAAATCTTTACTATTTAGTTTCAGTATTTTTGTGGCAATGCATTTATTTATCATAGGACATATTAAACCTGAGGAATCTAGTTCTCTATATTTTTATTAAAATCTTAAAGAAAATCACTGTTGATTAAATATTGATCCAGCTGGAGGGGACTTTATAGGTCATCTAGCCCTTCTCCCTTATTTTACAAATGAGGAGATTGAGGCCCAGAAAGGTAGTGACTTGTCCAAGGTTTAACGATACCGTAGAAAAACTGCTGAATTTGGAGCCTGAGGATCTGGGTTCAAATCCTGACTCTGTTACTTGCCCTCCTTGAGGCCAGGGGCAAGTTCCTTCACCTCTTTGTATCTCAGCTTCTCATCTGTGAAATGAGGGGGTCGAAGGTCCCTTCCAGTTCTAAATCAGTAATCTTAAATGATATCATTATCATTGGGATTCCGAGGCAGGTCTTCTAAATCCAAATCTAGGGCTCTTCCTACCACTCCATGGCATAACAGAAATGAATTTTAGGATATAATTCCTATTCTCTTGTCATTTAGGATATAATTCACTGTGATTGCCACCTTTGGGGGTAGTTCTGCATACAGATTTTTAAACATTTTTCCATTCCAGTGAAATTTCCAAAGAACTTGTAGCTGACACTAAAGTGTTTGTAAAATTAAATAATTTTAAGGAATTCTATGCATACACGATATGAGATGCAGAGAGCAGGTTAAAGCAAGAAGAGACTGCTTTACAGGGGGCAGTGGGGTCTGAGTGATTGTGATGCTGCTGAGCCTGTGGACAGTCTCACCCCCAGAGACGCGATGTGCCTGTTGGCAGTGGTAGTGATTACCAAGCCTGTCCAGAGGTGGTGGTGTCTCCTGATAGGTGGCTGGTTGTGACCTGGGCCATGCAGGACCATGCGTAAGGTAAGCTCCACTCTTGTGGAGCTCTAATCCAGGAGGCCTGTTTCGGAGAAACTTAGCCTCTGTCGCTATAGCAAGAGTCCAGGCCACACACTGCGTTGTAGCTGCATTGCACCTGCCTTCTCTGATGAGACTGCCACTTTCTTAGGAAAGCCCCAGAACATGGCTGTTCCCATAACATAGAAGCTTTTCATTTGCTGCTTCTAACAGGTTTGTTATTCCATTACTAGGCTCCTGTACACCCAAACATTTGTTCTTAAGTCCAAATGGGAATTTCTAGGAGGAGAAGGGGAGAATCCTTTCTCCCACGTCCCCTTCATCCCCTTCATCGCCTTCTGACCTTATTTGCCTCCATTGCTACTTGCTGACCATAATCTGTAACCATTGTATTTTGATTCATAGCAAAGTACTAGATCTGTGGCTATCTCTTTGTGCTGTTTTCTTTGAAAAGGGAATCCTGCAGTAAAGGGACTTTGTTATATTAAATAGTACCTGTTTTCTCTAAATTAAAAGAAATACTGAGCAGAGGGATGCCATCAGCATTGACTCTCCTCAGCACAACTTCATAGTGAAAGAATGGGGCTCTGTGAGAAAGTTTATTTTTTCTGCAATGGTATTGAAAACATGGGACTGCTGTTATTAGCATTTATTAGGCACCCACCGAATATGTACAGTGCACAAAGAAAGCACAGTCTTAGGTTTCAGAAGTCTTATATACTAATATTAGAAGAGGTACCTGCCCCTTCTCTCCCCCAACTCCACATACCATAGTAAGGTTGGAAGAGAGAGGCCATGGGAGAGAGGGAGCGAGGGAGAGAGAGAGACAGAGAGAGAGAAGGTTGGGGTAAAGAAGGGGCTATTTAAATGTTCAGTTTATCTGGGCTTCTGCCAAGTAGAATGAAGTTACAAGGTAACTGTCCAGGGATTGCTGCTTATCTCCTCCACTCAAAAGTTTAGTGACAGCTACTGTTCCTGTTAGGAGGCCTTACTCAATCATGACACCATTTTAGTTTTCTTGTTTCAGTTCTGTCGTTCTCTCTCTCTCTCTCTCTCTCTCTCTGTCTCTCTGTCTCTGTCTCTCTCTCTCTCACTCTCTCACTCTCTCACTCTCTCTCACTCACTTACACTCTCACACACAGTTTGACTTTGATGGCTACTGTATCCCTAAGTGAATGTAATGAACTTCTTTGTGATCTCAAGATAGGTGGGAGCTCTATTAAAAATAACATTAATAATAATAAATTCTGATTTGGGTTTCAGCTCCATTATTGGCTTGCTAGGTCTTTTGACAGTGAATCACTTCACTTTGCAGTGGCTCAGTTTCCCCATCCATAAACCTCGCATAATGCTCTGTCATCTATTCAGCTAAATAGGTTAACAAAATGCTTTGAGTTTCTCAGAAGAAAGGCATTACAAAGGATTACCAAGCATTATAATATAACATAAAGGGGTCGGATTGACATGAGTCAGTAGAGTAGGTCAAACAAGCGTGGATGCTGGGTATTAATAAACAGTAATAACACATACAATGTCTATGACTCAACCTTTCTATTGTTCTCATGTGCCTTGGTGATTTTCCTCTCTATAGCTGGAGCCCTTCACCAGTTTGTGTCAGTCTGGTGGAGGCTATGGATTCCTCTTCAAAATAATGTTTCTAATTTTTTTTTCTTTTTGGTGAGGCATTTGGGGTTAAATGATTTGCCCAGGGTCACACAGCTAGTAAGTGTCAAGTGTCTGAGGCTGGATTTGAGCTCAGGTCCTCCTAACTCCAAGGCCAGAGCTCATCCACTGTGCCACCGAGTTGCCCCCCAAAATAATGTTTCTAAATGCATAAAATGAAAAATTTAGCATTACAGAGGAAATCCTATAGTATGTAGTTATATTCTGCTGAAATATAGTTATCAAAATGTTACAAAAAATAAGTTCATGGGACCCCAGATTAAAAACCTCTCCCCTATTGAATGTCAGCTTCTTGAGAGCCGGTCCAGAAATATGTAATAAAAAGGTCACATGGCTAGTTAATAGCAGTACTAGCAACTAGAATCCAGAGCTCTTGACACTCCAGGCCACTGATGCATTTATCCAGGAGGATTTCAATGTAGTATTGTCTGAAGGCAAGAGATGACCTTTTACAGCCTCTTCTGGTCCTAAGAGGATATTATTTTGATCTGATAGTATCTTTTATCACTTGGGAAAAACCGCCAGCTAATCCTCATAATAATTAGGATTTCTTTTCCAAACCTTTATTTAAGTAAGCCTGCCTTAGATGAGAGTCAAATGAGATTCTCATTTCTAATAGGCAGCATAACATAGTAGACCAGACTTCAAGTCAAGGAGTAGTTCCTGGGTTCGAATTCTGCCTCAAACACTTGCTAGTTGTGGGACTACAGGCAAATCATTTAACTTCTCTGGGCCTCAGTTTCCTCAACTGTAAAATGAAGGGGTTGGACTCAGTGACCTCTCTCTGGTCACTTCTTGGGGAAGCAGAGTCATCCTTAACTTGTCTCCTTCTCCCTCCCATGTTACTATGTCTGTGATCCTTTGAGGTGACGTATGTGAAAGCAAGATCCCTATACAAAAGTCACGCAGTGGTGCTGGTGTCGTTATTGAACTCAACTCTATATCTATCATAAGAAGGAAGGTCTTTTGTGACAAAACTGGCGCTAGGAGTCAAATCAAGGAGCCTTTAATCTTGACCATTAGTCATTGCATTTGTGTCGAGGATGCCTACTAGGTAGGCGTGTTCTCTGAACCCATTTCAGAGAAGGCAACTATAAATTATCTTTGAGTAACACGTTCCAGTGTTGAGTACCCACTGTCCTTCAAGGGAGAACCTGCTCTATGCTGTCTTCCTCAAGTCAATCATTTCTTTTGGTTAGGAAGGAGAAAGGGAACTGCAAAAATCCGCAATTCTGGCAACGTCAGCTACGATACCCACCCTCGAGAGAAGAAGCCCCAGCAAGCTCACCAGCAGTATGAGGACTCAGGTGGGGAATTCCTTGTCACCTTAGGGAAATCCAGACACAGTAACAAAGGGCCAGGGCCAGTGTGTGGAATTATCTCAAGTATAAGTAATTTGGTGGTTCAATTCTAGGTGGTACAGTAGATAGAGTGCCAGAGCTGGAGTCAGGAAGACCTGAATTCAAATCCAGAATCGGCCACTTACTAGCTGTGTGACCCTGGGCAAATCACAATGCTGTTTGCCTCGTCTGTAAAATGAATTGGAGAAGGAAATGGCTAACCACTCCCATACCTTTGGTCAGATGGGCTCACAAAGAATCAGACGTGACTGAATAACAACAAAATTACTACTCCACTCATTAGGTTGCAACTCCCGAAGATTTCTTTCCTTTTTATTTGTCAACCCACTAAGTGTTCTGACCTCTTCAGATACTCATAATATAAATTTGTTATATTTAGTATGTCTTTGTTCACTTGTTGAGATGTTTTTAATGTGTTATTTTTTTGACAGTGTGGTCTTGCCTTAGGTTGTAAACAAAATACTGAGATTGCGTCTTTGAAATATTTAAGACAGCATCTAGCACTGTAATACATGCTTCTGATGCTAATGAAGAAGAAAGGGTTCTTTGAGGACACTTGTCTGCAGTGCTGTTTAAGAAGCGGTGTGTAACGTTGCTCTCTCCAAAGATGAATCTCTCTGGCTTAGGGGAAGGTGAGGTTTTGGGGGAACAATTGTTTGTTTTTATTGGTGCCTGACTAGTCTTACTCCTAGTGAGAAAATTCTCTACTGATGCAGATTATCAACTATTCTGGCATTTATAGGCTTAGAGAATTGTCTTAGCATTGGATTTATTACAGCATTAGGCACATTAGGTGTTTAGTACTTCCATAAAATCCAGGTTCAAATTTGTAATAATGGAATTAATCCCATCTACCTGTAATTGGATACATATTTACAGAATATTTTAATAATCTTTAAAGTTAGAAAAGGCAGATCCCGTAGGCAAGGAAGGGTAGCTTATCTTGGTTTATCAGGCTTTACAAAATTCTTACTGCTCAGAAATAGGCTCCTCCCTACTCCCTGCTTTGATCTATAAGCCTGGTGACCCTCTGTCAGGTTTGGAAAATGCAAAACTTGGGCCCAAATAGATTTCCAAATTGGAAGGCACCTTTGGACAAGTTCTGTTTTCATACCAGCTCTCAGATGCATTGTGTCTTTGATTCCAACTGCAGCAGCCACTCTAGGGCAGGCTGTCATTACTAATCTCATTAGGGTGTTGCAGAGCTCCAATCCATGCCACACAATACTACCAAAGTCATCTTTCTTACCTAGAGATCTAATGTCACCCCTCTGTTCCAGACTCTTTCATGCCTTCCTATTACCTCCAGTCAAGTTCATTCAAGGTCTCCCACAATTCTCTATCACTTTGCCTTCCCAATCCCTTTATGTGTGTATGTGTACTGTGTTCATGGCTGAACAACAGCAAAAGACATGATGGCAGGGATTCAGGGACTTAATTGGACAGCTAGATGCTGGGCTTGGAGTCAGGAAGACTCATCTCCCTGAGTTCAAAACTGGCCTCAGACACTTACTAGCTGTGTGACCCTGGGCAAGTCACTTAACCCCGCTTGCCTCAGTTTCCTCATCTGTAAAATGAGTCAGAGAAGGAAATGGCAAACCACTCCAGTATCTTTGCCAAGAAAACCCCAAATGGGGTCACCAAGTGTTGGATATGAATAAACTGGAAAACAGGAACACAATAAATGTTGGCAGTAGTTATAGTTATTTAAACTCATGTTGGGTATATTACTGAGGGAAAAGTAGCATATGTAGAGACACTACTGTCATATTGCTCTATCGTATAACCATATATCGTATTGTCAGTTCTTAGTTCACAGGATGCGTGAAAAACTCCATTCAGTTTTCAGACAATGCTGAGGCAGCTAAGTGGCATTATGGATAGAATGTTGGGCTTCCAGTCAAGAACTCTTGAATTCAGATTTGATTTCAGGGGCAGCTAGGTGGTGCAGTGGATAGAGCTCTGGCCGTGGAGTCAGAAGGAGCTGAGTTCAAATTCAGCCTCAGACACTTGACACTTCCTAGCTGTGTGATGCTGGGAAAGACACTGAACCTCCCTGTGCCTCAGTTTCTTCATCTGTAAAATGGAGATAATAACAGCAAGGTTGTTGTGAAGATAAAATTGAGATAATATTTATAAAGCTCCTGGCATAACTTTTAGTGCTATTATAAATGCTAGCTGCTGTTGTTATAGTACAGTTTAATTTTCTTTATATCTATATAGATGTGTGTATATAAATTCTGTGTGTATATGTACACACACATCCCTACAACGTATATTATACCAAATGACTTCTAAATTGCAGATTAAAAGATATCATGTGTAAAGTGTTTCTCTAGACAAGTGGCCTCCAGACTTTTTTTTTGATCAATAAAAATAAAAATAATTTGAACATGAGCACATATTCCCAATGTGTGTATATATGTATGTGTATATACTTATTTATAAACATACGTATTCTGTCATGCTAACAGTTGTGAGCATTATAAAACTTACATAAACATAGAAATGTTAAAAGGGTGAAACAGTATTGAGTTCTAGGGCCAGTGGGGAGCCACTGGCGTTGGCGCAGGGGGACGACATGCTCAGAACTGGCTTTTACGAGAATCATTTTGGCCCCTGAGGGGAAGCTTGGCCTGTGGAGGGGGGAGGCCTGGCAGTCATGAGGGGAAAGGAGAGGTGATGAGGATCTGCATTGAGGTAGAGTCGGTGTGACCAGAGAGAAGGGGCCACGGGTCCTCCACGATGTGGAAGTAGAACCAAGAAGATTTGGCAAATGATTGGATGGGGGGAGGGGCGGTAAGAGAGACCGAGGAGTCTGAGATGACAGCAAGGTTGTGAGAGACTAGGAGGATAAGTGTGTCCGTGCCAGTGCCAGTGAAATATGGAAGAGGCTAGGTTTGGGGGAAAGGATTATTTTATGTAATGATATCTATGCTACAGGTCAAAATCTATCCATGTCTTCTCATGAGATAAGAAAACTAAGGTGCAGAGAGGGGAGCAAGGATTGGTAGAGGGGCAGAGCAATGATTTGAACCTACCTCTCTTGACTTCAATAACAGCAGTCATGGTAGACACTTCTGTTGCGCTTTAAAGTTTGCACACAGCACTTTTCGTGTTGTTTCTTCTTAGGTAACACGGCATCAAGTCTGATGGAACCAGGCTTAGCCTTCAGTTCTTCACCAGAAAGGCCTTGGAAGTACCATGGGTACTTCTGGTCTGTCACTTTGGGATCTAGCTTAGCAGGGCTATCCCAGCTTCCTTGTTGGAGTAGTTGTGAGAACATCTCCAGGGCACAAGAAAGAGGTTGTGGTGGTTGTCCTTGTTCATTTTTCAGTCACGGCTGACTCTTGCTGACCCCATTTGGAGTTTTCTTGGCAGAGATATTGGAGTGGTTTGCTATTTCCTTCTCCAGCTCATTTTACAGACGTGGAAAGTGAGGCAAACAGGGTGAAGTGACTTGCCCAGGATCACAGCTAGTAAGTGCCTGAGGCTGGATTTTAATTCAGGCTTTCCTGACTCCAGGCCCAGTGCTCTGTCCAATGGGCTGCCTCACTGCCCCGAGAAAGAGGACATTGTATCAGTTAGGTACAATGCTAGCAGGTAGGGATGAAGCAATGCTTTAGGATGATAGAGGCACCTTACAAAGGGTCCATTTTGACTGCTCACCCATATGCCAGACTTCCCCTGATCAGGTCCTAAATTAGGCTGCATGTTAGACCCAGTATTTTTTGGATGGTGAAAGGAGAAGAGGCTGGGAAATGTGCCCATAATTGGCAAAGTAAGAGGGGGAATCCAGCATATTTTTAAAAAAACTGATTAAAGTGCTCACTTCAGCAGCACATATACCAAAAGTGGAATGATACAGAAAATAGCATGGCCCCTGTGTCAGGATAACATGTAAATTCATGAAGCATTCCTCATTTTTTGTTAATATGGAAATGCCAGTTCCATTTGGTATTGAAGTTTAGAATTTTTAAAAAAAATTTTAACTGATTAAAGCACTGATTTTGACATCATGTCTAAACGTTTTAAATCCCACAAAGGATCATGCTTCCAGATCCAAAAATTATTTCAAGTACTTTTTATGTTCTAATCTCATGAGATTGAGACACAAAGAGAATATTTAGAGTATCAGTGGTGAAGGATGAAAACGTCAGGCCATCTAGCTAGTGTTTCTCAGGCACCCGTCTCTGTGGTATCAAAGTGTACAACACCAGTGTTTACTAGAAATGATACGACTTGCAAGCATGAGAATTTACTAGTCCCATAAATTCTTTCAACCATTGCTGTCAAGATGACCTCTTGGCCACCAATCGGGAAGGTTATTTTGGGTAAATGTTGTTTGTGCTGATGGCAGTCAGCCTAAGAGAAACCTGTGCAAAAAGTCCTGTCTGTTAGCCTGCTTTGTTACCGTGAAGCATGTGCCCAGTTGGACGAGTATTTGAAGAGTCTCTGTAAGCCGTTTGTTTCTAAGTTTGACCTTGGTTTGAGTACGTATGAAGTCGACTTTTTATGTGGACTCAAAAACAAGCACCGTTACGTTACAGTTGATTATTAACTACAGTGGAGGCTTTCAGGAATAAACAAAAGGAACATCCCGTATTGATTGGGCCAGCACATTTTGATCTACCGTGTTATGTCGGGGTGGTTTCCTTGCTTAGATGCAAGCAAAGAAGAATTACCCTGGGTTGAAAGCTGGGGTTCTCACAGAGGAGAACACTGGGAGTTTTGTCACCTATAGTAGGAGGCTGGTTTTCCCACTGTCCTTTTCATCTTGCTACTCTTCAGTCTCCCAAGCTCTTACTTCATCTCTTTTTCCTCCCTTTCCTCAACTGTCTGTCTCTTCTCTTTATCCTGTAAAATGTAGGGTAGAGAGTTCCAGAGGGTTTTGCTTTCCTCTGTTTTGTCTTGTGCAAGGCAAGCAACGTCTGGATACAGTATTCTTACCCTATGTGGAAATTGAGATACTCCCAACAGGTTAATTTCTCTATTCCCTGGTGGGGAAAAATGCGTCTCAAGCCTTTGACATGAGACCCCGGACCTGGCGGTGCTCCTAGGGAGACTATGGTGGCTACCTCAGCCTGTCCCCTCAGCCAAGCACTTTCAACTCAGTTTAATCAAAAAACTTGCATGGTCCCAGCATGAACACAGACATATTGAATGCCACATCTAGAGGGAATAATTAGAGTGATTAAAACCGAGTGAATTAAAATTCTTTGCCAGTTGAATTTTTTAAATTCCCTTCCCTCCTAAATGGAAAAAGAAACCTGCCTATTCACTTTTTCTCTTAAAGGTATAAGAGCCGAAAGAAACATTTTCAGGTGTTATAGAATTAAGGTGGAAGAAAGGAGAGAAAAATATCATGAGAAAAAGATGGCCCCGAGATTAGGATTTTGGATGAAGTGAGTCTTCTTTGTTTTATCATCTTTCACCACAGATTAGAAAAGTTAAAGAGTGTGTTGTGAGTGGTGTTAGCGCAGTGGGGTAAGGGCTTATGAGGTGATATCATCTTTTATAATAATTTTAAAAACAAGGACTCATGCTGTAGGCTTTGATTTGAAATTGGAATGGCAGCTGAAGCAGCAGAGAGAGAATTGCTGGGATGTGCTGTCACCATCCGAACCAGCTTGCTGTCTCAGAGTGGCGTGTTCTTGTGTACCTAGGCAGGGGCTAAATAGCCCCTAGCTGGAATCCGATACACTTCTGGGCAGTAAAGAAGTGTAGACTGTGTCCAGAAAATGGAGATTTAGAGGATCGTACCTCAGCTCTGCCACTCTTATTCTCATCGGTAATTCTTGCCGTCTTTACTTCTATTGACTTCTCCTCTGTGTTCCTTTAACTACTAGGTTATGGCATCTCCAGGCTCTGGGAGACTTGTCTGTGATGATTAAAGAGATACAAAGGTTCTAGCTGAAGAGGAATGATTCAAGGGTGATTCCCTATGCCAGAAGAAGCTCATAATTAAGCCGGTCCGGAGGTTGGATTTCTTTTACAACCTCTTAAGACAGATACTTGCAAGTAAGTCATTTAAACTATACTGTATTTTGAAGGGAGTAGGTAAGCAGGCAGTGGTTTTGACTAAACTGTTTTAGCTATATGGATTTTTGTGTGTGTGTGGCAAAAACTTCCCCCTCTCTAGTAATCAAAATCTTCTATTTTATCTTTTATTATAATTTTTGCTCTGTAGCCAGTTATGACAGTTGGGAAAGATATAACCTACTATTCTCCCATAACTATTTTGCAGTTTGATTTCATGTTTGAAGGACTGTTGTGTAGAAGAAAGATTCATTTTGTTTTGCTTGGCCCCAGAGGGAAAAACTATGGGTGGGAATTGCAAAGAGGCATATTTGGATTTGATATAGGGATGAACATCTTAACAGTTGGAGCTGTTTTGGGAAGTTATGCCTTCTCCCCAATTGGATGTCTTTAAGGAGAGTCTAGGTGACCCTTTGTTCCATGTATTCTACAAGGGATTCTTGTAGTGGTATGAGTTGAGCTAGAGACGGCCTGGAGGGTTCCTTCCAATTCTGATGTTCCGTGATTTATTCTTCTACTTGCTCCCCAAACCTCTACCCACAAGAAGGATGAGGGCTGCTGACAGCCTACATTTAATAATTGGTTCCATTGTATGAGAAAGCACCACTTCTTGCCGTGGCAGAATAATACCGCAGTTTTAACACACACACACATACATACACATACACACACACACACACACAGAGTTACTTTTTGCCTATTCTGGCCTTTAACAGCTTTAAAAAAAAATCATATATTTATAAAACAGACCCCAAAAAATTAAAGCAAATTAAGTAAACTGTTTCACCCTTATAAAATCTCAAGGAAATAGATATAGAGAAGTTTTTGTTTGTTTGGTTTTTAGATTCTTATTTCCAAATGGTCAAATAATTTATCCAGCAACATTTATCATAGCCACTAAATTTTCCTGGAGCCCAGAAAAATTCAGAGTGGATTTTAAAAATCCAATAATATTTGATATACATATTTGGTTAGATTTTCATGAAACTTTGTGAGATAAGACTGTAAACAGAAGTTTATAGTCTCTCATTGTAATGAAAGGGGAATAGTGGTAAAGATGGAAATGGAGTGGGTGGAGGCATTGATAATGGAAGCAAAGGAAACTTATGTTGAAATTTTTACAATCAGGTGAAAATGTTAGTGGATCCACAAATAAAAAATTAATTCTATAATTTGATTGGGCAGATCAGTGATAAAGGTAAGTCTAGTTTCTTAACTTTTGGTCCATTTCTTAATAGACCTGAACAGATATTCTCATATAGCAAGAAGAAAGAGGCTGGCCAAGTCAATTTAATAATTATTTCTTTTCTGTCTTATTTGGGCCGTTGCCTAAAAACAGCTGCTTAAGAATTTATGGAATGAGGACAAGAAAATACAGTATTTGATAGCAAAGCATGAAAAATGGTTAAGATAAAAACCATCTGGCAAGTTTTCCGCTTATATTAGTGATGTTATTATGTAAAATATCAGGGTTTTATAAGTAGTGTTCAGATTTTTTTTTGGGGGGGGAGAAAGGTTCATTATAGTTAGAAAATAAAGAGGCAGGTGAGGATAAAGACATCTATTTATGTACAGAACAGTTCTTTTTTAAAATAGTGGCTGAGACCAAACTATTTCCCCAATATAGCTCTTGGAACTAAGCCGAACAGCCCCACATCCAGAGCATGGGATTAGAACAAGTAATCTGAGGAGACAGTGTACCTACTCTCAGGGTTTTGTCATGGTGTTGGGCAATAGAAATGTGTTTATATGTGTAAAGTGACTGGCTCAAGGAAAACCTTTACCCATTTAAGAAAGAAGATATAACCAGTAATTTGAAGAAATGTCAGTCTGGACAGTGAAAACAGAAGAACATATTATTACTTAGAAGTGAAGAATGTTTACAGCAGAAATGCAAAACAGAAATACAAAAATGCAGAGAAACTTCCTGAGATCTATTCAAAGCTCCTACCCAGAGGCAATTGTGCAAGATAGTTATCTCTACATGGTTCCATGGCTGTCCTTTAGGAGTTCATTGCTGGGCACATGAAAATACTTAACTGTTTTAGCTGAGATGTAAATTTTTATTCTTTGCAAAAGAGTCTTGGGAGAGATGATAAGCCTCCTTATGACTCTTTTATAGAAACACCTAGAGGTAGAAAGGAGAACCTTAAAGGTCATCTGATACTGCTTCCCACAGGATGCTGATGATGCTTTTATAATCCTTATAAGAGATGCTCTTCCAGCCTTGGGCTCTAATACTTCCCATGGGGAAGAGGTCACTATCTACTAAGGGAGACCAGTCTATGGATGGACTGTTCTTTATATTGAGCTAAAACTTTCAGAACTTAGCTTTTCACTTGTCGCCTCTCTTTACTCTCTTCTTTAGGTTAAATCATTCTAACTCCTTTCATTTTACCTTATAATCATAGCATCATGGGATTTGAAGCCGAAAGGGATCTTAGAGTTTATCTAGTTGAACTCCAAACAGGTTCAGGGGTGAAATGACTCCAAAGGTCAGTCAGGAAGCAAATCCAAAATTTAAAACCTCTGGTTCCCTGAATCCAAATCTAGTGTTCATTACATCGAGCTAAGATCGGTGTAGCAGTTTGCTGAGGACCACCATCAGATAGGAATCCCTAATATTAGTGGGTTTTCACTTCCCAGTGCAGTGGAGGGCAAGACTATGGGATTGGGGAAACTGGTTTGTTTTTTTTTAACAGCTCCCTTTTGTCTCCTCCTCAAGTCCTTAGATACTACCAGGATGTCAGGGACTTTTGGACTACTCTCTTTTCACCTCCCCCTCTCCCATTAGAAACAATGCTTTTAAGAGAGCTATGATCAATGTTAACTTATTGGTTTTTACATTTATTTTTTTTTTTCATGCTTGC
Source organism: Phascolarctos cinereus (assembly GCF_003287225.1). NCBI lineage: Eukaryota > Metazoa > Chordata > Mammalia > Diprotodontia > Phascolarctidae > Phascolarctos > Phascolarctos cinereus. The sequence goes on along the minus strand of NW_027555625.1, from coordinate 135,480,857 downwards.
TGGTATCGTGTTAGTTTTTTCTATAACTAGGTAATGCATTTAGGGAAAAAATAATCTGAATTATACTCATTATATGATGAGCTGCCTCACAAATTTATGAAGCAATTAGTAATGGTTTTAATCTCTCTGGGCTTCAGTTTCCTCATCTTTAAAATGAGAGTTAGATTTAGATGGCTTCTAAACTTCCTTTCATCTTTAAAATTCCACTATTCTGTGATTTTGTTGTATGTTGTTTCTTGTACACCCTAAAATACTTTGGAATTATCCAAGTAATATTTGTACTTGGAATATGCTGAGTATAAAAGACTTGGAAGGGTGTTGCCAACAAAATATTATCATCTCATTTTGTTACACAGTTGTGGTCAGTATGGACATAGAGTATTGATGCTAAACCTCAGGAGAAACATAATGGAAATGAAGAAGGTCCAGAGCAGCTGAGTGGTATAATAGATAGAGCTCTGGCTTGGAATCAGGAAGATCCATGTTCAGAATCCAGCCTCAAATACTTACTAGCTCTATGACCCTGGGCAAGTCATTTAATCTCTGTGCCTCAATTTCTCCATTCTTTTTTTGTTGAGGTGGTGTTTTTTTTTTATGCCAGATATATTTATTTGCATGTAAAAGGCAAGAAACTGCTAGTACTTTTCATTTTTCCTCTTTTTGAGCAAAAAACAGTTATTCTGCTATTATCTGTGGATAAGCACCTTCTTATCCAATATTAGATCAGTAGAGGATGTGATTTCTAACTCTAAAATGCTTCCATTTACATAATATGGCATTGGGATCTGTCCTTTTTATATTTCATTATTAGTTTCCATTCAAGTTTTACTTCTGCAATTAGATAACTTAATTTGAATTGGAACCTGAAAATCTGTCCTGTCAGTCATCTCCATAAAAAATATGAGTACTAGGTACTTTTTAGCCTTCAAAATTACAGTCTAATTTTTGGTTCCAGTATGACTGACCTTTTTCAGAGTAACACAAAAGCCTTAAGAAATATACGTAACAATTGTCATTGTGCAGGGAAGAATTTCTCTGTTAACTCAAAGAGAAGCAAAAGATATTTTTGTCATATGTTACGGCAGATGAGCTCAGAACAACATGCATTTAGAATCAAGGTTTCATATTTAATATCCCCATATGAGCGATCTCTCCATTTGTAAAATGAGGGTAATAATGATACTTGCCTCCCGGGGTTGTTGGAGGATAAAATGAGATAATATTTGTAAAATGCTTTGCAAACCTAAAAGCATTGTAAAACATGCTAGCTATTTAAAAAAAATAAGAACAATTAAACGTTAAAAATTGTCTTTACATGTAATTGGGGGGAACATAAAATATTGTTTAAAAAAATAAGAATGACTAAAATGAACAAGGGAATAGGATCTTTATATCAACAGACCAACAGATTGGGAGTATAGGAAAGGAAAGTTGAGAACATATGTCTATGAAATTACAAAGGTGATTGTTAGGTGCCATTCTTGTTTGCCAGATTTTGGACTATTGGACCTACAGGGTGTCTTTGAAGATTGAAAACTATGATCTGGCATAAATAAAAAGGAATATGGTACTCCTTTACACAACAGGTAAAGTAATTACCATGAGAGGTACAGTCCTAGCAATAGACCAAGTCTTCTTTCTGGAGTTAGAATTATTGAATATGAAGATGACCATTTTATTGTACTCTAAGCATTCATTGTCTTCAGGCTTTTTTTACCTGAATCCTCATGAGATTTTTGTTTTAGTACATGAAGAATTGAGTAGCTGATTGCCTCTCCAGCTTGGTAGGACCTTGGGAACTTTGTGCCCCACCTCCAGAGCCTGCAAGAGCCCCATTACCAGGATTTTATAATGACATTTCAGAATGGGATTTTTGTGAAAGCCACTTTCTCTTATTCTTGCCAAAATGTAAAACATCTCTGAAGTGATTTCAGCCTGCTGATTTGTGGAGGAAACGGCATTGTCTCTCTCACCACTGGCTAGTGCAGCCAATGCCTGCTTTCCTCTCCTCTGGGAGTCTGCAGAAAACTCTTACTAACCAGAAGCATTTTTTCTTACCTCTTGATTCCTTGCGTGGACCATCAGCAGTCTGCATATGGTGCCTCTTGATCCTCCTTGTTCTTCAGCAATTTTAAATGATTGTCTGCTTATCTCATTCCTCACCGTGGCTGCTCCAAACATTTTCCTTTTTTCAAATCCTTAAATGCATTGGATGACTCAGCCTCCCATGTCACTGAGAAGTTTGGTGCCATGCTGTCTGAGCTTCCTTAAAACTCTCCTCTTTATCTCCTTTACTCTTAAGGCCCAAAAGAGAAAGCCATCATCCTCCCTTCTTAGCATCTCTAGCTGCCTGTTCCAGTTCCTATTATGTCACCTTAAACTCGGCACAGGCCAAACAGAGCTCATTAACTCTTCCCCAGTCCTGCTTCTTCTTGTGATTTCACGGTTTATGTCTGTAGTATCACCATCTGTAATACTCACCCAGTCTTCCCATGCAGTAGACATTTATTAAAGACCCCTGGGTGCTAGGGATACAGTCAGAAGAACATGTTTTGTCTCTGCTTTCAAGGATCCCGCCATCTTGGTGTGAGTCTTCTTTATCCTTTCTCATAGCCAGTTACTTAACAAATTCTGTTGACTCCATGTCTGTAACAGCCCTTCTATCTGTCCCCTCTTCTTTTCCTCCATTACCAGCACCCTTATTGATTCCCATTCGAGCTGTCAAAATAACCTGCTAAAATATCTTCTCGATTCCACTCTCTTTCCCTTTCGGTCCACACTTTGTATAGGTGATAGTTTAGTCTTTATGCGCAAACCAATTCACATTCTTTCCTTGCTCAGAAATCTTCATAGGATCCCTAGTGCCTACCAAGTAAAGTTCAGGCTTCTTTGCCTAGCATTCAAGTCATTCATGATCTGGTGCTACCCTGCCTTTCCAGCTTTCTCTATATTAATCTATTTAACATACCTTGTGTTTCAGCAAAACTGAAGTACTCTATGTCACCCAAACATTCTCTGTACTATCATGTTGCCATGCTTGTGATGTCCTCCTGCCTTTGCCTACTGAATTTCTTTACATCTCTTAGGCTGGAATAAAGTTTACTGTGCCTCAGGTGAATCAAAAAAAGCAGTAATTGTAGTCACATTATAGGTATGATAAACAAGAAAATTACATTATACTAAAAGAAGCCATAGACAACAAATTAATATCATTAGTAAATTTATGTGAATGAATGAAAAAAACGCTTATGAAACTGTACAAAACACTGTGCTAAGTGCTGGGAATATAAATGTGAAAGTAGGATAGGCCCTACTCTCAAGGAGTTCATTGCCTACTGGGGTAGAAAATCCATATGGAAGGCTTCAGCTGCAAGTCAGATGGGAAGGTACCATTGTTCTCACAGTCATAGCCTCAGCACATGGTAATGCCTCTAATTTAATGTCATTTTCATTATCGAAGTCATGTCCGTTTCTAAACCATTTGACGGTGCCAGTGACCCTGGGGACAAGCTCCTGTGGCTTTGGCACCTTACAGGAGCAGGGGTGGCTTTCCAGGATGACGGCTGAGGGCACTGGGCTTGGAAGCATGGCTGTTTCCAAGGCTCTTGGGTTCAGGGTCCTGGGCTGTTTCCTTTGGGGTCTGAGGTGAAATGGCAGTCAGAGTCACAGGGGTGGTAGTGGTTTGACTTGCCTGACAGCTATTGCCTCCTGTCTTTCCCTCAGGGGGCTTGTTGCTTCAGTTAGAGTACCTTTCCTGCTTTCTGGGTGGCAGCTGATTGGTAGCTGGTGGGGAAGGCCAGTCCCCTTCTCGATAGCACTTGTTTCTCTGGATGATAGCTTGGGGTCTGGGGAGTGCTTCCATTCCCAAGCCTCGTGGGCTTCTCAACCTGTCAATTGAAGTTGGTCAGCAGCTGTTGCTGGTGGTCACCTTGCTTCTTCAGCTAGGCTGGCTTGCTTGCCCTGTGGGTGGCTGCTCATTGGCACTTGACTTCATTTAGTAGTCATGGCTCCAATTGCCATAGCTTCTAAATTCATAAAGAGAAAAATTAACTGAGTTACAAGAAGACATAGTCACATAATAATCATAGGAGACTTTAATGTCCCTCTCCCAGGTTTGGTCATATTTAATAGAAAGCTAAACAAAGGGATAAATCTAGAATTGGACAAATTGCTGAAGTCTTACTTATCCTTTGAGGTCTGCTGGAGGTGGCTAGGTGGTGCAGGGGTTAGAGTAGCGGGCCTGAAGTTAGGAGGACCTAAGTTCAACTGTGACCTGAATTCAAATGTGATGTTACTAGCTATCTGACCCTGAGCAAGTCACTCTGCCTCACTTTCTTCAGCTGTAAAATGGAGATAATAATACCACCCACCTCCCAGGATTGTTGTGAGGTCCAAAGGAGATACTATTCATAAAGTGCTTAGCACAGTTCCTGGTACGTAGTAGGCAATTAATAAATTATTTTTTTCTTTCCTTTCTTCCTTCCCTTCCTTCTTTTCTTCCTTTCCTTTCCTTCCTTCATTCCAAGCCCAATTCAAATGCCACCTTCACAAAGCCTTCCATAATTTTGCCCATTGGTAACATTATCTTTCTTACAAGAACTCACTTAACACTTTGTATTTCTCTAATTCACCAACCAATTAAAACTTTGTATTATACTTATCGTGTTTATGCCCTATCCCCCCTTCTAGATTCTGCTAGATAACTTGATGAAGGGAAGGATCATAGGTAAATTTTGTCTCTCCTTCAGCACCTAGTATTGGCCCCTGCACATAGTAGGGACATAATAAGTGTTTATTGTTTCTTAAAGGACCCTCTGCTGGAATATTTTTGGAAGAGTTGAATTTGGTCATATTGCAATGTAGTTTGAGTGGCGGTATGTTGTTTTTGCACAGTTGTATAACTTTTTTGTATTTCATAGTCATATAATTTCTTCCAAGGCCTTTCTTGGAGGCCAAGCTGGCATTTTAGGAAAGGAAAATGTCTTTTAAATTATATTAATTCAGCTTGTTATAAGGAAAAAAAGTTCTGGTCTTGGAGTCATGAATTCAAATTCTGCCCTAGTCCTTCATATGTGCGACCATGAGCAAATCATTTAACCTATCTGAGCTTCATTTTCCTCTTCTGTAATAACCCTAGTACCTACGCCCTAAGACTGTCCTAAGGATCATATGAGATGATGTATGCAAAGTTCTTTGCAAACTTTAAAGTATTATATGAATGTTAACTATTATTCTAGTGCAAAGATAGTAATCTCATCAGCAGGGGTACTTCCTCCAATGATACAGGTCACTACTCCTCTATGCCTTAGTAGACATCTTCATGGGTTGCCAAAAAAAAAAAAAAACAACAACACCCTGTGGTGGCCAAGTTTCCAGTGATGAGCCTCTCTTCCTTTAGCTAGGTTGGTCCCAGGTTGAATGTCAGTGATCTGATCTGTCACGGGGCCCCTACTCACGTTCTTTCCTGCCTGCTATAGTTTGCCCTTTACTTGGCACTTCAGTGACGTAGCTTTGAGAACCTTGGGTCACTTCTACAGCACAATGAGGCATTGGAGGAAGTGTTTAGAGAAGGGGAAGAATGCATACAGGTTTGCCATCCATAACATTGCCTGTTAGAGAAGAGCACAAAAAAGCTACTGTCCATTTAGGATAGTTGTTTTCTCTCCCTCTCCCTCCCCCTCTCCTTCTCCTCTCTTCTCTCTCTCTCCGCTTTTCATTGCTATATTTTGCTTTTATATCACCCAGATTTCCCCTGTATTTTCCCCCTCATTCCTCCCAGAGATCCATACAAGACTATAAAAAGAAAAATTTTAAAAGAAGAAAAGAAAAAAGATGAGTAAAATTGATCAATACATTGAAAAAAATCAACATATGGAATGCTCCATACCCATGGACTCCTACCTCTGCAAAGAAGTGGAGCTGCCCATTAGTTCTATATTAGTACTTAACCAAAAATAAATTTCACAGTTCATCTTACAAGCTAAATATGACCTACTGTTTTGGGAGGAAGAAGGGACATGTGATCTAGAGGAAGGGAAACAACTGAAGAGAATTAGAAGGTCTAGGGCTGTGAGACAGATCACCTAATCTGAGAAGCATCACTTTGGAAACATCAGGAAGCTCTTCTGATGTAGAGATGGCTGGAACATTAGAAAGTACACCATGTATAATACAGGGCACATATGGCCCTGTACTTGGAAAACTGCTTTTGGCACTTTTTTTTCCCAACTTGTAGGGGACTGAATGAATGAAAACTCCTTACATTTCATCCTTTGGGTATCCTTTGTGGATGTCTTTCATCCCCACTGTTCAGAGCTTCAGCCTTAGTTCTGATTCTGTTCTCCAGTAGTAATAATAATAATAACCGATTTTATATAGTGCTTTCAGGTTTACAAAGGATTTTTTATACATCACCTCCTTTGAGCCGCACCCTTTGAGATGAGTACTATATATTATCTCCATTTTATAGATGAGGCAATTGCGTGTCAGAGGTAGCATTCTCCTATCACCCTGTCACTCCCTTAACTGTATTTCATTCTTGGCTCTCCCTCTGGTCTATTTTTCAGTTCTTCTGCTCTTCTCCAGGATTGTGGCCTTCTCTGTAGACCTGCCATCCCTGGCATTGCTTGTGATTTAAAACAAAACTGCGTACATACTACATATGTATATGTGGTATTTGAAGATGTTTTAAGTCAGGTTTCAGGACTATCTGTATTTTCAAGTACTTGAAATTGACATTTTTAGTGAAATAATGAAGAGTGCAGTTAATTCAAACTCAATATATTCAGATCAGTATCCTGAATCGTAAAGTACATAAAACAGTACCTTCTGTATTAGCTAGCTACTTTTGACAAGAAGAAATCTTCTATGTTTTTTTTTTTTAGATGAGATCAGGCAAGGAAAGCAAGGAAGAAGTCTTCTTGTCTAGGAGAAAGATATTCTGGCTCACCCATCCATAGCCAGAGGGAAAAATAGCCTGCGTCATACACAACAGAGAAGATAAAATGAAGCGCTATTATCTTTTTACTTCTACCTAAAAATGAGAGCAATAGAAATTCAGCTCTAGATCCTTGAAAAATAACTTGGATGCGTTTTCTACCCAGTCCTAGAGGATGAGAATGAGCATGAGTAGTATTTGGCCTGGGTGGGCTATGGTGAAAAACCTGTAGAGCAGCAAAGGTTGGCAGTCAAATGAGACCGTGTATGTCAAGTATCTCATCAGACTCGCATCAATGAGCTTTATATGAATGTCAGGTATTACAGAATCTTTCTTGCTGCTGTGGGGGGAGGGGTACATGGGCACTCATTTGTGAATGTTGGGGGTGGTAGGTAGTGGTGGTGGTAGTCATTAGCCCTGGCATCACCAGCGGGCCAGTCTTCTGGAAGAGGTACACAGCGAGCCAAGGCCCTGCCCTGCTGCTGGTGGTCTGAAGAAAGAGCAAAGGTAGGGAAGGAAACTTTCTGACCCAGCCATTTTTACCCATAAATGTTTCCCAAAGGAGGAATACCCTAAGCCATGATTAGATAATTCCACAGTTCTTCAAGGACTAAGATCATAGCTCATCTGCACTTTTCCACCGTGTGTGAATTTCATCCATGTTATCTGATAACTTCTCCCCTTAGGGTCTGCCTGCCTTCCTCATGAGAGGTGCCTGATGTTTGTTGAGTAGATATCTGTTATATTTGAAGCCCTGACTGGGCCCCGGATGAGATATTGAGTGTAAATAAGACATAGTCCCTAATGTCATGGTATTTATCATTTGACTAGTGACCTGTATAAAGGTACAGGTGTCACAGTTATCAGACCTGCAGGTAACACAGTGCTGGGAAGGTTAAACCCAACACATTGGATTATTAAATTATATCCAAAAACATTTCTACAGGCTAGAACATTGAGCAGACTCCAATAAAATGAAATTTAATAGGGATAAATATAAAGTTTGGGTTCAAAAAATCAATTTAATAAGTACAATATGGAGAAGGCATAACTAGATAGCAGTTTGCCTGAAAAAACCCTGTAGGGATTTCAGTGGATGAGAAGTTCAGCAGGTTGCTATGGTAGCCAAAAAATCGAATGTTTATCTCTGGTTTCACCAAGAGAGTGTCTAGAGCCAGGGAAGTGATCAATACCACTGTGTTCTGCTGTTAGAGTACATTTGGAATATGTTCAGGTCTAAAAGATACATTTTAGAAATGACATGGGTAAGATTCACTTGAAAGTAACAGGAATATTTAGCCTAGAAAAGAGTTGTTGTTATTGTGTCCGACTCTTCATGACCCCGTGGACCATACTGTCCATGAGGTGTTCTTGGCAAAGATACCAGAATGGTTTACCATTTCCTTCTCCAGTGGATTGAGGCAAACAGAGATTAAGTGACTTGCCCAGGGTCACACAGCTAGAAAGTGTTTGAGCCAGAGTTGTATTCAGGTCTTCTTGACTGCAGGCCCAGCACTCTATCCACTGAGCCATCTAGCTGCCTCCTAAGGGAGGCTTACTAGGCACATAATAACCAACTTTGAATATATTTTAATATCTGAAGCCCATCTTGTGGGAGATGGGGATTAGCCTTTTTCCTTTGTTCACAGTGGTCAAAACTAGGAGAAACGATTGCATGTAAGTAGCCTTTTGGTTTGCTAATAAGAAAACCCTTTGTAACTAGCATTCTCCCAAAGTGGAGTAGACTACGTCAGGAAGTAAGTATTGGTTTTCTCTTCACCAGGTGTCCTAGTAAAGGCTGCCTGGCCAGATTTGTTCACGTGTTCTAGAAGGAATATGGGTTGGCCTCTGAGGCTCCTGCCTACTTTAAGATTCTGTAAAATATTAGGAAAATTTTAGGACCTGCAGAATTGGAATGAAAATATTTATCAACAATAGCATTATATCCGTCTTCTACTTCTTTATGTCCCCATAGTCCCAAGCGCAGAGCCTTGCATGGAGTAGATACTCAACAAATGCTTACCAGATAAGTGAATGAACGTATATTTATTTATCAGTCAACTTCTCTCTGCCTTGGTGTCCTCATCACCTGCCTCTCAGGTTTGTTGTGAAGATAAAAAATGAAATAATGTTTTTAAAGCTGTTTGCAAACCTTGAAGCACTATGTAAATTCTAACTATCATCATCACCACCATTATTACATGATATTCAGGACATATATGGCTTTTTGCTAAATACGATACAGAGAATACACAGATTGTAAAAACTTGCATTTGTATAGAGTTTTAACATTTACAAAGTGTTCTCATACACATTATTTCGTTTGATCTTCACAGAAACAATGTGAGATAGGTAAGGTATATATTATCATCCCCATTGTGCGGATGATGAAACTTCCATTTACAAAGCCTTAATGATTTGCCCATAGTTGCACAGGTGGCCCACAGTAATCTGGGACTCAACTCTGAGTCTTCTCCCTGCAATTACAGTGCTCTAGACTACAACACTCTTATTTTTTTTTAAGAATGTTTTTATTTTTTTCTCAAACGTGTAAAAGCAATTTTTAACATTCATTTAAAAAATTTTGTGAGTTCCGTGTTCCCTTCATCCTTCTTCTCCCCTGTCCTTGAAAAAGTAGGCACTTTGAGATAGACTATACATGTACTGTCGCATTAAACATATTTCCATGTTAGCCATGTTGCAAAAGAGATCACAGACCAAAAAAGAAAAAGAAAGAAATATGCTTCGATCTGCATTCAGACTCCAGTTTTCTTTGGAGATGGATAGCATTTCTCATCATGAGTCTTTCAGAATTGTCTTGGATCGTTGTATTGTTGAGAATAACTAAGTCATTCGCAGCTGATCGTCATACAATATTGCTGTTAATGTGTACAATGTTTTCTTGCTTGCTTCATGTTTCATCAATTCATGTAAGTCTTCCCAAGTTTTTCTGAAAGCATCCTGCTCATCATTTCTTATAGCACAATAGTATTACATCACAATCATATACCACAACTTGTTCAGCCATTCCCCAGTTGATGGACATCCCCTCAATTTCCAGTTCATTGCCACCACAGAAGAGGCTGCTGTAAATATTTTTGTTCACCTAGGCCCTTTTCCTTTTTTCTTTGATCTCTTTGGGATACAGATGTAGTAGAGTTATTGCTGGGTCAAAGGATACGCACAGTTTTATAGCTCTTTGTGCATAGTTCCAAATTGGTCTCTGGAATGGTTGGACCAGTTCACAACTTCACCAACAGTCCATTAGTGTCCCAATTTTTATACATCCCCTCCTACATTTATTGTTTTTCTTTTCTGTCATATTAGTCAATCTCACAGGTGTGAGATGGTACCTCAGAGTTGTTTTAATTTGCATTTCTCTATTCAGTAGTGATATAGAGTATTTTTCATGTGGCAACAGATAGCTTTAATTTCTTCCTTTGAAAAGTATCTGTTCACATCCTTTGACCATTTATCAAAATGCTCTTCTTCACAACCCACTATAACATACTGCCCAAATAATGAAATCTGGTCCTTGTCCATCTAGTAACAAATAAATAAATGAATGAATGGATAAATAGATGGGTGAGTAAATAAGTTACTGTTTATGATTATAGTAATTTATTTAATTTTAAGACGTACTCTTTTCCTTATGTTCCCACTGCTTAGTGAAAAATATTTATGTCAGTCTATCTACACGGAAGAATTAAAATGTAATGAAACTGATAGCACAAGTCACATCTCATATACATATATATGTTAACAGGTAGTGATTAGTGATACTCTTAAACAGGCATTGGCAGGCCTGCTGTCTGTTTTTTGTAAGGCCCATGAGCCCAAGAATGGTTTTTACATTTTAAAATAAAGTTTTATTGCTTGTTGTCAGAGGTCCACATTTGGCCCTCCCCACTATAGATTGCCCATCTCTGCTCTGGAAAAATGGTTGAGAATTCTCATTCTAGAAAATTATATTTATTTTGAGGTCCTAAATTATCCATCTTTTTGTCCTTTGGAGATAGTCACTCATTTCTCAGAACAATGATAAGTTATGTTTATTTTTTATCGTTATGAAATTAAAACATTGACACATTAAAGCGTCCTATTCCAAAATATGGTAGTAAGGTATGATCTAGACATCGATGATCCCATTAGAAGCAAGTGTTTCTTTTTGCATTGACCTAATTAAAATCTTACTTCAATTGCACTATGGTTCAAAGTGTCACATGCCAAGTTAGATCCCATTAGTAGGCTTAAATCATTTATTTCTGAAAGAACGGATTGTTATAGGTTGCTTAGGGTAATTGATTTCTTTGCTTCTCTTTCTGTTACAGGAGGGGATATCACAGCGTTTCTAGTCTCAGAGAAAAATATGGAATGTGTTTTACTGCTGACTGAACACAACCAAACAAACTGTACAGACAATAGTATGAGAACCAGCAGTTAGCAGTTTGCTCAGGCTCTAACACTATCCAGCACGTTCCAGAGCAAAATCTCTGTTTACAAGAACTCTACCTTACAAGGTTTTTACAAAACCTCAAGCTTGGTTTATTTAAGTATTTCTACAAAAGAAAAACTCCTGCGGTCCACTTGCAAAAATGGCTATGGAAGATTACTTGTGGATGGTCATTTTGGGCTTTATCATAGCCTTTATCTTGGCATTTTCTGTTGGTGCAAATGATGTAGCCAATTCCTTTGGCACAGCTGTGGGCTCTGGCGTGGTGACCTTGAAGCAGGCTTGCATTTTGGCATCAATATTTGAAACGACGGGATCAGTATTGTTAGGAGCAAAAGTGGGAGAGACTATTCGAAAAGGTATCATTGACGTGAACCTATACAATGAGACAGTGGAAACGCTGATGGCCGGAGAAGTTAGCGCCATGGTTGGTAAGTGGATGTATTCTTATAACTGATGGAAAAATTATCCACTGGCCTAGTTCCTTGTAGATCTCTTTTGTTGTGTATCTATAAAAGTGATTTTGCTTTGGTTTAGAAAAAGGGTGGGGCTTGGCCCTTAAAACCTGATTATTTTTCTTCCTAGGTTTATACTTTTTTTGGGGGGGTAGTCTTTATTTCAAGCAGAAATTCATTTCTTCAAGTTGTCATCAAGGTTAAAAACACCACTGAAAATAAGTTTTTGGTGTTTTTCATAATCGGGAAAAGCCTGCAGTAGTAGAATAACCTTGTGGATTATTTATAATTATAATGCATTACTAGATCACTAAGAAGTAAAATTTATCTGTAATCACTCATTTTGAAGGCTTACTTATGAAGTTCACTTAGCATACATTAACATATTTAAATTTTCTTTCAATAATCAATTAACTGTTTAAAAAATCAATAATGGTTTTGAACAATTTAATTTTTATATTTCAAATTAATTCTGGAGCAGTAAGACAGCGTCTTAATTAATTGCATATGTTTTAACTAAATTCTGGCTTTCCGCACTCATCTTAATCCCTTGTTGGCTCTTGTTTTGACTGTCAACTCACTACCCAGGGGAGGTCTCTATGGTTTGGTTTCTGGCTAGGAGGTGTTTTTGTCACCTAGTCACAGTAATAAGCTTTTCTTGGTAGTCTTAGACTTGCCTCAAATAAAGGGAAGTGTGTTCAGAGCTAAATGGAATATGCTAATGACCTGAAATGCCAGTGTCCAAGTGCATTTTTTCCAACCCCTAAAATGTATCCACAGCCCTGCAGGAATCTGGATTTGGGGATACTGCTATGATCTGAGATTTATAGACTGTTAGAAGCAGAAAGGACTTTAGAGATCATTTAGTCCACAGCTTCTTAACTGTTTTTTGTGTCATGGATCCCTTTGACAGTCTGGTCAAGCCCTTCTCAAAATAATGTTTTTAAATGTATAAAATTAAAAAATAGGATTACAAAGGAAACCAATGATACTGAAATGGTTATCCAGTTGAGATTGAAATAAAGAGGTATTTTCCCCCATCCAAGTTCACAAACATGTTAAAAGCCCCTGATTCAGTTATTTGCCATACCTCAAAATAAAATTCCAAGACAGAGATGTGTTGAGTATAGCTGACATTCTTCCCCAGGTAGAAATGGCAGCAGACAGATGATCCATACAGGCAGGGTAGGTGGGAGGAGAGGACCAGACAGAGAACCGAACAGAAACCCTATCAGCTCTGACTTGACTCCTTTAGTGGGGAGGGTACAGTAGCACTTCTGGGGAGTCACTAATGCACCGCAGTGGGCTACAGTGAGAATTTGCCAGCCCTGCGATTGTTTCTTTTACCACCGACTTTGCTTAAATACAGGTAGCAAAAGGATTGTCATGCCTAATTCAGGGTAGCTTATTTCAGCAAGGATATTTTGAAACAACTTGCTTGAGGCATCTAATGAACAGTGTATGCTACTAACTCTAGTTTCTACTCTAGAAAGTGTCTGCTTTTCAACCAAAGCATAAGGCATGTTAATTCTAACACTTGCTATGGAATTTTGACCTCCTCTTCATTGAAATCGTTGATCACAATTTGTTGAACATTATCAAAGTTTCTTTTAGGGAAATGAGAGGGATTTGTAGAATTCACTTTTGTCTTAATAGCAGTGATAACGTATTCAGACTTATTCAAACCTAGCTATAATTAAAATTTCCCATCAGGCTGATTTGGGTAAGATGGAAGAGAGGTGTTTGGGCACAGGGTAAGAAGGAGAGAAAAAAAAAGCACAGCATCCGCTGAATAGACTCTCTTCCCATCAGTCCCCTTGTTCCTTTTAGTTGACAGGAAAGGTGATGTTTAAGCAGAAAGGTTTTCCAGAAAGTACGACTCTAGGCGGTACTAGAAGTGTGGCTTCACCCTTTGTGGTGCCGTTCCCTGGCCAGAGTGTCCCCTCCCACTCACTGGCTCCGTGCCAGGAAAGCGAGAGGCTCCTGGATGCCCATCACCTCAGCCACCACTGGAGCTGATCACCTAACTCGGGACTTTCCCTTTTTTCTTCCTTGATAGTTGGCCTTGTTTGCTTTGGCTTCGTCTTCTTGGTTTACACTTAGACAAACGGCAAAGCACTCTTCCCACTTTAGGGGGAAGGGATGAGATTTAATGAGGTTTTTATCCACTGAAATAATTGGAATCCTTTGGACCTGGGTGCTCTATAAACTTTTAAGGTGTTTTTGGTTTTGTGGTTATTCCTGCCCTTGCCAAAACCAAAGCTCATCTGTCCAGGTGCCTGGGTTCTCCCGGTCCTCGTCTTCTAAATTCAACATCCATTTCTTCTTTTTCCCTTCTCCCCTTGGTTCCCTCTTTTTTTCTTCCCCCTTCTTGGCTCTTTTACTTTAGAAGCTCTCCCTGCAAGCTCTGTGTCTCCATGCATCCTCATGATGCTGTGCTGGAGTCAGGTTGATTCGCTTGGGCAGGATGAGTTGTGAGTAACAACTGAATTTCCCGAAGTGGGTTTGGGGTCTTGTTTTGTTTTCCTTTCACTCCAGCACAGCCCCCACCTGGCTTGCTCATTGCCTCTGCCCCTTTGCTTTGACTCCTTCTGCTAGTTGCCTCATTTTAGACTACCAGTGTTTGCTGAAGCCACCTGGGGCCCCCAGCCTCTGGGGCATGCTGAGCATCTTCTCATGGCAGCCCCTGCAGCTGCATGAAGAAACCACTGCCCTGCACTGCCCTCACCACGTTCCTCCTCCCCCCAGCAGCCCTTCAACTCTGAAAATACCTCTCCCTTCTTTGTAGCATCTGCACGCTCTCTCTCTCTCTCTCTCTCTCTCTCTCTCTCTCTCACCTCTTCCGTGTCCGCCCTGGACCTTGCCTCTACCATTCCTTTTCTTCGTCCCAAAAACCTTTTTGTTCCAGGATTTCTGTCTTTTCCCCCACCCTCCTATTCTTTTGTCTTATACTCCCATTCCTAAGTGTAATTTCATCCTTTTATCTGTGTAAGACTCCTCCATCCTGTGTTACAGTACTCCTTTTCATTTCTCACAGTTCTTTTCCTCAGTCCGAAACCTAATCCTTCTCTCTGCCTCCTCCCTGAAATTCTTCCCCATTGTCCCTAATCAAATCCCAACATTAATCCAGGGTCTTTCATTTTTTTTTTCTCCCAAGTTTCCTCTCTCGCTCTTCCTGTCCTTTCAGATGCCTCATCATTCCCTTCCATCCTCCCTCCCTTCCTTCCTCCTCCAGTCAGTCCCTGTATCCCCTGCCTTTCCCCATAAGCTTTCCTGCTCCAGGACATTATTATATGGTCAGCCAGAGAAAGCAGTAGCAACTTTCATGAAGGAAAACTGCAAGGTCTGAATTCAGTTGGGTGAGTTTTTAATGTTCTGTTACCTCATTAGACTATTAAAAATTTTTAAATGTAAATTGAAGAATTCTTTTTTTAAAAGCTATGATTTCATATCATGGAGTGTTCTCTCTAATCTTAAATTTTTCCTAGTGAGCCACTGCCAGATTTGGAAGTCTCAGGGCCCACAGTGTGCGAGCCTGGGTGCTGCCATGGAGTTTGTTTCCAGTCTGGCAGCTGGCAAACACACTAGTAACCACTGGCCTTATCCCTCCTTCACACATTTCGGTGCATGCACATGTCATTCTCTAGCCTTCGTTGCATCAAAAGTCAGCATGCACAGCACTTACTGATTGAAGCAGCTGTCTCTGTTGCTTCACAAATAGGTGGTTAAAATTGCCGAGACCATACAGACATCTGTTTTCCTGTGACTTGTAAGATTTTGTTTGAATAAGATGCCAGGAGTCTGCCTAAAAGTACTGCTGCTGCTGCTGCTGCCAAGCAACTAAACTTTTCTCCAGAATTAACATTTGGGATTAATAACCTACTCTGCTTATCAGCCAAAACCTTTGTTCCCTTACAGTTTAGTATGAGCATTTCAACAACTGTTTCTGAAAGTGATCTCTCCCAGCTGAGGCTTTTAATACTCACTGCAAAATTTGATCTGCTTATGAAAATGTGTTCTGAAGAGGACTAGAGCCTAGAAAAATATCAAGCCTAGAAAAGACAGTGACATAAAGGTGAAATGACAGTGTGCTAAACTCAGGTATTATTTTAATTCCTGAGCAATAAAAGGCATAAGGGAGGTCCAGCATGACAGACTCTACCTGGAAGTGAATACCTGTGAGATAGAGGTAAAATGTCAGTAGTATCCCAACAGCCCCCTTTGGGTGGCCAGATGCCAACAAGTAATGTTGGTGTGTTCTGTTATGGTCTGAACTGGCCTGCCCACATAGGCATGTGAGAACAGAAAAGGCCCATAGACATCATCTAGTTCTACCCCCTTATTTTAGAGATGGGGAAACTGAGACCCCAAGAAGCTGGGTGTGACACAGCTGATTAGTCTATGAGCCAGGTCTGTCTTGAGCTCCCTAGTGTGTAAACAAGAAATGATTAAAGAATCGTGAACTCTTGCAGCGTAGGTATTATCTTTATTGTTTTCTTTTTAGAGTCTAATCCCTCGCTTGGTTTTGACCAGCTACATGACAGCACATGTTCATCATCACCACCATCAGTTATAAATCTGCAGAAGTTAGGGGTTGATAGCATCAAAAGCTGAGATTCTACACGTCTTCTGACTAAACATATTAAGATGTTTTTTAATCTAGATGTAACATTGTATGAAAAAAAAAACACCCTTCCATAGAAAGACTAACCCAAGGAGTTATTGTTAAGGCCTTTACTAGATGCTCTTCATCTGATTTTTTTTCTTTTTATCTTTCAACTTCTAGGTTCTGCTGTTTGGCAGCTGATAGCATCATTCTTGAGACTTCCAATCTCAGGAACCCATTGCATTGTGGGTTCCACCATAGGATTCTCACTTGTTGCAATTGGTACAAAAGGCGTACAGTGGATGGAGCTTGTCAAGATTGGTAATTGTCACTTCCTTTCATATGTAGGGATAAGTTGAGAAAATCTTTGTCAATGAGAAAAAGTTTTACAAAGGGAAGTCTCCCCCTTTTTCTAAATTCTGAACATTTTTTTGTCATATTTTGCTTATTTGTGAGTCATGTGTATGTGATATTATTTCCTTAAATTGCTGTTTTGTGTTTGAAACATAACGTAATGGAGATTGTGAAATGTTATATGTTAAAAGTTTGTTTTTTTAAAAATCATCATTCCTTTTACATATCCATTAATCATTCAGCCTTAAAAAAATCAGTGTCTGTTGTTCCCAGGAGAAACAGAATTAGAGTGTGACCAAAATGACCAAGACCAGCTAGTAAGCCCTTAGGAAAAATGCTATAAATTAATAGGAAATGTAGTTTGTGGCAATGGGAGAACCTCACATTGAGCTAACGATATTGAACTCATAGAATTTGTAATATCATCTATTCAATTGGATATCTCTCTGGCCTGGATTTCACCCAAGGGAAACACACTGGCTCTCCCCATGTTAGCACCTTCATAGCCACCATACATTTTATCTAATGCCGTGGTCTTGAGGAGGAACAAGGCAGTAAGGAGGTGGATGGAAGTGCTAGGAAATCCTGGCATACTACCAGATATTTTTGGCTATCAGCAGTCAATTAAATAAATGCAACCCCATAAATACTCCACCTCTCTCCCCCATCCCTTATAAAGCACACATTAGCCCCAGATCATTCCCAGGAATTCTGCAGAGACACGGTGTCATTCTGATCTCTTCCCTCTCTTCCCCCTCCCTCAGTCTCCCCATTAGTTGATCATTGTTGGTCAAGACCAGTGTGACCTGAGAAGGTCTTGAACGAGCTGAATACCTGGCCTTACCAGCAGTGACCCAAACCTCCAGGGGTGTCCCTGGTGGTTACTTGAAGTTGTTCTTCCCTGAGAGTAGTGAAATATTAGCATAGCCTCATGGATGTCAAAAGGCTAAATAACCGTTTGGAAGCTGTCCGTCCACAGAGACCAATTTGGGGGTTGTTCAGCCTAGGAATTGGTATAGCTACGACATTGTACTCTGTCTCTGTAATATAGAGGGAGGAAGGAGAAAGGGAATCCAATGAGCATTCTAAAATCAGCTTCCTAAGACAAGAAGATTAGAGGAGGAAGTGATATGACTGTGTACCCATGATGTCTATATTTTTGTGTAACTTTGTGTGTATTTGTATAAATGTTAGCTGTATATGTGTGAGAAACTGATGCTGAGGCTTTATTACAAAATATAGCTTAAGCTGGCCCCTAGTATCAGTATGACTTTTGTAAATTTGGGGGATCAAAGTTTGTGTGGGCCTGATAATTTTTTAACTATTTGCAAAACTAAAATAAAATGTATGTAGGAAAAATTATTTGGTTTTCAAAAAAGAAATTAGGAAAGACAAAAGAAATGTTTTTGTCCTTAATTAGGAAAAAGTTATAAATGTCTTTGTCTTTTGCTAACTACAACACATCCTTTAAAAATATGTTTTGATGGAATTGTAAAATAATTCAAAGAATCTTTTTATGTGTAATGTGTCAGTTATCATTATATTATACAAACTCATCCATAATTTTGTAGAATATTAACATTTATTAGATGTTGTGTTTGTTTTTTTTTTAATTATTCAGTTGCTTCTTGGTTTATATCTCCACTGTTGTCTGGTTTCATGTCTGGCGTGCTGTTTGTGCTGATCAGAATTTTCATCCTAAAAAAGGTAAGCAGGGTTGATATCCTCATTATATAGTCTGACTATTTTGACAGTCTTTCAACGCAAGTAACATTGGGAGGGAATGGAAGCAGAACAATTTTTACATTCTATAACATATCCCTCTGGGAGGGAGAACCCTACTTTCTTTTAAGGAGCAAGAAAGGAAATTTGAAGGAAATTAATTGTTGAAGGATGGGACATTTCACCCCACCCTTTGCCCCCTACTTTCCACACACACACATCTCCCTAAAGTCAACAGGAATACTCTGTTTGTCTTGTAATTTAGGTATTAATCAATGCCTTTGATATTACAAAGACTTCCCAAGAGTAAAAAAGTTCTTTGCTGAAATTTAAATTTGTCGTAGATGAGATTTTGTCAGGATTTGGAATTTGTGTAGCTTTGCATTGAAACACTCCTGGAGTTTCCTTTAAACCCAGGTTATTTCCACATTGCTTATGATTCAGCAGCCTTGACAAACTGATGATTTGAGAGGAAAACAACGATGGGGCAAGGAGAGAGTGAGCAGTATGATGTAGTAGGAAAAGTGCCAGATTTGAAAGTAGTTGGCCTGGGTTAAAATTCTGGCTCTCTGCATAGAGAGTGAGAGCAAGAGCGATAGCAAGAGCGATAGCCTCCATTTCCTTATCTAGGAAATGAAGGGGTGGGACTAAATGACCTTCAAGGTCCTTTCCAACTCAGTCTCTGATCCTGAGATGAAGGGAGTGTCTATTGGAAAGAACACCTTGAAATTTAAATAAAAACATGCTCAGAGACTATTAATATAAATTAATATAGGGATATCTTTTAATTTTACTGGTAAAGGATCTTCATGATGCCTTAAAAACTAGGCTGAAGGATGCTCTGGAGAGGTTATCCCTGGTGAAGACCATGACCTATGTTCTCCCTGGAGAATGGCATTGTTTTCTTTAGTGGCTTATCTAGCAGTCTTATCCAGAAATCCATGATAGAATTTCCATTTTATGAGTGATTTTAATTCAGTATCAACCACTTAAGGTTAGATTGTTAAATGTTTTAGAAGAATTGGAGGTAAGCAGATAAACAAGGGGCTGAGGTTTGGTTTCTCACTCTTATTCTAAGAGTTTTATTAGGAAGCAACATAGATCAGTGAGCTTTTTGTTGAATAAACTGCACTTCAATAGTTAGTATTGAAATTGTCATTTTATAGCACAAACGACTGAGTGAATTTTCATGCTGAATGTAATTAATGAATAGGAGGAATGTTTTATATGGAATGTAATTCTTAATCCAATTCAAGCCAGAAAGAATTTATTAATCACCTTCTGTGTTCAAGTTCTTGTGCTAGGTGCTGAGATTACAAATACAAAACTAAAAATAGTCCCCGCCTTTTCTTGGTAAAGAAGCTGGAGTGGTTTGCCATTTCCTCCTCTAGCTCATTTGACAGATGAGGAAACCGAGGCAAACGGAGTTAAATGACTTGGCAAGGGTCACATAGCTAGTAAGTGTCTGAGGCCAGATGTGAATTCAGGTCTTCCTGACTCCAGACCTGGCACTCTCTCCACTTCTAGTCCATTTAACTACTAAGAGGAGTTAAATGGAACTTATATCTCAGAAGAATCATCAGGGTCATCAGCAGAAGCAAAATTGTCCCTGTACATGTTTTGGAGAAGTATTCTTGGCCTTTTTTTTTAGGGGATCATAGCTTTGTTTATTTTTCAGTAGTCATGGGACACCTAGGTGGTGCAGTCAGGAGGACCTTAGTTCAAATGTGGTCTCAGGCACTTGACATTTACTAGCTGTGTGACCCTGGGCAAGTCACTTAACCCCATTGCCTAGTGCCCCTCCCTCCTCCCCCAAAAAGTTAAAAAAAAAAAAAGAAGTAGTCATTAAACACAACAAAATGTAATTAGCCAAATTAGTATGTGCTGTAAATTAGGAACTCTCCTCTCTGGCCTGGGTGGACCTGTACCTATCAGTTATGTCCTGCTTGCAATTCTAATGCAAGAGCCACTGCTTTGACCCCATCTGCTGGTACAAAATACCTGGGCCTTTAAATGGCCATTTCTTTAGGGAAAACTGCCATATGCTGGTGCCATGGTGTCGATGTGCCACGCCCTCCCCAGATCTGGGAAAGTGGCTAGCCCTTCCCATCACAACTGGAATTGGGGAGAATGTCTTACAGCCTTTTCTTTTGTTTCAGTTTGACTATGTTGTTTATAGAAGCTGATGAATTTTGACATTCCAACGTGTCTCATTATTACACAGGAGGACCCAGTCCCCAATGGTCTCCGTGCACTTCCACTATTCTATGCTGCTACCATTGCAATTAATGTATTTTCCATCATGTACACAGGGGCACCAGGTAAGAATTACTTGGACATTCAAGTGCAGTAGGAAAGGATTATAGTATTTTTTTTTCACTACTCTGATTTTTTTATTGTTTATCTATCAGTGATGACTTTAGAGAGTGGTGTGGTGTAATAGATACAAAAAGCGTGGGGCTGGTTGACCTCAGGGGTTCCTTCCATTTCCAAATCTGTGATCTGGTAACTTGGAATCAGAAAATATACATCTGAATCCTAGTTCTGTGCCCCTTGGGCGAGGCACTTTGCATCTCTGGGGGTTGGCTTCTTCACAAATAAAATAAGAGGGGTGGACTGGGTGGTCTTTAGGGTCCCTTCAAGAACTAACCTTCTAGGATTTGGACAGTAAAAACATATACTATTACCTTGAAACTGGGTAGTAATGCATTTGCCTGCTTTTGCACCCATAGGGTTTTATGATACTACAATTATAAAGGCAAAAAAAAATATTATTCAGAGCTACCAGCCAAGAATGTAAATTACTAACTCAACCCTTCCTTAATGGCTTTTGTTCTGGGATGTACATATGTGCATGAAAACTTTAAGTATTGTTTCATCATTTTCTCCTTTTTCTCTTTGTGGATAAAAGATTCATGAATATAGTACTTCCTAATGACATATATTAACGTTGATTAATGGTTCACACACTAAGTGCTTTTACATTCAGTTTCTATAGAATTCTCCTGCTGTCTGTATGTGATACGCAATTTCAACTCAACCAGAGCCCACAGAAGTTTCAGGAAACTTTAATTATATCAAACTGTCTCATAGAAATGCTGTTATAAATTGTGTTACTTAATACACTCTTGTAGATGCAATTTCCTTCATTCCTTCAAAGATCTGTGATTTCATTGGTGTGGGGACTCACTTCTTTGTGGTACACAGAAACTGTCACAAAACAGCAGGATGGCATTTAAGTATCGTGTAGATGCAGATTACAGAAACTCTATGACTTAGCCAAAAGAAAAAAAAAAATTATCTCATGGAGGTCACCTTCTGGGGCCTGACACTTTTTCTTCTATTTTCTTTACAAAGTGGACAGGCAAGGACAGAACAAAAAATTTTAATAGGAAGATAAAATATAAGAGAAATAAAGAGATAGAAAGAGAGATCTCTCTTGATCTTTCATCTTTCATTCCTTCAAGTCCCAACTAAAATCCTTCCTACAGGAAGGCTTTCCTGATCCCCTTTAATTCTAGTGCTTCCCTCTGTTGATTATCTCCACTTGGTCCTGTATACAGCTCATTTGTGCATCGTTGTTTACGTGTCATCTCCTCCTTAGATTGTAAGCTCCTTGAGAACAGGGACTGTCTTTTATCTTTCTTTGTTTCCCCATATGGAGGCTGAATAAGTGTTTACTGACTGATTCCTACTCACCACATCTTAATACTATCTTGTCAAACCATATACCAGAATTTATTCAGCACAACGTATAAGCATAAGGCTTCTGAGTGGTCAACAAACCTTTGGCGTCTGCATCAGTCATCACAGCATCTACTGATAGAACCGAAGTCAAAGTCATTGTCGAGTGAGAAGACGACAAAGATGGGGATGTTGGTCATGAATATGGTAGCTCCAACCCAATCTATTTGTTAAGCTGTGGACTCCAAAAAATGGAAAGTGGTCATTAAAATGTTATCACTATTTCTTAGAGACAGCAAGGAAAAATAGTTGCCAACGCAAAGAGACCAAAAGAACCCAGAAACTGCCTCACACAGCAAAAACTTGATATCTTTGCTCCTTGCCAAATGGAGATATTTAGCAGTTAAAGGTAGTACCTTTATAGAGCACAAGCATAATTGCACATTATTACAGAGGAGGATGGAAGATCATAAACATATATTACCTCAAAAAACAGTAATAAAGGTTTAAAAGAAAACAAGCTTTAAGAAAGTTAGCAAAGCCAGATGCTCCTGAGACCATTTGCAGGTGAACCTGTAAAGAAGATAATAAGTAGGAATGAAATGAAAAAGATCGGCTCCTGTTTCTGTAGCAATCTTTTTCATCAGCAGCAATACTGGAACTGCCACATATGGATCCTGCCACTTCTGAACCTGAGAGACTGTGTGAAAAAGTAATAGTTGAATTTAAGAAGGCAAAACTGGAAATAATAGCTGGACCTAAACCAGATATATATACCAAAAATATGCATGCTAGAAGCAACATAATTTTAAGATACTCGGGGATTGTTTTTTAAGATAGTTCCAAAAAAAGGGAAAAGATCGTATACTTTGATTTGAACTATTTACAACTCCAACTGTGAATCAAATCTATATAGTTGCTCTGTTTTTTCCTTTCAACTTCTAATTTGTGTTTGTAGTATCTTTTAACAATTTTCAAAGCCCTCTTTTTTCACTCTTTTTCTATGCCCTTTAATCAGTCATCTCCCATCTTTACATACTGGTTCCTTCCCTGTTTGCTCACATCTTCCCCATTCTTTTTTTAAAGTAATATTTTATTTTTCCCCTAATTACGTATTAAAACAATTTTTAACATTTGTGGGTTTTTTTAAAAAAAGTTTTGAGTTCTAAATTCTATCCCTCCCTCCCCTCCACCTTCCCTAAGATGGTAAGCAATCCAATATGTTTTGCACATGTGCAAATTTGTAAAACATTTCCATATTGGTCATTTTGTACAAAAAGACTCAAAGAGAGGAAAAAAAGAGAAAAATGGTATGCTTTCTGTATTCAGACAATATTAGTTCTTTCTCTGGAAGTTTATAGCATCATGAGTCCTTTGGGATTGTCTTGGATCATTGTGTTGTTGAGAATAACTGAGTCATTCACAGTTCTTTATCAAACAGTGTTGCTGTTACTGTGCACAACATTCTTGTTCTGCTCATTTCACTTTGCATCAGTTCATGTAAGTCTAAAATCATCTTGCTTATTATATCTTAGCAAACAGTAATACTCCATCACAATCATATACTACAACTTGTTCAACCATTCCCCAGTTGGTGGCCATCTCCTTGATTTCCAATTCTCATTCACCACAAAACTAACTGCTACAAATATTTTTGTACAAATAAATCCTTTTCCTTTTTCTTAATCTCTCTTTGGGATA
Source organism: Phascolarctos cinereus (assembly GCF_003287225.1). Classification (NCBI taxonomy): domain Eukaryota; kingdom Metazoa; phylum Chordata; class Mammalia; order Diprotodontia; family Phascolarctidae; genus Phascolarctos; species Phascolarctos cinereus. The sequence continues at coordinate 135,456,945 of NW_027555625.1, read as the reverse complement.
CAGACCTAGCAGTGGTATTACTGAATCAAAGAGTATGCAGAGTTTTATAGCCCTTTGGGATGGTTCCAAATTGTTCTCCAGAATGGTTGGACCAGTTTACAACCCCACCAACCGTGCATTAGTGTTCCTGCTTTTCCACATCCTCTCCAGCATTTATCATTTTCCTTTTTTGTCAATAAACCAATCTAATAGGTATGAGGTGGTACCTCAGAGTTGTTTTAATTTGCATTTCTCTAATGAATAATGATTTAGAGCATTTTTTCCATAGGACTAGAGCTTTGACTTCTTCTGAAAACTGCCTGTTCATATACTTTGACCATTTATCAATTGGGGAATGACTTGTATTCTTATAAATTTGACTCAGTTCTCTATGTATATGTGAGAAATAAGGCCTTTCTCAAAGATAACTTGTTAAAAAAATTTTTTCTCATTTTCTGCTTTCCTTCTAATTTTGGTTTCACTGGTTTTGTTTGTGCAAAAACTTTTAAATTTTATATAATCAAAATTATCTGTTTTGCATTTTGTAGTACTCTATCTTGTCTGATCCTAAATTCTTCTCTTATTCATAGATCTGATAGGTAAACTATTCCATGCTCTCCTAATTTGCTTATAGTATCACCTTTTATGTGTAAATTATGCCCATTTTTACCTTATGTGGTGTGAGATGTTGGTCTATGCCTAGTTTCTGCTATATTATTTTTCAGTTTTCCCAGCAGTTATCAAACAATGAGTTTTTGTCCCAAAGGCTTGGATATTTGGGTTTATCATATACTAGATTACCATGGTCATCTGTTCCACTGATCCACCACTCCATTTCTTAACCAGTACCAGATTGTTTTGATGATTAGCACTTTATAATACAGTTTGAGATCTGGTACAGCTAGACCACCTTCCTTCACATTTTTTCATTGATTCTCTTTATATTCTTGACCTTTTGTTCTTCCAGATGAATTTTGTTATTATTTCTTTTAGCTCTATAAAAAAATTTTGGTAGTCTGATTGGTATGGCACTGAATAAGTAAATTAATTTAGGTAGAATTGTCATTTTGATTATATTGGCTAGGCCTACCCATGAACAATTAATATATTTCAGTTGTTTAGATCTGACTTTATCTGTGTGAAGAGTGTTTTGTAATTATGTTCATATAGTTCCTGGGTTTGCCTTGACAGATAGACTCCCAAGTATTTTATATTGTCCACAGTTATTTTAAATGTAATTTCTGTTTCTATCTCTTGCTGCTGGACTTTGTTGGTATATCTCCCCCATCATTAAAAAAAAAAAGCAACCTTTCCTTGAACCTGGCATCCCCTCAAACTATCATCCTAAACTTCTTAGTCCTTTTATACTGCCAGACTTCTAGAAAAAGCTGTCTGTATCCGATACCATCCCTTTCTCGCCTTCTATTCACTGGCGTTCTGATTCTTGGTCCCACCTTCTACTGGAACCACTCTCCCCAGGATTAACAGCAATCTTCAGATTGCCAAATCCAGTGGCTTTTTCTGTGTCATCGTCCTTCTTGATGTCTCTGCTGCTCTTGGCACTGTTTACTACTCTCTCCTCCTAGGCGATGCCTTCTTCTGCATGAGTTTTCATGACCCTGAACTTTCCCCATTCTCTCATTGCTTTTTGGCTTCTTACGTGGATCGTCATCCGTGTTCTGCCCTTCCTTGTACAGCTGTACTTCAGGGCTGTCATTTAGACCCTCTTTTTTTTCAGTTGCAAACAAGTTTCAGTCTAGCTTTCTAAACTGCTGATCTCATGTTGCTGACCCTAGCTCTTCTCATATTGGCCTACTTGCTACTCCCCATATACTTGAGTCATTCAGTGTCCAGGCTCCACGCCTCGGTCAGTCCTTGTTGCATTGAATTGTGTCTGATACCATTCGTTTCCAAACTTTTTTGCTAGGTGAACTCTAAAGCATTAAAGCCCCTCTGACCACACCTCTTTTGAACTATCACTGGAGGCATTTTAAAGCTCAAGGTGTTACAAAAGACTTAGAGGCGAATATGTTGGCAGCAGTTTTTATTTTAATTCATAATAGTTCACGCTTCACAATGTTTTCTGCTTTTTTGCCACCTTGACAGCATTGCTTTAATTCTGTTAAAATTTATAGAGATGTTGGTCCTTAGGTTAATGTCTTTGAGTTTTCTTCCTGTTTTCAGGAAAAGAAGACAGTTTGTGATTTAAAGAAATTGCTATGCACACACACATCTGTATGTATGTATATGTGTGTGTATGTATACATATATGTGTGTGTATACATACATATATATATACACAGTAACATTAAGCACTAGAAAAATAGTGACAGTAATTTACTTATACTGTGCAAGTTAAAGACTTAAGCAAGGGTATGTACAATTGGAAAAGAAAGTTGTCTAGTCACATACCACAAACGAGAGGCAGCAGATGGATGATGTGAAAAGCATACTAGGACCCTCAAAATAAAAAAAATGGCAGATGAACAGCCTTACCGAACAGTGGATAAAGCTTCTGTGGAAGAATAACGATAAAGTATGTACAGGAGCTGCACAAGATGAAACAAGTATGAAGAGGCCATAGTTCAGTTCAACAGGAAGACTTCTCATACTGACGAAATCATAGATCTTTCAAATAATCAAAGTATCTTGAAAACAAGATCAAAGATAAGTTGGTTGCGTATTTTTTGTGCTAGGAATGGACCATGGTCAGTGCTTTTGTATAATTTTCACTCTGGATCTTGGGTAGCCTTGGAGACTGTTTTCATAAAGATTTTATAGAGATGAGAAAGTAAGCAAATGGCTTATCTTCTTGGTTGCCTTTCTGAGTATTTTTTGAATGCTCTTGTGATCTTGGAATTATTTCCCCTTTAAAGGTTCCTTGAAAATCAGTCCTTTAATGCCTTCAGAATATGTATGACCTCCAACAAAAACTTTTCTATATCTATTTGGACAGATCCAGCCACCCTTTTTGACTTAAAAGTGTCATTTCTCCTTCCTCGTGTAACACTTAGTGGACTGAAGAATTAGAATCCAAATGTTTTAATTCCACTGTCATCAATGATGAAAATATATCACTATAGAATCACTGGTAGAATTATTGTTGTTTTTTTCATGTTCATTTATGATCTTCTTTCCACTTACATCTATAAATGCTCTTGAGATGATCCAGCCTTCTGGTCTTGTGCCAAGCCTTCTGCAGACATTTTTTTTCCCCCTTTAATGCTGTTTTTTTGCTGTTTTGAAGGATAATTTTGCTAGAAATCTTCTGACATCCTCCTCTGTAATGTTTTGCAAAATTAGTCTGTATTCTAAAATAGTATTATCCTTGACTGCCATGTTTCTGCTTGGCAAAGAGATTAAGTCTCTTGTTAGTTGAGGCAGTTTCTGGGCTTTTGGTTCTACTTGTTGGGGCAGCTGTTAGGATGGTCAAACTTTCTTTAAATAATTATTTTTTGTTATTCTGAACTCTATAAACAGTAAAAGAGATGAAAATTCTCATATACAAAGGACAGAAAAAGAGGATTATGTATGAAACCATGAATCTGTATTACATGTGGCTTGCTTTTTTTAAAAAGTATAATATTCATTAGGTTAGTTTCAAATCTGTGTCTCCATTTGAGCTTACTTCTGTCCTCTTCTGTGCATTTTAAAAAGTGCTCCAGTGACCCCTTCTTCTTCTTTTTTGGGGGACGTCACTATGACTAGTTCCCCTCTCCTACAATTAAAAAACCCTTCCTTATAACATATAAGTAGGGTCCATGAAAATAAATCCATACATTGTTCATGTTCAAAATGTATGTCTCATTCTGCTCCTCTGCTCAGTTATCTTTCTTGCAGAAGGTGGGTAGGAAGTCATGGCTAGTCATTGCACTGATCAAAGTTTTAAAGTTGTTTTTCCTTGAAAGTTGTTTTTCTTCACACTGTTTTCAAAGAAATTATTCTCCTGGTTCTGTATCAGTTTGTGTAAGTCTTTCCAGGTTTTCCTGAACCTATCCCCTTTCATCATTTCTTATAATGCAATAATATTACATTACATTGGTATTCCATAATTTGTTCAACTAGTCCCTCAATTGATGGGTACCCCTTAGTTTCTGGTTTTCTTGCTACAACAAAAAGTGCTGCTGGAAGTATTTTTGTACACAAAAATTACTTCTCATTTTCTTTCATCTCTTTGAGTTATTGGCCTGGTAGTGGAATTATTGGGTCAAAAGGCATATGGTTCCAGCTTACCTAACAGAAGGGTAGATCAACTGACAGCTCCCCCAACAGAGAATTAGTGTCCCTGTTTAGTATCCCTATCTTCCACAGACCCTCCAGAAATTGTTGTTTTCCATTTTAGTCATCTTTGCCAATCTGAAGAATGTAAGATAGAACTTCAGAGTTATTTTAATTTTTAAAATTATTTTTAATAATTTGGAGTTTATTTCATATGATTATTTTGAGAACTCTGGCTGATCACACCTTTTGAGTGTTGTTTTGTAGTTGGAGTCATATAGTTACTAGATGTGCTTTGGTAGGCAAACGTTCAAATATTTTATACGTTCTGTAGTTATTTTGAATGGAGTATCTTTTTCTCACTCTTCCTGTTGGTTTGTTGGACAATATACAGAAAAACTTATTTTTGTAAGAGATTATTTTGTATATAGCTACTTTGTTGATGTTATTACTTTACTTTTAGTTCCTGAAGTAAACTATCATCTGCAAAAAAGTGATAATTTTGTTTTTTATTTGTCTATGCTTATTCCCTCAATTTCTTTTCCTTGTTGTATTGCTATTGCTAGCATTTCTAGAATGCTATGAAATAATAGTGATGATAACTAAGATCCATGGTTTTACCTAGTTCTTATTGGAAAGGCTTCTTACATTCCTCCATTACGTAAAATTTTGGCCTTTGGTTTAGATAGATATTATTTACCATTTCGAGGAAAGTTTCATTTAGTGTTTTTAATGGAAATAGCATATTTTGTCGAAAGGTTTTTTTGGCATCTGTTGATTTCATATGACTTGTGTTGTTTTAACATTAATATAGTTTGTTTTGTTTATGATTTTCCTAATATTGAACCAGGAGTAATCTGGTCATGCTGTATAGTCTTTTTTAATGTGGTGCAGTAGGCACTTTACTAATACAGTATTATATTGGTATAACCCAGTCTTGAATAATTAATGTCTAACTATTTGTCTTTCTTTGGTTATGTAAAGAGTATTTTGTAATTGTATTCATATTGTTCCTATGTGTGTTTTGGTAGGTAGATTTTCAAATATTTCACACATTCTCTAGTTATTCTGAATGAATCCATTTAAGCCATCCATTATCCAGAAACAGAGTTTGTCAAAATAGCTTGGGTTCAAGTTATTACAATTGCACATGATATTTCTCTAGGGCTTTGTCATCTGTAACAGATATTGGTATATAAGCTATGACTGTACTCATGTTGATCTCTTTGCCTTTGCTCCCACAAACGTTGAATAAGTAAGATGTCCAAATGTCCTATGTAGTGATGTTTGCCCTTTTGTGCAAAGGCGATTGCACCAACACATTTAATCTGTTTTTTTGAAATAGAACTTGTGAGCTCTAACTTCTTTATGTCTTCTAGTGTCATTTATTTAGTGATATCAATATTGATGTGCCTCGGTTCATACTGTAGTACATCCATATGGTTCATCCACTTACTTTGGTGTTAGACAAAGATCTGTCATTTAGAGTACAAATATATAAGTTTATATTTGTAAAAAGTCTAAAATCTTTGTTATCATTAGTATCTTGTCATCCCCTTTCCATCATGGAAGTAAAAGCATGTGCTATGCAGGATTGAGATCCATTTTGTAGTTTGTATCTTTTTCATGAAATATTATCATCAAGGAATTCACTATGTAGTGGCCTAATGAGCCTCTTCATACTTTAGCTATGGTGTGGACAATCTGTGCTCCAAATCATGCTTGAAGCCTCTACAGTTTGGTATATCTTGCTTGTACACAGCTACCATAGCCTTTGAGAACCCAAAGTCTCCTCCTTGACACCATAATGAATCTTTTGTAGACTTTGTAGAAGCTTGTGCACAGAGGAAATCAATACTACAGACAACATAATTTTGAGTATTGAGAGAGCAATTCTCAACATACCTGGGGAAAAAATCATAGATTATTACTATTAAACAAAAATGATCAAAAGTATGTTAATAATTACCCACCTGTCTGCTTTTTCATTTCTATAAAATGTTTACAAGTATTACCATACAAACTGAGAATATTCTTGATGAAAATGTCAAAGGAATGGGCAGACATTCACAGACAATTTCCAATATCTTCCCAAATCTTCAGTCACATGGTTGACTATAATGTATAGAGAATCAAGGCTGTTATTTTACTGTTACCAAAAAAAATAGCATAAAACAAACAACTTGATAGAGCAAATACAGCTTCAAATCCTCATCTTCTCCTTCATAATGTAATTCCCATCCATATGTTTAGCTCATACAAGGTTCATTGTTAGCTACAATCAAAGATAACTTTGTTCAGTGATTTTCTGATTATCGGTATCAAACGCAGCATAAAACGGGGAGAATTAAGGCATTTGCACTGTCATGAAGCACATCTCCCAGAGTGCAACTGGAAGAAGGAATGGCAGTGGATGATGAGGTTCTCCAAATGCTCTTCTTTGTGTATGACATTATTTTAATTGCACCAAGCCTCAGAACACAACAGGGCCTTTTCAAGGATGCCTATGGCCACTCAGAAGATAACTGGCCTAGTAATCTAATAAGCACAAAAAATAAGTGAATGAAAAATGTGTATTTTACAAATTGTTGTGTGATTGTATGGACAATTCACTTGAGTTAGTGCACATGTACATATAATTTGGGCAGATACTATAGATGAATGATGAACTGAACTCAAAATTGAATTGAAGGAAGATCCTAGGATTTAGAACTTAAGAGTAGCTTAGAGATCATTTAATCCAGATTCCTTGTAAGACAGATAAGGAAACGGAGGCCCAAAGAGGCACAGTGACTCACCCTAGGTATCATAAATGTTAAATAATTAGGTGCAGGGATTTGAACCAAACAGTCCTGGTTTTTTTTCTGTGTAATTTTGTGAGATCAGACTGGATCACATTTGGGAAATAGTAGAGTGCTTTGAATAACCCCTTTTAACTTTTAACACTAAATATTATCTTACTAGAAATGGTACTAAAAAAATATGGAAGGAGCAATTGGACCTAAGTAGCTATTACACAAAGAAGGACCCAATTTTGAGGGCATTGGTCAATCCATTTGCAAGATATCTGAAAAAGTAGAGGATACTAAATGCTTGGGAAACAAAATGTACATTTTATTATTATTGAAAAAAGATCATCAAGAAAATATTAATAACTATTAACCTAGGTGCCTGCTGTCTATCTTTATAAAATCCTGATAAGAATAATCTATACTCTCATTGACAGTATCCTTATTGTCAGTAGATTTAAATTCATGAACAGAGCCACCCAAATGTAGAATAGGCTGCCATGGGAAGTAGTAGTTTCCCCCTCAATAGGGGTCTTCAAACAAAAGCAAATAACCACTTGTTTGGTATATTTATTTTATTTAATTTTTCTTTTTGGTGAGGCAATCAGGGTTAAGTGACTTGCCTAGGGTCACACAGCTAGTAAGTGTCGTGTGTCTAAGGCCAGATTTGAACTCGAGTCCTCCTGACTGCAAGGCCAGAGCTTATCCACTCCACCACCTACCTGCCCCCCTGGTTTGGGATATTTATAGGGATTATTATGCAGATGTGGGTTCGCCTAGCTAGAGTCTGAAGTCCCTTGCAGTGCTGAGATTTTGTGATTCCACAAAGAACATCTACTCAGCTCACTGAATACCTTCCTCTTGTTCTTTTTGTATTTTTAGGGTACCAGCTCAGCACTTGGACCTACCTTTTCTAGTGATGAATATCCTTGCTATCTTTTATTCTGTTTTTCGACTAGCAAGTAAATAAGGTTCATATGTATGCCAATTATTGTTGCAACATTAGCAATTTAACCCCAACATACTAATGAAGTTTCATCTTAAAAGTTCTGGGGTATTCAGAGACATATTTCCATACGTTTGTATAGACTTCCTAGAGTTCCAGATTTAGGAGAGAAAAAAAAACACCTTAGAAACCATATTTTCCTGCTCATCTTACAGAGGAAGAAAACTAGGGTTCCTATTTAAAGTTTTCATAATGACTTCCATCATGGAGGATGATACCAACAAGGGTTCTTTGAATTTCTGGTAGAATGATGCATCTGAAGGAACCACATTTCATACATTCTAAGAGCCAAAAAAGGAGGTTGCTAGTACTTTCGCTCTTGGAGATTTCTAGAGTATCCATCCGTTTGCTTGCACATGATTCTTGACAGTATTGTTATTGTCAAGTTTCTGTATCCCTCGATTAGGGTGATTTATTATATTACTTTCAATAATGTGTCTCATTTGGACCAGCAGTATCTTAAATTGCTTTAAAATTAGCTTCATCTGCCAGATGAACTTTTTCTCATTTGATTACTTTTTTAAATAAATGTTTTTACTATACTCTCACTTCCCAGTAATGCCCTTCCTTCCCATAGAACCCTCTCTTGTAAGTTTAGTAAAACAAACCAACATGTTGACCATGTCAGAAAGTTTATACCTCATTTTGTACCTACTATTTACCTTCTCTCCACTCTGAGAATGGAAGTATATTTCTTCATTAGTCTTCTGAGGTCGGTTATTCCTGGTATACATCAGGATCTTGATGTTATTCAATATTGCTTTCCTTTGCATTATTGTGTAAATTATTCTCTTAGTTCTGTTTACTTGACTCTATGTAAGTTCAAACAAGCTTGTCCAAGTTTGTTGAATTCATCATATTCATAATTTCTTACGGTAGAATAATCTATTGCTTTCATATACTGCAATTTGTTCAGCAATTCCCTAACTGATGGGAACCCACTTTGTTTCCAGTTTTGACTACCACAAAAAAAAATTATTTCTATAACTTCAGCAAACTTCAGGCTATAAAATAAAACCACATAAATCATTAGTATTCTGTATATCACCAGCAAACCTAACAGGAAGAAATCAAGAAATTCCATTAAAGATGACCACAGAATACAGAATATACTTGGGAGTCTGCCTACTAAGGTACACCCAGAAACTATATGAATGCAGCTAAAGTACTATTTATTAGGATAAAGACAGACCTAAATAATTGGAGAATGAGCTAACATAATTATAGGGGTAATTCTACCTAAATTAATTTATTCATTCAGTGCTATACCAATCAAACTACCAAAGGATTGCTTTATGGAACTAGAAAAACTAATAACAATTAGTCTAGTGGGACAAAAGCTCAAGAATTTCAAGGGAAATAATGAATAAAATGGGAAGAAAGGAGGGGGCCCAGTAGTACCAGATTTCAACCTATAATATAGCACAGCAATCATCAAAATGATTGGGTGCTGATTAAAAAGTAGAGAGGTTGATCAGGGGAATAGATTACCAAAACAAACAAACAAACCCAGTAGCCTGGTGTTTGATAAACCCACCCCAGCTCCTAAGGTAAAGCCTCACTATTTGACAAAAATTGCTAGGAAAACTGGATAGCAATATGGAATAAATTAGGTTTAGACCAACACCTCTTTTCATATGCTAAGATAAGCTCCAAGTGTATATGAGTTATTAATGATCCTTTTTTTATTTTTTTTGTGAGGCAATTAGGGTTAAATGACTTGCCCAGAGTCACATAGCTAGTAAGTGTTATGAACTCGGGTCCTCCAGACTCCAGGACCAGTGCTCTATCCACTGCACCACCTAACTGCCCCTTAATGATCTCTTGATTGCAACATTTAAATGGCCTCTTCTCAATACTCATTCATCTTGACCACTCTGCAGCTTCTGACACTTGTCTATCACCCTCTTCTCCTTGATCATCTTTTCTCTAGGTCTTTGTGACACTGTTTTCTCCTGGTTCTCTCCCACCTGTCTGGCTACTCTTTCTTTCCTTTGTTGGATCTTCACCCATGTCATGCCCACTAACCATTGGGGTCCCCCAATTTATCCTGGTCCCTCTTCTCTTCTTCCGCCATACTGTTTCACTTGGTGATCTCATCAGCTCCCATGGTTTTGATTAAACTCATCATGTCCAAAACAGAATTCATTCTTCCCCCCCCCCAAACCCTGCCTTCTTCTGAACTTCCCTATTACTATCAAAGGTAACACCATCCTCCTAGTCACCCATACTCTCAGTCTAAGTGTTTTCCTCAACTCCTCACTCTCTCCAGCTCCTCATATGTAGTCAACTGTCAAGTCTTGTCATGTCTTTCTTCATGGTTTCTCTCATATCTGTCCACTTCTTCCCTTTGATACTGCCACTACATTGGTGTAGGCCCTTACCACTGGACTATTCCAATAGCTTTCCCCATTCTAGTCCACTCTCTATTCACCTGTGGTCCTAAAATGCAAGACTGACCATTTCATCCTTTTCTCCCTGGTCTCCATCTCCCCATTTATAAACTTCATGTGACTACAAATTACCTCCAGGATCATATACAAAATGCTCTGTTTGGCACCAAAGCCCTTCATAACCTAGCCCCTTCCTACCTTTCCAGACTTCTTAGACCTTACTCTCCCATCTTACTCTTTGATCCAGTGACACTGGCCTCCTGCTTGTTCCTCACCTAAGACAAGCCATATCTTGACTCTAAATGTTTTCACTGGTTATCTCTATTCCTGGAGCTCTCTCCTGCTTCATCTCAGCATCCTGACTTCCTTAGCTTCTTTCAGCACTCTGAACCTCAAAGATCCAAGAGAGGCCCAAATCTTGTGCTCTTAGCAGAGAAACATGCTGAGAGGTGGAAGTCAGCACAGGAACTCGAGTGACCCAGGTGGAAATCGAGCATAGCCAACTACCCTATCCAAAAGTATAAGAGGGGTCCAAGGCTGGCCCTGGCATAAAGCCCCAATTCAGCAATTAAGACTGGAGAGATGAGTGAACAGAAGAAGATGTTGACCACTATCAAGAACTGTTATGGTCCAGAGATACCAAAAAATCCAACCTAGAAAAAGACTGTAACTCTTTAACCACTAACTGCAGTCTCAAAGGAATAAATGGATTTTCTGCAAGGACTGTGTGAATACCTAGAAAAAAATAAAACATACAATAAAAGTTCAGGAGGACAGAATTAGAAGAAGGATCTGTAGCTCAGAATGCAAAATGGTAAATCTTACCCAAGTAAATGGACTCCCTGAAAATTAGAATGGACCAAACAGAAATCAATCACTCAATGAAACAATAAGAAATATTAGGACAAAATCAAAAGATTGAAAAAATAGAAGAAAACATAAGGCATCTGTTATCAGAAACAATTAACCTAGAAAACAGGTAAACGAGAGATAATTTCAGAATCATCAGGCTCCCTGAAAACCATGGAAAATGGCAAAGGGGTGTGAAAATAGAGTCCATTGTTAATCACCTCTGGAAAGAAACACTAAAATATAAAGTCCTAGGAATGTCGTAGCCAAAATTCAGAGCTCCCACAAATTAAAATCAAATCAAATTAAAAATACTGCAAACATCCAGAAAGAAGCATGTCAAGTACTAAGAAACCACAGTCAGGATCCTACAAGACCTGGAAGCTTCTACTAAAAATAGAGGAGATTTTGTTGTGCAGTATTGCAAAAGACAAAAGGGGTTTGTAACCAAGAATAATTTACATTGCAATGCAAAGTACAACCCTACTAGGGGGAAAATCCATCTTTAATGGAACAGAGGACTTTCAAGCCTTCCTCTGAAAAGACCGGAGCTGAGTGGGAACTTTGAAATGCAGACATGGGAGTCAAGAGAAACTTAGAAAGATAATTGAGCAATTTGAAAGAGCTGTATGATGATGTGCTAACATTCTAATAAGAGAAGACACACTCTTTCAGAGGGAGTGGGGGAAGTCATATAATGCTTTTGGCTTGGTCTCCCATTCTAGTGTGTTCCCCCACTATTAACTACCAAGGATTATCACACCAATTCCATTTAACCAGTTTTACAAAAGTATATGTACTGCAAAGATATAGCAAGAATAGAAGCACAAAATTCCTACCCCCTCTCCAATAAGGGGAGGGGGGGGCAGCAACCCCTGCCTTCCACTTCTTTGGTCTTTGGGAAGAGGGGGTTCAGACTTCATTCAGTTTCTGCATAGCATTGGCCCCACCAAGCTGACTTCCAGATACAGCCTGGCTGCCGAATGAGTTATTATCTTAGCTGCTGTTGGGTGGGTATCCAGATTCAGGGTCTCAGTGCTAGACTGGCCAGCCTCAAATCCCAGCATGGATTCTGTGCTTAAATCTCAGCTCACAGGTCATAGCCATCTCCTCTCGCCCTCACCTGGAAGCAGGAAGAGCGTACCCAACATAGACAGAAACAATGGAGGAGCAATTTGTTCTCCACTTCTTGCCAGCCGAGTGAAAGAGGTTCCCCATCCACCAGCCCTCCGCAGCTTCTCTTCCTCTATAGCCCCTGTCAAGAGAGACTGATCTTGTTTGACTGGGGCCTTTTGGAATGGGCCCCATTTCTGGTTCCATGCCCAATCATAGAGGCTTCTCCCCTTCACTAAATGTTTAGCAGCCTGAAACCAGTAACAGTTTCCGTATACTCTCCAAAAGTCTTCAAGGCATTTCCAATACACATCCTCATGCTTTTCTTAGAAGCAGGCTCCCCAGTCTTTACCATGTCAGGGACTGCAATCATTAGCCGCTCCCCTCCCCATTATATTAAATCAAAAATAAATAAAATGTAAAGGAATAACTATGTAACGTAATGCCATTGACAATGTAAGGACCATAAGAGGTTTGGTTCAGTTCCTTTCTTCACAGAGTATTTGAAAATTCCCCTGAACTCTGAATGATTTGGAATATAAATTATAAAGATGCTTTAGATTGGAGCTAAACCACTATTCAGCATATTTTTGCTGTTCAGAAAAGTAAAGTTGAAGATTAAAGGTGCTTCCGTGGCTGAATCTAAACTGGAATCTTGAATTCTCAGTTTTGTTCCTGGCAGTCATTCTTTTGTCTAGTTTATCTCAAGAAACTAAGGTTATACCCTACTTTATTTATCCATAAATTGTAGTAATGACTCTATAGCTTTTATAGGACTTGTGGTATTTATAGTATACCTATATATTGCTCTACCAGAATGCTGTGATGTAATCACTTAGAAACAACTAGAGATCTTCATGAGAAAGTCGTTCTCCTGCAAAGTATTTTTATTACAGATTTTGTTGCATATAAAACAACCTTAAAATTTGAGAAACAAATTTTGTTCTGGATTTATATTAGGTTCTCTGTTTACGTTTTTTTCTTCTTAATAATTTTGTGTCCACAAAACTTTATTTCAGTGAATTTGGTATGATTTAAAGCTCTAAACAAGCAAATTGACAGTTTATTTTTCTTAATGATAGCTTCTTAAAACATTTATGTTCTTAGGCTATGATTGCTAATCACTAAATTACCTGATCTTTATGGATCTTTATGGACCCTTTTCTCTTTCTACTTACTGTTATTCTATCTATGTATTCCAGGTACCCACTTGATTACTTGTTCCAGTTTTTCCTAGGGTTTATTCATTATCTCTTTATCTTTTTTCTCTTAATGTCTTTACATTTACCCTCCAGGCTCCTGCCCTAATTATTTAGTCAGTCACCTGGTTCTCCTTCTTGACTCCTATAAATCAGATGGGAAAAGGACACTTCCTCCAGTTTGAGAGCACTACACGCTTAGTCTGTTTCCTTTTTGGAACCTGCTTGGTTGGGCTAAGGACAAAATTTTAAAATGAGGCTAATGGGGGAGTTTGCCGAGTTTTGCTCACTGAGAATGTGCCCTTCAGATTCCTGTTGCTTTACCTGATCAACTTCCCTTACCCTCTTTTGTTGACTTGGTTATTCAGGTTCCCTCTTTCTCCTAATGCACTCCAAACTAGATTTTAAACCAGGCTTACTAACTGCCAGTGTTGGTGACCACAAGTGGTAAAACTCTCCCCTTTGTAAAGTAAGTTTTTATTGATGTCTTTTGTTCTTTACATCAGCATAGTTTTCTCCAGGCCCCCTCTTTTTCCCTTCCGCCTCCCAGAGAGCCTTCTTCTGTGACAAATAGTATTTTTTAAAACAAAAAAGGGGGAGGAGGGTCAGCATTAACTGATAAAATACATCAAAAAAATCTGATGAAAATATGTGCTCTGTGCAACTTTTGCGGATCTTCTGCCCCTGCAGAGAGGTAGGGGTTTGAGTGCCTTCTCATATCTCTTTTGAGTCAGGCTTGTTCTCTATCATTCTGGAGCATTCACTTTTGATTTTTTTTTTTTTGGTGCGTGGTTGTTCTTCCCATTTACATTGTCATCATCGTTGTGTATATTGTTTTCTTGACTCTGTTTAACCATTCTGCATCAGTGCATGTATATCTTTCTGTGTTTTTCTGTATTTGTCACATCCATCATTTCTTACAGCGCAGTAAGAAATTCATATTTATGTGCCATTGCATTCATTTACTACAGTTTTGTTTATCCATTTCCCAATCAATGAGCATCTACTTTGTTTCCAGTTCTTTTCTATCACAAGAAGTGTTGCTGTAAATATTTGGGTGTGTTGGTAACTTGGTTCTTATCAGTGACCCTTAGGGTATAAGCTCAATAATGGAATTCCTGGGTCCAAAGAGTACTTTTTAGTCCCTTGATTTGCAGAATTCCAAACTGATTTCCAGAATAGTTGTACCAATTCACAGTTCTGCCAAGATGAACCAGTGTGCCTATCTTTCCACAACCCATTCAGCATTAGCCATTCCCATCTTTTCTCATCAAGTAAAGCTCTATTATCCGCTTTGGCATCCAACATAAGTTGGAAAGTCCGGTAGAGCTGAGGAGGAAACAGACACCTGTAATCAGCAATAGCATCCCCTCAGAGTGTGCATGTAGCTGTTAATATATGCTTGTGTTGAAAAGCTTCTGCTGATGTATTCTTTTGTATTTTCATTTATGTTGGTCCTGTCTCACCAGTAGACTGTTGGCTCCTCGGAGTTTGTAAAGCATTTTGCGAACTTTAAAGTTCTGTACCAATACTGGTTCTTGTTGTTAACCTACTAATGTATTTTGCACAGAGTAGAAGCTTAATAAATGCTATTAACTGAAATGAGAAAAAGGATAGTTGGTACAAATTTGTCCCACTCTACTTAATTGCACAGTCTGCTAACTGAATCGAGTCATTTCGCCTGAGATAAACGCTATTAAAGATGAGTAGGGCTCGTTCCATGAATGAGCTTTAAAAACGCTATGCGTCTGAATGCTTGAAACTCGCAGAATGACCCCTCTAGAACCGTGAACCCTGACACACACGCACGTGGCTAGGAAACCGCGCAGCTCACTGACAGCGCTGCCCGTTTCTGTTCTCTTGATTGGTTGCCATAGCTCTGCCTTAATATCCATTTTTGGATTTAGTTGAAAAGAGTCTCTCCATATTCTGATTCCATAAACAGTGTTTCAAAGGCAGGGAGAATTACGAAATCCACTGTCCTTAAAAAACCTCTTTATTTCTGCTCTTGTTTAAAAAAAATGAGATTTGTGTGTGTGGTCAGAATGTCTGCCACGTACATTTTACCGCTACTCCTGAACGCTGAGAAGCCAGAGGAGGCCGCGGTCGTTTGGGCTTGTGCGGTGTTCCAGACCTCAGTTTTATTGACCTTGGGGGGAGATTGACTGACTCATCTTGTAGTTACATTTGTCTAATCATAAATTCAGAGATTTACCAGATTCACTTAGGCTCCTTTTCCACTGCCTACAAATATTCTCAATCCTAAAAAATTCACAACCCTTCCTTTGACCTTACTCTGTTAAATTGAGCTAGCATCTCCTCTCCTACTTTTCTCTGCCAAACTTCTTGAAAGGGCATTCTGCATTCATTCACTTTTTGCACTTCTTACAACTCAATCCTCAACCCCTGGCAGTCTGGCTCATTTCCCCACACTCTACTGAAACTTTTCTCTAAGGTTGCCAATGATCTATGAACAAATGGTCAATTCCAATGGCCTTTTCTTTTCTTTTCTTTTTGAAATATTTTCTTTTTCCCTGGTTACATGTAAAGACAATTTTGAACATTCATTTTTTAAAACTCTGAGTTCCAAATTTTCTCTTTTCCTTCCTCATCTCCCCACTTTCCCTAAGACAGTAAGCAATTTGGTACAAGTTATACATATTCAGTCATGCAAAACATAGAACCATATTAATTATGTTGTAAAAGAAGACACAGACCCAAAGGGAAAAAAAACATGAAAAAATACAGAAAATGAAAAATAATATTCTTTGATTTGCATTCAGACTCCATCAGTTCTTTCTCTGGAGGTAGATAATTTTTTCATCTTGAGTCCTTTGGAATTGTCTTGGATCCTTGTATTGCTGAGAATAACCAAGTCATTCATGGTTCTTTATCATATAGTATTGCTATTAGTGTGTACAATTTTCTCCTGATTCTGCTCATTTCACATTGCATCAGTTCATATAAGTCTTCTCATGTTTTTTCTGAAAGTATCTTGCTCATCATTTCTTATAGCACAGTAATAGTCCATCACAATCATATATCACGACTTATTGAGCCGTTCCGCAGTTGGTGGTCATCTCCTTAATTTCCAATTATTTGCTACCATTAAAAGAGTTGCTGTAAGTATTTTTGTACAAATAGGTCCTTTCTCCTTTTTAAAAAATCTCTTTGGGATACAAACCCAGTAGTAACATTGCTGGATCAAAGGCACAGTTTTGTAGCCCTTTGGGCATAGTTCCAAATTGTTCTCAAGAATGGTTGGATTTGGGGCAGCTAGGTGGCACAGTGGATAGAGCACCGGCCCTGAAGTCAGGAGGACCTGAGCTCAAATCTGGCCTCAGACATATAACACCCACTAGCTGTGTGACCCTGGGCAAGTCACTTAACCCCAATTGCCTTTAAAAAAAAAAAAGGAAGAATGATTGGATTGGGGCAGCTAGGTGGTAACAGTGGGTAGTGCACTGGCACTGGAGTGAGAAGGACCTGAGTTCAGATCTAGCCTCAGACACTTAGTAGGTGTGTGACCTTGGGTAAGTCACTCAACCCCGCTTGCCTCAAAAAAAAAAAATGGATCAGTTCACAACTCTACCAGCAGTGTATTAGTGTCCCAATTTTCCCACAATCCCCTCTGACATTTATTCATTTCCTTTTCTGTTGTATTAGCCAATCTGATAGGTGTGAAGTGGTACTTCAGAGTTGTTTTAATGTGCATTCCTCTAATCAATAATGATTTAGAGCATTTTTTCATATAACTATAGATAACTTTGATTTCGTCATCTGAAAACTGCCTGTTCATATCCTTTAACAATTTGTCAGTTGGGGAATGACTTGTATTCTTATAAATTTGACTCAATTCTCTATACATTTGAAAAATGAGGCCTTTATCAGACTCTTGCTGTAAAAATTGTTTCCCCGCTTTCTGCTTTCCTTCTAATCTTGGTTGTATTGGTTTTGTTTGTACAAAACTTTTTAAATTTAATATAATCAAAATTGTCCAGTTTGCGTCTAGTAATGATCCTTATCTCTTATTTAGTCATAAATTCTTCCCTTTTCCATAGATCTGACAGGTAAACTATTCCTTGTTCTCCTAATGTGTCCTTTATGTTTAAATCATGTACTTATTTTGATTTATCTTGATATATGGTGTAAGATGTTGGTCTGTACCTAGTTTCTGCCATACCATTTTCCAGTTTTCCCAGCAGTTTTTGTCAAAGAGTGAGTTCTTCCAAAAGCTGGAGTCTTTGGGTTTATCAAATACTCAGTTACTATGGTCCTGAACTACTGGGTCTTGTGTACATAATCTATTGCTACTGATCCATCTCTCTATTTCTCATCCAGTACCAGATGGTTTTGGTGATTACCACTTTATAATAATAGTTTGAGATCCAGTATGTCTAAGGCCACTTTCCTTCACATTTGTTTTCATTAATTCCTTTGATATTCTTGACTCTTTATTCTTCCAGATGAATTTTGCTATGATTTTTTCTAGCTGTATGAAATTTTTTGGTAGTTTGATTTATGTAGCACTGAATAAGTAAATTAAGTTAGGTATAACTGTAATTTTTATTATATTGGCTCAGCCTACCCGTGAGCAATTAACATTTTTCCGGTTGTTTAGAAATCTGACTTTATTTGTGTTACAAGTTTTTTGTAATTGTGTTCATATAGTTCCTGGGTTTATCTTAGCAGGTATTCCCAAGTATTTTATATTGTATGGTTATTTTAAATGGAATTTCTTTTTCTGTCTCTTGCTGACATGCTTTGTCGGTAATCCAGTGGCCTTTTCCACTTGTCCTCCTTGACTCACCTCTAGCATTTCACAGCGTCACTCTCTCCCTCAGTCCCTCCTTGAAGCCACCCTCTGATGTCTCTCCTCTTACCTCTCTTTCCTGCTCTTCCATCCGTTTGCTATTAGAATGCATAGGCATTCCTTAGCACCCCTTCTCTTCTTTCTCTATATTCTCCTCCTGGGCTATGGCACATACGTCTGCATTTTCAGCTGTAATTCCTTATGGGTAAAAATCAGATTTGTCCCTCTACCTCTGGCCTTCTGAGTTTGTTCTGTATTTTCATTTACCTGCTGGACATTTCTACCTGTATGCCGAGTTTGGTCACTCTTCATGCTTCCCAAAACCAAGTGTTACCTTGCCCAGAAAAAAAACTTATTTCTCTACCCAACTTCTCTGTTAGGGGTACTAACTAATTTAAATAATATAAATAAGTAAAATGATAAAATAACATTTGTCATTTATTACTATGTGCCAGGCTCTCGGCTTTACAAATATTATTTCATTTAAGCCTCACAACCACCCTGGGAGATAGGTGCTATTATTATCCCTGTTTTACAGATGGGAAAACTGAGGTACATAGTGGTTAAGTGACTTGCCCAGGGTTACATGTTAGCAACACTATTACTGTTAGTAATACTGTTATTAATACTAATAGCTGCCTTATTATTGTTAATGAGACTCTCTCTTAATCCTATTTTAAGCTTTTATGTCATCTTTGACTCCTTCTCTTTTGCCTCTACATGTGTTTGTCAGGTTCTCCTGATTAACTCTACAGACTATCACTTGGATCTGTCCCTTCGCTGTCCATATGACCACTCTAGGCAAGTGTCTCATTCCCTTCCACCCACATTACAATCATAGCTTCCCAGCTGGTCTCCCTCCCTGTATAGTTCTTTCTGTTCTCCAGTCCATCCTACACAGCACTGCCAGACTCATCTGATGGGCAGATCTGATCACGTCATGCTGTACAAGCCACCTGATGAGGACCAAGCTCATTGCTTGCCATCCATTGCCCGCTATACTTTAACTAAAGCCTGCTTTCCTAGCCTGACCTCACACTATTTTCCGTCATAAAATTAATGCTTCACTTACTTAATGTTTTAGCCAAACTGTACCACCCATTGTTTCCCCAAAGTGGTTTTTGCCTCCATTTCTTCATGCCAGTATTGAAGTCATCTCCTCTTCGTGGCTTATTCCTCTCTATCATCTTCACCTCCTGAAATCCTGCCTTTTTTTAAAAATTAATTTATTTATTTTTAGCTTTCAACATTCACTTCTATAAGATTTTGAGTTCCAAATTTTCTCCCCGTTTCTCCCCTCCCTCCACCCTAAAGTGGCACGTAATTTGATATAGGATCTACATGCACATTCATATTAAACATTTTCAAATTAGTCATGTTATAAAGAAGAATTAGAACCAGTGAGAGGAACCATGAGAAAGAAGAAGTAAAGGGAAAAAAAGAGAGAGAGAGAGAGAGAATAGTATGCTTCATTCAATCTGCATTCAGACTCTAGAGTTCTTTCTTTGGATGTGGACAGCATTTTCCATCATGAGTCTTTTGGAGTTGTCTTAGATCCTGGCATTGCTAAGAAGAGATAAGTCTATCAAAATCAGTCATTGCACATCATGGCTGTTACTGTGTGCAGTGTTGTCCTGGTTCTGCTCACTTCACTCAGCATCAGTTCGTGGAAGTCTGTCCAGTTTTTTCTGAAGTCCACCTGCTCATCATTTCTTGTAGAACAATAATATTCCATTACATTCATATGCCAACAACTTGTTCAGCCGTTCCCCAACTGATGGGCATCCCCTCAATTTCCAATTTTTGGCCACCACAAAAAGAGTGGCTATAAATATTTTGTACATGTGGGTCCTTTTCCCATTTTTATGATCTCTTTGGGATACAGACTTAGAAGTGGTATTGCTGGGTCAAAGGGTATGCACAATTTTATAGCCCTTTGGACATAGTTCCAAATTGCTTTCTGTAATATCTGGACCAGTTCCCAACTCCACTAACAATGCAGTTTCCAGTTTTCCCACATCTTCTCCAGCATTTATTATTTTCCTGTTTTGTCATGTTAGCCAATCTGATAGATGTGATGTGGCACCTCAGAGTTGTTTTGATTTGCATTTCTCTGATCAATAGTGATTTAGAGCATTTTTTGTATGACTATAGATAGCTTTAATTACTTCATCTGAAAACTGCCAGTTCTTATCCTTTACCATTTATCAATTGGAGAATGACTTGTATTCTTATAAATTTGACTCAGTTCTCTACATATTTTAGAAATGAGGCCTTTACCAGAGACACTGAATAGTAAAAAATACTTTCCCAGTTTTCTCCTTCCCTTCTAATCTTGGTTGCATTGGCTTTGTGCAAAAACTTTTCAATTTAATGTAGTCAAAATTATCCATTTTGCATTTCATAATGTTCTCTATCTCTTGTTTGGTCATAAATTCTTTGGTTCTCCGTAGATCTGACAGCTAAACTATTCATTGCTTTCCCAGTTTGCTTACATAGTATCAGCCTTTATATCTAAATCATGTGCCCATTTTGACTTTAAATCCTACATTATTTAAAGCCCTGCTGAAGTGCCATGAAGCCTTCCCTGGTGCCCCGACTGGAAGTGCTTTTTCTTCCTTCTTGGAACTCTTGTTCCATATGGTACCATTTTTCTGCGTTTACGTTATTATATTTTTATTATAATTATTTGTGTACATACCTTTTCTACCTTGCTAGCTTGTTAAGCTCCTTGATACCAAGTGTGTTATTTATCCCTGGCCCTATCCCAGGACTTAAGAATTGGAAGGAACCTTAGAAGATCATCAAATCAAGCCTCATTTTACAAAAGAGTAAACCAAGGCTCAGAAAATTACACCAGGTTGCCTGAGGTCTCACAGCTGGCTCCCGTCAGAACCAGAGTAGATCCCAGGTCGTCTCTTAACTTCTAGTCTTGTGCCCTTCATATTACACCACGCTCTCCCTCAGTGCCCAACACGGTGTTTTACACGTAGAAATTAAATAAATATTTGAGTTAAATCAAATGCATAAATATTAATATGTTACTTGTGCTTAATTGAGGAAAAATGTATTAAATATTGTGTTGTTGTTATTTTGATTTCACAGTATTAGGGTTGGTTCTTCCAATGTGGGCAATCGCTCTCGTCTCATTTGGCGTTGCTATCATCTTTGCTGTTTTTGTGTGGTTGGTCGTTTGTCCATGGATGAAGAGGAAGATAGCAGGTAAGGTCCTGCGTACTTTGATTGCCAAAAAGCTTCCAGTCCCTTAAATCTTGAGTTATATAGTGGAGAGAATATAAAGCATGGGTAATAACAATCAGCAGGTTATCATTGTTTATATATGGCATTAGAATACTTTTTGCTAAGTAGTAAGAAAGATACATGCATAAACTTACCATGTACTTACCCCATCTTTGCCCTGACTCTTCCTGACTCAGTGTTCCATCTCATTCTCACTTTCCTGACCCCAAGTGTGCTTATTAGCTCTGCTACACACATTGGTACTTTGTTGTGCCTTTATCATATTGTTCTTTAATTGTTTTACATGTATAAGTAAGTTTTGTCCTCTCAACTAGATTATAAATATGTTGAGGACAGGTTCTTTTTGAAACCCATTATTTTTAAATTATGAAAATTTTTATAAAAATCAAAAGTCATTTCCCTATTTGTCTTAAGGAAAAGGACTGACATGTTTTCAGTAAATTGAGAGCACACACACACACAGAGACAAATACACACATACACACACATGTACACACTCAACTAACAATTTATTGAGCTCCAATTGAATGGCTATGGAAACAGACGTGCATCAATATATGGCAGTAAAGAGTAATGATTTCAGTGATAATTATCAGATCAGTTCAGTGTAATTTGAGAGCCAGTTTGAATAACTGAGTTCTTAAACTCCTTCAGACCTAAGTTGTCGTCGTCGTGTGTGTGTGCGTGTGTGTGTGTGTGTGTGTGTTTGTCTGTAAAATTGCCTTCAACTCCACACTTCATTTTCCCTATCTAGATACAGCTAATGTTTTCTTGGCCTCCAAAGGAGGTACTAAACATACTCCAGTTTAAAACATATTTTAAACATATTGTGGTGTGAACACTACTGAGCACTTTTAAAAATTACATTTAAATGTTTTGCATGATTATATATGTATAACCTATACCAAATTACTATGTCAGGGAGGGAAGGAGCTAAAGAAGGAAGGGAGAAAATTTAGAACATGATTTTTTTAAATGACTATTAAAAATTGTCTTTATATGTAATTGGGAAAAAATAAAATATTATTTTTAAAAGTAAAATTACATTTAAGTACTAGTCAGAATCATTATCTGGCTAAAGGCAACTTGGAATAGTGGATGTCCAGCACACTGGACTTGGAGTTAGGAAGAGCTGAATTTTACTCAGCTTTTACTCAGAGTGATACTTTACTAACTCTTTGACCCTGGGCAAGTCATCTAATTTCTCAGTCTTAGTTTCTTCATCTGTAAAATGGGGATAACAGCCACACCTACCTTTGTTGTGAGTTGTTTGTGAGGCTCAGATGAAATAATGTGTGCAAAGAACTTTTCAAACTTTAAAGTCATATCTGTAAATGTTAATTATTTTTTATTTATGAAGATCTTTTTGCTTTATGAAGGGTTAAGTTATAGTTTTAACTGTTTTTTAGGCAAATTAAAGAAAGAGGGTGCCTTGTCAAGAGTATCTAATGAAAGTCTCCATAAAATCCAAGAAGCAGAGTCCCCGGTATTTAAGGAACTCCCTGGTGCCAAGACAAGTGATGACAGCACCGTTCCCCTCACTGGCTCGGCCCCCGAAGCCCCTGGAGTGTCTGAAGGCACAGTGAATGGAAGCCACTCGCGAGTGCCCTATGGTAAGGGGTTTCATTGATGCACTTCATGGCTTCCCTAAAGTTCAACATCTACCAAATCTAGAGGCAGAAGAATCCTCAGGAGAGCAGGCCAGCAAGCAGAGGTGCAGGACTGTGGCTAAGAGTGTGTTTGGGGTGGGGTGGGGGTATTCCCCCAACACAGATAGAATCCGCTTCCAAAGGATCTGTGCCAGTCGTGTTATCAAAGACTGCCATGCCACACAATGTATACTTCCATATGATACCCACGGTAGCCATGTGTGTTTTCTTCACTTGCAGGAGTGACTCATTAGGAGCTGTTTTTAAGAATTAAATATGTGTAGGAAAGTGTGGCTAGAATCACAGCAAGGGAGCATCTGAACAGAAGAGACAGCCTTTACCGGGGACTGCTTTTATTTTTTTCCATAAGCATAAATTAGATCCAGGTTGCCCCTGCCTAGCAGAGGGAGAGTTGAACAAAAGAGCAAAGGGCACAGTCTGCTCATTCTGGTTGGGTGCCCCCCATTTCTAGAAATGCCACTGACGGCTTCAGTATGTGAGCTGGTTGCAGTCTGTATCTGTGAAAGGAGTTACCCACATCAGTCAGATTATGCTGCAGCCATAAGAATATTGGTGCGTAAACCACTGATTTAAGGTGCTCCATCCAACAGTCCTCGTTTTTCCATGATGAAGGGAAATTCCCGGCTGAGTTGTGTCTCTGTCATCCTCCTCTGTACATCCTCCTCATGAACCTTTGGCTGGCTTCCCTCCAGTATTTGGAGGTATGGGGTAGACAAATAACATCGCACCTAGTCAAAAACCAGAACCATTCTTTTCCCAACTGTCTCTGGGGATGACAGGCAAGGACACAGCTCCCCAGGCCCTCATGGGCCTTGCTGAAGGATGTCCCTAGGGCAGCTTTCCAAAGTTACTGTCTTGGGACCGAGAGAGTCAAGAACTAGTTTGACCCAAAGAATGTAAAATGTCTGTGTCACTTAAATGTGAAAAAGTATCTCCTTTTGCTGTGCTGATCAGACTTTTCAGTAACACATAACTGCTGGGCCATAGCTTAAAATAAAAGGATGAAGGAGCCATGGCTAAACATAGAGTACACCTAACAAGGGCTGGTGAAAAATGCATTTGCCTGGACAAGTCTAGTCAAAAGGTTTTCAAACTGAAAAGGAAGGGTTAGGGAGAAAATTACCCACATAAACCCACCCAGCTAAATACCCAAGGGAGCAGCTACAGTGTAGAAAAAAGAAGAGGGGTAAAGGGCCCAGAAATTCACAGGAGACAAGATCCGGCAATGAAACGTGTGTCCTCAGATGTCTATGTGTAAATGCTGAAAATGTGAGTAAGGAGATGAGGAGAACCTGAGATCCGAATGAAAGCTGGCAAATTTAGCCTCCCAGGGATCCCTGAGACTTATTGGGGTGAGACCAAGGACTGGACTACTTCTGGAATGGTTCCTCTCATCTAAGTAAAACCGCCTGGGTAAGATGGGGTGGGAGTGAGGGCAGAGCAGCGCAGCAGGTTGGTAAATACGTGCAGGGGAGAAAATCCAGGCACCAGAGTGGGAAACAGGGTAAAGGTCATGGTCATTGGGTTTTCTCCCCATGGATGTCAAGTGCCACCAAACCTACCAGTCCTCTTTAGTCTGTGGACACAGTGCAGTGGTTCCTGAAGCATCCTTTTTTTTTTTTAAAGGGAACTTGATGTACTTTTAAAAACATAATTATTTCATGCTTTTGTAATTTAGAAGTTTCTGGGGTTTGCTTATATTCGGCACAGAATGAGAGTTCTTCTTGACCCTTTCAGGAAGAGCGCTTTCCATGACCCATGGCTCCGTGAAGTCGCCCGTGTCCAATGGCACGTTTGGGTTTGACAGTCAGATGAGAAGCGACGGACATGTCTATCACACTGTACACAAAGACTCGGGGCTCTATAAAGACTTGCTGCACAAAATCCACCTTGACAAGGGGCCTGACGAGAAGCCCTCGCAAGAAAGTAATTACAAGTTGCTTCGCCGCAACAATAGCTACACGTGCTACACCGCGGCCATCTGCGGGATGCCGGTGCACTCGGCCTTCAAAGCCGCCGACTCTTCCTCCGCGCCAGAAGACAGCGAAAAGCTCGTGAGCGATGCCGTGTCCTACTCTAAGAAGAGGCTCCGCTACGACAGCTACTCCAGCTACTGCAACGCCGTGGCCGAGGCCGAGATAGAGGCCGAGGAAGGTGGTGTGGAGATGAGGCTGGCCTCGGAGCTCGCCGACCCCAACCAGCCCCTCGAGGACCCCGGCGAAGAGGAGAAGGAGGAGAAGGACACGGCCGAAGTGCACCTGCTCTTCCATTTCCTGCAGGTCCTCACCGCCTGCTTCGGCTCCTTTGCCCATGGAGGCAACGATGTGAGGTGAGTGTAAGAGGGGGCACGCCGACCCATCCCCCGGGCTGCACCAGAGCCTGCCTGCCTGCACTGGGGTCTGTGCGCTTGCCACCAGGCTTCTGGTCTGAAGCAGAAAGACAGTCAGGACTAAAAGCAGCATGGATGTCTGTGTTCAGATTCTCTAGTTCAGCTCAGCTCAGGGGAGATTCTGAGCCCAGGCCCTGGACTTAACCTTGAGGCTAGAAATCAAACATTCCTCCCCTCCAAGATCTCGCTGGAGGAAGGCGGTGTAGGATAAAGGAAGAGGGAGAGGCTGTGGGGGTGGGGAGAGGGTCAGAAATCACCTCCTATAGGAGGAGGTGCCTGAAAGGAAGCCAGGCATGCTAAGGGATCCAGGTAAGGGTCCAGGGTGGCGGTGAGCAGAGGCGTGGAGGTTGCAAGGAGGGGTGCATAGGAGAGAGTAGTGGGAAAGAAAGCTAGTAAGAGATACTGGGTGGGAGGGCTGAGGTGTTAGGTTTTATCCTGTGGGTAGTGGGAAGCAACTGATGGCGAAAGAACATTAACCTTACAGTGGTGGGCAGCTTTAGTGGGAGGACAGAGAAACTGAGAAGTAGAGTCTAGTTAAGAAGCAATGGCCACAGGTGCTAAGACCTAAATTTGGGTGGTCGCAGTGGGGATAGAAAGGAAGGGAAAGCTGTAAGGGACATGGTGAAGGAAGAATGTCTGGGGCTTGGTGGCTTCTGTCATTTCTTAGTTTCTGTGTCTATAGTTTCGTTAAAACAAAATGACCCCTTTTTATAACTAGTTTGCCTTCTTTAAAAAAAAATGTCTGGCCTCAGACACTTGACACTTGCTAGCTGTATGACCCTGGGCAAGTCACTTCACCCCATTGCCTAGCCAAAAAAAAATCATTTTATTTATCATCCCTACAAGAGTAAATATTATTTTAGATAGGCCTGAAACACTAGAAAGTGAACTGTAGGACTAGGAAATGAGGTTGAAGAGGTATACACATACAACTTATGTGTATGATGATTGTTTTTTTCCCCTCCTAGTAATGCAATTGGCCCTCTGGTAGCTCTCTGGCTTATTTACCAACAAGGTGGGGTACTACAAGAAGCAGTTACTCCAGTCTGGTTGCTGTTCTATGGAGGAGTTGGAATTTGTGCAGGTCTCTGGGTTTGGGGGAGAAGAGTTATCCAGACAATGGGGAAAGACCTCACTCCAATCACCCCATCCAGGTGAGTGCCAAGTTATCAGTGTGAGTGACTCAGCCGGTAATGTGGTGACCATTTACAAACCGATGAATGAATGAATGAATGAATGAATGAATGTTGACCATGTGAGAGGTTTTCATTTTCCTTTTATTTCTAATTATAAATTTCTTTTTCCTTGACGATTTTAATAAAGGTCCTGATAGATATCTGGTTTACAGAAACCCCTGTGAGCTGAGGAGTCCACTGGTTTCCTAATAAGTACAGATCTATTAAGGGAGAAGATAACAATTCCTGAGCACCAGGACTCCTCCAAAGATTGAAAAAGTCTCCCTTATTTGTGTTTGTCACGCTCCTGTGGCTTCTAACAGTTTGCTCCAATGAATTCATGGTTTTCAGAGTAGAAAGGCTAGATCGGAAGCTCCCCCCACGCTGATGCAGATTCATGAGTGTGCATTGCTTCCATTCAGCAGACCCTTCTTCTGTTAATGTGATTCTGGGACAGTCAGCAGTAAACAATTGAACCAAAGAGTATTCTGGTAAGACTCTGGCACCCTGTCCGGTGTCACTTAGGACTGATACAAAGAATGACTGTGCAGTGTTTTCTTATGCCCCCTGCAGTGGATTCACTATTGAATTGGCTTCGGCGTTCACAGTTGTGATAGCTTCCAATGTTGGACTTCCTGTCAGTACTACACACTGCAAGGTATGCGTCTGCCAAGCGACTGCAGTCCAGGCGGGGGGTCCCACTGGACTTCAGTCCTCGGGCTGCCACGGTCAGTTTCGAGTGGCAAAGGGAAGGTGGGGAAAGTTGATGCCTGTATGTAGCTTCGCTCTTTTTGAAACAGGCGCCTGCCCAGCTTTGTTGACAATGGCTGCCTCCCATCGAGAGTAGCCTGTGTTTTCTAGAACACTCGGAAGTGGATGGTGCAGCCTTTTCCCGGCTGTGCCACTTGGGCTTGGCCCCGAGCTCTCACTTCCTGTTCAGCAGCTGGGACATCTCCGCTTCCTTGATGCATGCACGCATGGCAAGGGCTTCCCCTCATCAAATCTGGGCGGCAGATTCTCCATTTGTCCTTTCTCTTCTTTTTCTTTCATTGTTTCCACAGTGGATTTTGCATTGAAGTAATGTGTGCGCTAACCGTGCTATTAGCCTCAAATGGGGGCATTCCAATCAGCTCCACTCACTGCAAGGTATTGGGAGTTGATAGAGGAAATTGAGCTAAAATCAATCATCCAAATGAAATTGAAATAAACAGTTGTTTCAGTTTGCTTTCTTTAGGTAGCCCTCAAAGGGACCACCATGTCTTATGGTCACTTCCGGTTTACAAGTTAGTTATGAAGTTGACCACCAGCAGTGTGGGGTAGTGGGAAAGACCATTGGTCTTGGAGTCAGCAGTGCTGGGTTCAGAACCTGGCACCAACACTAACCTTATGACTCTGGGCAAGACATGCCCCTTGAACCTCAGTCTCCTCTTCTGTAGGAAATGAGGATGATGATAATTGCACTCCATGATCTCTATTTACCTAGATGTGAGTGAGCTTCTTACTCAAAAGAACGCAAAGGATAATTCCTGTCATAGTAGATAAATGAAGGGGTTACCAAGAAAATGCCAAACACATTGGGATACATCCAGAAATGCCCACCATTATTATTCAGACTCCACAAATTAAAAAATACTTCCCAATTATCCTAGATGCTTCTGAATTCACCTACAGATGCTGTGGGCTCCATCTAAAGAGAATGGACTAGAAGTGATTTTCTAATAAAATTACATAGCGTTGCTGAGGGAAGGTTCTAAATTGGTCATAATTAATATTTAAGACTAACCTAGGACCCTCACTTGGTGTATAAAAGATTAAGCAGCAGTAGGGAGAGGATTTTTTTTTCACCATAAAGTATAGAAATTCCTCCCTAGCTTAAGGGGGGTGAGGGGGGAGTGATTTTTTAAAATACCCTTTAGAGGGAATCATTCTGTCCCTGTCATTAGAAGTGAACATTTTTTCAGCTCTAGGATCATAGGACTTAGAACATTTGAGATCTTCTGGACCAACACTTCATTTTACAGATGAGAAAGTGAGGCCCAGAGCAGTGACACAGCCAGGTTCACATGGATAGTTAAGGAAAGGCTGGCCTTTCCAAACCAGCTGTGGGTCACAAATAACTGTTGGGCTTTTAAAAATTGTATCTTAATGTGTGTTAGAAGTGCATGTTACCAACTACATTCCTTTCCTAAAAAATACTTTTTTTAACGGGTTGGAGAGGAGGGAAGTATTATTGGCTTATGAATGAACATAGACGCTATATAAGGAGCAATCCTAATGAAATCAAACTGTTTCAAAGCAACTAAAGAAATCTCTTGAAGAAATATTGCAGATTATTTCTTTAGTTTCTCTAGTTTGCTAACTGCTTTCCTAACTTTTCATTCATCAGAATGTTTATTAACAAACTAACTTGTTATATTGTTTTTAATATAATAATTAAATCCTACAACAGGATTTAATAATAAGTAATGCCAATCTTGCTGATACCACCAGTATCCCAGATGTAAACTACTTAGAAACTAAAATATACAACCTACATATGAATAACAAACTCCAACATTTTGTCTTAAAGTATAATTTTCTACAAGTCAGTCAGTGAACTTCAATGGTAATGAAAAGGAGCTATTAGCAATGTATTTATGCTAGAATAATATATTTAGGTTTAATATAGATAAAGAATTTGTCCTGAGATTTGTAAACCTCAGCTAGATTTGGGACAACCAGTAACAAGTGTATAAGCTATTTTATTTTAAAATATCCTTCAAACATCGTCTGTATAGTAGGTGCCGATTCCTCTTACCTACATAAACATCTCAGCATTTCCCCAGCCATAAGCGTATCAGAAATGAAGGATGTTTTAGAAAGTAATGGTTGTCTTGGAACCATATGGAGCCTGTGACTTTTTTGGAAAAAATTTTTTTGGTAACTGTATTTTAGTATAATTGGTTTCCTTTGCAACTGTATGTGTTTTATTTTATGCCTATAAAAATTTTGTTTTGATAAGGACTTCATCAGACTGACTGCCAAAAGGGTATCTGTGACACAAGATGAGAACTCCAGAGCTAGAAGAATATGAATATCAGATTCATATTAGTATATAAATCATGGTAGAGCAGTGCCTAGAAAACCTAATTAGGTGTTCAGGCTTCAATAAAGAAGCAATTCTCTTTGCTTCTGAAACGTTATATTATGATTAACTCACTCTGTAGACCCCTCCCTTAAATTCCTGTTCTGCTGGAGGTGAGCCTGACCACTTCTGCCAAGGTGTGAGAAACTCTGCCAAGTGTACCAGGCTAGAAAGCCTTTCAGGGTGGCCCCAGTGATGGACTGTGTGCCTGCCAACCAGTGACCAGCGCAGGGAGAAAGGTCAGCAGAAGAGTGGCCAACAGGGCATGAATAGTTTTGGACAGAGAAATTTGTGGGGGGAAAAAAGCAGTAAGTCATGGAGTACTCATGCCGGTGGAATCACAGGTTTTCCCTTTTTTTTTTTTTTTAAGTACTAAAGCATCATTAGACCTACACTTGAGAACTGTTCCTGGAGACCAAATATTTATTTTTCATATTAGCCTTCCGCTGTTCCTGAAATGCCTACCATTAGTAGTGTGGGTTAAGACATTCTGTCACCTACGAGGAATAATCTGACTAATGAATGTAAGCCCTTAGAAAACATAATCTGGAAAGGAAATTTTAATTTAAATTTTTATCAGTCAAACATTTACTAAGTGCACTTCCCAGGGAATACAAAAACAGAAAAGAAACAGTACTTTACCTAATGGAATTTACATTCTCATGGAGAGACTGCGAGTCTATAGAGATATCGTATGTGTGTTTAGAGAACCAGAACACCTTTCCCCATGAAAACCAGAACCCCTGCATGTCCAGCAGATGGAGGTGGGAGTGGGGAGATCCCCTATCATCCCCCACATGGATCTATACAAAACACATACAAAGATAACCTTAGGGGTGTAAAATAACTTGAGAGAGAGTGAGGTCCTACAAAAGTGCACCCCTGGGGGACTTGTGCCTTCCTATTGGGGAATGGGGGCAGGGACCACAGGCAGGAGGGCAAGACAGCCCCAAGGGGAGCAATGAAATGAAGCAGCCTTCAGACACAAACTCATGTTTCATAGTTTTACTATGTTCCTGTAGCATCAAAATTTAGAAAGAGAGGCATTGTTTGCCTTATGATATATGGTTTAATTATTACCAGTAATGTGAGTACTCCCAAATTTCTCAAGTATCTCCCAAGAATTTCTTAATCCAGCTCAAAGGAGGCCTATGAGAAAAGTTCATCACGTGGTTCAGAATGCTCCTGCTAATGAAGAAGTGCCCGTGTTCCTGGGTGTGACCCAAGAGCTTTCATTTTGGGTACTGCCAGGGATGGGGTTGGAAGGGAAGAAGAAGAAGGAGTCAGCTTCTCTTGGCACCATTTGTGGGCAAGGAAATAGGGAAAGCAGATCTGCCGTCCGCCCTCCAAAGAAAAATGTCAAGAGACATTCCTGGATGATGAGTCGGTACCATCCTTACCTTTGAATGAGAAAGGACTCTGCTACATAAAATATGCCTGTGAGTCAGAGCTTCAGGCATAGATTGACAGTGTCCAGTCACTCCCTAAGTCAGATGGCATCCACCACATATTTCTTCTGCATGCCTAGAACCCTGAGAGGAACATGTGGGCTGAAATATGTGAGAGTGGAGGATGGAATGAAGAATCAGGCCCTATGGAAGCAAAATCATGAATCCCAAAGCAGTTAGCTGTTTCTGATGGCACATTGTAAATCATAAATGATAATGAAACCTCCTTGAGAGTTTTTCTGGTTTGTCCTAAATGGTTGTGTAGAGATGGTTCTACACATGTTGTTTGAGAAAATAGCAGACATGGTGTAGGGGAAGGAGCCTGACAGTTGGAAGTCGCAGTGCCTGGCCTGGGTTCAGATCCTGGCCTAGACACTGGCTAGCTGTATGATTTGTGTTAAGTCTCTCCCTCTCAGGAGCTTCAGCACTAGCATTGGTAAAGCAGAAACATGCACACAGGGTGGGCATCTACTACATACCACACATGGTCAGGCACTGGGCAGACCAGGAAAAGGGTAGGAAGGTGGGGTTTTATTATTCATATCTCCAGCTAGTTGTCACTAATTCCCTATCACTTTTGTCAAGGTGCTTATCTTTATTATTAGCTGACACCATAGGGGAAGGGTGGAGAACTCTAGGTCCTCAGGTGTGGCCTTTTGACCGAGTCCTCAGAACAAGTCTTTTGTTAAGGGGATTTGTTCTGTGAAGTTTGGATTCAGTCAAAGAGGGCACTTGAGGACCTAGAGGGCCACATGTTCCCTACCCCTGTTTTTTGAACGTCTACAAAGCCCTTTACATACATTATCTCATTGGAGCATCACGTTAGAATGTGGTTGATGCTGGTGGGACGAGGCGGTGAAACTCAGGGCAGGGCACCAGGTGTTACCATTGCTCTTTGCAGCTGCTTGCAAAGATTTTTCAGAGAGAAGATTGCAGTGAAGAATGAAAATGAGCTTTTGGAATTATCAATGTATTCCATTCAGGCACACTCTTCTCCTTTGCCACAGAAAATCAAGACCTGGAGAGCTAGAAAAGGACACCCAGGTGCCGGCTCTCCTCAGTGTCGGTGCAGCTTCTCCCTACTCTACAGATGGCAAAATGTGCACCAAAGGATAAAAGACAGTAAAAATAATAATCATTTAAACTGCCTTTTACACCGCCATTTAAGGTTTGCAGGCATTTACAACACACACTGTTCCTCACGACAAGCCTTACCCCAGGTCCAGTCCCCCAGCCAGGTTGCTAAGTGTGTTCTCTTCTTCACGTAGCTGTGTCTGTGAGAGTTCCTGGTGGCCACTAGCAAATAGCCACTCGTTACTGTGTGGGTTCTCCCACACGGTCAGCTTAGAGAGGTCACCTAGTGTAACCCTCCAGTTTTTATTGGTCAGGAAACTAGGTACAGGGTCAGGGGGACGTGATTTGCCCATGGTCACACTTCCAGTTAGTGGCAGAGGCAATTGGTCAATCAGTAAACATTTATTCAGCTGCTCCTGTGTGCCCCAGGAACTGTACTAAGCTCTAGGGTCACAGAAAGTGGCCAAAGCCATTTCCTGCCCTCAAGGAGTTTACAGTCTGACAGGCAGGACTTGAACCCTTGTCTGTTAACTTCCTGCTTTTCACATTTTTAAAATTATGCATCTCATTACCAAGGAGCTAAGCCCATCAGACACATCAGTTTACCTCTGATCAAAGCAGGAAAATTTTAAACAGGCAGTTAGCCTTGAAAATAGAAATGTTCACAGAAGCAAAGTTCACTGATTTGCTAATGATCCTTTCTTTAGATAGCTGACTAATGATGTGGTCACAGCTACTATGTTTGTGAGCTCTCTGATACAAATTTAGACCCAATTACTTCCAGACGGTGCAGATTTTGGATTATCCACTGTTTGTATTTCTCATCTGACAGCTGTGTAAAGGAACGTATTTTATAAACCCTAAAGCACTATGTGAGTTCTTGTCTCCATTATGAGTGTGGATTGTTCAGAACAGCACGAGGCATCTCTCAGCTGGAGTAGTCTTGACTCCAGACAGCCAGTCTGGATGATTGAAAGGAAGCTATTTGATTTGGTTTTCCATTCTGCATGACCCTACTGTGACTGAGCGGATAAGTCCTCTCTGACCTACCTGAGGCACGTAGAAGTTCCAGCCCAGAGTTACGTAGGTTTTCTTCATAAAAGTAATAATAATGCCCTTCACTAGTGTTTATAGAGCACTTTCCAGTTGGCAAAGCACTTCATGTTCACGAGCCCATTTCATCTCAATAACCCCGGGAGGTAGGGGCTATTTTATAGGAGAGAGGTACTCATTTTATACCTGACGGAGAAGGAGGTTTAGTGACTTGCCCAGCATCACACAACCAAGAAGTGTCTGAGGCAGGAATTAGATTCTGGTCTTCCTGATGCCGTGACCAGCACACTGTCCACTGAAACTCTACCCCATCCCCCCTTTTTTGTCCCAGACCCGTGTTTTCTATACTCTTCCAGTGAAAACACAGACATCCCCTGGCCAGGGATGCGCAGCCAGTGTGTATCATTAGCACCAGATCCCAGCTCTTCTGCTCCTTAGGCTCCCCCCTTCTCTCTCTCTGCACCCCAGCGCTTCCTCCTCAAGATTCACTGAGTGATTACAGAGAATCCCACTTCACCTGTAGAACAGAGCCAGCAGAAGAATTAGTGTTACTGGAAAAGAGTTGTTTGCCAGGTGTAGGGAATTTCAAAAGCCACGGTTAGAATGTTCTCAGTTCATTAATTAGCTGAGGTTCTTTTCCCCTGCTGGTGGGGTTTGCCGAGAAAGCGCATTCAAATTAACCCAGAAACTGGGCAGACAAATGGAAAATATTTGATCCTGCTAAAGAATTTGAGTTTTGATTAAGGGAAGAATCACTATTGTGATTTTTCCTCCTGGGTAGAGACCTTGTTCTCTGTTTATCCCTTTATAACTTCCCAATTAAGGGTAAAGTGTGATTTCTCATTTACTGGAGAGAACAATCGGTATGGAACATATGCAGGAAACCCCCCTGGTGGGAGGGTTCAGAATTCAGACTGCCTTCCGCCCCAAGGCCCAGCCGCCCATTCCCATTCCTACCTACTTTGAGGCTTTCTTTACTGTTTGCACTGAAAAACTGAAAGTATTATACTAGGGGGGACCTCTCAAACTATTCTCCACAAATGGGAAATTTAAAAAAAAAATTACCGTAATCCCTTCTGTAGTCCAGAAACAGGCAGTGGATAGGACTCCAGGCCTGCAGTCAGGAAGAGTCATGTTCCTGAGTTCAAATCTGGCCTCAGACACTTCCTAGGTTTGTGACCCTGGTCAGGTCACTAATCCTGTTTGCCTCAGTTTCCTCATCTGTAAAATTACCTGGAGAAGGAAATGGCAAACCACTCCAGTATCTTTGCCAAGAAAACCCCAAATGGGGTCACAGAGAGTCAGACACAACTGAAAAACAATTGACAGTCCAAGAATAGGTTCATCAGAGTTCATCAGAATCTCAGTTATCAGTGCATATGACATTCATGGGGTACAATGGAAAGGCTGCTGGAGCCAGTCAGAAGACTTGGATTTGAATCCCAGCTCTGCCCCATGATATCTGTGCCAAATGGGGTGGCTGGGCTAGATGACCTCCACTGACCTTCCATCTCTAAGTCTGTGTCGCTAATGCTGACGTGACACTGACCATGAGGCAGCCCTTGAGATTCTGCAGTGTCAGGGTCACCATTACGAAAATCAGTTGTTAATGATAGGGGATAAAAACGTTCATTTATAAATCCTAAGCATGGCACCTCATTATTTCATCCTCACAACAATCCTAGGAGGTAGGCAAATCCAGCTGTCCCCCTTTTACAGATAAGGAAACTGAAGGTGAAAGATAATTGAGTCATCAAAAACCCTTGGACTCTGTCTTCCAAAGAGGAAGTGGACTTTATGTGACACTACCACGGCTGAAGACGTGCAGAAGCAGAGGTTAATCACAGTTTACAGTGGGTAGAACACTGGCTTAGCTCTCTTTCAACGGACCACAGTTGTCTCCATCACTTGTATCCAGATAAAATTCTAAGTGTTTCCCTTCATGTAGGTACATCTGGTCTTTAGATTCTGGCAACATCACAACAGCCCTTCCTATTCTGAGTGTTATCATCTGGATGATTAGCTAGTATGCCTTTACTGGCACTCAGTTTGATTTAGGCAATCAGCAGAGCCCAGGTATGCTTTAGGGAGGCATCGCAGTGTGCCATGGTGCTATTCAAGTAGCCTGTCGTTTGGGGCTGTCTTTGAAGGTCGAGACCCATTCTAAGTCATGGGTTAGTTGTGTTCTTCAATAACATTGCTTTTTAATAATTTCATATTTTTCCACTTTATGACTGTGTCCAGAGACCCCGAAGCAAAGTTTGCTTGTTAAAATTCAACCCCTAAACCACTAGAAAATCAGAAGCAGGTGTTTAGAAGATAGCTAAGGCATTTGGGGATTTATAATGTCCATGTGTCTCTAGTAGGAGATGCAGAAATTGGCAGTCATGCCTCACATAATGGCAATGTTTGTGTCAATGAGTGTTTTACTTCAGAATTGTTACCAAATATATGGAAGGGACTTAAGTAAATAGTATGCTTGCCTAAAAATGCAGATGTTACAATGGGCAGGATCCTGTGGAGGGGAAAGGGACACCTGATCAGACCTGTAAGGACTTCAAACAAAGATGTTTTCTTTGGTTTTCACATTGCATTGACTTTATAATAGGAAACATTTAATTACTTAAACTCCCCTGGATCCAAACAGTGGCAAGGGAGCAGACGGGACTGCCAACTGGTGCCCAGCTTAGAGACATGGGCAGTGGTAAGCTGAAGGAATAATTTCACCCGTTGTCCTGGGACTTGTTCATCTCTCAGGTCAGCCACGGTATCAGCAAGCTGGCATTAGTTGATTGTAAAACCCTTTTCTTGCTTTGCCAGACCATGTTTTCACTTGTAAACACTCACATCCCTCCAGGTCGGCTCCGTGGTAGCAGTGGGCTGGATCCGTTCACGAAAGGCCGTCGACTGGCATCTCTTCCGGAACATCTTTGTGGCCTGGTTTGTGACTGTCCCAGTGGCTGGTTTATTCAGCGCCGCGGTGATGGCCATCTTAATGTATGGCATCCTGCCATATGTGTGAAGGGGCACCAAGATATAAACACATACATCAGTAAAGGGAGAGTCCAGTGTGTGTATGGGTGTGACACAGTGTGGCTGGCTCTTCCTGGCACACACATGGCACACACGTCTATGGCACGCACATACATGCTCGCTCTAAGCCACCAGCTTCACTGTATCCCGGAGTACAGACAGTGACCCCAGTCACTACACTATCCGCCCAAGCGGCAGGACCCCAGCTTCCGTCATCTAACTTAACTACTGTCTATAAAAACGTGTGCTCAATTGGTGATATAACACGTGATGCTGTTACTTATATATTAAATACATACTATCTACATAGAGTAGGAAGCACTACTACTGCAAATATATTCAGAGTTGGGGTGGAGAGGATTGTCTAGAATTATCCAATAAATCTGTATATAGTTATTTCTGTGGCGGTTTTAAAAAGCCTTTTCAAGGCAATTGTAGATTGGGAAATGCTTTTTTCCCCCGTTTGTAAGATAAATGAGGTACAGGCTATATAACACACATTTGAAAACACTGTATGTAGGTCTGTAATGGTCTCTGTGCTATGGAAATGATACTGGAACAAAAGTTCACAAGTGCTTTCATGCATAATTTGTCCATATACTGTATTGATTATTGTGTAATATATTGTAATTGCTTTTGTAAATACTTAAAACTGTAACTTTTTAATGGTGCATTTCCCTTATACATTTTGGATCAGAGAGTTTTAGAGAGTACCAAAGAAGCAGGGGAGTATTTCGCCAGTATTACATTTTCACACTGTATTTATCTCCTTCCTTGTTTCCACTATTTTAAACCGGGATGTGGCAAGACCAATCATGTTTGACCCTGCCCCAAAGTAGTTTGTCATGACTGATGTACCCATCATTCCCATGCAGCATCGATGATCTCGCTACCTTCCCTTCCCTTCTCCCCCTTCCTTGCCCGTATACCACATAACAGGAAGCTCTTGAGTGTTCTAGAGTTCTGTGGCTTATTAGAGAGAACATACAATTTTAAGGAAATGTGATAAAAGGGTGCAGGATCAGGTCTGCACTTCAAATGGTCCCCCTAACCCTTCTCCCTACCCGTATGAGCTCATCAAAGAAACTCCAGTCACAGACTTTGAAATAAGTGTTATATATGCTATGATGGGACATTAGAGAACTGACTATTCAGTTACCAATTCAAGAAGGAAATTCTGGTTTTGATTTTAGTCAAAACAGTCACTGATCAGAATGTACATTGGCTTAAGGCATATATTGGAGGACAGGAGCTGATCAAACCAGGACCCTACCCTGTCCTTCAGCTGTTGTTTTTTGTAGGTGTGAGGGAGGGAGAAAGCTTGACTAATGTTTAGGAACTATTGAAATGCTGCTAAATTTTTGATATTGACAGACATTTTATTGGTACTTCATTGTGATTTTTTCATTAATCAGCCATATTAAGTTTATAATAAAAATGATCCCTGAAAATACTGCTCATTGGAATTTTTTTTTAACTTAAAATTGGATTTTCTTTATGTTGTCTTACTTTTTTGTTTGAGAGTGCAGAGGTTGGGGTTCGCATGTGGTATGGATGAATTTTAATGGGAATATTTTATACCTGTATAATGCCATCTGAATCCATCCATTTTTGCCCACTGTGCCCCAAGCCTAGAATGCTCTTCCATCTTATCTCCCCCTCTGGGCTTCCCCAGCTTCCTTCAAGTTCTAACTAAAATCCCACCTTTCTGCAGGGCATCTGTCTTGAACCGCTCTGATGCTAGAGCCTTCCCTGTAATGATTATCTCAAATGTACTATGTATTGTTGTTCTTCAGTCATTTTCAGTCATGTCCAACTCTTTGTGGCCCTTTGAGGTTTTCTTGGCAAAAATACTGGAGTGCTTTGCCATTTCCTTCTTTAGCTCATTTTACAGAGAAGGAAACTGAGGCAAACAGGGTTAAGTGACTTGCCCAGGGTCACACAGCTAGTGTCTGCATCTGGATTTGAACTCAGGTCCTCCTGACCCTAGGCCCCAGTTCTATCTACTGAGCCACCTTGCTGGCCCATTGATGAGAGTTAGCAAGTCCTTTAGGCAACAATTTACTTCTCCTTTTCACACCCTACCAAAAGCAGGAATGCCCTGTCTTGACTCTAACTACCACACTGTTAGTTCACAGTACGAGTTTCTGTTTTTCAGGGTCTT
Source organism: Phascolarctos cinereus (assembly GCF_003287225.1). Taxonomy (NCBI): domain Eukaryota; kingdom Metazoa; phylum Chordata; class Mammalia; order Diprotodontia; family Phascolarctidae; genus Phascolarctos; species Phascolarctos cinereus. Next base: position 135,418,195 of record NW_027555625.1, on the reverse strand, counting down.
GGTGATATGCCACCCTGGAGGCACCCAAAGAATAAACATTCTGACTTGTTCCCAATTCATGTTTTGCATAACATCTTATCTATAGGGACATGGTCCTATTTGGTAAAAATGGTTTGGTAGCAATAAAACCACTAAATTTTAAAACATATAGCTCAGCAGCAAAGGACCTGGGAGAGTCCCAGCTATTCCATCTTAATTCCCCCTTCACCATCGAACAATTCAGTTCAGTTCCAAAAATAGGCACTTGCTTGTTGTCCAGTACAGTGTATTTTGATGATCAAATCCAGAAAAGAAGAAAGTAGCGCACCAAAGAGGTAAGACAAGTGTCTGACCAGGAAGGAAAAAAGAAAGGAAGAAGGGAGAAGTGTCTGGCAATTGGATTTCTCCAAGAGACCTTCTAGCAGACAGAAGCTTCATACACCTACTAGGGGCATTAGGATATTGGCAGAAATCTGTTCATTGCAAATTATATCCACCTCGTGGTTCCTCCTATTGGTTCTAATTCTTACATACGACATCACTAATGTGAAAATATGTTTAAAGGAATATATATGTATAGCCTATATCAGATTGCACGCTGCCTTGGGGAGGGAGGCAGGGAGAGAAAGGGAGAAAAATTTAAAACTCCAAAGCTTGTGAAAGTGATTGTTGATAATTCAAAATAAATTAGGAATTTAAAAAAATTATATCCACCTCGGTAAGCAAGCAATGCTAGATCTCAGAGGGTAAAAAAAACACCAGTCCTCCAAACTCATTATGGAAAAAAAAAGAAAAGGCCTCACTTCTACACATACTGCACATACACATATACTCCCCCCCCAAAAAAAAAGAACAAAAAATAGAATTCTTCAAACTATAAGCCAATGACAATCTTTGACAAATTCCTACAATACATTATTAAAGAGATAGTTTGTGGACACTTCTTGTTTTTGCTTTACTTGTTTTTATTTCGTATATGTGAAAACAATTTTTAACATTCCATTTTTAAAACTTTGAGTTCCAAATTCTCTCCCTTCCTCCCTCCCCACCCCCCTCATTGAGAAGGCAAGCAATTTGATACAGTTATACATGTGTCATCATGCAAAAACATTTCCATATTAGTCATGTTGTGAAAGAAAACATAGACCAAAAAAAAAACCTAAAAAAAATAAAGTTAAAAAAGTATGCTGCAATCTATATTCAGACACCATCAGTTGTTTCTCTGGGGATGGATAGCATTTTCCATCGTAAGTCCAGAGTTGTCTTGGATCATTGTATTGCTGAGAATAGCCAAGTCATTCACAGCTGATCATCTTACAGTACTGCTGTTACTTTGTACACAGTACATTTCACTTTGTATCAGCCCATGCAAGTCTTTCAGGTTTTTCTGAGATCACCCTGTTCATCATTTCTTACAGTACAATAGTGTTTCATCATAATCGCATGCTATAACTTGTTCAGCCAATCTCCAATTGATGGACTTCCCCTCAATTTCTAATCCTTTGCCCCCAGAAAAGAGCCACTATAAATATTTTTGTCCACATAGGATGGACACTTCTTAGAAGGGAAGCATTGATCATTACAAGCCAACGTGGGTTTATCAAGAGCAAGAAATGCTAAACTAGCTCATTTCCCTTCTTTTGACAGGGTTATAGAGGCATCTGACAATATTTCATGATATCCTCGTAGAGAAGCTGAAGAAATGTGGGCTGAAGAAATAGTTAGATCCATTTAGGGACTAATTGAATTGCTAGACCTAGAGAAAGGTGAGAGAGAATTGATGTCAATCTTCGTATGTATAATGGGTATATAATATATATATTATATGTATAATATATAATGTATAATATCTGTAATATAATTTCTTATTTTCTCAATGGAAGGGGGAAGGGTAGAGGGAGGGAGAGAATTGGAAAATTGGGAAAAGAAATAGAGGTCATCACATGGATGAAAATGTCAATGGCATGCTTATCCAGATTTGCAAATTATATATAGTTGAAGGGCATATATAACTAGCATAGGGGATGACTTTGTCAGAATCTAAAAAATCAAAGCAGCAAACAATACACTAAAATAAGATGTAATTTAACAGGGATAAATGTTTCACCTCAACTTTCAGGCCTTCTTTTGGTCGGCCTGCCTCTGGCTGTTCCCCACTGCAATTCATCTTCCACATAGCTGCCAGAGCGATTTTTCTTAAGCATAGATCTGGCTATGTCACCTAACCAAATTCCGTTGCCTACCTACTGTCTCTTATATTGCTCAAGTTTTCAGTTGTATCCTACTCTTTGTCACTCCATTTAGGGTTTTCTTGGTAGAGATACTGGAGTGGTTTGCCATTTTCTTCTCCAGCTCTTTGTACAGATGAGGAAACTGAGGCAACCAGGGTCAAGTGACTTGCCCACGGTCACAGAGCTAGTAAGAGTCTGAGGCTGGATTTGAACCCTGGAAGAGGAGTCTTTCTGATTGCAGGCCTGGCACTGTCCACTGTGCCAAATAGAAACTCCTCTGTTTGATTTTTAAAGCCCCTCACAATCTGGTCTCAACCAGTCTTTCCAAACTCATCTCTCCTACTTGCTATATTCTATGATCCAGCTAAACTAGCCTTCTCTTTGTCCTCCCAAATAACACTTCATGTCTGAACTCCATGAATAGCCTAGAATGCACTTGTACCTCCCTTGTGCCTCACAGAGTCCCTTGCTTCCTTCCAGGATCACCTTCTGAACAATTCTTCCTGATACCTCTGTCTTGGATTACATACTTGTATATACATGTGTGAATATATAATTTGGATTATAGATATAGATGAATGAAATCTCCCTGACTAGAACATAAGCTCCTTGAGGGGAGGGATTGTTTCATTTTTTTGTCTTTTGTATCCCTAGCACCAGGTAGAATGTGGGTGCTTACAAAATGTTTATTGATTGATTGATTTGTATCCTTGGAGGAAACAACCAAATCAATGAAATCACAGCTGCCTTGAAGTATTTTGTGTAAATGTAAAGTCCTATACTTGGGTTCAAAACCTCAACTGCCTGTGTACAGGATGTGAAAAGGGCAAAAGTCCTCAAAACATTAGCAGACTGCTGGCTCCATAGGATTCAACACCTGGTAGCTGAAACAGCTAATAGAATATTGGGGCTGCTAGGTGGTGCAGTGGATAGAGCACTAGCCCTGGACTCAAGAGGACCTGAGTTCAAATGCAGCCTCAGACACTTATTAGCTGTGTGACCCTGGGCAAGTCACTTAACCCTGATGACCTCAAAAAAATAGTGATGGGATTTTATTTGAGCTGCATTACCAGAAACATGGTATGCAGAGCAAGGGAGGTTATAACCATACTCTATCCTGATTGGATCATATCTGGTGATTGTGTCCAATGTAAGACTTGACATTTTAGGAACCACTGAACCTTGGAGTTGGAGACTTTCTATTTTAGCAGGTAACTCCCTCTCCAAATTCCTCCCATACTATACCCAACGAGTGGTCACCCAGCCTCTGCTCATGGCTGCTAGGCAGCCTGTTCCACTTTCCATCAAGCACAAATTATTTGGGGAGTTTGTTATTTTTTTTTTCCCCGACATCAAGCCTGTATGTGTCTGTTTGCAACATCCACTCATTATTTCCGGTTCTTTCCTTTGGAATGGAGCAAAATAAGACTAGTCCCTCTTCAACGTGACAACCTTTTGAATACTTGAATATCGTTATTCTTTCTTCCCAAATCTTCCCTTCTGCAGGCTAAACATCCCCAGTTCCTTCAGATGATCCTCACGGGGCATGAACTCAAAGCGTTTCACCATCCTGGTTGTCATTCTGTTCCTCTTCTCCAGGTTATCATCAGATCTCCAGCTTAATGTCTTTCCCAAACTGTGATACCCTGAACTGAAACCAATACTCCACATGGTCTGACCAGGGTAGAGTAAAGATGGACTCCTTGTTCACCTCCTTATTCCTGGAAGAAGGTATTCTGAGATCACATTGATTTTTTTTCATTTACATATCACATTGTTGACCCATTTGGGGGCTTATAGTCCACTAAGACCCCCAGATCTTTTTCAGGCAAACTGCTGTCTAGCCCGGCCACTAGGACACAAACAAGCTTGAAGAAGAATGCTGAAAGAGCTGGAAAGAATGGACTCTCTGGATGGATGGAAGGAACTGAAGGTGTTTAGCCTGAAGAAGAGAAAATTTAGAGGGAGCTATTTCTGCCTTAAAGTAGTCATGTGGAAGAGGAATTAGATTTGTTTTACTTGGCCCAAGAAGGCAGCGCTACAAGTAAGCAGTTGAAGAGATTAAATGAGATGATGTATATAAACACTTTTGCAAGCCTTAAATTATTATTACTATTGACAGGCAGATTTCAGAGCGACATAAGGAAAACATCCTTACAACTAGAACTTTTCAAAAGGGTGATAGGCTGCATTGAGAGGGAGTGACTTCCTCATCACTTTGGGTCTTCATGTACAGGCTGGTTGACTGCTGGAGAAATATCAAGAACATATCAATACCTGTTCAGGTGTTGATTGGACTTCAGATCCCCTACTCTCAGATTTTGTATTTCTATGTAACCAAAGGCTCAAAATGATTTGCATAAAATTTGCCTCATGAAGGGTAGAGTTGGGGAAAGTGAGAGAGAGAAGGAAGATTCTGGTTTTCGACTTCAATAAAGGAGACACTTAATTCTCCCTCTCTCCCTCTCTCCCTCCCTTCTCCTCCCCCTCAAACTCACCCCTGTTTGGGTTGTCTGGTATATTCTCATCTGTATACCTTCTCTTATTTCTGTTTGCCATTAGATTATCTAAATAGGTTTATTTCCCATTCACTACATATGTTTTGTGGACCTGGCATTTGGTGGGAAAGGAGTCAAGCTTTAAATATGGGGCATCCTTCCCTTTTAAGGGATAAGTGATCAGAAGAAGCTCAGTTTGAACCTGAAAAATATTTCCCCTAGACTAACAATATTTAGCTGGGGGACAGACTGATACATTTCTAACCCAACCTCCTTTCTTTGGGGAGAACAGAATGGCCATCCCCTGGGCCAGTCCCCCGGAGAAGACTCCAGAGATATTTGTTCATGCCTCCCTGCAGGCTGTATCTAGACAGACCCATGTAGACATGCATAACCCACACGGACAACACACAAATCACCTCTTACAGCTTGAATGAAGCTTTTTGAGAGAACAAGCAGTACAACTTTTAAAGTTACATATTGAATATGTTTTTTATATATATATATATATATATATATATATATATATATATATATATATATTTGGGGGGGTAATTGGGGTTAAGTGACTTGCCCAGGGTCACACAGCTAGCAAGTGTCAAGTGTTTGGTATGAGTCTGGATTTGAACTCAGGTCCTCCTGACTTCAGGGCGGGTGCTCTATCCATTGCGCCAACCAGCTGCTCCTATTATATATATTTTTTAAAACGGCAAGCTGAACATAATAGAAATTTGTAGTTTTCTGTACAGTCCTTTTTGTTCTACTTTGTATATGGAAATGCTCATTTTATTTGGTGTTGGTTAAGTTTAGAATAAAAGACAAAAAAAATTTTAAAGGTCAGCAAGGCCATGGGATATTTTATAGAATCTGATAGATTGATGGAGAAATTAACCTGGAAGAATAAATAAGCAAAAATGGCAAAGAATGTCATATATGTTTTGGTTTTTAAGTGAAAATGGGCAAAAGCCAAATGTTTCACACTAGAGGAATTTCTAAGCAAAGAATGTTAACAAGATGGAATTCACTGGAACTCTTAGCCTCTTTTGTGCATCGAAAGCCTATGGACCCCTACATATTGCGCTTTACATAATTTAAGGAAATGCAGCATTTCAATTAAAGGGCATTTTTTCCACAAGTAAGTTCCCAGACCAACTAAAATCTATCCATGGGCCCCAGGTTAAGAACTCCTGTTCTAGTGCTATAAAAAAAGACAAGAATAGCTCACATTTGTATGATGCCTTAAAGTTTACAAAGTGTTTTGTGCGTGCGTGCACACACATACACACACACACACACACACACACACACACGTATATGCAAAATAATGTCCACTAAGAAAAGCAGCGCACAAAATAGCGTATAGCCACTGACAAAAATCATAGATGTATGTAGTTACACTAATAGAAGTTGAAAGAGAAGTAGAATAAAGAGAAATGATTAAAGTTTACTATTCATTAGGTTCTTTTTTCCCACGAAATTGCATTTTTTTTTCAAATTCATCTGCGGTAGAGAGGAGTTTGGGGAAAAGCTGTCATGATGCTCCTTGTCACCGGGCTGTGGGAGGCAGTAGCCAAGGAAGAAGTGGGCCCAGGCTTCCCAAAGCTGGGATAGGAAAGGCCTGCCTGTAGTCTCAGGGCTCTCATTGGTCACCTGTGTGTAAGAGAGTGCCCCCTAGCCTGCTTTCCCAAGCTCAGTATCCCTGTCCTTAGAAAGGTAGGGGTGCCCAAGTAAGGGTTAGAGGGAGACCTATTGCCCATGCAGCCCAGAGAAGATGCCAAGAGGGAAAGCAGACCACCCAGGTGATACAGACGGAATCCACACCCCAGAGAAGGTAAAGAGAACTAATGGACAATCACCTAGTAAAGAATTGAATTAAAGAGACCGTTCACCAGACTTTCTGACCCAGATAGGGGCACTGAAAGTGATTCATCCTGTGAAGGAGACTGTGTATTATTGCAGGGCAGGAGAACTGAAGCCAGAGGCAACTCTATATCTGCCAAAAATGGCTACAGATACTCCTGGAGTATAGGACGTAATGGTAGCTAATCTGGCATGGCTGCTGGCCCAGGTGTAGACACACAAGTCTATAATGGTCCTGATGGTCGGCCCATAGCAATTACTGGCTCTGGTTGGGAGCAGAGAGATCAGTCAATGACTGAAGAACTTTATGTTAGACCAGTCACTAAGTTAAGTTATGATTTAAAGTATAATATATGTAACGTAAATTTAAAGTACTATATGTATAATTGTTTAAGTAAACCTGAAGATACTGCCCCACAATACCAGATACTGCTCCAGTGAGATCTACCTCGAATGTAATTATGTTTTCTACTATACAGGTGAATTTCTTCATGTTTGAGTATGCTTGTATTTTATTTTGTTGTTATGGTCAATTGACCTCATTTTGTGTTATGTTCATGCTATAGCAACATCTGTAAATTGTTTTGAATAGACATAACTACTTATAATTAAGATATGTTTTATATAGTTCTATTGGTAGTGCTATTATTGCAACTGCTAGTTTTGCTTTGTTAATTAGCCACACTTATTGCTTTTGATTGATTGCCGTGTGCTAGGGTGTGCATCTATCTTCAAAATGTGCATGGGTCATGTCCAGCACGTAGTTACACGTGTTTTCACTGAAGTATCCTTCCAAGTAATGCTCTATAGAGTGCCAGGCGTTGTGTCTTTTGCATGTACTGTTAATGCGCATTTCTTTTATTTGTGTTTCAGCAATCCTGAAGGTTGGTTACCTTGGATGCAGGAAAATTACCATTATTATTTAAAAACATTTATGTTTGTGTTTACACTGGACTTGCCCCAGCTGATCTTTGCAAGAGACTTCAAAGAATTGTGGTCCAGGGGAGGAATGTAACCCGAGCCCCAAAAGCATGAGACTCTCTCTTCATTGGTGGAGATCAATGCCATGTGCCTGCATGAGGGTCAGAGTAGATGAGAGAGGAGAAAAGAGATATCTAGACCCGTCAGTGTCATTCAGCTCTTTGGTTTCTTCTGGTACTTCTAGCTTCCAACTTTGAGAAAGAAAATGGATGATGTCAGCCTCCCTTCAGGTTGCTTAGGGGGAGGAAAGACTCTGGGAAGAAATGTACATGAGAGGAGCTGGCAGTCTCCAGCATGCCCTTGTTCTCAGTTTACTGCACTAGAGATTTAGGGGAATTTCCCCCTGTGGGTGAGATCTGGGACTCTCTTGGTTAAACTGAGTTACCTCACTCCCAATGAGAAGACTCCTTCACTCTGTATTGTCTGGTATGTTTTCTCATGTGTGTACTTGCTCTGATTTATGTTTTGCTATCGACTTGGATAAATGGACTTATTTGCTATGTGTTTGTTTGTTGTGGAACTGGCATTTGGAAAGGAAGTCAAGCCTTGGATAGAAAGCTTTGGTCCACCTTTCCCCATTAAGAAAGAGCAATCGGGAGTTGAGCTTGAACCTGAAAACTACATCCCTTAGACTAATAACATTTAAAGGAGCATAGACATAATTCTAGCCAGGTACCCCCATCTGAGGAGAGCGGAGTGGTGGACTCCAGCCCTGCCCTCTTGCTTCGCTTCCTGACAAGAAACCAGGAGTCCCCCTTGGAGAAGGATTAGGGAAGGAAACCCTGGAGATACATGTCTGTTCTGGCTTCCCGGTGAGTCACACAATGACACCCTCATATATCCCTCATGTCAGGGACAGCTTCACTACAAATTGTTTGCCAGTTTTTGAGGTATAACTATGCACATTGAAAACTTAACAATCAGCTTTCAAGACTTGGTTCCAGCACACCCCTGTTTTTCCTCATTTAATGTCATAGTTGCTAAAGACAGAAAGGAACGTTTAGATGGCTACTTGGTAAACCAGCTTTCCTTAGAGTAGGGAAAAAATGCCCTGCTCACCAGCTTTGACTCCTCCCACTCCTCTCCTTTTCCCATTGTTGTTGCTAGGCTGAGCAGGAGCTCACAGATGTGTTTGGAATTCAAGGGTGGAGGGTCTTTAGGTCTGTGGAGACGCCTCACCAGACATTTCAGGTAGATCGTTGATACTAACGGGTTAGTGTTATACAAGTGGATGCCTCTGCTGGTCTCAAATAAATCTAGATGTTGTAATTTCTTGGGCACCAGGAAGGTCTCTCCTACCCCAAATTATCTTTCCCACCTCCACGTGCCAGAGCACTTTAAATCCAGTCATTAGAGAATTAGAATCCATTGCTTTGAATGGTACAGTTTTTCCCTTTAAAAATCATTTCCTAACATTATTCTCCAGGCCTACATTTCCCCATTTTCTCCACAAGAACAGGAGATACTTTATCAAAAGCCTTGCTAAGATGTAGGTTACCTATATCAAATAGCATTGCCTTCATCTACCACTTTCTGTAGTGCCTCTAATAAACAAACAAATAAAAGCAGTTGTTCTGGCAAGATCGTGAAGACACGCTGGCTGTCATCACTGCTTCCTTTTCTGGTTGTTTACCATCTATCTCTTTAACGATCTGTTCTGGAATTTTCCCAGGAATAGGAGTCAAACCTCTTTGTTCTCTTCCCTTTTTTGAACATTGGGAGAGTTGCCCTTCTCTAATTGGTGGTACTTTTTCTCATTTTCCTCTGTCTTTCAAATATTCCTGACAGTAACTGCCACGGGGAAACTGAGGTGTAATTAGGGCAGGGCCACTGGGATTTTGTCCCAGTGTATTAACTGTATTTAGAGGAGGCTGATAGTCCTCATGGTCCTGTGTGCTAGGGGGAGAGAGAGCTACTCTTTGCTCACCCCAGCCTTGAAGCAGTCGCTCCAGACGTGGCCTCACGTTATCCTAAGGGACGTCTTCCCTCACTTGGGTGGTTTCCCTCATAAAAATTCCTAGGTAGGTCCCTGCTCCAAGTTAGCTCTTCTGGTCAGCTCCCCCTGGATGGTCTCTGCCTGCCCGTTTTTGGATTCCCTGTTTTTGGATTGCCCTGGGGAACTTCAGGTCAAGCTCTGGCCGCCCCTGTACCCACCCCCTGTACATGAACTTTAGTCTCTGCTTTCTTTTTCCCCTGATGTGTGACAATGCCATCATGCATGCCCCTGTGCCGAGGTCCCCCTACACCTCCCAGGCATTCTTTTTCAAAAGAGGAGCTCAGAAACATGACTCAAACATCCTGCATAAGACATAGTCTAAGTTTACAACCCTTCCTCACAGTTCCTCCCTGATCCCATGTGTGTGTGGCAAAGGAGATGGGGAGGGGTCAGTATTAAGGAGAATCCAGGGGCCACGAGGACCAGGGTCCCCCCAGCCACAGCTTCCCAACTGGTATTCCTGGTATTCACAACTGCCCCACATTTCAGCCAATTTAAAAGTCTTCAAGGGAACTGACAATCTCTCCCTCCCCAGGCTTATTGTGACATCCAATTAGGTCCATTCCCTTTATCGCCACTTCCACCTTTCCCCTACAAATCCTTGTTCTCCAGCCACGTCCTGCCCATCACTGCCCTTCCCACCCAGGTCATCCTCTACCCCTTCATTGGACCAGTGCCCGCCATGACTACAGCCTGACTCTCTTATATAAGCCAGGGAATTGGAAACACCTGACACTTCCCACCCCCTGCAGCTCCACAGCCCAGCTGCTGCTCTGTTCTTCCCCATCAGCCCAGCTTTTAAAGTGACCTCACTACAAGAGCCTCACCTCATTTGGTTTGCTGCTGATTCAAACATCACCAACCTTCTGTTTGGTCCCTTTGGCAAAGAAACTGAAGCTGGCCTGATCTCCCCACAGGTGGTCCTCTTGCCGGTCCAGACTCCCCCTTATTTGCCCCAAGCCTCAGCCATCTATTTCCATACTTTAATGACCCATGATCATAAATTCAAAGCTAGATGAGTCCATAAAAATCATTTGGTTCCATCCCTTCTTTTATGCCTGATATAAGCAAGCAGTTGCCTGCTGGCCCATCTCCAATATAGGAAGCAGCGAACAGGGTAAGGTCCAGAGTGAACATTAACCTATTTGTTATGACTACTGCACAGCTGAGGTGGAGGGGTTCCTCACCTGGAATCCAAGACTCGGTGGTATTTTATGTATGTGTAAATAGATTGATAGATAATTATATTTCACTTGATTTCCTTTGGAATCCTATATGTTTTATTTTAGGCAATTAAAAATGTTGTTCGGAGAAGGGGTCCATAGGTTTCACCACCAGAAGGTGTCCATGACACACACAAAAAGATGAAGAAACCCTGCTTCGGAGGCTGGAGGCTGGCATAGAAGAGCTAAGGGTTAAATCAGAAATTCAGGCCAGGAACAAACTTTGGCACCTTTGTACTTTATATGAGCTCATGACCTCCTAGGCAGGGGAGAATTTCTCAGAAGCCCAGCCAAGGCTGTGAAAGGCAGGACACATTCTTTCTCTGAGAGCATTTCTAAAGTCAGCCCTGGGATGAGTCAGATCCTCGCCTCGTTTTTCTTTGTCCTTTCAATCACAACGTCCCAGAGTATAAAGCCAGGAGAGGTAACAGATCATGCCTAGATTCCCTACCATCCCCCCTCTGGGGTACTCTTGCACTCTTTAATCTCCTCACTAGAAACCTTGCCCATCTAGAGATGCTTCTGGCTGAGGTCTGTTCTCCAGATGGATGAGTCCTAGGCTGGGATCACTGTGATGGATATAGCCACAGCACACTTCACTCCCAACTCAATTTTCTCTCCCAACTCAATTTTCTCTCCCAACTGCTGTTTCCTTACCAATACCCTATCTTTCTCCTCCTCTTTTCCTGCTCCCCTCTAAGTTTTGCCTTCCCTATTAGAATCTAAGTTCCTTGAGAGTAGGGACCTTCTTGTTTTAATTTTTGTTTGCATCCCTAGCACTTAGCACGATGCCTGGCACATAGTAAGCATTTAATAAATGCTTTATTTGTGTGTCTGGCGACAAACACATACATACACACACACACACACACACACACACACACACAGAGAAAAGAAGCATCCCTAACCCGTGTCAGAGGTGGTATATTTCCTGTGCAAAAGGGAGAGGAGGCTGGTCTTGGGGCTGTCACTCAATCATCACAGTATAAATGCAGACTGAAAGGATTGAAGCTGGTTGGCTGTAAGGAATATGCTTTGTTTTGTTTTTCTTTTTCTTTCTTTTTTTTTGTAGAGAGTAGATGAGTGGGAGAAAGAGAAAAAATGCTTGTTAATTGGGGGGAAATTTTAATTTTAAAATTAAAAAAATATGCTTTAATAAATCTCATTTGGACATGTAAGTTATGGGCATTCTTTTTTTTTCTTTTAACCTTCCTAGGGTGGACCCACTAATTTGGAGAGGTTTTGGCCACCAAATGTAGGAAATGAACTGGAAGGGAAAATTGATCATCTCCTCATTTTAAAACTCTCAAAACTCACACAAATAGCCCCCATTCAGACAGCTGCAGTGAGTGGCCCTTAACTCAACCCCTTCACCTCATTTTATGGAAGAGGAAACTGAAGCCCAGAGGAGGTAAATAGCTTGCCCGAGATCACATAGGTTTTAGGCAGCAGAGCTGGGATTTGATCCCAAGTCCCCTGATTTCAAATAAATCATTCTTTCTTTTACACAGTGTTGATTTTATTGGTGTAAGCATTCCCTCTACCTACTGTAGTTTATAATCCCTCCATGATTAAGGAGGTGGTCTTTAAGAGTTAATATGGCTAAAAAAAATCATCACCCTACAGCCAACCTGGTAATACACTGTTCAACACTTAGCTGGTCCTTGGGAATATAAGCACAATCTATTACACGCATGTACTATTTATTATTGATGGGCCTGGGGCGTAAGATGAAAGGATTTAGACCTAGAAGGGGCCTTAGAGATCATCTAGTCCAACTCTTTGCTTTTACCTGTGACCCATGGTCCCTTCCTACCAGGGGTTCAGCTCTGGGCTTACCCAGGAGGGGGACAGGGCAGACTTTTCTGATTTCTTTGTCTAATTGTCCCCACCCTGGAGTAGCTGCAGGGAAAACTTGTAGATATGGCTCAATTCTAGGTTCTCCCCAAAAGGGATATTGGGAGTCCTTCTAGAAAAGGTTCCCGGTGTGTCACATGGATGTTAGATGCAAGATAAATGCTTAAAACACAAGTCTCCTAAGCATTTATTGACAAATTGTTGCTGTTTAGTTGGGTCCCCTCTTCATGACCCCATTTGGAGTTTCTTGGCAAAGATCCTAGAGTGGTTTGCCGTTTCCTTCTCCAGCTCATTTTACAGATGAGGAAACTGAGGCAAACAGGGCTAAGGGACTTGCGCAGAGTCACACAGGTAGTAAGTGTCTGAGGCCAGATTTGAACGGATCTTCCTGACTGTAGGCCCAGGGCTCTGTCTGCCTAGCTGCCCCTCTATTGACAAATACTGAAACATAAAACAAATGTCCCATTATACTCATAGTCTCCCAGGAGATAAAGAAAACCTTGTGGGACCTCTTCAGTAGCTGGGACTGCTATTTCATGTTCCCCTTGGACCTGAACTGTCCAAGCAATGCACAAGGTCCATATATCCTGGTCAGCTGGGCATGGCTTTCAGACCTTCAGGTCTGAGGATAATCCTATCAGTGGTAGCCTTCTCCAAAGAATATGCTGTCGTGGTCCATCTCCCACTGGACAGCCAGCACCCAACTCAGAAACTCAACTTACCAAACTCATGAGGTTAACACCAGGGCTGAATATGCCCATTTCTCAGGAAAATGGATGCTAGGGTATAAGGCAGGATTTGAACTCAGGCTTTCCAAGTCCAGCTCTCTATCCACTTCAACACCTAGCTTCCCTAAATGTGGCTATCCCCCACAGGTCTGTCTGGGGACCTTTCCTCTTGTAGTCATGATCAATTCCAACATATGACTTGCAGATTTATAAATCCAGCCCCAGCCTCTTGAGCTCCCATCCCACGTCACCAACTTCCTGCTGGACATTTTGAACCGGGTGTCCCACAGACATCTTGAACTCAGTACATCCAAAGCAGAGCCCATTGCCTCCCCCCCTCCAAAAAAAACCTCCTCTTCTTCCCACCTTCCCTATTTATGGCGCCATCATCCTTCCAATGACTCAGGTTTACAAGCTCAGTGTCATCTCTGACTTCTTATTCTCACCTGGACCAACTCTGAGGAATCTCTTTATTTCTATCTCTATAACATCTCCGAGACACACCCTCTTTTCTCTCACCTTCACAGCCATCAGGTCACTTCAGACCCTCGACGCCTTTCCCTGGACTATTACAATCATCTTGAGATTGGTCTCCTGGCCTCAAATCCCCAGTGCCTAGCACAGTCCCTGCCTCACATTTCTCCCTACACAAATCCATCCTCCATGCAGATGATTTGACATTTTCCTAAAGCATAGGCCCGACTGTGTCACCCCTGTCCTCAATAAACTATGATGGCTCCTTATTACTTCTAAGACCCAATAGAAAGCCTTCATTTTGGCATTTAAAGCTCTCTATAACCCGTTCCACTCTGTCCTACTTTCCAGCCTTCTTACGGATTATTCTCCTCCATATACTTTATTGTCCAACCATGATAGCCTACTTCCTGCTCATAACACACCAGATGCTATCTTCTATTTCTGTGCCTTGTACTGACTGTCAGCTAAGCTGTAAATTCTGCTCCTTTCTTGCCTCTGCTTCTTGAAATCCCTGAGCCCAAATGCCTCCTAGTGCCTTCCAACATCTCCTTTCCGTGTTGTATGTACTTTGCACATGTCTATAAAGCTACTTGTTGTTTCAGACCTAAGAATTCTAATCAGAGCAATTTCCAACCATGATTTCAGAGGACTGATGATGAAGTGGGCTACCCACTTCCTGCCAGAGGAGTGATAGACCTAAGATGTATATGTAAGTGTTCTATCCACTGTACCACGTAGATGAAAAGCAGGGGAAGAGAGGGAGACAGAGACTGGGGGGGCAGGGAGAGAGAAGGGAGAGAGAGAGAGACAGAGAGAGAAAAATGAGAGAGACAGAGAGAGAAAAACGAGAGAGAGAGAGAGAGAGAGAGAAACGAGAGAGAGAGAAAAAAACGAGAGAGAGAGAGAGAGAGAAACGAGAGAGAGAGAAATGAGAGAGAGAGAGAGAGAGAGAGAGAGAGAGAGAGAGAGAGAGAGAGAGAGAGAGAGAGAGAAAGAGAGAGAGAGAGATGGCCAATATGGGAATTTGTTTTGCTTGACTATGAGTATTTATTGCAAGTTTGGTTTTGGTTTTTTTTTTTTTTTGAATGGAGGATTGGGAGGGAAGAGAAAAATGCTTACTAATTTTTTTTAATTAAATTTTTAAAACTCCTTTAGAGAAGCAGCTGTTTTGGGAAGGGACACTGTACAAAGTACTTTTTAGATATTGTTTAGTTTGAACTTAACAGCTCCGTGAGGTAGATACTATTATGATCCTCATTTTACAGTGGTGGAAACTGAAGCAGACAGTGGTCAACTGACTTGCCCAAGGTCACACAGCTACTAAGGCTTGAACTCAAGTCTTCCTGACTCCAGGCACAGCGCTCTGTGCACTATGGCACCACCTAGCAGCCTCCTGCTTGTTTGTATCCCCAGTGCCCAGTAGTGTGTGTCACATAGAAGATACCTCATTAATGTCTGGTTTATTGATGAATCCCCAAAGAGATGGGGCTGTTTCATCTTGGTTCATTTTATAATCCACAAAGTTGGTGACTCTTCCCGGCTGTCATCAATCACCTTCAAAACAATCCTCCCCACCCCTAGAAAGCACCAATAAGTAACTTGCCCAAGGTCACACAAGTAATAAGCAGTGGTTTTCAACTTACTATATGCTAGACACTTTGCTAAGTCCTGAGGATACAAATACAAGCAGAAAAATCCCTATGAAGAAAGACAACATAAAAGAGAAAACCCTGAGAGGAGCAGAACCCGAGGAAGAGAAAGGAAGACTTGGACGTTATGCTCAAAATGGAGGCTCTGGGAAGAACCAGTCATTCAGAGGAAGAGGCCAGAGGGCAGGGGTGCGCTGGAGGCCCTGGAAACTTTCAGAAGTCCCTGAATTTTCGGTGTGAGCAAGTAGACCTCAGAAACCCACAAATGCTACAAATCTGGACTTGTTTATCATTTTATTATCTAGACTTAAGAAAATGAGGGAGAAAATGTTAATAATGCAAATTCAGCTTAAAAGCTGAGGGATGTCTGGCATGAATTTCTTCCCCCTCCCCAAGTCAGTTGTTAAACATTTATCAGGACTCTATAGAATGTATTTCCAGTGTAAGATGTCCAGGGGTAAGTGGAGAGTGAAGTGGCTTCTGGGGCATGGTGGGAAAAGTCTAGCATGGAGCCCAGAGAGAAATGAAGACTTAAGTCCCATTTGATTCCAAATCCAGAGCTCTTTCTATTAAACCACACTGCCTGCTGTGGTTTCAGACTCAAACGGCCTGTGGTCCTGGATGCAGGTCTCACCACTGGCTAAGGTCCTCCTCCCTCAGTCCCGGCTTCTTGGAACTAGGCAGGGCAAGTCTAATTGTTCCACAAACAAGACACTCCATCCCTCTGCTCTTGGCATTTTCTCTGGCTCTCTCCGTTTTCCACTCCCAACTGTTGACCTCCCTGGCTTCCTTTAAGTCCCATCTAAAATCCTATTTTTTACTAGAAACCTTCCCCAACCCCTCTTAATTCTAGTGCCTTCCTTCCATTAATTATTTCCTATTTATCATGTATGTAGCTTGCTTTGTATGTATTTGTTTGCTTGTTGTCTTCCCCATTAGAATGTAAGCTCCTTGAGGGCAGGGACTGTCTTCTGCCTCTTTTTATACCCCTGCTCTTAGCACAGTGCCTGGGGCATTGTAAGTGCATAATAATAATAATAATAATAATAAATGTTTATTAGCTGATTGATTGATTGAATTTAAATTTCCTGCCTTGTCCTATGATGCTCAGAAGGGAATTCTGTTATGCTCAGGGCAGCTCATCTCCGACACCTTGAAATGAAGTGTCCCAAAACCTCCGAACCTGAGTTCAGTTGCACTCAGGGATTTTTACCAAATCCATCTATAACCCTGCAAATCCTGGGAAGGGAAGATGACTAAAGAATCAGGATGACTACATTTTGCAGATGCACAGAGCTGGCCTCTTCCGTTTACTGTGTGAGCGTTTTTGGTTTTGTTTCAGTTCCAGGAAGGATTAACTAACCCTTCAGGGACTTGTCTGTAAAAACAAGATGGAGCCCATTAGAAAAATGATTCCCTCCAGTCACAAGGATGACTCGGGTTAAATGGGCGCCCTCTTCCCACCCAGACTGTGGATTTCAAAAACTCCCTGGTCATTTCAGAATGTTCCCTGGGTTAAAAACCTAAAGCTGTATTAGATCCCCAAAGGAAGATCCCTTTGGTCAGATGGGGCCTCCTCTTCCTTCTACCAGCCAGGCCCGGGGCCTGACTCCATGGCACCCTGTTGGGCTTTCTCCCTGCTCTCACCTCCCTACCCTGGGCTGAGTGCCCACTGCCAGAGAAGGGGAGTCCCCCTCCCGAGGCCTGAGACTTGGAAACTGTACACAGACTTTATCTTCTTTCTTAAAAATAATAAATATCAAGCACTACAGGTGGTAGAATGACAAAGGGAACATTTGTGCCCGCCACGGCCAGCACAGGTAATCCCGGTCAGATGTTTCTTTGCAGGCCCAGCCCCTTTCCTCTAGACCGGGGTGTGGAGTCAGAGATGCCCAAAGCTGGGAGCTCCTTCTCCTTGCTCCGTCTGGGAGAAACTATGAGCGTTTCCACCCTCCCCACCTTTGCTCACACAGTGAACCCTGGTGTCCTCAGAACTCAAGTTCTCACCCAGCACTTTTTCTGATCCTCATTTTAATAATGAGGATGATAACTTGCCCTATTATCCCCATTTTATAGATGAGGTAAACTGAGGCCAAAGAAGGTTACATGGTTTGCCCACAGTCACACGCTAGCATCTGAGGCTGACTCTACCCACGCCTACATGGAGGATCTCCTGAGATACCATTTAAAGCACCTTCAAACATTATATCAATCCTAGCAGTTGTTCTAATTACTATCTTGCCCTCCCCATTTTCTATTTTGTATTATGTTTTTTGTGTGCCCCCTACTAGATTCTAAGGGGCAGCTAGGTAGTGCCATAGTGCATAGAGTGCTGAGCCTGGAGTCGGAAAGACTCACCTTCCTGAGTTCAGATCCGGCCTCAGACATTTACTAGCTGTGTGACCTTGGACAAGTCACTTAACCTTGTTTGCCTCAGTTTCCTCATCTGTAAAATGGCTGGAGAAGAAAATGGCAAACCACTCCAGTAGCTTTGCCGAGAGAGCACCAAATGGGGTCATGAAGAGTCAGACGTGACTGAACAACACATGGATTCTGAGAGCAGGGACTGGGTCTTGCTTATTTTTCTTTTTATTGTTTTATCAAATGAGATAATATTAGTAAAGCTCTTAGTACTGCACACAGTAGGTGCTTGACAAATGCTTATTTCCTTCCTTTCCTCTTCTGTCTCCCAAGCACGCAGCCATTTGTTCTCTCGTGACTGCATATGAAATCAGTGCTGGCTGATTGGAAAAGCAGGTCTGAGATCCCAGGTCTTCTCACCTCCCACATTCAATCGCACAATAAATCCCAGGCCCCAAGTGGGGAAAATTGGTGTTGATTAGCCCTCTCCCAAGGCTAGTTCATTCTTGCTCAGAGGGACTTCCAGACTGGCAGGCTCCCATCTTCTGCCTCTCCCATCCGGGCTTTAGGCACCCAACTCTGTCTTAGATCATGTCTTCACACCCTTTATGATAATAATGACTCATCAACTGTGTGAGGTAGGTAGTAAAAGTATTATATTCTCCCTTTTTTTTCCTTTTTACATATGGGAAACTTGAGGGGAGAGAAAGGTGGGGAAGAGAGAGGGGAGAGAGAAAGAGAAGGGGGAAGAGAGAGAGAGAAAGGGAGACAGGGAGAGAGGGAGAAAAAGAGAGAAAGGGAGAGAGGGGAAAGAGAAAGAGGGGAAAGAGAGATAGAAGGAGAAAGAGAGGAGGGGGAGAGAGGGAGAGAGAGAAGGAGGAATAGAGAGAGGGGAAAGAGAAAGAAAGGGAGAGAGGGATAGAGAAAGAGGTAATTCCCCGAGCCAGTGAGCTTGCTCTATGGCTTCACTGAGTCCTCAGAACTGGACCTGGGCTCCTGGTTAAGCCATCATGAGATTGGTTTCCCTGTCTTAATAATGGTTGGAGGGGCTGTAGAGAGTTTCAGTTATTATTTATGTTGTAAAGGTGCTTGTCTTCCCCTTTAGAATACAAACTCTTTGCAATACAGAATGTTCGTATTTAGACCCTCATTATTAAAGCCCCAAAGGAGGAAGGCCCCTTGGCCAAACAGGACCAGGCAGCCCAGGGCCTGGCTCCCTGCTGCAGCCTCCGGGGTTTCCCCGGCCTCTCACCTCCCAGACCCGGCCGAGCTCCCATTACTAGAGAACGGGTTTGCTTGTGTTCATACCTGGTCGCTGCCTAGCCCAGAGCCTGGAGTATTAGCAGGCGCTTAACCACCGTTGACTAATTGCTGATTGGGTGAAACTTGGTTAAAGGAACCAGGAACGGTTAGAGCAGAATTTGGTGGCAGGGAAGGAAGGGAGAGAAGTAATAAATTTCTTCAAATATTTGAAGGGAGATTAAATTTGTTTTTGTTGGGCCTCAGATGGCAGGCTGAAGGGCGTTGGATAGAAGCTGGAGGTGGGGAGAAGCAAATGTGGGGTGAATGTCAGGAAAAACTTTCTAATGGGCACAGCTGCTGGAAAGTGTCACAGGCTACTTCTGGACAGTGACTTCCCTGTGACTGGAGGCTTCTCCAAATCACAGCTTGTCACAGGTGCTGCAGAGGGGATTGAACTAAGGAGCCGTCCAGCTCTGATTTTCTTATTCTGGAATGAAACAGATGCAGGCGTTGAGGTGCCAAAGAGGATTGAGAGCAGGGACCTGAATTGGGAAGACCGAATTCAAATCTAGCCTAAGGCACTGTGTGACCCTGAGCAAGTTACTTGGTCTGCCTCAGTTTCCCTCATCTGTAAAATAGGGATAATAGTAATACCCACTTCCCCAGGGTGGTTGTGAGGCCAATAAATCTGGCCTCCTTTCTGTTCCTCAAACAAGACACTCCATCACTGTGCATTTTCTCTGGCTGTTCCCCAGGCTTGCAATGCCCTCCCACCTCATCTTCTCCTTCTGGCTTCTGTCAAGTCTCAGCTAAAAATCTCACCTTCAACAGGAAGCCTTTCCTAATCCCTTGTAATTCTAGTGCCTTCTCTCTGTTGATTCTCTCCAATTTATCCCCTGCATAGCTGGTTTATTCACAGCTGTTTGCATGTGCACTCCCCCATTAGACTGTGAGCTTTTGGGGAGCTGGGACTGCCTTTCTTTGTAAATTGTTTTATCTGCTAGTCGGGCAATTAGCATTGATTAAGCCCCTACTATGTGCTACTGTGCTGAGCACATAGAGTGCCAAGCTTAATAAATGCTCTAGCAGCTAGGTGGCGCAGTGGATAGAGCACCAGGCCTGAAGTCAGGAACATTCACCTTCCTGAGTTCAGATCTGACCCCAGACATTTACTAGCTGTGTGACCTTGGGCAAGTCACTTAATCCTGTTTGCTTCAGTTTCCTCAGTTGTAAAATGAGCTGGAGAAGGAAATGGCAAACCTCTCCAGTGTCTTTGCCAAGAAAACCCCAAATGGGGTCACGAAGAGTCAGACAAGACTGAAATGACTTGAACAAAAAATGTTAATTCTCTGACTGGCACATAAAATAAGATAATATAAGTAAAGTTCTTTCCAGGCCTTAAAGTGCAGCATAAGTGCTAGCCAATGTGAGAAGTACATGACAGTACTTTTTCCAGGACAAAGAAAGAAATATCATTTTCTTGCAAAGTCTACCAAAGGTTCCCAAACTTATTTGGCCTACCACCCCCTTTTTAAAAAAATTACTCAGCACCCCCTGGAAATCTATTTTCTTTAACCTTTAACTTATATTTTTTTAAATTTGTGTCAAATGAGGCTACTATCAGTCTCCTGGATGGGTGCAGCATCCCTGAGGGGGCGGTGTCACCCACTTTGAGAACCTATTAACCCCCTAATTTTACATGGCCCAACACTTTAAACTCTGGGTTTATACAGACAAGGTCTTATCTTGGGGGCAGCCTCAACTCTATGCCTCATTTTTTTTGCCCCCATCCAGAGCTGTTTTGGAAAAATCTCAGAACCCAGCTTGGTAGAGGTTGAATTGACCTATGAAGCCACCTCAGGAAACATTCACCCAGAGAGCCCTGGGAAGCTTCCAGGGATTCCAGGGACAGGGTGATTCCACATTGGGGCCTTTTAGGGACAACACTTCATGACTGCTTCTGCCCATGTGATGGCCCCAGCCTGGAAGGAAGGCCTGGGCAAGTTGGGGTCATGAAGATGAGCCCAAGTTGTCCCTTAGACCTCTCCTGCCTACCCCTCACCTAGAACAGCTAGAAAAAGAAAAAGAGCTCTTGGAGAGAGAATTGGAAAGAAAATAAATAATTAGCAAAGAAAGTCCCAAGTTAGCAAAGTAAAGGACTCTCAAAAAACTAGAAAATGTAAGCTATCTGATATGTGTATATTTCTGTATATACATATTTTATACGTGTGTTTATATGCACACGCATATGTGTAAACATGCTTATACATGTATATGTATACATATAAATGCCTATCTATACATACATGTGTATATATATACATATATAATTTGATCTGGAAAACAGGAAAAGGAGAGAGAATTTAAGAACTCTCAGAAAATTTTGATTAAAAAAAAAGCCTAGATACTATATTTTAAGAAACCAGCTGTCAAATTCTGTGATTTTTGTGATGAGCTCTAGCTTTACTTCAGAGACCAATACAGGTCTCCAGACTCATTGATCACCAGGTGATTTAAGGAAAACAAAGGAACTTGGTTTGATAGAGCAGCACCTCCATTGCCTTTGAACCTAAATTACCTGAAGTACCAGAGACACAAGGCCAACCTTGTTGTTCTCCCAATTCTAGAGCCATGTGCTAGAATATCAGCCCAGGAGCTCTTCATGATTCCCCAGGAAGCTGGCTTTCAGGAATTTTCAACTCTTCTTGAAAGCTGGGGTTCACAGTTTCTCACCACTTGGCCACATGGAAATTCTCTGCACTGCTGATGTCTCTCAATAGAGTGATCCCAATCTCTTTCCCGGGCTAGGGGCAATACCTGGGAGTCAGCCAGCTAACAAGCATTTGTTAAGTACTCCCTATGTGCCAGGCCCTGAGCTGACTACTGAGGACACAAAGAAAGGCAAAAAGAAAAAAATCAAAGACAATCTCTGTGCTCAAGGGATTCGCAGTCTAACGGGAGAGAGGACAATGTACAAACAAGATAGGAATAGGGTTAACAGGGGAAGACGCTAAGGTTAAGGAGGTTTGAGTCAATAAATCACTTTGACTACTATAAATATCCAAATTAACTACAAAGGACGTGTGAAAGAAAACGCTGTCTGCATCCAGAGAAAGAACTGATAAATAGAAGTATGTATAGAATGGTTTTACATACATATATGTATTTGTGTCTAATGGTAGCCATCTCTGGAGGGGAGGGGAGAGGGGAAAAATATTTACATGATAACTTTATTATATATTTTAAAAAGAATACCAAGTTGTATATAATAGATTTGCAGTTTCATGTGCAATCATTTTTTTAAAATTATACCATGTTATGGAAATGTTTATTCTATTCCATAAATCAAAAATAAAGTACATAAAAAAATTCAAAAAATCAAAAGGTTCAAGAGGACTTGGAAAGGCTTCCTAGAGAAGGCAGGACTTTGGTTGAGACTGGAAGGGAGCCAGGAAAGCCAGAAGACAGAGATGAGGGAGGAGAGGACTGCAGGCACAAGTGGACAGTCAGTGAAAATGCTGAGGTGATGAAGCATCCTCTGTGAGGGGACAGCAAGAAAGGCAGTGTCACTGAAAGGAGGAGGGGAGGAAGGGGTAAGAAAACTGGAAAGGTAGGAAGGAGCCAGATGGGGAAGAGCTTCAAAAGCCAAACAGGATTTTTATTTGATGCTGAAAGTAATGGGGAAGATCCAGCAAAGGAGATTAAGAAGGAATGGCCTTGGGGCAGCTAGGTGGCAAAGTGGATAGAGCACCGGCCCTGAAGTCAGGAGGACCTGAGTTCAAATCCAGCCTCATACCAAACACTTGACACTTGCTAGCTGTGTGACCCTGGGCAAGTCACTTAACCCCAATTGCCTAAAAGCGAAAGAAAGAAAGAAAGAGAGAAAGAGAGAAAGAAAGAAAGAAAGAAAGAAAGAAAGAAAGAAAGAAAGAAAGAAAGAAAGAAAGAAAGAAAGAAAGAAAGAAAGAAAGAAAAAGAAGGAATGGCCTTACAGGTAGGACAATGAGAGAATAATGTCATGGACACCCAGAGAGAGAGGAGAGTATCCAGGAGCAGAGGGTTATCTTACTGATGTTATCAATGGGCTTCTCTGGCCAGAGAATATCTAATAGGAAAATAGCTAGAGATGATGGAGACAACTAGGTGGCGCAGTGCGTAGACCACTTGCACAGGAATCAGGAGGACCTGAGTTCAAATCTGGCCTCAGACACTTATTATTAGCTATATGACCCTGGACAAGTCACTTAACCCTGCTTGCCTCAGTTTCCTCATATGTAAAATAAGTTAGAGAAGGCAATGGCAAACCACTCCAGTATCTTTACCAAGAAAACTCCAAATGAAATCTCAAAGAGTTGGATGACTGACAACAGTAAAAGAAATAAAAGAAGTCCTCAATGATTTTTTAAGAGTGTAAAGGAGCCCTGAGACCAAAAGTTTGTGAAGTGCTGGGCTAGAGCATAGAGTACATGTATAAGTAAGACCAAGAAGACGGGGAAACTTCAAAAGTCATAAAAGCTGTAATTTCCAATTAATGATGAATAAATGGTCTGAGGAAATACAGACTTTTCAAAAGAGGAAAAATCAATTGCTAATGATCACTTGAAAAAGTATTTAACCTTGCTAATAATCAGTTATAAACTAAAACAACTTTGAGGTACCTATTATACTAGGAAAAAAAACCAATTAAAATCAAGGAAATTCAGTGTTAGAGGGGTTATAAGAAACAGGCATACTTATCCACTACTGGTAGAATTGCACATTTGTAGAATTTTCTTTTGGACATCTAGGTGGTGAGGTAGATGAAGTGCTGGGCCTACGGTCAGGAAGACTCTTCTTTCTGAATTCAAATCTGCCATGTGACCCTGGGCAAGTCGCTTAACCCTGTTTCCTTAGTTTCCTCATCTGTAAAATAGCAAACTGTAATCTGTAAAGTACCAAACCATTCCAGTATCTTTTCCAAGAAAATCCCAAATGGGGTTACAAAGAGTCAGACACAACTAATAGACTGAACAGCAGAGGTGGTTGACAAATTAAATGAGGATTTTTTAAGGATGGGGGAGACATAGACAATAGGGAAGCAGACGTTAGGGAGAGATTGAACATAAGTGAGAGAGTAGGGATGATAGAGAGGGCTATCTGCTGGAGAAGTGAGATACAATGAGATCACTTGTGCATGTAGAGGTTTTTGCTTTAGCTAGAAGATGGGCCACCTCTTCATATGAGACAAGAGTAATGTCTTAGGAAAGGACTGAGGGGCAGAGAGATTGGAGGTAGAGGTGAAGACAAAGAACAAGGTTTGAAGTTTCAAGATGAGGAAGAGGTGGGGTGAATATAGATGATAGATGATGAGATAAAGGAATTTCAGGACATGAACATGGAAGTGGAACACTTGTGGGTGGAAGATGATAAGATCAAGGAAATGATCATCTCTGTGTGTCGCTATGGTGAGGTAAAGGAGAAGGTGAGGAATTGGGAGGTTAGGGTATTTGAGGGAATGTCAATATGGATGTTGAAGTCCCTAGTATGAGTATGGCAGGAGCTGGGGAGGGCATTGAGGAGGGAAGGAAGGAACACGACCCGAGGGTTGGTAGATAACATCCACTGGAATCTTGATTGAGTGATAGATATGGATTGAATGACTCTCAAAGAGTTTGCTAAGTGATAATGGAGAGACTGGAAGTGGCAATGGGGAGCAAGGAGTATTCCAACTCCCACCTTGACCAGTGAATGGGGGTATGACTGAAAATACAACCAGTGCTAGAAAGGGTGGCCAAGGAAACTGGGTCATCAGGAGGGAGCCAGGTCTTAGTGAGTTCAAGAAGGTGGAGGGAAAAGGTTTAAGAGGAAAGCTGGTGTGTTACCGATGGAGCAAGCATTCCAAAGAGCACAGAGGAAGGGATGGGTAGATTTAGAGTGGAATGTTGGTAAAATTGGGTCAAGGCAGCTGGAGAAGAACCTTTGAATGGCCTCCAGGGGTTCAGAATCACTGATATAGGGAGGTTATAATGGGGATTGAAGTATGTTAATAATTGAGGAATAAGTTCAAATAGGTTATTGTCCAAAGGGTTCAGCTTCAGTGTGGAGCTGACCCAGGGCTTTAGGCACCTATGTGTGGCTACAAATGGGGGAGGGGAGGATCAGAGAAGAAGGAGCAAGGCAACTGCTGTGGAGTTGTAGGTATAAATCCTATAGTCTAAGACCTCTGATTACTGTACCACTGAACTACCTGCTGCCATCTCTTGGGCTGAGAGGCTGTGATCTTTAGGACTTGGGAGATGGTCTCTCAGTCCCAGAGTTACTATATAGTCATTATCCCTCCCTTCCAACCTTGTTGACGATGTTCAAAGTCTACTCTCAGGTCACTGGACTCAGCGTTCTCTGGACTTCTCCAAAAAAAGAGACTGCCACGAATATTTTAGCGACCTTCTAAAGCAGAGGTTCTTAAGCTAGGGTCCACAGATCCCTCACTGGATGTGTGAATTTAGATGGGAAAAAATTAAATATTTATTTCAATATAATTGATTTTATTAATAATTCTACATATTTTATATTACGTATTTTAAAACATTCCACGAAAGAGCCTTTAGGCCTCTCAATAAACTATAAAGATGTCTATAACATCGAAAAATGGTTAAGAATCACTGTTCTATAAACCTGCTGCCCAAGGTGGCTGTAAGCCACAATAGCCTGAGCCAATCAAAGCATCCCACCACTGAGACTCAATCACTCACCCTTGATGGGTATGCTCATGGGTATGGCCACACCTTCCAAAGAGAAAGGCACTTCGAGTCCTAACCAAAGACTCCTCTCCCACTAGCTCTTCTGATCAAATTCCTTTATACAGAGCAGGTAAAATGAGGGCCAGAAACAAGTGACTTGCTCATGGTCAGGGAGTTAGTTTCAGGGCCTGGGTCTCCTGATTCCTAATCTAGTTGTATTTCTTCTCATCATTGACCCATTTCTGAGTAGTATTCTGGGTCCCCACAACAAAAAAGAGTTCACCTGAACCCTGAACATAAGATGGTTGGGAAAATTGCTACCACATGATAAAAAAAAAACTTTTAGAAAAGAAGGCCTGACCATAAAACTGTGCATACTCTTTGATCCAGCAATACCACTACTAGGTCTGCATCCCAAAGAGATCATAAAAAAGGGAAAAGGACCCACATGTACAAAAATATTCATAGCAGCTCTTTTTGTGGTGGCAAAGAAATGAAACTGAGAGGATGCCCATCAACTGGGGAATGGTTGAACAAGTTGTGATATATGAATGTAATGGAATACCATTGTGCTATAAGAAATGATGAGCAGGCAAATTTCAGAAAAACCTGGAAGGACTTGTATGGACTGATGTTGAGTGAAGTAAGCAGAAACAGGAGAACATTGTACACGGTAACTGCCATGAGGTGCGATGACTGACTTTGACAGACATCCTTTCTTGGCAATGCAAGGATCTAAGACAACTCCAAAAGACTCATGATGGAAAAAGCTATACACAGCCAGAGAAAGAACTTTGGAGTCTGAATGCAGGTCAAAGCATACTATTCTCATTCTCTCTCTCTCTCTCTCTCTCTCTCTCTCTCTCTCTCTCTCTCTCTCTCTCTCTCTCTCTCACCCTCTCTCCCCTCCCCTCTCTCCCCCCACTTCAATTTTTCCCTTTTGTTCTGATTCTTCTTTCACAACATGACTAATGTGGAAATATATTTAATATGATTGTACATGTATAACCTATATCAGATTGCTTGCCATCTTGGGGGGAGAGGATAGGGAGGGGGGAACATGTAGAACTCAAAATCTTATAAAAGTTGATGTTGAAAACTAAAAATAAATAATTTTTTTTGAAAAGAAAGAAAGAAAAGGCCTGAGAAGAAAGGCTAAAGATACTGATTACCCCAAAAAGTTTGGGGAGCTGAGGGATGATTTAATAAGGCTTCAAGTACGCGAAGGGCTCTCCTGCAAGGGATGAGGATCAGCTGTTCACCATCTTCACCAAGGACAGTACAAAAGGAAACTCACTCAAACTGAATCAAAAGGGATTTAGGCCAGATATGAGGAGGAATTTCCTGAGAGCTAGCTCTGTTAAACATTAGAATAGGTTACCAAGGGAGGCTGTGGAATCTCCTCCTCTCTCCGGAAGGCTTTAAACATTAGAGGTTCCCATCTGTGTAGGATGGTTAAGGGGTGGTCCTGCCAGAAAGCGGGTGTGTGTTTGGTGGGGGAGGTGGGAAGGATGGACTAAATCAACCCTATGCTGTGAAACCCAGGCATTTCTCAATGGAGCAGAACAACAGCAACATCTAGTGGGTTCCCAGGCTAATAGCGCAAATTGGCATTTTCATTTCCCTACACTTTAATTTGGAAATTATGTCTATGGGGGCCATGCTCATTTTGCATGTCTGGGGTGACTGAAGGGATTAGAACTAAATTACTCAGAAGCCCCATTAAGTGGTAGTATTTACAAGGCTATGAATTTTGACCTGGGAGACACCTTAGAGGCCATGTGATATAACGCCCTTATTTTATAAGAGGAGAAAACTAAAATCCAAGCAGGTTAGTGACTAGCCCAAAGTTACCAAAGTAGTAAACATCAGAGGAAGGCATTTGAACTTGGGTTCTCTGATTCCAAAGTCAGTGTTTTTTCTGCTATTCCATAGCAGGATTGGGGCAGCTAGGTTGTGCAGCGGATGGAGCTCTGGCCATCGAGTCAGGAGAACTTGAGTTCAGATCCAGCCTCAGACACTTGATACTTACTGTGTGACCTTGGGCAAGTCACTTAACCCTGACTGCCTCACCAAAAAGATATATATATGTGTGTGTGTGTGTGTGTGTGTGTGTGTGTGTGTGTGTATATGTATATATACATATGTATATATACATATATATATACATATATACATATACATATATATATATATATATCATCTCAGGAGATGCAGCAGGAGGACAGGAAGAAAATTAATAAATCAACCACAAAAAAAAAGAAATAATTCCTACTTTCAAGTAGCCTACATTCTAGTAGAGGGAACATGTATGTGTATAAGTGTGTAGAGAATAAATAGAAAAAGAATAAACAGGAATGGAATGGGGAGATGCCGGCCAGTGATGGCCCAGTCCATGTGGCAATACGGTGCAGTATCTGCCTGCTGACAATCCATGTGGATGCTTGGTTAGCCTGTTTCACGTAAATATATAATGGAAGGAATGCCCCCCCCTTTCCCTAATTCAGAGCATATTTCCTGTTGTATTGCTGCATCTTGCCAGAAACTTTGGGTTTTCCCTTTTTTCATTAATTCTTCTGATACTCTTGACCTTTTGTTCCTCCAGAATTTTATCATTTTTTAACATTCATTTTTTCTTATTTTGAGCTCCAAATTCCCTCCCTCATTAAGCTCCTCCCACACACATCGAGAAAGAAGCAATATGATACATTATACATATAAAGTCATGCAAAACATAATTCTATTGCATTCAGAGTTCAGCAGTTCTCTCTCTGGAGGTGGATAGCATTTTTCATCATGAGTCATTTGGAACTGTCTTGGATCATTGATTTGAGCAGAGTAGCTAAGTCTTTCATAGTTGATCATCATTACAATATTTCTGTTACAATGTACAATGTTCTCCTAGTTCTGCTCACTATTCTTTGCATTGGTTCATATAAGTCTTCCCAGGTTTTTCTGAAACCATCCTGCTTATCATTTCTTACAGTAATAATAGTATTCCATCAGAATTACATACCACAACCTGTTCAGCCATTCCACAATTGATGGTCATCCCCTCAGTTTCCAATTCTTTGCTGTCACAAACACAGCTGTTTTCAATATTTTTGTACCTAAAGGTGCTTTTCCTTTTTCTTTGATCCTTTTGGAATATAGACATTCTGTAATAATATTGTTGGAACAAAGGATATGCACAGTTTTGTAGTCCTTTGGGCATAGTTCCAAATTGTTCTCCAGAATGGTTGGATCAGTTCACAACTCCATCAATAATACATTAGGGTCACTGCTTTTCCACATCCCTTCCAGTATTTTCCTTTTCCTTTTCTGTCATGTTAGCCAATATGATAAGTATGAGGTGGTACCTCAGAGTTTTAATTTGCATTTCTCTAACTATTATTGATTTAGAGCATTTTTATGACTATTGATAGCTTTGAGTTCTTCTTCTTAAAACTGTATGTTCATATCCTTTGATCATTTATCAATTGGGGAATGGCTCTTATTTTTATAAATTTGGTTCAGCTCCCTGTATATTTGAGAAATGAGACTTTTGTCAGAGAACGTAAATTTTTCCTCTCAGTTTCCTGCTTTCCTTCTAATTTTGGTTGCATTGATTTTGTTTGCTCAAACCCTTTTTAATTTCATGTAGTCAAAGTTATCCATTTTATATCCTGTGAAACTTCAACTTGTTGGGTCACATATTCTTCCCTTATCCATAGATCTAACGCGTATTTCATGCTCCTCTAATTTGTTTATGATATTAATCTTTCTGTCTAAACCATGTACCCATTTTGACCTTATCTTGGTAATACAGTGTGAGATGGTGGTTTCTCCCTAGTTTCTTCCAAACTGCTTTCCAGTTTTCCCAGCAGTTTGTCAAATAGTAGGTTCTTGCCCCAAAAGCTTGGATCTTTAGATTTGTCAAATACTAGATTACTATGGTCATTTATTACTGTGTATTGTGTACCTAATCTATTCCACTGATCCACCATTCTATTTCTTAGCCAGTACCAGATTGGGACAACTAGGTGGTACAGTAGATAGAGTGCTGGGCCTGGAGTCAGGAATATTCATCTTCCTAAATTCAAATCTGGCCTCAGACACTTACTAGCTAAGAGACCCTGGATAAGTCACTTAACTGTGTTTACCTAAATGTCCTCATCTGTAAAATGAGCTGGAGGAGGAAATGGCAAAGCATTTCAATATTTTTGCCAAAAACAACAGCAACAACAAATGGGGTCAAACAGTTGGACACAACTGAAAAATAACTGAACAACCAGATTGTTTTAATGATTACTTCTTTGTATTAAAGTTTGAAATCTGGCACTGTTAGGCCACTGTCCGCATTTTTTTTTTATCAATTCCTTTGACTTTTTCTTCTACCAGATGAATTTTTTAAATTATTTTTTCTAGGTCTAGAAAGTAATTCTTTGGTAGTTTGATTGATATAGGACTGAATAAGTAAATTGATTTAGGGAGAATTGTCATTTTTATTACATTGGCTCAGCCTACCCATGAACTACTAATATTGTTCCAATTGTTTAAAATTGTCTTCGTTTGTGTGAAAAGCATTTTGTAACTATGTTCATACAGTTCTTGGGTATATGTTGGCAGGTTGATTACCAAATATTTTATGTTGTCTGTAGTTATTTTAAATGGAATTTCTCTATCTCTTGCTGCTGGACTTCGTGTGTAATATCTAGAAATGCTGATGATTTATACGGGTTTATTTTATATGCTGCAACTTTGCTAAAGTTCTCACTTGTTTCAACTAGTTTTGTTTTCTCATTGCCTATTACTCCTTCAATTTCTTTTTCTTCTCATTGCTATACTTAGCATTTCTAGTACAATATTGAATAACATTGGTGATAATGGACATCCGTGCTTCACCCCTGATCTTATTAGGAAGGCTTCTAGTTTGTCCCCACTACAGATAATGCTTGGTCTTGGTTTTAGATAGATACTACTTTTCATTTTTTTAAAAGCTCCATTTATTCCTATGCTTTATAGTGTTTTTAACAGGAATGGGTACTGCATATTGTCAAAAGCTTTTCCTGCACCTATGGATATAACCCTCTGATTTCTATTGTTTTGTTATTGATATGTTCAATTATGCTTATAGTTTTTCCAGTGTTCAATCAGCTCTGCATTCTTGATATGATTCTCACCTGGTCATAATGTATGATCTTTGTGATATATTGCTGTAGTCTCTTGCAAGTATTTTATTTAAATATTTTGTATCATCAATATTTATTAGGGAAATTTGTCTACAACTTTGTTTCTCTGTTTTTGCTCTTTATTGTTTAGGTATCAAAACCACATTTGTGTCTTAGAAGGAATTGACCATGGAAGGACTCCTTCTTTACTTTTTTTTCCTTTTTTTTTTTGCTTTTTGGTGAGGCAATAAGGGTTAAGTGACTTGCCCAGGGTCACACAGCTAGTAAGTGTCAAGTATCTGAGGCCAGATTTTAGCTCAGGTTCTCCTGACTCCAAGGCTGTAGCTCTATCCACTACACCACCTACCTGCCCCTTTTTGTTTCTATAGTATTGGAATTAATTGTTTTTTAAATGTTTGGTAGAATTCACTTGTAAATCCATCTGGCCTTGAAGATTTTTTCATTGATGGCCTACTTTTTCTAAGAAAGGCGTATGTAAATTTTTTGTTTCCTCTTTTGTTAATCTGGGCAATTTATATCTTATAAATATTCATCCATTTTACTAAGATTGTTAGTTTTATTGACATATAACTAGGTAAAATAACTCTTAATAATTGCTTTGATTTCATGCTCATTGGTGGTACATTCACCCTTTTCATTTTTGATATGGCTAATTTGGTTTTCTTTTTTTTTTTAATTAAATTAACCAGTGTATCATCTATTTTATTGGTTTTCTCCTAAAACTAGCTCCTAGTTTATTTATTAGTTCAATGGTTTTTCTACTTTAAATTTTATTAATCTCTCCATTGATTTTCAGAATTTCCATTTTGGTATTTAATGGGGGAATCTTTAATTTGATCTTTTTCTATTTTTTTTTTAATTGCATGCCCAATTCATTGATCTGCTCTTTCTCTCTTTTATTAATGTAAACATTTAAAGATATATATTTTCCCCTAAATACTGCTTTGGCTACATCCCATAAATTTTGGTATGCTGTCTCATTGCTGTCATTCTCTTTAGTGAAATTGTTTATTGTTTCTATGATTGTTCTTTGACCCACCCATTTTTTAGGATTAAATTATTCAGTTTCCAATTAATTTTTAATCTATGCTTCCAAAGCCCTTTATTGAATGTAATTTTATTGCATCATGGTCTGAAAAGGGTGTATTTAATAATTCTTATTTTCTGCATTTGTTTGTGAGGTTTTTATGCCCTAATACATAATCAATTTTTGTAAAGGTGCCAACTACAGCTGAGAAAAAGGCATATACTTTTTAATTCTCATTAAATTTTCTCCAGAAGTCTATCATCTCTAACTTTTCTTTTTTTTTTCATATCTAACTTTTCTAAAATTATATTCCTCTCCTTAACTTCTTATTTATTTTATGGTTGTATTGATTTAGTCCTGTGAAAGTAAAGTTGAGATCTCCCACTGGTATGATTTTACTGTCTATTTCCTCCTGTAACTCATTTTCCTTTAAGAATTTGGATGCTCTGGCATTTGGTGCATATATATTTAGTACTGACATTTCTTCAGTGACTACAGTACCTTTTAGCAAAATGTTGTTTCTCTGATTATCTCTTATAATTAGGTCTATTCTTATTTTTGTTTTGTCTGAGATCATGATTGCTACCCCTGCCTTTTTCACCTCAGCTGAAGCATAATAGATTCTGCTCCAACCCCTTATTTTAACTCTGTCATGTATACACATGTCTTTCTGTTTGAAGTGTCTTTCTCATAAACAACATATTGTTGAATTCTGGTTCTAATCCAATCTGCTATCCGTTTTCCATTTCATATGTGAATTCATCCCATTCACATCACAGTTATGATAACTCTCCATTCTATTTCTTCTGTTCATCCTTCTCTCTCTTTTTAAATCCTGTCCCTCTTCAAAAGTCTGTTTTGCTTCTGAACACTGCATCTCTTAATCCTCCCTCCCTTTTTCTTTGTCCCTTCTCCTCCTACTTCCTTGTTGGATAAGATGGATTTCTATACCCAACTAAGTGTGTGTGTGTATGTATGTATGTATGTATTCTTCCCTCTTTGAACAACTTCCAACAAGAGTGAGATTCAAGTATTGCCTACCCCACCATTTTCCCCTCCACTCTAAAAGCTCTTCCTTGAATGCTTCCTGTATGTGAGATAATTTTCCCCATTCTTCTCCCTGTTCATCCTTCTTTCTCAATCCTTTGTTTTTTTTCATCATCCCAACATAATTGACTCATACCGTGTCCTCTGTCTATGTAGACTCCTAGAAGTTACATGTGTTATTTTCCTATGTAGGAAAGTAAACTGGTTAACCTTATAAGTCCCTTATGATTTCTCTTTCATGTTTACCTTTCCATGCTTCTCTTGTCTTGTGTTTAAATGTCAAATTTTCTATTCAGCTCTGGTCTTTTCATCAGGAATGCTTGAATGTCATCTATTTCACTGAATATCCATTCCTCTCCCCATCCCCTGCCCCTAAGGATTACACTCATTTTTTTCTGGGTAGATTATTTTCAGTTGTAATCCTAGGTCTTTTGCCTTCTGGATTATATTCCAAGCTCTCTACTCCTTTTACATGGAAGCCTCTTAGTCTTGTGTGATTCTGACTATGACCCCATGATATTTGAATTGTTTCTTTCTGGCTGCTGGCAATATTTTCTCCTTTGTAGCAGACACCTGTGTCCACTACTGTGTTTAATTTCCAGTGAGGTGAAAGAGAGAGAGAGAGAGAGAGAGAGAGAGAGAGAGAGAGAGAGAGAGAGAGAGAGAGAGAGGGAGAGGGAGAGGGAGAGGGAGAGAGGGAGAGAGGGGAGAGGGAGAGGGAGAGGGGGAGAGAGAGACAGAGAGAGAGAGAGAGAGAGAGAGAGAGAGAGAGAGAGAGAGAGAGAGAGAGAGAGAGAGAGGGAGAGAGGAGAGAGAGAGGGAGAGGGAGAGGGAGAGGGAGAGAGGGAGAGGGAGAGGGAGAGGGGGAGAGAGAGAGACAGAGAGAGAGAGAGAGAGAGAGAGAGAGAGAGAGAGAGAGAGAGGGAGAGAGGGAGAGAGAGAGGGAGAGGGAGAGGGGAGAGAGAGAGAGAGAGAGAGAGAGAGGGAGAGAGGGAGAGAGGGAGAGAGAGAGAGAAAGAAAGAAAGAAAGAAAGAAAGAAAGAAAGAAAGAAAGAAAGAAAGAAAGAAAGAAAGAAAGAAAGAAAGAAAGAAAGAAAGAAAGAAAGAAAGAAAGAAAGAAAAAGAAATCATGCAGACCAGGGGGTAGCAAGTTATGAACAAGCTCCGTTTATTGATCTGAAGGTTAGGGTTATTATACCCCATTCGTGGGAACAGAACCCACAGTGGAAAAACCAAGTATCAACAATTAATTTTTCTTATGGTAACAGTAACTGGGGGGAGTTTCTCCCTGTTGTCGTCTCCTCGCTTCCCGATTATCTTTCAAGGTTTATTGAAAATCCTTCATCCTCTCAAGGGACAGACAGCGCCTGAAAGAGGTCGGAGAGCGTACGTTCTGACCTAGATGGCTCTTAGATAATGGGCACGAACAGGAACAACCTGACCTGACCTAAATCTTCAAACCCATCAGTGCAAGCCCTCAACACTCCTTGACCTGGGAGCTCTGGAATTTGGCCTACAGTATTCCTGGGAGTTTTTCTTTTAGCATCTCTTTCAGGAGGTGATTGGTAGAATTCTTCCAATTTATATTTTACCCTCTGGTTCTAGAATATCAGGGAAGTTTTCCTTTATAATTTCTTGAAATATGTATAGGTCCTTTCTTTGATTATGACTTTCAGGTAGCCTAATAATTCTTAAATTATCTCTTCTCTATCTGTTTTCCAGGTCAGTTGTTTTTCCAATGAGATATTTCACATTTTCTTCCATGTTATCATTCTTTGGACTCTGTTTTATTGTTTTTTGATGTCTCATGGAGTCATTAGTTTCCATTTGCCATATTCTAATTTTTAAGGAATTATTTTCTTTAGTGAGCTTTCATATCTCTTTTATATTTTGGTCAATTCTGCTTTATAAGTACTTTTCTTTGGTGAATTTTTGTGCCTCTTTTACCATTTAGCCAATTTTTTTTAAGGCATTGTTTTCTTCAGTATTTTTGGGCCTCTTTTACCTAGTTGTTAATTCTTTTTTTATAATTTTCTTGCATTGCTTTCATTTCTTTTCCCAATTTTTCCTTTACCACATCTATCTTTAGCTTTTCTAGGAATTCTTGGACTTGTGTCCAGGTTGCATTTTTCCTTTGAGGCTTTGCTTGTAGCTGTTTTCACATTGCTTTCTTCTTCTGAGTTTGTGTCTTTATGGTCAGGTTACTTTTTAGTTGTTTGCTCATTCTTCCAGCCTATTTCTTGACTTTAAACCTTATGTTAAAGTTGGGCTCTACTCATCTAGGGCTTGGGAAGCACTATTTCAAGCTTTAGGCTTTTTGCCCTGCTATTTTCAGAGATGGTTCTGTGGGTCTGTAAGTTTTAGGTGCTTCCAAAGTGGTATGAGCCAGGTAGAGGTTTTGTTCGTTGTTCTCCTGGACTGAGCTCTGGTCTTTACCCAGAAAGGGCCCCTGCTCCCCTGCAGCCACAAGCACTATAGCACTCCTCTCAGACTTTGGACTGTGACCAGGGCCCCTGCTCCCTTGTGACTGACCACAAGCACTCCTCTCTGCCCTGATACTATGACCCAGAACTGCATATGGGCAATGACGTTGCCAAACAGTACCAGGTCCTGTACTCAGTGCCAGCAAAAGGGCCCTGTAATCTATTTCTGACCACTTGTCAGACAACTCTGGGTGGAAGGTTCCCAAAGCTGCTGCCACTGCTGTCATTCCTGCCAGCAACACCCTACCACAATGCTGCTGCCACATGCACTTTGGACTATCCCCACCCTAGTGTCACAGACCTCTGGGAGACCTGGGTTACTGTCTCTGCTCCACCATCTTGACCCTGTCCCTTTCTGACTCTTTCTTTTCTCTTTCCTTTCCTTTCCTTTCCTTCCCTTCCCTTCCCTTCCCTTCCCTTCCCTTCCTTCCCTTCCCTTCCCTTCCCTTCCCTTCCTTCCCTTCCCTTCCCTTCCCTTCCCTTCCCTTCCCTTCCCTTTCCTTTCCTTTCCTTTCCTTTCCTTTCCTTTCCTTTCCTTTCCTTTCCTTTCCTTTCCTTTCCTTTCCTTTTCCTTTTTTGGGTAGGCAATGGGGTTAAGTGACTTCCCGAGGGTCACACAGCTAGTGTTATGTGTCTGAGGTCGGATTTGAACTCAGGTCATCCTGAATCCAGGGCTGGTGCTCTATCCACTGTGCCACCTAGCTGCCCCCCATTTCTGACTCTTTCTGCTGGACTTTGTTGGCAATATACAGAAATGCTGATAACTTGGATGGATTTATTTTATATCTTGCAACTTTTCTGAAGTTAATTGTTTCAATTAGTTTTTTAGTTGACTTTGTAAGTACAGTTTATCATATGAGCTATCATATCATCTGCAAAAAGTGGTAGTTTTGTTTCTTCTTTGCCTGTGCTTATTCTTTCAATTTCTTTTTCTTGTCTTATTGATATAGCTAGCATTTTAACATTATAGTGGATTTTCTAGCACCATACTGAATGATGATAATGGATATCCTTGCTTTGCTCCAGTCTTATTAGAAAGATTTAACCCCCT
The DNA here is from genome assembly GCF_003287225.1 of Phascolarctos cinereus. NCBI lineage: Eukaryota > Metazoa > Chordata > Mammalia > Diprotodontia > Phascolarctidae > Phascolarctos > Phascolarctos cinereus. The sequence goes on along the minus strand of NW_027555625.1, from coordinate 135,381,615 downwards.
TACAATTAATGGTTTTATATAGATAACTAATTATCATGGCTCTTGGTTTTAGCAGTAGTAGATAATACCATTTTCAGGTAAGCGCTGTTTATTCCTATGCTTTCTATTATTTTTAATAGGAACAGGTGTTGTATCTTGTCAAAAGCTTTTTCTCCATCTATTGATATAACCATACGATTTTTGTCATAAATATGGCCAATTATGTTTCTAGTTTTCCTAAAAATGGATCAGCACCGCATTCCTGGTGTAGGTCCAACCTGGTCATAGTGTACAATCTTTGTGATATGTTACTGTTGTGTTCTTGCTAATATTTTATATAAAATTTGGATATTGGTCAATAGTTTTCTCTATTTTGACTCTTCTTTGTTTAGGTATCAAGACTATGTTTGTGCTATAAAAGGAATTTGGTAGGACTCCTTTTTCCCATTTTAAAAAAAATTTTTAAAATTCAATTTTATTTTCAGTTCTGAATTCTCTCCTTCCCCCTCATCCCCAAGCATCTCCCCACTTCTCTATCTGATGAATAGTATATTTCATCATGAGTCCTTCGGAATTGTAGTTGGTCATTGTGTTGATATGAGTTCCCAGGTCTTTCAATGTTGTTTGTCTTTCCAGTACTGTCTGTATTGTATAAATTGCTCTCCTGGTTCTGCTCACTTCCCTTCACATCATTTCATACAAGTCTACTCAAGATTTTCTGAAAACATTTCCTGTATCATTTTTTTTTCTTTGGCTAGGCAATGAGGTTAAGTGACTTGCCCAGGGTCACATAGCTAGTAAGTGTTATGTGTCTGAGGCCGGATTTGAACTCAGGTTCTCCTGAATGCAGGGCCTGTGCTCTGTCCACTGCGCCACCTAACTACCCCCTTAATCATTTTTTACAGCACAATAGTATTCCATCACCTTCATATGCCATAATTTGTTCAGCTGTTCCCCAATTGAAGGTCACCTCCTCAGTTTCTAATTCTTTTTCACTACAAAAACAGCTGGTATAAATATTTTTGTATGTATAGATATAAAAATATCTATTTTACTTGTTTTTCAAAATATTATGAGTCCTTCTCCTCTTTAATTTCTATGGGATACAGACCTAATAGTAGAATTGCTGAATCAAAAGGTATCCACCATTTAATAGCTTTTTGGGCAGAATTCCAGAATTGCTTTCCAGAATAGCTTATTTTCCTATTTTTTTCAAGCCATTTATGTAGTATCATAGTTAATTGTTCTTTAAATGTTTGGTAGAATTTATGGGAGTAAATTCGTCTGGTCCTATTTTTATCCCCCATTTATGATTTGTTCAATTATTTTTCTAAGATGCAATTTATCTATGTCTGTCTTATAGCATATATTTTTACTATTACCTTATCTAAAATCATTATTTTTATGTCCTCCCTTTTTGAGAGATAGTACTGAAGCATAATGTTAATCTCAATTTAACTCTCAGGAGGAAGCTCTCTTGAGCCCCCCCAATTTAGCTCTGCATGACTATGTATGTTCTAAGCATGTTTCTTATCTGCAGCAGTTTGCTGGATTCTTTCTATTTTGGGTGGCAGCTAGATGGCACAGTGGACAGAGTGCCAGCTTTGGAGTCAGAAGGATGTGAGTTCAAATCCAGCCTCAGATAATTACTAAGCTGTGTGACCCTGGGCAAGTCACCGAATCCCATTTGCCTCAATTTCTTCATCTGTAAAATGAGCCGGAGAAGGAAATGGCAACCCACACCAGTATCTTTGCCAAGAAAACCCCAAATGGGATCATTAAGAGTTGGACACAACTGAAATGACTCAATATCTCTATTTTACTCTATAATTTTCCATTTTTTTAGTTCAGTCCATTAACATCAAGAATATAATTATTTTTTCTTATATCAAATCCTATTACAGACCTTCTTTAATTTTTTTCCCAAACCGTACCTGCATTTTTGTTTTGTTAAAATAATTATCTCAAGTCTCCTCACATATTCACTTCACACTTAGCCCAAATCCAGATCACTAAATCTTGTCTTTTTAAAAACTTTCCTAGGAGCAGCTAGGTGGAACAGTGGATAGAGCACTGGCCCTGGAGTCAGGAGTACCTGAGTTCAAATCTCACCTCATACACATGACACTTACTAGCTGTGTGACCCTGGACAAGTCACTTAAACCCTAGCCCCCCTCCCAAAAAAAATTCCTTGGGTACCTCCACCTTATTTTATTTAAAGAAATCTGATCCCAATTTTCTTCTTTAAACAGATTCAACCCAGCTCCTCTGCCTAGCCTAGATACTGATCCCTTGATACTCCTTTTACTGATGCTGCAATTTTTACCCCTGCCTTGCTCACAGATAAAAGTAGGGTTGATGAGCTTCCTCTCTTCTCTTCCTCCTTCTATACCATTGTTTGAATGACCTTCACTTGTAGTGTCCTGATTTCAGGAAACACTAAGTCACTTCATTTTCCTCTTCTCTTTTCCCTTCTTCTAGGATATTTCATTCGGATGACCCAATGACATAGTTCTTGTTTCCTCAATTATCTTTAAGCAGGTGAAACTTCTAAAGAATAATATTCTTATCTCCTTGTATTACGTAAATATAAGATACTGCTCTTTGTTGTGTGGATATTTTGTTTGCTGAAAGGGGCAGAAATAGGATATTTGCCTAAGGAACATTAATAAAATCAGCTTGAGAAGAAGCACACCCACATACAAAAATGTTTGAGAAGAGACAGACTGCCCTGAACACGAGAGAAAGAGGGCCCTCATGAGTATACTGAGATGACTTGTTTGAAAGCAGAGCACTGAGTCAAAGATGGATGCAGTGCATTGTGGTCCTTACCACAGTTTACCTATGATTATTTTCAGAATTTTGAAGGATGTAACTGATAAACCATAACTCAAACAACTATTTGGAGACTGTGGGATGATTATCTAAGGCCTGTTGTGGTCACACCTGACAGAAATGTGGATTTAAACATTTTCACATCATAAATTAGAAATGGAGGCCTTGATTTGAGGGAGTAGCAGTCAGAGGAGGTAGTAGATGATCAGATGAAGACAGAAGCAGAAGAGGAAGCTAAATGTGGGAAGAGTTGGGGATGGAAGACACAGAAGGCAACAGAAATTGTTTTATAGAAGACAATACAGAAGCTGGCAGGGACCAAGCTGACAGACCGGCAGGCCCTGTGTTTTTGGAAGCCATGATGTTTGGAAGAGAATTATTTTGCTGAAGGTTGATTGGCTGGAGAAAGGCTAGTCAGCCAGCAGAGCTGATTAAAGGTGAATAGGCTCTACACTTGTGAAAGCTGATTAGAAGAAAGCAGGATCCTGTTATTTGAAGAGTTACGATGTGTTGCCATCTGGACCACTCTATTGCCTGAGGGAGGGTAAACCTCTCAGGGATGCCTGTTGTTGATCCTTACTGTCCCAGCAAGGAAAGTGTGAAAGGGAGGTTTTGTACCATTTTGAGTTACGCTGATATATTTATACATATATATACACAATACTTTCTAATCACCCTGCCAAGAATGGCTGTGTGCTAAAAGAGCTCGATATTGTTTTCAATGGACTAAGAATAGCACAGGAGCAGCTTCGGCCAACAGGAAATCTACGAGGACCAGAAGAGGAGCAGATAGCAGAGAAGTGGTTTGGTTTGGTTTTTCCTGCAGGTGACATGTTCTCTAAAGAGACTGAAGAGAGATACTATTTTCAAGAGAGACCAAAGACGTCAAGGCCTGCCATCCAGAGTCAGGAGCTGCTTGAGGCACATGGTTTCGCTACTCATGTGCCTTCCTATTAGGTGCCTACTCTGTTCACACTATGTATTGGGGTGCCCCAGGTTTACAGGTCAATTTTCCATTGAAATTCCTGTCATGTTTTATAATACTGACACACCATCAATCAGTTTCAGATTCATCTCATAAGCCTTGTCATGATTTTTAAACGTTAGGGGTAGTTAGGTGGCACAATGGATACAGCACCAGGTCTGAAATCAGGAGGACCCGAGTTCAAATCTGGCCTTATACTTACTACGTAGGACTGGGCAAGTCACTTAACCTATTTACCTCAGTTTCCTCATCTGTAAAATGGGAATAATAGCACCTACTTCCTAGGGTGGTTGTGATAATCAGATAATATTTATAAAGCACTTAGCACAGTGCCTTGCTCACAGTTAAGTGCTATATGTCAGCTATTTTATTTTGGATTAAAAAACATTTTTTTTATAAAGTAACTTGATGTGAGAAACATAAGATACTACTCTCAATCTTTGCTCTCAAACTGAAGGAGCTCCTTGCTTTATAGTCATGTTCATAGCTATGTTAGCTATATATTTTTACCTTTTAGTTTCTTTTGCCCACTGTTTTAGTTTCAAAGAACCTGCTTAGCTCCGACTCTCTCAAGATTGGTAGTGGCTGATTTTGTTCTTTTTTGATGTAAGCATATGTTCACTTGTACTTCCACTTTAGTGGAAGCCATTCTTCTTTGCTTTTCATCACATAATAGTGCAGTCTTTCGTTTTCTTTGTTGGAAGAGTAGCTCTGTATGATTCGAACTGGCTTTCCATTTTAAGGGGATTGTTTTGGCATCACAACTTCAACCTCCCAGCAGAGAGGTAGTGGATTACGAATGTGGAATAAGACATAACATCTTCAGAGATGGCCCCTCTACGTGGGCAGTGACATTTCTGAGTGAGGTAAATTTGGAGTCCTATGGATGTTACCAAAATGAATTGGGGCAGCTAGGTGGTTGACACTATAGCTAACATTAAAAAATACAACCAAAGTGGCTTTAATATAGCCAAAACACGACAGCCAAGATTCAAACTGGGATTAGATACCCCACTATGCTTAGCCATAAATCTAGGTAATTAAATAACAAAAGTATTCGCCAGAGAACTACTAGCCAATGCTTAAAACTCAAAGGACTTGACGGTGTCCTAAGCCCATCTAGAGGAGCCTGTTCCATAATCGATGAACCCCAATACACCCTACCCCTTCTTGCCAATACAGCCTATATACCGCCATCTTCAGGATGACCCCGAGTTCAAATCCAGCCTCAGACACATAACACTCACTAGCTGTATGACTTTGGGCAAGTCACTTAATCCCAATTGCCTCACCAAAAAACAAAACAAACAAAAAAACCCCTAAGCTCTAATCCCAATACTTTGGGGCAATCTTCTTGCCTGAAACATTAAGACTTTGTTTCATCATGTTTTGCCAGGAGGCTGAGAAACAGTCTCAGTTATGTGGCAAATTTTAACATGGTCAAGTTACAATATAGGCAGGCATAGATCATTTGCAATCTGCATAGTTGGAAGGAACACTGACAATGATGAGATCACCAATCTATTTGGGCATCTGAGTTATCTCTAATTAGGTTACTTTTCAACTACTATGAGAATTCATTCGTTCATTCATTCATTGCTTCTCAGTATTCCTTTACCTCATTTTTTAAGTGTAGTACAAGATTACCTGGTTATTCCTTTCTTTGGACTCAGTTCTGGTTTATCTGAAGGATTTTCCTTGTGATTTCTTTTCTATTTCTGTTGTTCCTTTACATTATTGGGTGCATTTTTTGCATTTTTGAGGTGATGCTGAACTGAAGGGACCACTCACATTCAGCCACTGTCAGGCCCACAGAGGTGAAGATTTGCCCAGGTGGCACATCTTATTAGTGGCGAAGGCTGAGTTATAAACCTGAGCTGCCTGCTTAGAAATTAAAAACTCTTCTCTGGACATTTCCCCCCCAAGAACATAGATGCAGCAACATGAAAGGAGATAGTCATCACATGCTCACAGAGGACAGAAGTTTTCAGCATGTGTATGAGATTGAAAGAGTATATTTATTTATTCACCAGCACCCAAATTGATTGTTAGGAATCGTATTTCTAGCTCCAAAGTCCAACACACAGACTTCTTTATATTGGGGGAAATGAAAAAAAGTAACACTGTGGAAGAGGAAAAAAACATGATGGCAGGTTTTTCTCCTCCTCTTGGCTACTCATGAGAATGACAGAATATGATGTCAGAGGGATAAGGTTAATGGCTAATTCCCTTGGAATGAGGATAAAAAATTAATTTAGATGATCCTACTTTGGGGATCCAATTCCTCATTCCCCAACCATTCAGAAGAGAAATCCACTGAGATATGTTTAACATACCTACTGCATGTTAAATTTACATTATAAATTCCTATTTCTGTATTTTTCTCTCTATATAAAGAATGGTTGCTAAGCAATGAAATATTTTCATTTATACAAACTAAGTACAAGTATAAAACTACAAAGCTTCAGTAATTGTTTCTAGAACAGCATTAAGCTCAACCAACTTAGCAGCTAAAACTAGGTAACCAAGCTTCTCGAACCCTTCATCCTTCTTGTTCTTTCCCTGACTCTGATCTCCATGGGATGCTAAGAATGGCAACATAAAATTGAAGAGTTGCCCTGCAGTATTACTCCCATTTATACAAGGCAGAAATAGCCCTATCTGCAGGATTCGTCTAGAACACAACCATTGAAATTTCTATGTGCAGAAGCCATTGTATATATTTATTTATTATTCGATAAATAGGAAGGTTTTTCTAGTAAAATTTTGAAAGTTGCTTGTAACTCACATTATTTGTTCCTCAATGTAGTTCTTTTCATCCAATTTTCTTTTAATGGGTTCTGAGCAAAACTTTCTGGGTGAGATTAAGTTGGTGGTGGTTTTTTTTTTTTGAGGGGGGAGTGGGATTCAAATAATTGGTGTTTGGCATTTCCCTTCACTACAGGGAATTGTATTGAAATTTTGTGTGTATGTGTAGTGTGGAAGGGAGGTGGTGTTAAATGCCTAATTTGATTATTGGTTATTTTGGTTGTTTAACCTGCCCTTTTTGGTAGGTAAAATTTAGCACCTGCCACCATTCAGAAATAAAATCTCTGTCCCTGAAGATCAGTATGAAACTTTGTTTTTTCTCTTAAAAGCTCCTGCTTATAAAATAAGAAATCAGATTCAAAATTTCTTCATTAAGTTATTATGCAGAAAGAAGAAAAGAAGTACACATACTTTTATCTGCCTCTTCTATAATAATCTTCTGTTAAAAATTAATTCTACTAATATAAAATAAATGATTACTAGCAAATACAATTGCTTATTCAAAATACAGAACGTTGCAAGTTTGTTAATAGCTTTCAACCGCACTGAGACTTTTGGGACAACCTTGTATTTCTGCTTAGCACTTTTGCCATCAATCTGCCAATCTTAGATTACAGTTATAATTTTTAAAAAAGATACGGTAACTCTTTTTTGTGGTCTTTGTGATAGTTCTACTCATACCCCACAAGCATGTCTCCTTAAGTTTTTTTTCCTTCTCATCGTGATTTGGTATGGTTTTGCTTCTATCTACTCACCCTCTCTATTAGTTCCTGGCAGCCTTCAACACTTTCTACCTAACTCTAACTGACCCTGGAAATGGAGTACATCACAGTCAAAATGTTTTTCTGAGCAGATCTAAGAAGAGTGGAGCTGAGAGCAGTCTTCTGGTCACTGATTATTTTAAGCAACAAAGGAGACAAGGCAAGTAGTTGGTTGGAAAAGACAGGCAACAGCAGCTTAACAATTTTGGGGTGGTAAGTACCCTGGATATATTAAATCTTTATACAAGCCCCACCCAAACTACCATTCATACCAAAGCATTTCTATTATTCAAGTAAATCACCACTAGGCAACACAGAAAAGCAATTATGTTCCAAATGTGATGAATTTATTTTACTCTGATGCAAAACCAAAGCTTTCACTATAGCACAGAGACCAATTTGATAAAAGGTCATGAAAAAGTGGTGTAGGACATGCAGGATGTGATGTACAAACTGGAGGATCGGGTCATTTCCTTTATAACATGACACTACACTGTCGTTGAAGAACAAATTTAAAATAACACTGAGAAACCGAACTGAAATGTGGCACAAACATTACAACTTCCATGCATGCCTTCAAGTATCTCTCTTATAATAGACTCAAAAACCTCTAGACTTCAGCGTGGTGGCGCTACAACAATTCTTTGGAAGAATAAAAAGTTCACATTGTTGAAATTTCACAGAAGAATATTAAGGCCAAAACAGAGTGGGTTCATTTCTCTTCATTTCCAGGGACAGATCTGATACTTTACTTAAAAACTGTATTAAGCTTCCAATTCAAATCCCAACCCAACCTTGTGACCTCCTGCATTGAAGTTTTTTCCATCAATTAAAGCTGAAAGTGTCAATTTTACACCTGCAAAGAAAAAAAAATCCATAATCACATTATTACTGGAAAAAAAAAATCTAAATTTTAGACAAGTGAATTCCAAACCTTACCTATGATCATCTACTTAATTCAGTAGTCTGATTAATGGTACAATTAGAAAAAAAAAATTATGGATTTATTTATAAAAATTTATGGTTTCTAATCATAGACACTATAATTTCTTGTGTGTGAACAATACCAAAATCAGGATTTTTATAATAAGAACATTTTTGCTTTCTGTTTTAATGATTACTACAGATTAATTTATTCCAGCCCTACAATGAAAATTTGTTTTGTTATTCCCCCCTGCAATCTTCCTTCCATTAACATCACCTTTGCTTACCTGCTCGGAGTGTCTGAGTATATCCAAGTCCAATAAGGCTGGCATTATTCACTTTACCCTAAAATTAGGAGACACAGGAGTTACTTCACATGGAGGTAATCATCACTGGTAGTTTTACCTATACTCTCCAGATGTCAGAAGCATCTTAGGATACAATTTATAACTACTGTATTGAAAGCTTGAGATGAAAGGATTAATTTCTATGACATCATGTACTACAGTAAGAGTGGTTCCTAGAGTCATCCAGAAGTCTGTTCCAAGATCTAAAATCCTTATGATTAAAGATATCTTTTTCCTGATAGTCAGCTACGCTATTTTGACATTACCTCAATTTTATAGTAGCTACTCAATAAATATATGTTGACTTGATTACTGCTACTTAATAGTTCCCAGACAATTTTTATCTTTTTTTTATGGATTCAAATTTTTTGAACCTGATAATCTGCTTAAAAGCAGATGAGAAAATACTAGAATATTATACTGAATACTCACTCACTAAAAATGTTAAAATTCTAATTAGTATAATAAAGTGCTGTTTAGAACACTGTGACATTCATTCAAAAAAATATTTACCAAATACCTAATGTACAGGTACCATGCCTTGTTTGGTGAATTTATCTATTATCTACTATGAGCAAGAAATAAAACATCATGATACTGTAAAAACGGTACTAGACTATGAATTAAAAGAACTTGATTTAAGACCACGCTCTGCCATTTACTATTTAACATCACATTGGACAAGATAATTAGATTCTCTAAACCCATTTCCTTGTCTGTAAAGTAACAATAATCCTATCTATCTTGCCTCCTTTATCAAAACTGTTAAGGAAGACATGAATGTAAGAACTTTTTAAATAGAAACATAAGATATTATAATTACTATTGAGAGGTTACCAAGTAACCTAAAACAGCAGTTCTCAAAATGAGACTTATAGACCCTTTGGGGTTCAATCCTTGAGGTAAAACAATTTTCTCAATAATCTGTTGTTGTTCAGTCGTGTCCAACTCTTTCTGACCCTCTGGGATTTTCTTTGCAAAGATCCTGGAGTGGTTTGCCATTTTCTTCTCCAGCTCATTTTACAGATGAGGAACTGAGGCAATCAGGGTTAAGTGACTTGCCCAGGATCAGAGAGCTTCTAAGTATCTGAGACCGGATTTGAACTCAGGAGGGTGAGTCTTCCTGACTCCAGGCCCAGTACTCTATCCACTGTACCATCCACCTGACTTACCATAATAATACTAAGATGTTTGTCTATTAAAATACTACTCTTTTTTCCAACTATATATCTGTGTGATGCTGGATTTTCTTCATATACTTCTACTAAAATAATACATCACAGCAGATACGAGTCTAGTAGTCTCTCTTCTAAGCCAGACTTTAAAGAGATTTACAAAAATATGTAGAACAATGACACTTCTCACTACTTTCTTTAGTTTGGAAAATAGTTAAAGAAAAAATGTTATACATGCAATAGGTCTGCTACTTTTAAAATGAATATTTTGAAAATTTATCACTTTTAATTTCTGATGCCATATAGACTGATGTAACTCACATAAACAAAACCAGTTTGGGGTCCTCAGTAATTTTTAAAAGCATAAAATGGGTCCTGAGAACCAAAAATTTGAGAACTGCTGACCTAAAAGCTTGAAGTTTCCAAAGCATTAACTTTTATCCAGGGTATATATACTTTGTAAAATCTGGTTATCCAATTACTCAAGTAATAAGCAAAAATCAAACTAATTCACATAAAAAAATTTTGGACCACAGACCTGGGATTTCACTGGCACAGGGAACTCTCTCCACCAATGCATACTAGTACCACTGTGCAATTTAGTCTCAGAGAGTTGCCTGTGGCACCGAGAGGTTAAATAACTTGGCCAGGGTCACACAGCCAGTGTATATCAGAGACCAAGACTTAAACCCAATTTTTCCCTGATTCTGAGTGGATTTCTATCCACTATGCCATTCTGCCTTCTTGAGAGAGAGAGGAGTCTCAATACTTATAAAACCTGAATTACGGATTTTTTAAATAGAAAGGCAGTTTTATTATTTTCACATATGTGTATGCACATATACATGAACTAAGTACTGACAAAACACTGCCAACTGGAGGTGCTACCAGGCCTGCTTTAACGAAAGTAAAGATGAAAGAAAGCAAAGTAAGTCCTTTAAAATAATTTTTTCTAAGATGCCATATAAGATAAATAACTGTCCCGATTGTATCAAGTTAGTATGTGAATTAGGAAAATCTTAATGATGTTTCACTGTACGTGGTATACGCCATACACTGCAAAATTTTTGATTCACCATTTGGTATTCAAAGCAAATTACTTAAATCTGGCTGTGCTTCAGTTTCTTCATCTTTAAAATGGGGAAGATGGCATGTGGCTTCACAGAAGACAACAACATATAAAATGAGATAATCGGCAGCTAATTGGTATAGTGAATGCTGTGCTGCACCAGGAGTGAGGAAGAATTGAGTTCAAATCTGGCCTAAGGCCTAACTATGTGACTTTGAGTAAGTCACTTAATCTCTGCCTCTTTTTCCTCATCTTTAAAATAGGGATAATAGTATCACATACTTCACCAGTTATAAAGACAAAATAGAGACAATAAGGTTGGCAAAGTGCTTTACAAATATTAAGTGCTATATAAATGCTAGCTACTATTATTATTGCATACGAAATGCTTTGTAACCTTAAAATGCTAGAAATGTAAGCGATTATTATGCCTATTACTAAAAGCTATCTTGCCACAAAATAGTAGCAACATAGTATATAGTAATAAGTCTCACTTATCACAGAGTACTAGAGAATTTTAGAAATCAAAAGAGCCTTAGGAATCAAAATTCAAACTCTCATTTTACAAAGGCATAAGCTAAGGCCCAGAGAGGGAAAACAACCTGCCCAAAGTCACAAAGCTAATCAGTGGCAGAACAAGAACTGTACTCAGGTGTCCTGACTTTCATATAAAACAAACAAAACCATTCACTTGCAACTTGTGGGTGAAAATTCAAGAGCAGAATGACATTCAGGCATCTATTCTTACAGATAGAGAAGTTTTTTGATCCAGCTTGTACTTAGCAGCAATGCCAAAACGAGTGTTGTTACTGCCAGCTGTCCAGGCAAGATTTATTGACGTTTCAATCTTCTCATTAACCTTTTGGTAAATCGACCCTCCAAATTCAGTGCCATCATTCCTGTTTTTACAATACAGAGAAAAGATATAAAAATCCAGTCTGGATTAGGTTTTCTTACATGATTAAGAAACAAATACTCAGACTATAAATTTGAACCCCATTTTACAACTTCTTATATAAATGAATGACTCTTAAACTGAACTAAATGCAGATATTAATAAATGAACTAAAATTGTCTACGCAGTCGCTCAAATGAGGAGCAGGTAATTTAGGGTGACTAAACATCACATACAATTTGCATGTAACATTTCCCAGACAATTCAACTGTGTCCAAAGACAACAGGTTCTATCTATCTATTATTGCATTTTCCTAGAATCCATAGACTCTAAGAATCAGGTTCATGGCAGACAACTGACAATAAATAATAAAATCAAAAGGTAAAAGCACGACATTAAAAGAAATAGTATTCAATATTCTCCACAGTCTGGCTCCAACTTAAGCTTCTCTCTTAGATTTCTCATTATATTCCATCTCATATACACTGAACTGAAACTGGTCACTATTTCCTGATGTGCTTTGCTCATGCTACTCACATCTCCACATCCAATATACCAAATGACATGAACTTTAAGTGCTCCATTCTGGCATCTAACAGTAATATTGAACTGTCAATACTCACACATGTGTGTGGAGCTGGAAGTCAACAGCCTTATAACCCAGGGCAAAATTATTCTGAGACAGTTTGGATTTGGCCGTGTCAAAACTCATCTGATAGCCAGCAAGCCAACCTTCATAAGCCAATACGGCCCAGCCATAGATGGTGGGTCCAGAGAAATCAATGTCAACATTTCCACCAAGACTGAAACAGTCCCGCTTATAGGAGGCCTTTAATTTCCCACTCTTCTTTCTGTAAAGAGAAACATTTAACTTTATTCTTCCCAGCTACAATAAGTGTTTAGTTGGTAACCCTAATCATAGATCTTTATAGCATCAGACCCCAGAACGAAAAGTTTCCTTTAATGACATGCACTACATATAGTAAAACTGTTATAAACATCTTAGTAATATAAATATAATTTATTAGTAATAAGAACTTGTGACATTTTTTAACAGCTATTCCTTACTGTAGGTACAAATGATGGGCCATTAACTACCATTATTACCAATATCACAGATAGGAGATTGAGAATCTATTTTAGTGAATCCGTTTATAAATCACAATTGCATGTACTGAAATAAGAGACCAATATTATTTCAAGATATTTTAGGACACGTGTCAGACGCCAAACTTCTTTAAATGTTTCCAAATGCCACAAAGGCAACACTTTTAAGCATTTTAGAGTTATTAACCTATAATGAAGCTACTTAGTTCACACAAATAAGCATGAGCTCATCTAACTCTAGTCATTCCCTTTGACCATAAATGGAAAAGTACAAAAGAACTTTATCTGTTATTACAGCTGCTATATTTATTTTAGCACCTTTCTCTATGGATTGCTAACTGTCTTTGCGTATTTACCATTCAATTGGTTTTAACTTACAAAAAATTCTAAACTCAAATGTCAAATAAAATGACCATTTCCAGATACAAATTAGAAGAGAAAGTGGATTTTATACGTCTGCACTTCTCTGGACTTCCTTCTCTTTTGTGCATTTTTAAAAGCGTCCCAGTAGTTTTCATCTCTTTCTCGTAATGCTATCTCTAGCCCCCACTACTCCCACTTCCCCTCCCCAAAATGAAATTTAGAAAAAAAGAAAAATAGAACTCTTACAACAAATACGCATATCCATACAAAACAAATTTCCACAATGGCTATATCAGAAAATGTATGTCTGCACCTTCCGTCTATCACCTTTCTGTCAGGAAGCCATTCAATTCATTCTCACAGCACACCAGTTCAACATGTGGGGAGCAAATTACACATGAGAATACTAAGGCACAGTGAAGCTCTCTCAATTTGAGAGAACAAATTAGCAGCATAAATTGGAATAAAATCCTGGTTTCCTAATCGTCTAGTTCTTTGGCCATTAGATCATGCTACCTCCTTAATAAATAATTTTTTCTGTTAAAGAACCTGATTGTAATGAATAAATGAAAGCACTGTTTACTATGTGTAAAGCAGTAAGGATGCAAATAAAAAACAAGACAGATCCTGCTCTCAAGGAATTCCATTCTATATCAACAGAATACACATATAAAGAGATTTCAACTTCAAGTAAGATGGAAAAGCCCAGTGATCCGTACATAGGGTGCAGCAAATGGTAATGCATCTTCTTTAATGTTATTTTCACTGACAGAACCACAACGAATTCCAATGCTGAACCATTTGTCAGTGCCAAGGAATTTTGTAGAAAGACCTTTCTTTTCCAGGTCTTCAGTAACTCCTAAATTTGTGGGAGCCCATACTTGTGATTTTGTTGGTAAAAAGAATTCCCAGTAAGGAAACACCCTACTAGTGCAGATCAGCAACTGCTTCACAATTAATAATCTTAGAGTGTCGCCAGAGGGCACGGAGGGTTTAAGTAACTTGCTTAGGGTCACACAGCTAGTAGGTGTCAGAGGCAGCACTTGAATTTGAGTCTTGCTACCTCAAGGCCAGCATTCTATCCACTACACTATTCTGTTTAACTTTCAAGAATACAGTATGGAAAATAGCTATGTAGTGTTAGACTACCATGCATCATAAACATTTTCTACCAACTACCCCCCAATCTGGCATTTTCACAAATTTGTGATCCACTTTTTAATTTTCATATTCCAAGTTCTCAAGTCCAATAATTTCTTTATCCTCAACATATCCTCCATATTATCAACCTCCAACCAATCTCTTTCAAGTTATAGGCCTATTCTCCTATGTCCTCTTGACCACAAAGGACACTTTGTAAAATCATGAGTATATAATTACCCTGTGTTTGGTACAAATATGGTGTCAAGAGTCACCTTCAAACCTTCAGCCAACTGAAAAAGACAGAAACATTTAATATTACCAAAACTTAGTACTCAAGCCAATTTTAAGCACCTTTTAACTTTACGTTTAAGGAGAAGGGAATTCACGATATAAAATCTATTACATTACGTATCAAAGCATTTTCCCCTCAACAAAGTTCTCCACCCTTCCCAATAAAAAAGATCAAAACCCAATAAAACAAATACAATTAGGATAAAAATCTCTCTATAACAAAATTTTTAAAAAGTTGGTGGCCTAAAAATTTCAAGAATCTTTAAAGGACTACAGTTCTAGTGTTACAAATTAATTTTAGACATCTTATCCTAACATTTAAATGTTACACTAACATTTTAGTCAACATAAGGAAATATTTACAAATTTCATAAATGCCTTTTTATAGATAGTGAAATACTGCCCTACATACATCTGGCACTGAATCAATACCTGACTAAATGACTGAAAGGGTTAAATAATCCAATAGAATTTTTCTGAAAGGTTAATCCAGATCTAGTATGGAATGGTACTACACTTCATAATGAAGAAATGATGGAATAGTTAACACTGCACAGCAGAGTTGTCAAACGTAAGTGCTGAAACAGACTAAAATGTAATAAAAATACAACATAATGTTAATTTGAGGTTTTCTAAGTCAATATGCTGCCCCATTTCTATTTGAGTTTGATGCCATAAAGGGGGTTTCTTTACATCACTGAACAATTCTCACTCCCTTTATATAAGATCATGGTAGGATAAATTTGCATGGACAGAGAAGAAGAAAATAAACTAGACTAGTTATAATACACCATCAAGAACACATTTTCTGGTTTCTTCAACACTCAATTTGCAAAATATACTTATGCTTCAAAACTAAACTTCTACCCTCTTCTCTTACTTTATCCTCCATGCTGATTTCTGTCCCCAGGGTATTGTCTGTGTTCCATTTTTGAACGAAGGTAAGCCCATAGTCACAGATCTTGTACTTCGTTTCCAAATTACCCGAAGCTTTACCTGTGTCAGTGTATGAATGACCAGATGTAGAAAATTCCTGTGAAAATAAGAAATTAGATAACAATTTCAGAATTAACATGTCAAATTAAACTAATTTTAAAAAGCTAATGCTTTCTAATCTACTACACTGCTCAAAACTATAAAAGTTTACTATTTACACAGCCCCAACACTTAGAATGATTGTTTCTGTAGCAACTTTAATCTCCAAATTTCCTTTATCTTTTTTTTTGCAAATGTTGAATATTTTAATAATTTCTAGATACACTTCAATCATTAGGGTTCTCTAACACTCATTTTTTTGGCCTCCTACATAAGAGTAAATATACAAAACTACTTAAATATAAAGACTGTCTTCAATACTTTTATTAGCTTTATGCTTAGTTGTTACTCAATATTTGTTGAATGAAAAGTTACTCCAAAATAAGAAATCAACATTATCTTAAAACACTTACATTTTTTACTTATTTTTATTTGTTTGATGAGGCAATTGGGGTTAAGTGATTTGCCCCAAGTCACACAGCTAGTGAGTGTTATGTGTCTGAGGCTGCATTTGAACTCAGGTCCTCCTGACTTCAGGGCTGATGCTCTATCCACTGCGCCACCTACCTGCCCCAAAACACTTAAATTTTTGACATTTAGGTCAGGTCAAACTGTTAGTTTTAAGATGTTGAAAGAAATTAGTTTTTCCCCAATTCTTTGTTCTATTAACTAGCTCACCATTTCATAGTAAAATTCGAAGTAATTCATGTGACTCTTACATGAAAATGATTACCTCGTTCTATATTATGCCTCTCAAACTACCATTAATAAGAGTAGAATAATTAGTTTTTTATGGTCTGAATTCTAATGATTGTTTTAGAAATGATAATATGCAGTATTTCTAGTATCCTCAATCAACTGTAATGAAAAGCATCTGCCCCATTCTTCACCCTAAAATATCAGTTGACTAGTCAAAATTTATCACCATTAATATATAAACTATCAGAAACAAAATGCTGATTGGTATTCTTAAGGCAAATAATTCAAAAGTACTGCCAATTCTCCTTGGTACCATTTCACAGTTCTCAAAGGTTTGCTTCCTCCAATTAGCAGACATCCTACCATCTAATGACAGTTAAACAGGCTATGTTAGAGAAACATGACTAGACAGTTATGCTATACTTATCAACACAAAGCAGACTTTCAGAGGAAAAGTCCACAAAGCACAGTTAGGTCAAACACTAGTTAAAAATTATCACATTTTAATCCTATTGACATTGCACAAAGTTCTTTTAATGGGATAATCCTACTTTTCCACTGGATACTAGCATAAAGTATTTCATTTTCATGACTAAAAATCTGAAATCTTGATGACAACTACAATAATGAATATAAAAATGACTGCATTGTGAAGGAAATTTCAGATATAATGCATCAAGATAAATTGCTCCTGTCTTCCAAATTTCCTTATTACTTCTGGTTATTTCTCATTTAGTAGCATCATAAATCTAAAAGAGCTGTGGTTCATATAGTACTTGAGTTTTAAACACATTGAATTGTAGACACAAAATTGTTTAAGTTTTTGTATAACTACCTAATGTTTTACACTGGTGAAATATTAGTAGCATGCTTAAAAAATATGCTAGGCATTTTACAACTCTATATTGCATGCTAGTTAGCAACACCAATGACAAAAAATATTATTGCAACACAGATGGGTTGTTTATATGATGAAAATATCACAATATCATTTTCCACGTCTGGAAAATGAAAAGGATGTCATCTTGTTTTGGAATTTTGATAGCTGTGATGAAAAAAGCATATTATCAGACCAAAAACATATATAAGGAATAAAAAAGCAAGCACATAAGCACACTCTTTATTCTTACCAGCTGGATGAATAACCCCAAACCACAGCAGCATGAAAAGATAAAGTTTTAAAGTTTTGTGATTTTTCTGAACATGAAAGCTACTTCTTTAGGTCCCCACATACTTTTTAAAAACACCATTATAATTTAATGCAAAATCCTATACAACTTTAAACAAAGAAAGATCCAAATGGAAAAACAATGATATTCTCTATATAAATGGCCTCCTCTAAAAGAGCAAATATATAAAATGTTCATGAATACATGCTAGCCCCATGAAGCAGGTATTTATCCTTATTTGACATGCAGAAATACTAAGACACAGAACGGCAGTGCCAATACAAAATCAGAGTCAGTGCCAAAGCCACTGATAGAAGCACACAAATCTTTCAACTCTAATCTTCTGTTCTAACCACATCATAATGTCCCAAAATGATGGCTGCAGTGATTTACACAGGTCCTGAAGGACATGCAAGAGAGGATGCCAGTGACAATAAAACAAAAAGGTAGACTGGAAATTGTTTATACACCCTGCACCTTTCTTGAATGAAATTAATGGCTAAGGTGACCCTGAAAATAAACGAACAAAACCCTATGTTCATGATTTCCAATAAAAAGCTTTTAAGAGCATCCATTAAAGCCTAGTCTGGGCCTGTGTTTTATTTTGTCAACTAATCACAAAGGATTAGAGAGACAATAATGAATCAGTCTGTGAAAGCGAAGGAGACTAAAACTTTAATGGAGTGTGTAAGTAAATTCTAAGTTTTCAGTAAAATTAAAAGCAGACATATTCCTATCACTTTGGCCCTGGGATAGATCCCTACCATCTGTCCTTACCTTTGACAGATTCAAAAAGCTCTTTTAAAAATATGATATATATTCAAAGAAAAAATTTGCTCTCTTTATCCCTGAGCTTAATTGTCTAAATAGGGCTGCTAACTTTAAAAGAGAAATAGTTAACTTGTAAAAAAATTTTGTAGCAAGTTTCTTTGATAAAAATTTAATTTCATAAATATATGTATATATACATCATACACATACAATACACATATACATACACACATATGTAAAACAAATTCAAGTTTATAAGAAGAACCATTCTCCAATTGATAAATGGTTAAAGGATATGAAGAGGCAACTCCTAAATGATGACATACAAACTATCAACTACTATATGTGTGAAAATATGCTCAAAATCACTAATGATAAAGAAACGCAAACTAAAGGAACTCTGAAATTCCACCCCGCACCCATCATATTGACAAAGATACACAATGACAGGTGTTAGAGTGGCTATGGGAAAACAGGCATATTAATGCACTGTTGGTGGAACTATGAACTGGAATAGCCATTTTGTGAAGCAATTTGGAACTATGCCCAAAAAGTCACTAAACTATGCATATGCTCTGACTTAGTGATATTTCTACTAGGCCCAAATCCCAGTGAGAGCAAAGAAAATGAATCCATTTACAGCAGTTCTTTTTCATAGTGGTAAAGAACTGGAAATAAAGGATATGCCCATAAATTGGGAAATTACTGAATAAATTATGAGTGAGATGGAATTGCATAGTGCTCTAAGAAATGATGAAATGTGGTTCAGAGAACCTCGGGAAGACTTGTAGAACTGATATAGAGTGAAGTGAGCAGAACCAGGAGAATAATTTATAAAATCACAATTTTGTAAAGACAAACAACTCTGAAAGACTTAAGATCTTGGATCAATGCAATAACCAACCGTAATTCCAGAAGACAGCTAATGGATTCAAGATACAGAATAAGAGATGTATTTTCGGACATGGCAAATATGGGAATTTGTTTTGCTTGACTATGCATATTTTTACAAGGATTATGTTTTTCTTTTAAATGAATGGAAGAGAAAATAAATGGCTATTAAATGAAAAATTAAATAGGGATGATCATGGGATCAAGATTATGACTAGGAAAAAAGAGCAAAGTGCACAAAACACAATGCAACTACCTTAGCTCATTCTCTGAAGAAGAACCCAAGTGCTACAGCCTAGAATAAAGAGACATAGACTATCCAAAACAACTGGTATTCACCTTTAGAAATAGGCATGACTTATTTTTAAAATTAGATAACTTTAAGGAATTGCAATGAAAGATTTTTGAGTCAACAGGAAAAAGAAAGTACACATCTATAAAAAATGTGGAAAATGACACAAAATCATTAAGTGTTCCTTTAGGCCAAGTGCCATTTAAAACCTCAGGTACTCACCACTCCACTGCAAGACTTAGTTCTAAGATCTATTTTAACCATACCAAACCCTGAAATAGAAAAGAATATCATAATATTAAAAAGATGAAAGTTAACAATATTTTTTAAATTAGAAGGCATTAAAAAGAGCTATGCATGCTACAATCTAATATGGCTGTTATAACTAGGTAACTCCAAAGTAGCTTTACAAGACCAGGAAGAAGAGAATTAGCCTAGTTATTCATAAAGATGAGAAATACTTCTGCCACATTACAAGAGAGAACTGAGCACACTGGAAAACAATTTAGCTGACATATGTACCTATACCCAAGCTAAAAATGACAGCTAAGTTTCATAACATTTACGGAATAGTCATAATATATTCAGCAAAGGAAAATAACACCAACACAACTGAATTTAAAATATTTTTCAGTCACTGAGATTCCTACATAAATTGTTGTTGTTCAGCCATGTCCGGTTCTCTGTGATCTCATTTGGGGTTTTCTTGGCATAGATACAGGAGTGGTTTGCCATTCCCTTCTCTACCTCATTTGACAGATGTGGAACCTGAGGCCAAGAGAGTGAAGTGACTTGCTCAGGGTTACAAAGGCCTGAGGCCATATTTGAACTCAGGAAGATCAGACTTCCTGATTCTGGGCCTGGCACTCTATCCACTGTTCTAGATAAAGAAATGATTTTGTGAGTGTCATTGCTTAGGAAGGGCACTGATAAGCTCGAGGGCAAATAGGATAGTGATGGGTCTTGAACCCATTCTATATGTGGATTGGGTAAAGGATCTGGGGATATCTGGCTTGAAGAAGAAAAAACTGAGAAGGGTTATAATGGCTATTTTCAAGTATATGAAAGGCTGTCATATGGAAGAGGTATTGCATTTATTCCGTTGGGCCTCAGGGGGCAAAACCCCAAGCAATCATATGCTGCAAAGAAGCAACTTAATCTCAATGTCATTAAAAACTAACAATTAGAATTGTCCAAAAATAGAATGGGCTACCTGGGAATTCCCTCTCAGTGGAGGTCTTCAAGCAAAGGCTGGATGACCATTTGCTAGGTTGGACTTGCTTCTCTTTTTGGGGTATGGGGTAGACTACCTGATTACTAAGATCCATTCCAACTCTCAAATTCTATGATTATGGGTAAATATGATATTTATTTACTTGTCAGTTTTCTGCACTGCCTAACAAGAATATGGTCTAGAACTAGAAATAAAGTAACAAAAGCAAAAAAAGTCTTTCTTAAAATATATTACTCCCCTTAATGAGTATTAGGACTTTAATATAAATCTCTTAGTTATCTCTCTAAATAATATGAAACCAGTTAAAATATTAACATTATTTTACAAGCAAAGGAACTAAAATTCAGTAACAACATACATACCATATCCTTTGTTGAAGACATCTTTGGCAGCCTTTCCTAGGTCACAGTAAGTTGGCGTCTCACACATTTCTTCTGAGAAAAACAGAAACAAATAGAATAATTTAACACAAGTAGAATAGTTCTTTAATTATCTTGTCCAATAAAAGTGGTAGTGCTATCTCATTAAGACTTTTAAGAAAAGCAATAAAGTAAAATTAATAACTATCCAGTATCAGAGAGAAGTATTTACTGTAAGAAGTTTAAAGCTTGTCTACTGTTTAGATATACTGTTTGGATTTCAAAGTTTAACACGACTGAATCAGAAATGAGCAACAAGAAAGATGTTTGCATCCAGACCTGTAATAATATGATACTAGGAAAAAAAACTTGGTAACATATTTCCACAATTATAAAAGGCTAAAAACAATAAAATTATAGATCATTCTGCTGTTCATAATGGAGCATTTCTAGATGAGAAAAATGAAAGAGCACTCTCATAATATTCAGAGGTGCTCTTGATGGAATATAAAAGAACTCTCTTTTTTTAAATGCAACCAGATATCTACACCAATAATGCTTGATGTTTTTAAACAACATGCAAAAAACCCCTATAGATAAAAACCTCTCTTAGGACTGTTATAAAAATTGAGATAAAAAGTATCTCGGATGCAGAGCAAAATAAGCAGAACCAAGAGAATATAAAAAATGACTACAATAAGGTAAATGAAAAGATCATCAAAAGGAAGTTTAATCTCAAGTAATGAAAAAGCCAATAAAGGCCTTGGAAAAGAGATATTAACATACCTCCATGGCAGAGGTGGGAGATTACTAAGAAAGATATCATATACATTGTCAGACAAGGTTTCTTTATCGAATGCAGTTGCAGAGGTGTTTTTCATTGTCACAAGGGAGAGTTCAACCTTGGGACATAAGGATACAGTAAGGGGTAGAAAATGACAGGTATGTAATGACAAAAGACAAATAAATAAAAAGCACAGCAGGGAAACTTTTTATGAACCCTGGAAAAGGAAATAACAAACTCAACGTAACTTTGCAAATTCAGTTCTTCAAAAAATGAATTATCCTATAATTGAACATCATTCACTAAAAATGGAGTTCTGGAACCAGGACTAAACACAATAATCTGTATGGCCAAAAACCTTTCTGATCCAAGATAAAAATGGTGCAAAGCTAGAGATTAAATTCTTCGAAAGTCCAAAGTGGCTTGACCTTTCACCTTTACTGTGAAATATTCATCACTTGCCATTACAATTTTTGCCTAGTTCTCTCAGAAGACATTGCCTTTGTGAGCCTAATATTCCTCTGCCCTCTTTATATAATAAGAAATCTATTCATGCAGTAGGTTAAGTTTCTGACAATCAGATTTAAAAGACTAAATCAAGTGCAGAACTATTTCAAACCGTCCCCTTAGTCCAAACTTGTGGTTATTACTAGGAAACATAGTGCTCCTGAAGGCACAGTCAGGGTACCTGGACTAGTTGCATACTCAAGGCAAAATATGTTAAGTAAATGATCCCATTCTTAAACCTAGCCCTCTGCTAGTTATTTAATCAAATGAAACATTGTTTAAAAAAAATTCACCTGCTCAAAAAAGAGTAATGAATGATCTCTATCAACATCACTAAATAGTATAAACTTCAATTTTGTCCAGAAATACAGTATTTCATATTTTACTTCTAGGACAATTTTATCTTACGAATAAGACCTTACTAGGGTCTTTATGCTGCTATTTTTAGGAGACACTGTCTAACTTACTCCTACAAAGAGTTTTAGTTTTTCATTCAACTTCAAAACCTCTCCCAAAGAGAGCAAATTTCATGACTTAGTTTCTATTTTCTTTACTGATCTCTACTTTGCTTGGTTCAATGTCATTTTTTCCAAATGTTAGCTAGCAGCATTTTTTTAAAAGGTGGGTAAGAAGAATCTGGAGCTTTATGTTGTTAAAGAGTCTGTGATGTTTTATTTATGTCAGCTAAATGAAATATAGCTGTTGAGGTCTGGTATGCACCATGTGCAGGTGGTTATTAGATAAAGCTATAGAACGAATAAAGAACTACAGTATTTTGTTACTAACTCAGCCGTTCAGGGTTACTTCCTTGGAGTTTGTACAGAGAGCGTCCTCGTTTAGACTTCAAACAACTTATCTATGACGGGCCCCTAGCATTCCAGAGATGCAACTTTACTCGAATATTATCATCTTTTCTCTATTAACGGAGCTCGGGCACTAACATGCTAGGACCCAAGGGCGCCGGCGCGGCCGCGGCTCCTCCCAAGGGCCCCCAGCGGGGGGTCCGGGAGCCAAGTTCCGGGAGCAGGTGACAACCCCCTCCCCCCCCACCCCGGGCACGCTCCCGGGCACGTTCGGAGGCTCGAGACAGGCGCTCCAGACATTCAGATAGAGGACAAGAGGTGGGCTTCCCCTCCCTCCCCCCGCCCGCCAGACCAGGCCTGCCCCCTCGGCCCTAACACAAAACCCCCACCCTCGCTCGCTCCCTCCCTCACCACTCCCCTATTCCGGCGCTTCTTCCCCGCCCCCCAAGGAGACGCTCTCACAGTTACAAAGCGTTCTCTTCTCCCCCGTCCATTCCCGACTCCTTGTCGTATTCCACCCCAATTCCCAGACCCGTTCACCTAGCTTGGGGCCGGCCTGCGTGGCGCGCGAGCGCGGCCTCCTCACCTCTAACTGAGCAGCCACTCTCTCCTCTTCACCAGGGCAAAGCTGAAGGTCTTCTCCACACCGACCGCGCGTGCGCCTGCGCCGAAATCGCTCCCAGAGCAGCGCCTGCGCACCGCGGCACGCTAGTTCTTCCGCCCCGCCCCGCCCCGCCCAAGCGGCTCTCCCAACCCCACCCCTGAGCGCTCGCTTCCGTGGCGCCTGCGCTCTGGTTTTTTGGCACCTGCTGAGGAGAGTGCCGGCGCGGCGGGACATGGTGTGGCGGGAGAAAGGGAGAATTGAGGTGTCTGGGAGGGCGCAAAGCTATCCCGAAAAAGGCCAGACTCTATATCGCTTACCGTGTACACGTGCGCGGGAGGGCTCCCCGACACACAGAGTAGCCGAGGGGCTAGGCGAGGGAGGGAATGGACGCTAGAAAAATACGCCCATCCCTGAATGTGGCTGCTCTCGCGAGAACTGCCGGGGGCGGGACCCCGATTTCTGTTACCAAGGCGAGGGGAGGCGGAGCGCGGCTGCTCCAGAGGGCTCGCCTGCTGCTTACCTGTCATTTCCAGGTTCGGATCCCTTGGGTCCCTGGGAGAGTCATTGCAGTGTTGTGACCCCCGGTCTCCTCCTCTGTAAAATGGAAATAATAATAATAACCAGCCATTCTCAGGGTGGTTGTAAGGTTCAAATTCGGGAGTGTAAAGAGCTTTGCAGACACCTGGAAGGGCTCTATGAATTAGGTGGTTTTTTTTGTTATATATTATTTAGAAATAGCCTCGACCAGGGGGTGGGGGGTGGGGGGAACCTGCGGCCTCCAGGCCACGTATGGCCCTCTAGGTCCTGAAGTGCAGCCCTTTCTGCACTTGAGGACCTAGAGGGCCACACGTGGCCTGGAGGCCACAGCTTACCCACCCTCTAATATAAGATGTTAGAACTGGAAGAGATTTTAAAACCACCTAGTCCAGCTTCTTATTTTATAGATGAGGAAGCTTGAAATTTGTTCTGTGAGGTTTGGATTCGGTCAAAGGGCCGCCCTTGAGGACCTAGAAGGCCCTGGACCTGGACCCTTCTGCTTCCGTCCTGAGTGGATGCTTTGGACTCCTTAATTTTATGCTTCACCCAGAAATGGTTAAAAATTAAATGATGTAATAATAGTAGCTAACATTTATGTAGGGCTTATCACATTCCAGGCACTGTGCTAAGCCCTTTACAATTATTATTTCATTTGATCTTCACAACGACCTTGGGGGGGGAGGGGTGTGCTATGAGATCAAGTAGAAAAGGATGGTTTATTTATTGACTGGGAGTATCCTTGGACCTTCTTACAAGGCCTGAAGTTAAAACAGATATGTCTTAAGAAACCTGTGTTCCTATATCATATTACACATTTAGATTTGGAAGGTATCCAAAAGGTCATTTAGTCTCTTCTGTCCAGTCCCCCATTTTATAGATCAAGAAACCAAAGTTCTGAGAAGTTCAATGTTCTGGCCTAGGCCACCCAGGCAGTAAGATTAGAGACAGGATTGAAGTTCAAGTCCATTAACTCCAAATTACATTTTCTTTGCACTGCATCACATTGCCTTAAAGAGAGCTGCCCTGGATTGGCCTGAGCCTGCTCCTTATATGATGGAGAACAGAGATTTGGAAATTGTTCCTTTCGACAGCTCTTTCTTCAAAGGCTTTGGTCCTTCTTCCCTATGAGAGCAATCTCAACTCACCCACATGGGCATATTCTCTTTCCCTTATATATTGGAAAAATTCTCCCCTAAGATTTATCTAAAATTTATTTCAGACAATAGTTTGCTAAAATTACAGCCTCAGAATGATTTGGCTTCACTCCCCTTTATACTCTTTGCTCAATCAATCTTCACAAATAGTGGAAATACCAGGAGTCAATTATTTTTCTCCTTAGCCTTCTATGTAAATATTCCAACACCTAATCTTAGTGTGTGGGTGACTGAGTTCTCAGGACTTAAGGAATTTGGAAGGCATTGAGTATGTGCCTGGAAGTGGACTGCATATGCATTGTCCAAGGATCTAACTAGCTTTGAGGAAACTTAGTCACAGCATCTCATGGAGAAAACTTACCAAGGTACACAGAAGTGATCAGGTACTTCTTTAAATAGTATTTTTTTTTCAATTATATGTAAAAACAATTTTTAACATCTATTTTTTAAATAAAATTTTGAGTTCCAAATTTTCTCTCTTCTTCCTCTCCCTCTTCCCTAAGAAGGTAAGCAATTTGATATAGGTTATATATATGCAATCATGTAAAACTTATTTTCATATTAGCCATGTTGTACAATAAGAAATAGAACAAAAGAAAAAAACTTCAAAAAATGAAGTGAAAATAGTATGCTTCAATCTGTATCCAGACTCCATCAGTTCTTTTTCTGGATGTGGATAGCATTTTCCGTCATGAGTCTTTTGGAATTGTCTTGTATCATTGTATTGCTGAGAAGAGCTAAGTCAATCATAATTGATCATCAAGCAATGTTGCTCTTACTTTGTAGGATGTTCTGGTTATGCTCACTTCACTTTATATATATTTATTTTATATGTTATTGTTAATGTATAATATGTATATTTATATTACATTTATTTATATTTATTTATTCATGTAAGTCTTTTCAGGTTTTTCCGATCAGGTACTTCTTGATAAGTGTCTCAAAAATCACATTGCTAGAATAGTTTGAGACTAACCAAGCTGGTGGAATAGGAGGACAAAGTACAGTCTAACCCTTCCAAAAACTATATGAACAAAGATCTCAAACAAGTACAAGATTGAATAGTGATCAGAAATCTAGGAAGAAATCAGAGTGGGTCATCTTTCCAAAACAGGTTCAACCCACAGGCAAATGACTAGGGCAGGAACTCTAGAAGAGAGGTGGCCTCAAATCACAGAGCCAGACCCCAGGAGCAAAACAGGGAGATTAAGATCTCAGTCTCAGACCCTGGGTGTAGGTCCATTTCTTTAATCCAGGTTAGACTCACTCCCCTACAAAGAACAGGGTCTCAGCACTCTCCATGTAATACTTGGAGGAAGGAATCTGAGACTTGGGATATGGCCCCATGGCACAGCAGTCCCAGTTTTGTCACTAGGCAACCTAAGACTTGGTTCCCTGGCGCCGAGGCCTATGGTGCTGTTGTTCTACCCAAGAGAGGGAATCTCAGAACCATACTTCTGGAGCAGAAGAGAGTCACAACTCTGACTCTGTAACCCAGGAGAGGGGATCTTGGGGGTACACTCAAGTCAAAGTCAGAGCTAAAGCATAGACCAAAGCATGGTTGCTCTGACCCCAGCAGCAGAACTACAGATAAAATAGGCCAGATTTATTCAAAGCCATGACAGTCTCACCAGAATTGAGCAGAGCCTAGCCCTAATACAAAATCCTAATCTGGGAAGTATAACTGGAAAAATTAGTAAACAAAAAAAGATAAAGCACCATTATGAAGCCAGGGATACCCAAGTCACAAATTCAGAAGAGGAGAATAATTCTAAAACTGTTTCAAGCAAAAAAAAGAAAAAAACACAGTTTCGTCACAAAATCAATTAGAATCTCTAGAAGACATGAAGCAAGAAGTTTGTTGGCTTTGTTTTTTAAAGTATTTAAAACTATTATAAATTAAATGAGAACACTAACGGAAAGAATTGAAAAGAAATGAGTTATAGAAGAGAGAATTGGAAAGAGAATTAGCTCCTAAACACAAGAAGTACAAGACCTTACCCAAATAACAGACACCTTGAAAATTAGAATGGACTAAACAGAGTTAAGTTAATGACTCTAGGAGAAAAAAAGAAATATTAAGATAAAGTCAAAAGACTGAAAAAAATAGAAAAAAATGTCAGGTATCTCATATCAAAAAGTAGCTGGCCTGGAAAACTGACAAGGATAGATAATTTAAAAGTACCAAAAGTCCATGACCAAAAAAGGAGTCTGGATATCATATTTCCAGATATTATGAAAGAAAACTGCCCAGATCTGTTAGAACAAGAGGGCAAAGTGAAAATAGAAAAGAATCCATCAGTTACCTCTTGAAAGAAACTTGGAAGTGAAAACTCTCAGGAGCATCACAGACAAAGTCCAGAACTTCCAGATCAAAGAAAAAAAAATCCTGTAAGTAGCCAGCAAGAAAGTTCTCAAGTACTAAGGAACCATAGTCATGATCACACAAGATTTATCAGCTACCAGTATAACAGAGTAGAGAGCATGGAATGTAATATCCCAAAAAAAAAAAGCAAAAGACATAGGCCTACAGCCAAAAATAACATACCCAGCAAAATCAATTGTAGTCCTACAGGAGAAAAAAATAGACCTTCAATGAAAGAGAGGACTTCCAAGCATTCCTGATGAAAAGACCAAAGCTGATTGAAAACTTTGGAATATAAATACAGGAGGCACAAGAAACATAAAAAGTTAAATACAAGGGAGCAATAGGAAGAAACTTTATAAAAATGAACTGTTCCTATTCTTTTGGGGGAAGAGAATGATGAAAACTACCTCCATAACTTTAATGTCACAAGTACTCATTTTGTTGTTGTTGAGTCATTCAGTTGTATCTGACTCTTTGTGATCCCATGGAGTACAGCCTTCAGGCCCTTCCATCCTCCACTACCTCTTGATGTCTGTCTAAGCTCATGTGCTTTGCTTCCATAATACTACCAACCATTTCAACTTCTGCAGTCCCCTTTTCCATGTGCCTTCAATCTTTCCCAATCTTTCAGTGAATCCTGCCTTCTTATTATGAGGCCAAAGTATTTAAGCTTCAGCTTCAGCATTTGACCTTCCAGTGAATGGTTTGAATTAATTTCTTCAATTATTGATTGATTTGATTTCCTTGTTGTCCAAGGGTCTCTCAAAAGTCTTCTCTAGCACCACAATTTGAAAGCACTCAGCTTTCCTTATAGTCCTACTCTCACAGCCATACATTGATAATGAAAAAACCATAATTTTGACTATATGGACCTTTGTTGGCAAGATAGTGTCTGTGTTTTTTAATATGCTGTCCAGATTTGCCATACCTTTCCTTCCAAGGACCAAACATCTTTGCTTTTGCGGCTACCGTCGCTGTCTGTGGTGATCTTTGAGCCTAAAAATGTAAAATCTGACACTGCTTCCATTTCTTTTCCCTCTGTTTGCCAGGAAGTGATGGGATCAGTTGCCAAGATCTTAGTTTTTTTGATGTTAAGCTTTAATGGCTTAAAGCTTTTACACTCTCCTCTTTCACCCTCATCAACAGGCTTAATTCTTCTTCACTATCTGCCCTCAGAGTAGTATTGTCTGAATATCTGAGATTATTGATATTTCTTCTGGCAACCTTAATTCTGGCTTTTGATTTGTCCAGCCTATCATTTTGCATTATGTAGTCTGCATATAAGTTAAATAAAGTGACAATATATGCCCTTGTCATACTCCTTTTCCATTCTTAAATTAATCAGTTGTTCCAAGTTTGATTAGTGTAGTCAATGAAGCAGAAGTAGATGTTTTTCTGGAACTCCCTTGCTTTCTCTGTAATCCAACAAATACTGGCAATTTGGTCTCTAGTTCCTCTCCCTCTTTGACAACCAGCCTGCTCTTTTGGGAATTCTTGGTTCACATATTGCTGAAGCTTAGCTTGCAGAATCTTACTGATAATCTTGCTGACATGTGAAATGAATGCAGTTGTTCAGTAATTTGAAGATTCTTTGGCATTGCCTTTCTTTAGGATTGGGACATAAATTAATCTTTTCCAATCTAGTGGTTACTATTGATTTTTTCCAAATTTGCTGGCATGTTGAGTGTGGTACTTTAAGAACATCATCTTTTATGATTTTAAATAGTTCAACTGGAATTTTATCACCTCCCCTAGCCTTATTATTAGCAATGTTTCCTAAGGCCCACTTGACTTCATTCTACAGGATGTGTGACTAGATCAGTTACCATACCATCATGGTTATGGGTAATGTTAAGGTCTTTCTTGTATCTTCTTTATGGTCTTACCAACTCTTTTTTAATCTCTTCAACTTCTGTTAAGTCCCTACCATTTTTGTCTTTTATCATGCCCATTTCTTGGCATGAAACTTTCCCCTGATATTTCTAATTTTCTTGAAGAGCTCTCTTGTTTTTCACATTCTATTGTTTTCTTCTATTTCTCTGCATTGCTCATTTAGGAAAACTTTCTTATCTCTCCTTGGAATTTTGCATTCAGTTAGATATAGCTCTCCTTCTTTCCTCAGCTATTTGTAAAGCCTCATCAGATAGCCATTTTGCTTTCTTGCTCTTCTTTTTCTTTGGAATGTTTTTTTGTTGCTGCCTCCCATACAGTATTGCAGACCTCTGTCCATAGTTCTTCAAGCCATCTCTCTACTAGATCCAGTGCCTTAAATTATTCATCACTTCCACTTCATATTCATAAGGGATGTTATTTAGGTCATACCTATACAGTCTGATGGTTTTCCCTACTTTCTTCGATTTAAGCCTAATTTTATAACAAGAAACTCATGACTAAGCCACAGTCAGCTCCAGGTCTTGCTTTAACTGGCTGTATAGAGCTTCTCTACCTTTGGCTGCAAAGTATGTAATCAATCTGATTTCAATATTGACCGTCTGGTAATGTTCACGTGTAGAGTTGCCTTTTAGATTGTTGAAAAAGAGTCTAGATACCATCTGTCTCAAATTCACACCATCCTTAGACTTGGCTCTTGACTCTCCTCTCATCCCATCTCCAGGAGGCCTCTTGTCTGCTCCAATGTTGAAACTATCGGGAAACCTCCTCTAAGAGCAAATGACACTATAACCATCACAGCAAGTAAGTTCATGACAAACAGATTTCTTCTATGTAAACAGATGGTTATAGATGTCCATCCTGGAGAGGACACAGTGCCTAAGACTGAAATTTGAAAAAAAAACTGACTAAGATGCACAAGACAACTCCAGATGTGATTTTTGTCTTTGGAATCAGAACCCATTTTGGTGGTGGCAAAAAAACCAGGATTTGGCATGATTTATGATTCCCTTGGCTATGCAAAAAAAAAAAAATGAACTAAAGCATAATCTTGCAAGGCATGGCCTTTATGGGAAGAAAAAGACATCAAGAAAGCAGCAAAAGGAACACTAGGATAGAATAAAGAAAGTCAGGGGTACTGCAAAGGCAAATGTCAGTGCTGGCAAAAAGTGAGCTGGAGATTTCATAACAGAAGGAATAAAAGGCACTATGGATGATATTTATCTGTGAAGATAATATGGATTTTTTTCATCAGAGCATAAATAAACTGTGTAAAAACTTAGAAAGAAGAGTGTTTGCCATGACCAGCAAGTTATCTTGACAAAACTTTGTTAGTCTCTGCCCTGCTTCATTTTGTACTCCAAGGCCAAACTTGCCTATTATTCTAATTATGTTTTAATTTCCTACTTTAGCATTCTAATCCTTTATGATGAAGGTGACATCTTTTTTGTTATTATTTCTAGAAGATATAGGACTTCATAGAACTGATCAATTTTGGCCTCTTAGCATCAGTGCTTGGAGCATAGAGTTGTATTACTGTGATATTAAATGGTTTGCCTTGGATTGGAACAGCTATCATTTTGTCATTTTTGAGATTATACCCCAATATTGCTTTTATCACCCTTTTATTGACTATGAGGGCTACTCCATTTCTTCTTTGCAGATCATATACCCAAGGGATTTAGGCAATCTCATCTATCAGCAATGTTCTTCAGAGACTGACTGCCTTGCAAAGGTTAGTCCCTGAATGAGGGGACTCATTCCTAATTTAATAATTGGTTATTAACATAATAGAAAAATAATTACTTCTCTCATATCGGTAAAACAGGATAGTATAGCAGATTGAATTAGAAAAAAAGAATCTATCATGTTGTTTGTATAAAGTGTTTAGAAAAATCATGATTTTAAAAGAGCCAACAGCAAAAATATACTTAATTAAAAGAGAGAAACAGGGTACGACAGTGCATTTTATTAAATGATGCCATAGACAATGAATTAATTTCAATGCTTAAATATAGTCACTGAATGGCATGACATCTACGTTAAACATCTACTTAGAGCTAAGCAAGTTGCAGGAAGATAAAGACAGTAAAAACTATAATGGGGGACCTCAATATACCCCTTTTATAATTAAACAAATCAAACCAAAAATAAACAATAAAGAAGTTTAAAACATGAATAGTATTTTGAAAACTATATATGATAGATCTCAGGAGATTTTTCAATGGAAATAGAAAGGAGTATATGTATTTCTCAACTGTGCATGAGACTTTTACAAAAAAAAATAAACTAACCACATAGAGAAGGTAGTGAAGTTAATAGAGTACTGGCCTTGGAACCAGTTAGGCTTGAATTTAAGTCACACCTCTACCATAAACTGGCTGTGTGTTGTGGGGGTTAGTCACTTAATCTTCCAGTGCTCTAGGCAGACCTCCAAGACTATAAACTGCAAAAAAGATTCTGGCCTGAATTGGTAGAGGGAATTTCCTCATCCAGGAGTTCCCTACACTAATGAAATCACAGATCAAAAAAAGAAGGAAGAGAGGGGGAGGGCGGAAGAGAGAGTGAGAAAGGAAGGAAGGAAAAATAATCATGTATTAGGGCATAAAAACCTTACAAATGTCGAAATGCAATTAAACACATCCTTTACTAACCACAATGGAATAAAATTACATTGAATAAAGGCTGTTGGAAAAAGGATTAAAAATCAAATGGAGACTAAATAACTTAATCCTAAAGAATTGGTGAATCAAAGAACAAATTATAGAAATAATAGGTAATGTAATTAAAGATTATAACAACAATAAAAATCATATCAAAAGTTTTTGGATGCAGCCAAAACAGTTGTTTGGGGAAAACTTTCATTTCTAAACATTTTCATCGACAAAAGAGAGAAAGAACAGTTCAGTAAGTTCAGCATGAGACTAAAAAACGTAGAAAGCTAATGAATTTGTAAACGCCAGTTAAAGGGCAGCTAGGTGGCACAGTGGATAGAGCACTGGCCCTGGAGTCAGGAGGATCTGAGTTCAAATCTGCCCTCAGACACTTGACATTTACTAGCTGTGTGACCCTAGGCAAGTCACTTAACCCCACTGCCTAACCAAAAACACCCCCCCACACACATACCCCAATTAAATACCAAAATAGAAAGCCTAAAAACAATAAAGTAATGAAATTGAAAGAAAAAAGCCATTGAATAAATAAAAGTAGGAGCTTCCTCCCCAAAAAATAAAAGAGACAAGTCATCAGCTAATTTGATTAAAAAGAGGCAAACCAAATTACCAGTATCAAAAATGAAAAAGGAGATTTCATAATAAATGTAGAAGAAATAAAGGATATTGCTAGAAAAATTTTTACCTAACTATATGCCGATAAAATTGACAAATGAAATGGATGATTATTTGTAAAAAATATGAACTATCCAGATTAATACAACACAAAAATAGGATATTTTTAAAAAAAACAAACACTTTCAGAAAAATTTATAAGCGAATTACCAAAGTAAAAAACTCAGGACTATATGGATTCATAAGCAATTTCTATCGAATACTCAAAGAGCAATTAAGTCTGATATTACATAAGCTAATTTATGCCATAATGTCCTTATAGTAAACAGTGAACAATTCTGAAAGACTTAAGTATGGATTCAACAAAATGAACAATCATGATTCCAGAGGACCAATGATTACAAATGCTACTCACCTTATAACGGAGGTAGTTAATTAATATGTGGAATGAGACAAACCTTCTGGGGATATTTTGAATATGGGGATTTGTTTTACTTGACTGTGCTTATATAGTGTTTTTTTCCTTTTTCACCCCTCTGTGGGGAAGGAGGAGGTAAAAGGAAGGAAAAAATGTGCTTGATAAAAAGCACTGAAAAAGATAAAATTTTATTTTAAAAAAATCACATAGCTCTAACATGGATTTAAAGGAGGTATCCCTATAGATGTGAAATGTGAATCCTTATTAGCTACAGGAAGCCATGATCCCTGTATATATTTTCATATTCCCCCACAGCCCCTAGCAAGGGTTTGTACGTAGTCCTTGTACTCAATACGTGTTTGTTGAATGATAATATGAATGAATTAAATCTGCAGTCATCTCCAAACTCATTCACTGCGTTGTAGAAATAGGATAGTAACACATGATTGCACAAACTCTTATAGTAGAAGTGGAAACTCCTCCTTAAAAATAGAAAGTCATGACCATTTGTAGAAGTTAGAAGAGTATTTAGATTTATTTGGAAGAGGTTCTGTGATTTCGGAAGCTCTCAGTCAGAAATTGAGAACTGCTTCTGGAATAATGCCTTTACCAAATTAAACTCTTCTAAGCCCTGGCCCCATTTTAGGCCACAAGGTGGAGCAAGGAAATAAGAAAAGACAAAAAGGGTAGGTGCAGAGCATCAACTCCTACCTCATACATAGGACAATACCTTGCCATTGTTTTATCAAAGTACAGGAGGAGAATGCTCTGCTCTAGGCTGTCGGATTTTGGGGAGGGGAGAAGGGGTAGGGGATATAGGAAGGGCTGGGATCAGACTTGTAATTTCATTCCTGATGTGGAAATCCTTTCTACCTATGTGATCAGCCATTTATTCCCTTATAACTTATAGTCAGAGAGTTTCCTGAGGGGCATTGTGAGTTTAAGGAATTTATCTACCAACACATAGCTAGTATGTGTATGTTAGAGACAGTATTTGAACTGGTCCTCTATCCACTATACCACGATGCCTCTCTTACTACCTCATCGTTCACATCTTAAAATATACTTAAGAAAAATTATCGTGGTTGGATTGTTTGCCCAGTGGCTTACCTACCAAGTTGAGATATGCTTTCATATTTGAATTAAGAAGCTTATGTTCTTTATGAGAGAGGGAAGCAATTACTTTTGATCACTTTGAGCCAGTGTGGATTCATAAAGAACAAGGTATGCCAGATCAATCTCAGATTTTTTTGGCTAGGTTTACTTACTGGACTGATTATAGTTCAGGGGGAGGCCATAGAGGTCAAATACCTAAGTGGAAGTGAGACCTTCAACAAAATTTCTTATAATATCCTTGAAAACTGGATGAGCTGAGTGATAGCACTATTAGGTGGATTCAGAACTGACTGGATGGCTGGGTTCAAAGAATGGTGATCATTAAGAAATCACTATTAGCCATGAGGAATCCCTAGGGAGGATGTTATAGGGCTTTGTCCTTGGCCTGTTAATAGTAGTAAATCACATTTATATAGTGTTTTAAGGTCAACAAAGTATTTTCCTCACAATCCTATGAGGTATTTTAATCTTCTCTGTTCATCATTTTTCTTTATGACTTGGATGAAAGCACAGATAGCATGCTTATCAGATTTATAGATGACACAAAGCTGGGGAAAATAACGTATTGGATGACAAAAATGAAAGCCCAAAAGATCTTGAAAAGCTAAAATAATTGGATAAATCTAATATGATGAAACAATTTTGGAAATTGCACTCAAATTCAAAAGATCAGCTGCACAAATACCAGACAAGAGAGATGTAACTAGTTCAAATGAAATAGGCCTGGATGTTTCAGTGGCCATAGACTCAACGTAAGTCAATGGCATTGTATGGCAGCTCTCCCCCCAAAATGATACTGTTTTAGCCTGCATTAACGTAAGCACAATGCCTAAAAATGAGGGAGGGAAGAATAGTGTTGTACTTCACTCTAGTCAAAACACATCTGGAGTACCCTGTCCAGCCACTGCATCTGTGGAAGGACAATGACAAACTGGGTTCGTATACCATTAGAGTAGAATGATCAGAGTTGTGATGGGACTTAAAACTACACCATCCATGAGGAGTCTGGTCCCCCAGAGAAAGGCAACATCTCCTCAGGATTCTAGGCTTATCTCACAGGTGCTGGGGGAAGAGGTTCTTTCTCTGACAATATCAGCTCAAGCATCCACTTTGGTGCTTTCTCCCCAGTAAGCAGTAGCCAGTGATTAGTGCCTCAGTTCCATTTAGCTTTTACAAAGGGATATTTAAAGAACAAAAGTACAGATTTCTCCCTAATTATCCAGAAGCATAGTCATCTCTATACAACCTTCATCCCTGGGGCAAGGAATGGGCTCAAAGTTAAAGGAATTTATATATAGTATTTTATATATATACATATGTATGTGTGTATACATTTTCTTCTAAATATGATATAGCTAATGAGGAAGTCACTGACACACTCCTTTTTTTGACAGCTATTTCTATGCTGGGTCAAGCAGGTTGATTGGCACTTTTGACCTTCACAGAGCTCAGCTGTCTGTAAAGTCTGGCATGGAGTCCAGCTCCTACATCTCTGGAGGCTTCCTTTTTAGAATGTTTAATGCTCACAGGGCTACAACCTGGCCTAATACTCCTTTATCTAAGAGCAGGAAATAAACAGAAAGACAAAGTACAAATTTGGCAGAATTCATGGCCATGTGTGGCTCGAGGTGAGAAGGTTAAGGCTTAAGGCCTGTCTTACTACCAGAAGGCTTACCACATGTTTTCTCTCAATCATAGCTCAGAAGGAAAGAGGAATCACCTTGGATGGTGTATTTTGTAAGCATTGTCATTTATGACTCAGCAGCCCATTGAAAGGCTCCTGAACCCATGCTCTGAAGTGTATGTGAAACTGATTCAGCAGAGCGTGCAGAGTGTGCTCATGAGGACAGAGCTCATTGGCCAGTCCTCATTACAGAACAATAAAAAAGAACTGAGAGGTACACATAGCCATCCTAAGGTATTGCTGTAGTTGTCCAGCTCTGTAACCAGTCCCTGCAATAGGAGTTCCTCACATATGCCTTCACTGAGAAATTAAGATCAAACCCAAGTCAGTCTGAACCTCAGGCTTCAAACAGAAAGCTGGGAGTGCTAATTAGGGAGGAAGAAAGCCAAGCACTGATCTCTTTCCCATCTACAGGGTAGGAGACTGAAAGTTACAAAATAGTCCTTTCCTCTCCTACCTCTTAAGCTAGGGCCAACTTTGTGCGGAAGCAAAGTAAATTATTAGAATGATTTAACAGTTATGGAAAAGGTATTCCCATCCCCCAAATTCCTTTGTAATCTGATTGTATGGCTATATCCATAAAATGAGATCTTTAGGGGAAAAACAGTTGACAAAATTAAGGTATAAAGTGTGTTTTATTATCGTATGTATTTTATACCATAATATTTCTAAATATATAATATAAAATATATTTATTATAAAAGGTTCCCTTTCAATATTCCTTTCAAGCTAGAGAAATTTAATTCATTTTTATCAGCATTGTTCTCTTTATCTTAGTCATTTTCATAGTGATTCTAGATGGCATAATAGAGAGTGTTGGACTTTGAATGAAGGAAACATGAATTCAGCATCTCAGTCTCTGATACTTACTAGCTATGTGACTCTGGGCAAGTCACTTGACCTCTCTCAGCCTCAGTTTCCTCACCTGTAAAGTGGTGATGATAATACCACCTACCCCATAGGGTTGTTACAAGGATTGAGTGAGATAATATATATGTAAGGTGCTTTGCAAACCCTAAAGTGTTATATAAAAGTTATTATCATTCCCACAATATATAAGATTATTGACCAATTAACATCTATGAAAATCTAATCTATGGTAGACTGCTTCATCCATGAATCAATTAAATTGGAGAAATCTAGTAAAAAGCATCTTCATGGTATTCTTTTGTCAGAGAGAGGGTCCATTGATCGTTGTTATTGTTGTCTTTGGTCCCTGAAGAGGACCAATGACCTTACAAGGATTACCCTGCCTCACTTAAAAGTAGGGCAGCTAGGTGGTATAATGGATAAAGTGCTGGGCTTGGAGTCAGGAACACCTGATTTCAAATCTGGCCTCAGACACTGGCTATGTGACCCTGGGCAAGTTGCTTTTTTTTTTTTATTTTGGCAGTTGGGATTAAGTGACTTGCCCAGAGTCACACAGCTAGTAAGTGTCAAGGGTTTGGTCTGAGGTTGGATTTGAGGTCGGTGCTCTATCCACTGTGCCACCTAGCTGCCCCGGCAAGTTGCTTAACCCTGTTGGCCTCAGTTCCCTGGTCTGTAAAAGGAACTGGAGAGAGAAATGGCAAACCACTCAAGTATCTTTGCCAAGAAAATCCCAAATTGAGTTATGAATAGTCACGACTGTACAACAACAGTGCTTGGAGAGCTATATCAAGTTCTAGAAATATATTAAATGAGGCTAGAAACGTAGGTAGTGATATATTCAGAAGTTCATGTCTGCACGAGGGGCAAGCTAGAAGGCAGCTTGTTTCTGTGGTTGCACCTGGTTTAGCTTCTGGTGTTGATGCTGGGATAACAGCAATAGCTAGCATTTCTATAACTGTTACGATCTGCAAAGTTCTTTACAAACATTGTCTCGTAACAAGCTAACATTATCCCCATTTTATAGATGAGAAAACTGAGGCAGACAGAGGTTGAGTGACTTGCTCAGGGTCACATGGTATATTTCTGAGGCCAGATGTTTTTACTTGGGTCTTCCAGATTCCAAGAGTGCTCCATCTACTGTGCAACCTAACTGGAAGGCTGTTTGAGCAACTCTTACCAGAGAAGGGAGATTTGCCCCATCTGGACCCTTCCCCATTTACTCTTAACAATCTGAAACCTTACTTAGCTAGTCTGAAACCTCACACTAACAATCTTTTCTCCTTTCTTTTATGTTTTTCTGTCCCTTTCCGCTGCTGTCTTCCCTTAAGTCTACAAACACGGTGCCCCACCCCCCAGTTTGCAATCTTCTAGCTTTCCACACTGTTGTAAATATCCCCTAACCTCAGCTAACCAAGCAGCCATGTTCTGTCTACTCCCATAAGATGACATGCCTTCCCTTTTCATCTTTTTACCTTCACTCATTAATTCCTGTGAGATTCTGCCAGGGAGTGACTTTTTCTAGTTTCTTTGATGATTTTTTTTTCTTTAGAGAAAAGTAAAGTTTATTGCAAATAAGCTGGTTTCAACACAGGAGCTCTAACAAAATTAAAATCTCCATTTCTATGTGAGCTATAAATCACCTGTCTTGACATCTCGCTTTTGACTTAAGTGATAGCAGCTGTAATTCTGCAGGCTACAGGTGTACAACTATCAAAATGAGTCTGGAATTCTCCGTGGGTAGGCTGACTGACTCCAGGAAATGGAATGAAACTTGAGCCTTGGGAAAGGGGAGCTGGGGAGCACATTTGTTTCCAGGAACTCTCATTGCTTCTAAACAATGATCAAGATTGCTCAGTTTCAGTGCTGCTTTGGCCTTCCTAAATGGATCTGAGGGGATCTATTTGAAATATGAACCTGAATTTATAATCCTTGCCGGGAGGAGCCAAGACGCCAGCTCCCTGGCAGGTGATGTGTGGATTGGGTTTCTGCCTTTGTTCTACCAGGTCTGGGTGTCTTTGTGAATGGAAGCTACGTTCTAAGGGCAGCCTCGTTGTCCTCTTGGCTTTAAGGTATTGCTAACGTAGGGGAGCCGTCTGTGCACGTTCTACAGCATTTTACTGTTGGAGTGAGAACTGTGAACTTTAGTAGCCTGAAACTATCCACTATGGAAAATACTTTTCAGGTAGAAATGAACATTTTTAAACCTTTCACAGTCTCCCCCCCCCCTTTCCTCTTCCTCTCTGCCCCGCCCCCCCTTTAATGCTCTAGTAATTGAGATCCTAGATTATGGTTTTCCTACAGGCACGGGGGTGGGGGTGGGGTTCTTTAGTTAGTAATGGTGACATAGTAGGCAGAGTTCACGAAAAAGCCTTCTCAAAGAAATAGTCTCCTTATTCCAAAAGAAGTTTTTCAGGGAGTCCTTTGTGGAATGAATTCTTTTCAAAATAACTTTTTCTTATTAGGAGACAATTTTTTTAAATGAAATAACTTGTCATTGAGTCATTTTTCACTCCCGTGTGATTCTTTGTGATCCCATTTGGGGTTTTTTTTGGCAGAGATACAGGAATGGTTTTGCCATTTCTTTCTCCAACTCATTTTACAGATGAGGAAACTGAAGCAAACAGGTTAAGTGACTTGCCCAGGGTCACACAGCCAGTAAGTGTCTGAGGCTGGATTTGAACTCAGGAAGAGGAGTCTGATGTTCCTTCCACTGTGCCACCTAGCTGCCCTTTTGAGATAACTCAGGCAGATCAATTTGAGGGGCAGGGTAGAGAAGAGAAAGGAGCTATACATCATAGGTCTGGTCCCTATCTCCATTCCTACTATATACAGAACATTGTGCTAGGCTCTGGAGAGATGGAAGAATTAAAACAGAGCCTATCATGAAGTTCACAATATAATAGGAATAGATGTCATATGTCATGTGGTGACATAACTGTAATGAAAAGTAATAAATACATATGAGATGGTTTTTTTGAGGTGAAAGGGTGAAGAGGGGTCATTATTGCTTGGAATGGAGTTGTCAGAAAAAGCTTCATAGAGGGGGTGGCATTTGAGGAGGATAGAGAGGGTTGGGGAAGAGCATTATGGGTGTAGGGAACCTATAATTCAAAGGCCCAGTGTGGTATGTGTCTAGGGTCGGTAGTTCATGGAATGTAGAATCCATGGAAGGTAATACCATGAGATAAGGCTAGAAAAGTCAGCTGGCGCAAGGTTGAGGAGGATCTTCAATACTAGGCAAAGGAGTCTGAATTTGACTCATTAGGCAATACAAAGCCATTAACAATTTTTGAGCAGAGGAGGCCCATTCTTTCCTAGTTTTATCCTCATGCTTCTTAGTGACCAGGAGAGCAAAATTATACTCCTTTTAGGAAAGCACCAGAAATAAAAGAAGCAGAGGCTTTTACTTCTCTAGTAGATATTCAATAAATCAGAATCAGAGTCAATAAACATTTATTAATTGCCTACTGTATGCCAGACGTTGTGCTAAGTACTGGAGACACAAAGAAAGGCAAAAGACAGTCCTTGCTCTCGAGGAGCTCACATTCTAATGGGGGAAGAAAATATAGAAAAAGAATCTGGAAAAGGTGAGGAGGTACCAGGAATGGGGGCATGATGAATTCCTGCAGCCAGGGTGAGAAGATCTGAGAGGTGTGAGTTATGGAACTGATTTTATCTTGCATGAGTTTCTAGAGATCATGAAATCCAGGAAAACAATCAGGTGGGAATGATCAAATCCTTGATAACTGATAAGCACTGGATAAATATTGTGGTTAAGAAAGTGACAAAAAATGTCCCTATCCTTTAACTGAGAGAACCCAATGCTAGACATAGATTTCAAGGAGATCAAAGGTAGATAATGGTAGACATAGGTCATAGACACCAAAATATTTAAAGTGGAATCTTTTGTAGTAGCAAAGAACTGGAATCAAAGTAAATGTTTGTTAAGCGGAGAAAGGCTAAACAAATTGTGGTATGTGAATGTGATGGAATGTTATTGAACAAGAAGTGATGAACTTGAAGAATACAGAGGGGCATAGGAACATATATGGACTGATGCAGAAACATTTATTGAGTGCTTACTATGTTCCATGTACTATGTGATAGATATGTTAAAACATAACACAGCAAAAAATAGGCCCTAGTCTCAAGGAGCTTGTAGTCTAATGAGGGAGATGACTCACAAACAATTATTTGCATCAAAGATATATACAGGGTAAATTGGAGGTAATCTCAGAAGGAAGGCACTAAATTGAATCCTGTTGCAGAAGGTGGGATTTAAGCTTGAAGTAAACCAGGAAGCTGAGAGTAAGAGGGAGAACGGGCTAAGCACGGGGCCTGGAACATTCTAGGTAAGTCAGTGAAAGGCAGAGTAGGGAAACGGAGTGGCATGTGCAAGGAATAGGGAGGGTCCCGAGCTGCTGGAGTGTAAATTGTATGAAAGGGAATCAAGTGCAAGAAGACTGGAAATGTAAGAAGGGTCCAGTCAGGGGTGGGGAACCTATGGCCTCGAGGCCACACCATGGCCTTCTAGGTCCTCAGGTGCAGCCTTTTGACAATCAACAAAACAAAAAAATCAAACCCTGATTTCCAAGGTACAAATGTTGATGCTGAAAATTTAATAACTGGCTTTTGCAAGTTTAAGCTGGCTCTAGCATATCCCTGGTAATGATACCATTTTACTAATCTAGGCTTCAAAAATGTCATTAAAAAAATTCCTCCCTAGCTCATTGCTAATCCCATATCCTCGCCCTATCTAATTATTTTAAATATATCTTATTTCATTAAATATTTTCCAATTACATATAAAAATTTTAACATTCATTTTAAAATTTTGAATTCCAAATTCTCTCTCTCCTTCTGCCCCTGCCCCACTCCTTGAGAAGGCAAGCAATATAATATGGATTATACATGTGAAATCATACAAAACATTTTCATGCTAACCATGTTGCAAAAGAAAACATACACACACACACACACACACACACACACACACACACACAAGAAAACAAGAAAAATAAAGTTTAAAAAAGTATTCTTCAACCTTCACTTAGAGTTTATTAATTCTCTCTCTGGAGGTGGATAGTATTTTTCATCATGGGTCCTTTTTTTTTTTTGCTTTGTCAATTGGGGTTAAGTGACTTGCCCAGGGTCACACAGCTAGTAAGTGTCAAGTGTTTGATTGTTACTGTGTTCAATGTTCTCCTGGTTCTACTTGCTTCACTTTGCATCAGTCCGTATACGTTTTCCCAGGTTTTTCTGAATGGATCTTGTTCATCATCAGTAACAGCAATATTGTAAGAATGATCAACTGTGAAAGACCTAGCTGCTCTGATCAAGACAATGATCCAAGCTAATTCCAAAGGATCCATGATTGGGGTAGCTAGGTGGTGCAGGGGATAGAGTCAGAAGGACCTGAGTTCAAATGCAGCCATATAACACTGACTAGCTGTATGACTCTGGGTAAGTCACTTAACCCCATTGCCTAGCCAAAAAAGGGTCATCTAGTAATGCCCATCTAATTATTTGCCAGTTTCTTTTGGCTTGACCTTCACAGTATTTCTTGCGTCCTTAGAACTGTAGAAATTTACATAATGCTAGATTAGCCTTTGGAAAACCAAGACCACCTCCAGATCAGGAGGAGGCATCCAAGGAGAATTGTAGAACTGGAATTGTAGAATGATGTTAGATGTGAAGTGAAGTTTTAGAAATTATGTAGTCCAAACTGATTTTCCACTTGGACAATTGAAGCCTAGAGATGTATCTTCTATTTCTAGTCATTGCCACTAACCAGATGTGGCTGTGAGCAAGCCACTTAACTCTTCTAGACCATAACTTGACTCTTTCTTCATCCATAAAAAGGAGAGCATTGGAGTAGATGATTTTTAAGGTCTCTTTGGTCCCACCTGTGTGGACCTCTGTGATTCTTTAATGCTCAGCTTGTTGGTGACAGACATGTGACTAGAACCCATCTGACTCCCAGGCCAGTGCTCTATATAGCTGTCTACCTCCATAGATCTTGATGTCTCCTAGTTTCCTCCTTTCCATTCCTGTTGCCACCATCTTAGTCTGTGCCTGGGTTATTGCAATAAGCCTCCTAGTTAGTTTCACTACTTCTAGTCCCTCCCACGACTAATTCATCCTTTACTCTATGGCCTAATCACCTCACTTTCCTGCTCAAAAACCTTCAATGACTCCCTAATTAATGACTGAATTTAAGTACTAATTCTGCTCATTACTGTAACCTATGCAATTTTGGGCAAATCAAAAACACCTTTGGGCCTTAGTTTCTAGTACTAAATCGATGATCCTACAATCTTTATCTTGCTTTTTGAGTCTCCTCACAATCTTCACAAACCTACCTTATCTTATACTACTCATATCCTCTGCATTTCAACTAAACCTGACTACTCACTGTTTTCTAGTAGAGCCTGTGCTTCTTTTCCTCCATGCCTCTGCAATGTATTGTATATCTAGATTACCTCCACCCATCACTAACTGTTGATTTTATATCCATCCTTCAAGATTTTTCTCAAATGCCTCTGCCTCTATGAAGCCTTCCCTCTTCTCCCAA
This sequence comes from Phascolarctos cinereus, assembly GCF_003287225.1. NCBI lineage: Eukaryota > Metazoa > Chordata > Mammalia > Diprotodontia > Phascolarctidae > Phascolarctos > Phascolarctos cinereus. The sequence continues at coordinate 135,337,886 of NW_027555625.1, read as the reverse complement.
CCAGAGTTCATATAGCACTTACACTTTTCATAGGCACTTTTCTGGCCTTTGTACCATATTTATTCATACAAATTTCATCTCCTCTTTTAGCATCAACTCTTTGAGGAAAGGGACCGTTTTTACTTATCTTTAAAGTCCTTTCAGTGCTTAGCACAAGAACTTACACACAGTAGGTAATCAGTAAATATTAAATGAATGAATGAAAGAGAGGAAGCCTGGGGGAGGGGGGGGCGGCGGCGGCGGCGGAGCTTTCCTTATTACTCTCTGTAATGATTGGCTAGCATCAAAATAACCATAAAGTACACTCCAGCCATATCCTTACTATCCTAACAAAGTTCATTTTCTCCAATTGGGGGAGTGGTGTTAGCTAGCATAAATAGCTACCATTATACTATATAAGCAGTTAGTAATCCAGTAAAGCTGTTGAAAGAGAGAAATAGAGCCATAAAGTTAAGACTTGGGTTATAAGGCAACCTGTGTAAGCCAGTTTTATATTGGTCATAATCTACAGTGAACTTCAAAATGGAGAGATCTCAGACTTGTAAAGGAATATTTAGATAAATTGCAACAGATTGCTATATTGCAAAAGCTTTCTGGAAACACTTTAAATCATGATAAGCCATAAGTGAAAATGTGACAAAGGCTGAATTCAGTTAGAAACACCTCACATCTGAAATACTGGAATGAATTTAAACTGGAAAAAAAAAAAGAAAATGAAGAGGGAAAGTAGCAATTTTGTTGTTCTCCCTTTAGACTCCAGTCTTAAATTACTTAAGACATTTGACCTGTCTTCTCAATAGTTCTGACTGAAAAACAATCTGATAGGAAGGACCTGGAGCTGGAGCAAAGTAATTTTTAATTAGGAAGTTTGGAAATGGGTCAGGATAATAACTTAAGAAATCAGCTACCATAAGAAGTCTGCTTCCATTTAATTCAATTTGAGAGAATATGATATAAATTACATCACAGATAAAATGAACCAATAGCTTTTTGCTAGTTCTTTCAAATGTGGTGTGAAACTCAGTAAAAAATGCACTTTTTGCTAACATCTATAAAATCAGAAAAAGATTTTTTATGAAACTCGTCATTTTCTGAATTAACCTCAACTTCAAACAATTTTTTTTTCATTTAAGGACCATTGTACTTTCTTTCCAAATTGATATTTAGTTAAAACAGGTGTTATTTTGGCAGCTGCTTTTAAGCTGGTAGGATTTTTTATATCTGGATGATAGAGATAATCAGAAAGTGTTTTTTACCTTTTTCACTATTTGAGGCACAGTTTAATGATTCTCAGTATATTTTGTAACTCGTTAATTTTTGGCATCCTCTCTCCAACACAGGCCAATATGATTCATTCTTTCTTTGAGCACAATTAGCTGTGAAAACAGATCTTAGACTCTTTTTTTGCAAAGGATTATTGAAGGTAGGAAATGCAGGTGATTATCAGAGTTTGCCTTTGATACAGACATCCTGCTCCTCTCTGAGCCCTTTGAACTCACTTTGATATGCAATAATTAGGAGGGATTCAGCCCCAGGAGGAGAAGAAGCTGCTGCAGCCCTGCCTCCTCTCTCACTCTATTGAGTCCTTGTTTTGAACTATTGATCAAACAGATTTGAAGGGATTTGTTGAAGCCTGTGTGGGCTAAAGAGGAAGGAAATGTTGGGGGGGGGAGGATGAGAGAAATGGGCACATCTGGCTATAAATACTCCAGGAAGGAGCCTACTGGTCAGGTTTCATTCATCACATTTCACACTCATTACTTAGCCCTGAAATTCTCTATTGCAGAGGAAGCTTTGCAAGACTTTATATTTTTATATCTTGGCAAAACTAATTACTAGTTTGCAGGAGCACGTGCAGAGAGGCAGGTAGTGAGTGAAATCTGCAAGCAAGTCTCCTAAGAATAGCAAACACTGGGATCTGCATACCTGAAGAATGGTGGTAGTTTTCTTGCTGGGACTAAGTTATTTGTGCTCTCCCCTGGGAGCCTTGGTTCTGGATTCTAATACCATCAAGAGTTCTGCTGAGGTACAAGACCCTCGGAAGGTAAAATTTGTGCTGGGGATGAATGCTCATAATCGGGTATGCTGTTTGTCTCATTGGTGAAGTTCCAGACTTTATAATGAAATCATTAAAATCCATAGGTAACAGTCTCTTACCTGGAAGGGAGGGGGCTTTGGCACAGGCAATAGGAATAGTAATAAAATATGTTGCCTTCACTCTGTTATATATACACAGTGAAACTTGTGTCTGTTTTTCCACACATAAAGTGAAGCTAATAATCTAATGCCACTGAACAATGAGATGCTGAGACTCATTTCAATAATAAACCTAAAAGCTCTTGGAAAGAAAACCACGGAATATGCAGTACTTAAAATGTTATTTTAAGGATAAAGAACATAAATTCATTTTGTTTGTTGGCATCCTTTGTTATGTGTGAAGGCACTGCCACAAAGCCAGAACGCTAAATTTTCAGGAAGGTTCACAAAGAGCAAATGACAATTCCATGAATGGTGGAAGTTGCTACAGTAAAGGTAAATACCATAATGGCATGAAATTTGATGATCTTAAAAAGCCAAATGTGGACTCTGGGAATGAAGCTGGCATATAATAGTTGCTTAATAAATGCTTGTTGGGTGAATTTTAAAATGTAGGCATTTAACTTTTATCCTGGCTTTGCTTCTCAAGGTCTCAGTTCCCTAATTTGTAAAATGAGGAGGGTTGGATCAGAGGTTCCCAAACTTATTTAGTCTTTTGCCCCCTTTCAAAACAAAAATTATTCAGTGCCTCCTTAAAAATCTTACAAATTAGGAAAGAAGTCTCAGATTAAGAGTACAATTGTACCCACAGCCACTATGGCCCCCCCTGGATTGTGGCCCCCGGGATGGTATCCCTCACTTTGGAGATTACTGGATAATCTCTAGTCTCTTCTGCTCCAAGTCCTTTGAGATATTTGAAATACTGGTGGGTTTTCTTGCTCTGTATTTTCTATTTAATGGAAGTATTCTTACTTCACAGGGTTCTTCACAGTGCTTGAATGACAAGGATTGTGGTTCCAAAAAATTCTGCCTCAAATCCAGAGATGAAAAGCCATTCTGTGCAATGTGCCGGGGGTTACGGAAACGATGCCAGCGTAATGGCATGTGTTGTCCAGGGACTCTCTGTGTCAATGGTAAGCCATCATGAACCCAGGCAGTGCATTAAATTGGATATGGCCCTTAAAAGCCACTGCACATGTATACCATATACCCAAGAACACTTAAAAGGCTCCTCTAAAAGTTTTAGGTTTCTTATAATTTTCACCTTAACTTACACTTCCTTAACTTAAACATTTCTTAATGAGTTATTCTTAGTTTTATTTGTGTTAAGAATTTGTTCCTTAAAATAATCCAAAATTGAATATTATATATTGTAATTATTCCTTTTTCCCATGATACATACTTCATACGTTTCCCTCTTAAACCAACTTTAACTTTCTGGGACATGTAAAAAATCTTCCACTAAAGTTATCCTCTAGTCTTCATCACGGTATGGAAGTGACCCTGGGTTTTTGCAGGTTATGCTAACAGACCACAAGCAGGTCCTTTATCAAACTGGAAAGGCTTAAAAGCATGTACTGGATAAACTGGTGTGTGTGTGAATTCAATAGGCATTTATTAAAACACCTACCATGAACTGGGGAAATAAAGATAAAAACAAATAGTCTCGGTTCTCAAGGACATTACATACTACCTAGGTAATACAAAATAAATAACAAACCACCAGGCAATTGATTTTTTTTAGCCAAAGCAGTTCAATACTATCTGGATTACGTTCTATATCATTAGAAGGAGTACTAACAATGATGAAATCATGGTTCTTTAAAGTAATGAAACATGCAACAAGTATTTAAAATAACAGAAATAGAAAACACAGGTGCTGCCAAAGCATACTATGATATGCCCCCCAAAATGTAGTAACTCGAGCCTTGAATGACTGTCCCTCAGATGTTTGTACACTCATTGAGGAGACAAGCCCAATCCTGGAGAGAAATGATGGCCAAGAAGGCTTGGATTCCAAGGTGACAACCCAGCATCCAATTCAAGAAAGCAAACCCAAAAAGAAGCCCGACATTAACAAAGCCCAAGGCAGCAAAGGTAAGGAAACACCATTAACACAGTAAAATGATTTCCTTTTTTCCTCTAGGCTTCTGGGGTTAAGGTACTAGATGAAACAAAACCTGTCTTCTGCCTTCTAATTTAGTTCTGCTGCAAAGCAGGAGGCTCAGTGTTAGGAGAGATAGAGGGTAAAGAACAAATTTAGGGTAAAGGGGATAGGGAACATGAAATAAGAATAGCAGAAACCAGTGCAGTACAACATGAATACTAATCACAAATTATTCATTGATGAGAGAACCCACCAGGTTACATCTTTTGATCCTCAGACTGCATTAGTAAAAGAACTGTATTCTTTATATTTGTAGAAAAACAAACCTTATCAAGTTAAGTGAAATTTTCTAGATGTTTCACTGTTTTAATTTATAATATATACTAGAAGTTCCTTAACTGTTCCACAGAATTCAGAGATAACTCCATGATCAGAATATAAATTCTGATAGCAATAATTTTCCTCTCTAAAATAGTAAACATAAAGCTTCATTACTAAAGCTACTTTCATGGCAATTCTTAGGTATGAAAGCTTAATTCTAGTTTCAATATAAAGTCTAACTTCCAATCCCATGGAAACTTAAAGCATCATATAATTTGAATGTGGGGACTTTACCGGCCATCGTGTGTGTGTGTGTCCGTGTCCTAAACCAGTGCTGTAAACACTGTGGTCTGCAAAACTCCCAAAGAGAATCAGATTAAAATGTAATTGGGAAATGTTTAACAAGATACATAAAAATCACTGAAGCATAGATAATATTAATTTCAGGACAGCTAGGTGGCACAGCAGATGGAAGTCTGAAGTCAGGAAGACTCATCTTTCTGAGTTCAAATTTGGCTCCAGACACTTACTAGCTGTGTGACCCTGGGCAAGTCACTTAACTCTGCCCCAGTTTCCTCATCTGTCAAATGAGCTGGAGAAGGAAATGGCAAACTGCTCTAGTATCTTTGCCAAGGAAACCCCAAATGGAGTCGTGAAGAGTTAGACATGATTGAAAAACTACTAAACAACAACCAACACCATCTACTGATACAAGTGTAGTGTTACTAAAAAACCTATCTTGATTTTTCTACAGGGCAAGAAGGCGAAAGTTGTCTACGAACTTTTGACTGCAATCCTGGACTTTGCTGTGCTCGTCATTTTTGGACAAAAATTTGTAAGCCAGTCCTCCTGGAGGGGCAAGTTTGTTCTAGACGTGGCCAAAAAGATGGTGCTCAAGCTCCAGAAATTTTCCAGCGTTGTGACTGTGGTCCTGGACTGTTTTGCCGAAGTCAAAGTACTGGGCCTCGAAAACATTCACGTTTAAGAGTCTGCCAAAAAATCTAGTCTCCAAATACTTGGAATCTTTGGAAACACAAAACTCAAACTGATTCTTAAAGCCTTTAATATTGTAATAGGATCATGCAACACTTGAAGTAAGTTAAAGCTAGACTATCTGATACTTTGAAACTACTACTGTAAACCATGGTGGAAAAGGAGCTGGTTCTTTGTCTGTGTTCTTCAATGTACATGAAAACTGAGGTCCCTGAAAACAAAAAAATGTAGTTTTAACCTGGTGACTCAATTAATAACAAACCATTAAGTGGTTTCTTGACAGATACGGAAGAAAAGTAAGGGGGTTTGAAGGCAGTAGTAAATCAATTCCTGCAGACTTACAATGAAAATAACCCTCACAAATATTGGTAAACCAAACACCTGCTGTTTTGATACTGATTTCTCATCCACTAACACACAAATGCCATATCGTCATGTATAGGTGAAATTATATGACAGTTTAAATTAAATACAGTATTAGAAAAAAAGTTTTGCTTAGCAGATGACTTATTTTTGTGTTATAGAATTATAACTCCCAAGGAATTCTAGAACTGAAAATACACATTTCACCTCAAAAAACATGGTGTTCATACTTCTGATCTTTATCCATAACATCTGAATGATAATGCCAAGAAAAAGTGAAGAGGACATAATTTAGTGGGTAAACACAGAAAGATGAACTAGTTTGATTTAGAAGCCAATTTACTAGTGCCAGTTTCTTTTCAAGGGAAATTGCAGCTGTTTGGGTCACAAGTATTAGTTATGACTAAAATATGAGAATAACAGAAGAATGAAATGGAGCTAAAAAAACCAAAACCCTAATTTCTAGAAGAATAAGCCATTGTTTCCTGAAGCCCAGGCACAACATATCTGACTGAAGTACAGACAGGATCTAGGAAGAAACACTGAAAAATCCTTAAGTGGGGCAAAAAGTGGCAGAGTAAAGTCTCTTGCAGAGATCAACCAGTTTTCCTTTTCTCTCCTCATAATATTTATCTTAAACTCTTCATAAAGAATAAAGCTGAATAAAATATGTATACTTAAATTGATCTATTTGCTAATTAAATAAGAATAATACCACTTGATTGTGCCGGATAGTTTAATGATTACAAGGCTAGAGAGTGAAAAGGAAGCTATTATTTATAAACAATAAGGACCCTTACACAGTAAAGTTCAAGAAATAAAGACTGCCGTGTGGTGGTTCTTGGCATTGACAAAGGCATCACTCGCTTCTGTCCTTGGGTTCTCGGTATTTCCACTGGATATAGTCAAAGATGTCTTTCTCACTGTCGACTGGGAGGGGTTCTCCAGCAACTCCTGTAAAATGGAAGAGGAAAAAGATTTCTAGAGTTTAGATTTGGGGCTTAATTCCCATGGCTCACTTTCATTCATCCCTCACATCCAATCAGTTGCCAAGTATTGACATGTTAGAATGTAAGCTACTTGAGAGGAGAAATTGTTTCATTCTTTGTACATGTATGCCCAATGCCCGACACATAAATAAATGCCTCTTGATTAATCTCTCTCATCTGTCCCCTTATCTTCATTCACACAGCCTCTACCCTTGCTAAGTCCCTCCCTCATCACCTCTTATCTGGAAACTGCAACAGCATCTGGTCTTAGGCCATCTTACACATCCTATACATAGCTACCAAATTCCTAAGACACAGATCTGATGGAGTCACTCCCTTATTCAATCTTCAGTGGCTTTCTATTTGCCTTTGGGCTAAAATAAAAACTCCTCAACTCAAAAGCATATGGAAGTGATTGTTGATAAATCAAAATAAATTAATAAAATTAAAAAAAAAAAGAATAAAACAAAAAAAAACCCAACAAAAAACCAAAACTCCTCAGGCCTTTAAAGCCCTTCACAATATGGCTCCAGCCTAGCTCCGGACTTATTTCACAATATATCTTTTCACACACATTGTGTTCAAGTTAAATGGCCTCCTTGCTGTTCCCCAAACTCAGCACTTCTCTCTTGCCTCTGTGACTTTCTACAGGTTGATCCCCTTGCTTGGAATGCATTCTCCTCTGACAATCCCTCTGAGAAGTCTGAGTTTAAGATTCAGGTCAGGTGCAGCTTCCTACAATAAACCTTTCCTGATTTCCTAGTTCTAAATGCTTTTTCTCTCTTCAGATTTTCTTGTATTTTTTTTATTTGTATCTATGTCAAATACCCTATCAGAATATAGACTCTTGGGAGACTCCTGAAAAACAGGACTATTTTCATTTTTCTGTTTCTAACTCTATATCTATAGTACTTTGCAGAGTAGGTTCTTAATAAATGTTTGTAAATGTAATGTAAATTGCAATGTAAATTGACAGGAAAAAAGTAGGTAATTTGCAAGTGTTAAAAAAGTTATCTTGAAAAGGGAAGAATTCGGGCAGCTAGGTGGCACAGTGGATAGAGCACGGGCCCTGAAGTCAGGAGGACCTGAGTTCAAATCCGGCCTCAGACCAAACACCTGACATGTACTAGCTGTGTGATCCTGGGCAAGTCACTTAAGCCCAATTGCCTAAAAGTGGGGAAAAAAAAAAGAAAGGAAAAAAAAAAAGGGAAGAATTTGTGACCAAACAGGAGACAGAGCGTTATGGGATGTAAAATGGATAATTCTGATTATATCAAATTAAAAAGGTTTTGCACAAACAAAATCAATGCAGCCAGATTAGAAGAGAAGAAGAAAACTGGAAAAGAATTTTTACAGTAAGTATCTCTGATAAAAGTCTCATTTCTCAAATATATAAAGAGTTGAATCAAATTTATAAGAATACAAGTCATTCCCCAATTGATAAATGGTCAAAGAATATGAACAGGCAGTTTTCAGAAGAAGAAATCAAAGCTACCTATAGTCATTTTAAAAACATGCTCTAAATCATTATTGATTAGAGAAATGCAAATTAAAACAACCCTAAGGTACCACCACATACCTGTCAGATTGGCTATAATGAAAGAAAAGGAAAAAGATAAATGTTGGAGGAGATGTGGGAAAATTGCACTAATGAACTGTTGGTGCAGCTGTGAACTGATCCAATCATTCTGGAGAGTCATTTGGAACTATGCCCAAAGGGCTATAAATTGTGCATACCCTCTGATCCAGCAATTCTACTACTGGGTTTGTATCCCAAAGAGATAAAAAAAAAAGAGGGAAAGGACCTATTTGTACAAAACTATTTATAGTAGCTCTTTTCGTGGTGGCAAAGAATTAGAAATTAAGGGAATGCCATCAATTGGGGAATGGTTGAACAAGTTATGGTTTATGATTGTAATGGAATACTATTGTGTTGTAAGAAATGATGCACAAGATGATTTCAGAAAAACCTGGAAAGACTTCTATGAACTGATGCAAAGTGAAGTGAGCAGAACTTGGAGAACATTGTACAAAGTAACAGCAATGTTGTAAGATGATCAACCGTGAATGACTTAGGTATTTTCTCTGCAATACAATGGTCCAAGACAATTCCAAAGGATTTGGATGATGAAGAATGCTATCCACATCCAGAGGAAAAACTGATGGAGTCTGAATACAGATCAAAACATACTATTTTTCACTTTATTTTTTTCGTGAGTTTTTTTTTGGGGGGGAGGGTTTCCCTACGTCTTCTTTCACAACATAACTAATGTGGAAATGTTTTGCACGATTGCACATGTACAACCTATATCAAATTACTTACTGTCTCAGGGAGGGGATGGGAGAGAATTTGGCACTTAAAATTTTTTAAAAATGTATGTTAAAAATTGTTTTTACATGTAATTGGGGAAAAAGGAAATATTATTTTTTAAAAAGGTTACCTTAACAGGCTTTATGCTTTGATGGAGATGGGAATGTTTCCTGGAACGAGTACTGAATACTGCCTCTAAGGATACTGATACAGGGCCTTGTTAAAATTAACCACAGGAAGGTTTTCTAACAGATCAAAGTTCGTAAGAATAAAATTTCTCTGTAAATGACTTTCTTCACTCAAAATGCCCATTTATCATTGCCAACAAAAGAACAATACTCACCAGTGACTCCCAAGGGCCGGATTGTATACTCATTGATTGTGAAGCCCATTTCTAGGGCATGGGCCCTCATATTCTTATTGAAAATATCACTGCCAGTGAAGTAAAGAACACCACAGTAATACTGATCCTTGGGAATCAATCTAAAAATACAGAAAAAAATGGACAAAATTTTTTATCTAATATGGTATGTTTGAGGATTTTTAAGGTACCATTAAAGGTGAAAAAACACCTAAAAAGCTGTTAATAAGAAAAATATATTACACAGTGCTTTAAGCCTTTGACAATGCTCCTTAATAGCCCTCTGAGGTAGGCAGGTGGGTAGGACAGGCATTCCCATCATGCCCATGTTAGAGAGGAGAAAATGGAGATTTTTAGAGGTGAAATAATATGCCCATGGTGGCACAGGGAATGTTCACAGGACAGATGGAGCTCTGCCTCAGTCTCCTGATGCCAAGGCCACAAAATGTTCTGCTTTAACGAGGTGGCCAGATAACCTGAGGAAAACAGTGCCATGAAAATGAAACTGGCCAAGAAAGAATTCTTTTGTGGATCTGAACTTAAATATACCCACAATGGGGCTACTGAGAGTGACTGCAGGATGTCAGGAGCCAATGTTCTGTTGAAAGTAAAGGAAGAGTGAAATGGCAACATCCTTGAATGTTTCATCCCAACAGTCTTCGATCTTCAGATAGGAATCTTTTTAGGTGCTAAAGAAAGAGGTAAGATATAGCCCATCGTGATATCCAGCTTCTCTGCAAAGAACAGAATAAATATTTGTTTAATGACCAAAATCAGAGTTTAGAATCAGACTTCTTTACATATATTTCATACTAAACAACATCTGCAGAAGGAATATATGGTATTTTGAAAACTGTTATTTTACTAAAAAATAAGCATACTATGAATGTAGAAATAAAGTTCAGGGTTTGTCTATTTACTAGAAGAGAGCTGGATAAGAAAGAGAAAACAGAGGAAAAACTGCTCAAGTAGTTTGTCTTTTTTTTTTTTTTGGTTAGGCAGTAGGATTAAGTGACTTGCCTAGGGTCACACAGCTAGTAAGTGTCAAGTATCTGAAGCCAGATTTGAACTCAGGTCCTCCTGACTCCAGGGCCAGTGCTCTATCCACTGTGCCACCTAGCTGCCTGCTCAAGTAGTTTGGAGACAGACTGTGAACAATACCTGATATCAATTCTTCTATATGGATATGCAACTTCTTCATCTTCACTTGACAGCTGACAAACACCCTAAGAGCAAACAAATGATAAGAAACAGAAAAGATAATTTAAAAAATGAAAGCTTACTTTTAATCACATATTTTAAAAAATGCAGATGTTTAAATCTATACTTTTGAAAGCTTAAATTTTAGATCAGAACCCTTTATCTATCTTATTAGCTTTTCTGTTTTTATATTACTATCTTCTGAATGAGTTTCCTGACATATAAGCCACTAACCACTTAAAAATCTCCAGTAGCTCATCATTACTTCATTATTAAAATCCATTACTAAAATTATTTAAATTTATCTATACATAAATTTATTTATATACAAATATATAATATATTTATATATTACATAAATTTATTTACATAAAATTACTAAAATACAACTCCCTTAAGTTTATATTTAAGACTTCCCATAATGTGGCTCCAGCCTTCCTTTTCAATCTTATTACCTACATATTATTCTTCTTTATACATTCTCCATTCTACCTACAATGGAGTAGGCAGCTAGGTGGCTCAACGGATAGGGGCTTAGGCCTGGAGTCAGGAAGCCCTGAATTAAAATCTGGATTCAAACTGGTTGTGTGACTCTGGGCAAGTAACCCAAGTCTGTTTGCCTCAGTTTCTTCAACTGTAAAATTGGGGTAATAATAGTACCTACCTCCCAGAATTGTCGTAAGGTTCAATCAGATAATATTTGTAAAGTACTCAGTACAGTGTCTGGCATAGTAGGCACTATATAAATGCTGCTATTGTTATTAATATGCCTTGGTCCTAGATCTCATCCTGACTTTTTCCATGCTTCTTTATATAGCACTTTAAATTGTGTAAAGTACTTTCTTTACACACATTAGCTCATTTGAGACTCACAACCCTTAGACTTAGGTGCTACAGGTATTATCTCCATTTTACAGATGAGGAAGTTGAGGCTAAGAGGGTTTAAATTACTTGCCTCTGTTTACACAACTATTCAATGTTCAATACAGGATTCAAGCCCAAGACTTCCTGACTCCAAGTCCTGCACTGCCTGCCTGTGATTTTGACCCCACTGGTCCTGTGGAGCATTATTTCACATGACTGTTCTTCACAAAGTTAAAGACAGCTATCATGCTGCCCTACATCCTCTCTTCTCCAGGTTAAATATTCCTAATTCTTTAAACTAATGCTTATATGGCTGGAACATAAGGCCCTTTACCATCCTGGTTATCCTCTTCTGGATACTCTCCAGTTTATCAATTTCCTTCCTAAAATATGACATCCAGAACTGAACACAATGCTCCAGATGCTGTCTGACCAGGGCAGAGGACAATAGAACTATAACTTTCCATATCCTGGAAAGAATCCAGAAGTTAAGCTATACATTTAACTCTATCCCACAAATTTTAAAAATCCATTCCACTGCAAAGAAAACATCAGTGCCATAAAGACAGTGAAACATTAGTTTCTTTGAAGTAGAAAGTGTAATAACTAGACTTTCAATAGGTTGAAACAATATGAGTAAGTACATACAGATTAATGCTGAGGGTAGTACTAAATTCAATTCTAATTCCCCGAAAGGCTTTTCAGGTGATAAAGAAACTATTGTATTTTATTACTTTATAGGTATGAACCCACAATGCATTTGTAGTCACCAAACAAATTTATATAGTAAGATGAATTCTTTGTTATTTCCAGAAATTTGAGTAGAAAGATCTACAAGGGCACTAATCTATACTTTATAACAATTTCATATTAATGTTAAAAAAAAAAGGCAGGTCAGATTTATTCATTTATCACTTATATGATGCATCAAGACACCCTACAGGAGACAGTTTGTACCAGGCCAGTCAACCCATCACAAACATCAAATTAACTACTACTTCCAGCGAGACTTGGATGGAGTTAGCCTAGGACCCTGACCCCAAGAGCCTTACAAATAACAGTCCCTCTCCCCCCCCTCCCGACCTCCAGTCCTGAGGTTAGCATGTCTAAGGAAGCAAATCCTGTAGAGAAGGGACCAGCCAGCCCCACCAAACTTAATGCAAGGCAGCCTAGCTGAAGCAGCAAGGTACCCTGAGAGCCAAGAGACAGCTTATGACCCGAAAATCAAATTATGATCACTACCTCCTGAGACTTAGATAGACAGCCCAGGGCCCTGAACCCAAAAATCTTGGAAATAACAGTGCCCTCCAGACTAGCAATCCTGCTTCCAGCTTATGCTCCACGGCCATGACTGAGAGGACAAATATCTGTAGAGAAGGGCTCTACCTTCCTTGCCACCAACATCAACAGCTGACCAACAGGTAAATCCAAGAGCCTTGGAAATGGCTGGGCCCCAGCCTACCAGCGTTCCTTTTACCTTAGCCCACTGGGTAGCAATCCTTATGAAAATGTGGCCTGGCAACTACTTCTTCAGGAACTTCAGGCACAAATACTAAAGACCTCCAAAACAAAGTTCTTGCCACCAAAGTCCTTGGGCCCTGTCAAATGATATAACTGATAGGATTTGACTGGCGGAACTGATATTAAATACAATGCATTATCATCTGCTTTGCTATTGTGCCCTATCGACCATGGGACCTTTCCATTTTACTTTGATGTTGAAAAGTGCTATATGTATTGTCTCCCTGCATTAGTATGTGTACCCTTTGAGAGGAAGAACTTTTTACTTTTTATTTAAATCTCAAGCACTTATATAGCACAGTGCTTTCTACATAACACTTAATAAATGCTTTTTCATTTATTCATCCAGTCTTCATGATAAAAACATACCCACACACACTAAACTAAAAACCAGGGGTAGAATTTAGTCTAAAGTGCTGTAATTTAATGAGTCCCTAAAGACTAGATTATCTTCATTTTGAAGACTATACTTAGGACTTTCCCACACATAAAGGGGCCAGTGGCTAGAGGATTAGTAAAACTTTAGGTTAGCTTCACAACACGAAGCTCATCTTCCTGAGGCATTAACAAGTTTCAACTCAACTTCTACCCTCAACTGGATCAGAAATTATTTCCATCTGGAATTACCATACGGTAATACCTTACGGATATGGCTGTTTTTGTTCCTGAGGCAATGATCTTGCAGTTTGTCAAGTTAGTAAAAGGATTGTATCTAATGGTTTTGCTCCTTTCCTCAAGGCTAATTTGATTTCCTGCACTTTTGCTAGAGAGCTAGTGTTAGAGAATTTCTGTATATTATTGTAAATTCCTTGCTGGATTGAATGGATTAGCTCTGTTTGGCATTTCAATTGGATGGATTCATGTGGAGTGTTTGAAATAAAACCTCTTTCATTTCCTCAGGGAATTCTAGGTACCTTCCATTGTCCTTGAAATCCCTACTACCCTATTCTATAGAAATTTTTTGAGGCCAAGTACACACTCAATACCACAGTGTAACTGATTCCTATTATGGTCAATAGTAGGCCTCTAAAAGGAGGAAAGTTCATCTTTTTTCCATTTCTAAATGATATAGCTAAAGAATAAATAGTACAATTATCTAGAGTCTGATTAAACAAACAGACAAACAAAGATTTGGACTAGCCCTAGCTTTTAAAAGGCTGGATTACTGCTGCTTACAGGATTTTTTTTGTTTAAAAAAAAATTACATTACATCCTGAGGATAACTAACACAACATCGATGCTCACAACTTAATAGGCATTTCGGAACAATGTCAAGCTACTTCCTTGTAGTAGGTCAGAAAATGTTCATGACTGCCAGCCTGCAGGTTATATCATCAAGAGGTTAGGGGATAGGACTTTGATGGTTTAATTCTACCTTTTAAATCTGAATTTACTTTAAGGTCAGGTAGTCTAGGTTCCCTAAATTATCTCTTCTATTGTTTTACCACCTGTTTGCCTACTCCTTGGTAGTCATTCTCTCCACTTTACTCCTATTATTTCATCCTCACTTCTCACTTTCTGTGCCTCAATGTTTTCCTCAGCACATTCCCTCTGTTCTAACAATCCACTCCTAGACAGTCAATCAGTCAACAAGCATTTATTAGGCACATATATATGTCAAGCACTGTGCTAAGCTATGGGGACACAAAGAAAGGCAAAAATAGGGGCAGCGAGGCACTGGATGAAGCACTGGCCCCAAAGTCAGCCAAACACTTGACACTTACTAGCTGTGTAACCCTGGGCAAGTCACTTAACCCCAATTACCTGAAGAAAAAGAAAAGGCAAAAACAGCTCCTGCCCTCAAGGAACACACATTCTAAAGGAGGAGACAATGGGGTGTGTAAAAATTATATAGAAAGTAGATGGGAAGTAAGTGATCTCAGGGGGAATAGCACACTAGCAGCTAGGTGGATTGGAAAAGACCACCTGAAGACAGTGGGATTTGAGATAAAAGGCAGAAAGGAGGATAAGCATTCTAGGCATGGGGAAGAAGCCAGGGCAGAGAAGTGAGATGGAAGATGGAGTGCTGCGTACAAAAACAGCAAGTAGGCCAGAAGAGAGGGACCACAGAAGGTGTGAGGAGGAGCAAAGTATAAGAAGACTGGAAAGCGAGAAAGGAGTCAGGTTGTTAAGAGCTTTAAATGACAAATACAGGGCTTTATATTTTACTCCAGAGTAAAATGGAGACACATGGGCAGACCTATACTTTAGGAAAATCACTTTAGCTAAATGGATTAGAATGGGGAGAGACTGAAGGTTGGAAGAACAATTAGAAATCAACTACAACAGTCCAATTGTGGTGATGAGGGCATGAACTAAGGTAATGGCTGAGTAAGTGGCAAAAAGGGGACATATATAGATGTTGTGTAGATAGAAACAACAAGATTTGGCAAGAATTGGATATATGGGGTAAGTGAGAATGAGGAGATGAGGGTAGGAGCCTGGGTTACTGGAAGGATGGTAGTGCCCTGAACGATACTTGGGAAGAGAAGACTGTTTTGCACATGTTGAATTTATGATGTCTATGTAATATTATCCACATTGAGATGTCTAAAACATGGCCAATGATGGAATGGAATTCAGGACAGAGAACAGAGCTGGACATATAGATCTGGGAATCATCTGTATAGAGATGACTGAACCTACGGTAACTGAAGAAATCATCAAGTCAGATATTGTAGAGAGAAAATAGAAGGCCTAGGAGAGAGCCCTGAGGGACACCTACAGTTAGCAGGTATGACACAGTCAGCAAAGGACACTGAAGAGAGGTCAGACATTTAGGAAGATCAAAAAGGAACACTCAAAAACCTGGAGAAAAAGTATCCAGGAGGAGGAGATGAGCAAGTGTCAAGTACCGCAGAAAGGCAAAGGAGGAGGAAGACTGAGAAAAGACATTAGATTTGGCAATTAAGAGATTACTGGCATATTATAATGAAAATAATACATAAAATACGTATGTGTACTTTGTACTTTTTCAAATTGGTTTCACAGGTATCATCTCATTTGAGTCTTATAGCAACTTCATATCTGAGGTAGGCAAAACAGATATAATCCTAATTCTACAGATGAGAAAACTAAAGCCCAGAAAGGGGAAGATAGATAAGATAGTTGGAATTACAATCTACATCCCATTTCCTAGTCTATTGCTTTTTCCACAGTCCTGAAACATACAGCTACTTTCCCTTTACAGAGTCTTACAATTTCCTAACATTATATCTGGTCTGAGTTACTCTATTTAAAACTAGCCACTTTTCCCTTTTATACCTGTTTCCTTCCGGAAAACAGTTCTGTACAATCAAGTGAGATAAGTATATTAAATCATTTTTAAAATGATAAGACACTACATAAATTAATAAGTATTATTATTATTATTCAGCCAACTGCTATAGTCCTGAATATAGTTTTCTATGCTGCTGGGCTGTGGTTATGCCAGTCAGAATAGTCTCTGAAAGTTTAACAAGAATAGCCGAGTAATTATATAGTACAGCTAACTCATTATTCCTGAAGGGTTTTTGCAAAGGTAGGGGTAGTTATGTGTGTGTGATAACATCCCAGATGACGAAGTTCTTACTCTATCTGTTACTGAGCAAATTAATTTAAGCAATAGACGGAATTTAGACCAGAGGTTTTACACTTCCAATTAGAGGCTAGAAGGATATGATTACAAACATTAACAAGTCAAAAAGGAAAAGGATTATCTAGATTTATGAGAAGCTTTTCCGTTGATATTTATGAAGTACTGTTTGATAATCTATCTTTAATCCATATGCAGTTTTTTCTTCTTGCATCTTTATCCCCTAAGCCTCTAGGAAGACTGAGGGATTATGATGACTGATTAGACTTTGTTTCATTGTAAAAGACTCCTATAACAGTGTTCTTCCATTTCCTTCTCTAATTATGCTTTGTTTGCATTCCCTGCCTCTTCCCTCCTGCATCTTCCTGTAGACCTCCTACTCCTTTTTCCCCCTGTGTAAACTAATACTTTTCAGATTAATTCTAATCTCGATGATGGAAAAGGTCTGCCAGAAATTTCAAATTAAAGATGAATTTTAGGAATGCTGCGATTTCACTAGAGTAGATATTTCTGCTGACACAGATGTCACTATGACTTAGTAGATGGACTTTGAGAGCTGTTGCAGCCAAAATATTTATCACCTTGCCATCAACTTTGGATGAACTTTTCTGGACTTGGCTAGATTCATTCTTGGACACAAGATATGCAAGCTATTATTAGGTGGATATTGAAAGCTTTTCCAGATTCATAGAACCTTCCAGGGCTTATGCATCTGCTAATCTAGCTGTCAATAACTCAGGGTCACCTCCACATTATGATGAAGCATAAGAATAAGACTTTAGCAGAAAATTTTAGTAATAAATTTACTTTAATGGTAACAATTCTATATCTAAGTCATCTTAGTAATTTAGAAAATACCAGCTGGATTAAGGAGCACTGCCAGAGTTCCCTTGATTATCCTGTTGTTGTTATTTCAGTTGTGTCTGACTCTTCATGACCCCATTTGGAGTTTTCTTGGCAAAGGTACTGGAGTGGCTTGTGATTTCCTTCTCCAGCCCATTTTATAGATGAGAATCTGAAGCAAACAGGGTTGAGTGATTTAGCCAGGATCATACAACTAGTAAGTGTCTGAGGCTGGATTTGAACTCATGAAGACAAGTCTTCCTGACTCTAGGCCCAGCGCACTATCCACTGACCCACCTAGTTGCTCCCCCTTGATTACCTACTTCAACAGTAAAGATTGATCACAAGTGGAACATTTCAAGCAAATTTTTAAATAAATTTATCTACACTGAGCTACATAAATGCCAGTTTTGTTTACTATAATATTGGACTTCAGAGAAGAAAAGCTTGCAACCAATCAGGCTGGTTACCAGGAAGGTTACTGAGAAGTCTCCAAGATTTTTTCAACTGTGTTACTCAAAATCCAAAACCTCACCATAAATTTTGTGTCCCCCTTTGACAGAGTATCTGTGATGAAGTGGACTTTCTGTAGTTGTTCTACAACTTGATGCAGCAGCCTGGGCTACAGGACCAAAATTAGTGAAACAAACAAAAGAAAAAGAAAAGGTTAAAAGTTAATGAATTAAAAATCATCTTTCCGAAGACCTACAAAAGAACATCTCGCATTCTTATTTTCTTCATTAAATATCTTTTTCTCCAGTAAAAACTGATATAAGTAAATGAAATATATTTTTAGGAAAGACAGTTGCTCATTAAAAAAAAATTATCAAATCAGGAAGTATACACAATTCATTAATATTTTTATTTGAATAAATCATATTAATAAACCAGGTCATGTTTAAAGTACACATTTCCCAAAACAAATTTAATATATTTGAATCTCTTGTGGAGGGCAATGGCATTTTTCATAGAATCACATAATTCGGAGTTGGAAGGGCTCTCAATGCCACAGTCCACTAAAACACCCAGATCTTTGTAAAATTGCTATCTAACTATGTCTTCTCTATTTTACAAAGTCGTTTTCTTGAATTCAAATATAAAACTTTACAATTATCCCTTCAATGCAAACCAATGTTCTAGGCTATCAAGATTGTCATGAAGCCTGTAATTCCCATGTGGTTAGCTATACCCAGGTTTATGTCATTATGTCATCTGCATTTTCATTAATACCAACTTTGTTTTAACTGAAAAATCCTCCTCTCATGAAAAACTATGATATTTACTACTAAATCCTGACAGTCAATCAGCAATGGAAATACTTTACCAAAACTTATCCCTCTCAAAGTTCAATTGCCCTTTTCACAGCTTGTTGGGGGAAAAGATATTTTTCCTAATTTCCTTGTCTTCCTCGTCATAGAACTCAGCACAAGAAACTTCTCCTCAATGAGTGTCTTGTCATGAATAAGACCTACTATAACTACTCAAATGCCAACAAACACAAACAAGCATGAATACTGCTATGAGAAGCTAACGACTTAACTGATGGATTTAGTAAAGCTACCTGTTTAGCTGACTCAGAAGTGAAGCTAGGATGGGTGAGGAGAATATCCATATCTCCACTTGACTCTGCACCTGTGAATATAAATACCAATAAATTAAATTCTTAATACAAAGTTATGAAATCAGGTTGACGTGGAACCTGGTTGATGACATAGGAAGATCTTACTTTTTTGCTTAACTTTCTATTTCACTGTTCTTCATATTCAGAGCAAGTTAAAAGATCTTAACTGACTTAACTATATGGGTGTAAATACTGATGCTGTTTATACAAACAAGTTATTTCAATGTATTAGAAAATGCATCTATGGTTTAAGCTTCAAAATAGAAAACCTTAATTAACTGGAACATTCATATATTTTGGATAAATTAATGTTAACCAAAAAACCTTTGTTCAAACCTTATGGTTGGAAATTTTTCATAAATATATTGGTACACTTTCCTGTCCTGGTAAGTACAGCATTGTGAACATAAGCTTTTTTGGTGACTGAGAATCTTCATCCTAAACATCAATGAATGATCTTTGTCCAGTACTGTAAACAAGGAAGAGATTACATTGAATATGCACTGATTCTAGGACACATGCTAGATGTTGCTTTTTAAAATAATTTTCTCCTATCACTTTGTCTTCCTACCATTTGCCCTGTCTCCTGAAAATACTGAATTCCCTTCATGCCCACCAAATTTAAAACCACTAAGGATTCTGGTCCATAGATACTTGCTGTAGTTATTTTATTTTAAAGTCTACAACTCCAGGGGGAAAAGATAATGAAGACAGAATTCTTTCCTAACTAATGACAGGCAAATAAGTCTGTTAAATGGGCACCTGACTATATGTCCAGGGTGGGTGCCTAACTGGAAAGAGAAACACTCTTAGTGAATTCACCCGCATTCTCTCTCAGTAGTGTACCATGGGAAGAACAGAGATGAGCTGCTCTCCCTAATTTTAGTATTTCTAGCCCCTTTTCTCAATTGTTGCTTCTAAGTTTTAACTCTAAGACAAGGAAGCCATAGTATTAATCTTTCTGGTTTCCCCTAATCTAGTATGGGAGAACTGCAATTGCAATTGCAATTGCCAATAGTACTTCTGACTACCCAACTTCTATTTCTTAGGTAAAAGTGGCTGAATATGGTCAAGTCAGTTTTCTAAGATTATTTTCATAGATTCTGTGAAAGCTATCACAATACAACAAAAACAAGTTAACTGTTCCTTGAATCTAACTAACTTAGATAATAATCACCCAGAAACAAATGCACATTTCTTCAAAACAATACTACTGGGTTTTAATGACTTCGTTGGGGTTCACAATCTTAGCCCTTATAGGGAAATCCAATTATTATATGACATTACAGGACTAGGAATCACTCACCTCGTCGGAAACTTCCACAGACTGTAGCAATATATTTTGAATCAACTTTCTTAATTTCATTCAGTACAATATCCTAAGCAAGAGGGGGAGGAAAAGGCAAATCAAAATCTAAAAATGCTCTGTTTTATTTTAGTCACTTTTCCCTCAAACCATTAGAATACAATAAAATAATCTCTTACTTGCATTTGTAACATTTCTTCCCTGGGAATTCTCTTCTCAAAGTCTTCAAAATATCTACAACAACCACAAAAAAATATTCAAAACAGTGAGCTTCAATTGTCCTTAAAATTGAACACTGAAAGTAAGTGATGTCTCATTAAAAGACTTTTCAGCAACCAAATCTCACATAAAAATAAAGCTTCATTATGAACTAGCTAAATAATAGCAACTTGTTTCTTAACCTCAATTCCTAAGATGGAGCCAAAACCTTAAGCGCTATAACAATACAGAAAACCTTATCTATACTTAGTGACAGGTAAATATTATGTTCTGACTCACCTTCTAAGAATGAAATGAATGAATTCAAGTCAATAAGTTTTTTACAAATTAAATCGTTCTCTGCTGGTAATCCAGAGAGTTACAGCTTCTATTTTCCTGAATCTGCATGTTTGTTACGCCAATTGGCTTCACAAAGGCACTAATTAATTAATATGATCCCTTAGGACAACCAGATTCTTTAGAATATTTCAGATTATTGGATAAAAGCATGGAAAGTAATGACCTAACAACATTGGTCTCTTCCTGGAAGAAAACCTAGGAAAGGTTAAGTTTAGATAGAAGGATATTCATTTAACTCATAGATATGTTTAGATAAAGGAATGACATAATATTCTAAACTGAAGTATTCTATGGTTAGAAAGATTACTGTACAATATGAAGTATCCCTATCCCAAGAAGGGGAAATTTGAGAAGGCTGACAACACTTTCTAAAAATAGTTTCCACTTTTTAAAGAGAGTATAAACATAAAATTAAGCCTTTCTAAAAGCATAGAGAACCAAGAAAAATTTAGTCACTAATGCTGACTATAAGAACAGTTAATATTATACAGTGATTTAAAGTTTTTGCTTTCTTTACAACTCTTGTGAAGTAGGGAGTATAAAAATTACTTTCCCCATTTTACAGATAAAGAAACTAAGGCTCAGACAGGTGAAATGACCTGCCCAGGGTCACATTATTACGAAGTGTCAGGGAGTCCAGACTCAAATCCAGGTCTCCTTACTCAAAAAAGTTAAGTGATTAAGTTTCCTTTCCATTAGATCAGTCTGCTCCTCCTACAATGTGATATAGGGGAAATTTAAGTCAAATCACAAAACACTTGTTTAAATGCCTGTTATATGCAAGGTACTGGAGAAACAAAGATAAAAATAAAACAATCTCTGCCTTATAGTAGTTAAACGTTACTGGGAAGTCAGGAGATACAAGTAAATTAAGACACTAAGAAGAAGCAGAACATAGACAACTGGGAGCTGGGATAGCTTCATGGAAGGAACATAAGGGAAAATAAGGATTCAGAAGCAGAGTTGATGAATACATTATAGGAATGAGAAGACTGCCTGAGTAAATACATGAAGACAAGAGACATGAATGTCAAGTTCATGGTACAAACAGCTTGTAGTCAGACTTGAGCGGAATATAGAGCAGATGAAGGAGAGTAATATGGAGTAAGTCTGGAAAGGCAGGCTGACACTAGACTATGAGATGGTCTTACAGTCAGGCTAAGGAGTTTGTATTTTACTCTAGAGAACTGTGCCTCAGGAAAATTATTTTGGCAAATGTGCAGAGGTCATACTGGAGCAAAGGGATCCTAGAAGCAGAATTCAATTACAAGGCTATCAAAAGAGTTCAGATGAGAAGTGATGATATCCTGAACTAGGGTGGTAGCTGTGTAAGTGACATGTAAAAGGCAATACCACAGATGTTGCAGAGGTAGACTTGGAAGGCCTCGGTAACTGCTGGTCACTGATTAGGAAGAAAACTGGAATATAATGTGTCAAAGAAGCCAACTGAGGAAAAAAACATCTAAGAGAATGGAGCAGATAGGGGCAGCTAGGTGGCGCAGCAGATAGAGCACCGACCCTGAAGTCAGGAGGACCTGAGTTCAAATCTGGCCTCATACCAAACTTGACACTTACTAGCTGTGTGACCCTGGGCAAGTCAATTAACCCCATTGCCTAGCCAAAAAAAAAAAAAAAAGAGAGAGAGAACGGAGCAGTTAAATGTCAAAAGATGCAGAAAGACCAAGACGAATGAGGACTGAGACAAGGTTACTGGACTTAGAAGAGAAGAAATTATTGTTAACCTTCCAAGACAATGATGGAAAAAGCACTGAACTTGGAATCTGAGGACTTCAGACTCTACTATTTACTAGTTATGTTTACTAGTTACTATTTACTAGTTTACTAGATGTAAGAGAAAAGGCCTTTAACCTTGCAAAGCCTCTGGAGATGATGAGACTTGCATTATGCACCTCCTAAGACTGCTTTAAGTGTTCTATGAAATGTAAAGACCTTATAAATGTGAGGTATAATTGTTCAACACACTTAACTAATATTTGAGTAACTATAACTTATTTCCTTCCCATACTGCTATTAAACTTTTCACGTTCATGCCTTGTCATTATATATGCCAACCATTATACATAAATACCGCACAACATACACAATACCTTTCAAGATTTGGTATTTTTCTGTGTGGGTGGGTACTCTAGCCACTGATCCAGACTACACACCCTCCACAATTTTATAGATGGCCTTACCCAGAATTACCATGCCTGAATAATTCATCATTATGCAGTCAGGCTAATGATAAGCCCCTCTAAACTCAGGCTGGTTCTTGGATAACAATCTTACAATTTTATCACTGAGACCAAAAGTGAATGTCTTTTCAGTTTGATAGCACCTATCAGAGATTAGCATTTATGAACCAAGGTAATATCAACGCCATGATAAGATATCAGAGGGATTTTAGTGAAGGAGAATACATATTTATTTGAGAGAATATAAATATATATATGTATACGCATATACATTCTATATATCCTACAACACAGCCTTTCTCTAATGACTCAACAAGACATGGGTTCCTGAAAGTAAGTTACCTCAATGAATTGTAAGCTTTGGAAGATCCTACCAAGCTGGAAAGGCTTCAAGTGTCCATGTGGCAAAAGAGACTGTCACGTTAAAACCACTCTAAATTCAGGGAGATTCATCACCAAAAGGCATGAAGAGGTTATAACTGATGTGGGCAGAAGAAGTACTTAACACTGGCTTAAATATGAGTCTTTTGAAGTATGTAAGTATATGTTTGTATCCATTTGTATATGTAGCTAAATCTATGAAAATACTGGAATGTATCTAACAGGACACAGTAACAATACTGGGCATTTCTGCAATGAAAAATTAATTGATCTCTATTAACTCTGGAGAGATTTTACTGAAGTCTCAAAGAGCAGTTTTGAAATTAGCCTTAAAATTTCAAGTGTCAACACAAAAATAGTATCTCACCTCAGCCCAATTCGCTGATGATGGTTCAATTTGTGTTCATTTTTCCTAAGATCTACATAGGAAATAGAAAAAACTGTGAGAAGTAAAATTTAACACTTTTGAAAAATTACTTCGCTTTAAAATAAGAACCAAAATATTAGTTCATTGAAATGATCTTTCAAAAGCTTATCCGAAAAGAAATTAAATATAAAAATACTTTGATGAGATTAAGGATTAGAAATTTCATAACCATACTACCTCAAACTGCTGCTCTTATGATGGATATGCATTAACTACATTGAAGTTCTGTAACATAATTTCATGAAATTAGCCAAGTGTTAGGCTAATTCCTCAGGGTACAGTACAGAACAGCACCACATGGAACCTGTATGGAAATTACTTCTTATCTCCTGGGATAAACAGTTTGAACTGTCAATTGTATGTCTTGACAGAACACAAATAGGTTCAATATAACATTCTTTAATCTAGTACCACTGGCTCTGAATTAAATTTGAACAATGATGTAGCAATATTAATATGATTCAAAAGCTAATTGATAAACCCCTAATCTGATGGATAAATAGATGCAAGAGAATAATATAATGGAGAAAATTAAGCACTTTCAGACCACCTAAAGCAAATCAATATACCTAACAATCACAGATTCAAGGTAGTCACATAATATAGTTGAGTCTTCATATGAACTGTGGTAAATTAAAAAAACCCAACACTTTTGTATGCACAAAAACTACAAAATAATGACTACATGCAGCAATAAATGAAAAGGATTTCAGGATTTCCAAAAGTAGTTGGAAGGGATGGAGAAAAGGAACTGCCACTGAAGTTCGTTGGAAAATCCACCCTTCTACACTGGCTTATTGCCTCCTGGCTTCAAACATACTCAGACTCCCCATCTTTTAAAAAAGGAAAGAAACAGAAAAAGAAAAAAACAAACAAACCTTGCTTGAGTCTTACTTGTTCCAATCTCTTTTCTTCACTGTGAAACTCCATGAATAGATGGTCTATACCCATTTCCTTATTAATCATCTCCACCTACAACCTTGTTTCCTCATCACTCTAAAACTATTCTGTTAAGAATCAATCTGGCTAAAACAAAACCTTCTTCCCCACTGTTTCTCACTCTCCTTATCTTCTCAGGAATTTGACACTGTTGACCATATTTCTTTTCAAAATCTCCTCCTCCTTTGCCTTTCTAGCTCTCCTTCTTTTGAATTGCTCTTTCTTTTTCCTTTTCTGGATCCTTATTCAAACATCTAACTATGGGTTCTCTGTTCTTTTCTTTACCCTTCCTCCTTCAGGGAGTTCATTTATTCTGACTTTGCCTATCATCATAAGCACACAACTAACTAACTGTTTAAAATTTATGAACGACTTTCTTCAGAACAACCCTACAGATAGGGCAAGTAATATTATTCTCATTCTACAGAGGAGGAAATGGAGACTTAACAAGTTAAGTGATTTGCTAATGCTAATAGCCACAAGTTACAAAATTAATCCCTGGGTCTTCTGGCTCAAAGTCTAGTTACTCTTTCTACTACACTGTACTAATTCTCACCTCTATGTTGGTGATTCCCAAAATTACAATTCTAGTCCTGGCCTGTGCACCAGATCTAATATTCTAAAATGACCATTAGGACATCTCTATTGGGTGTCCTCAGCCACCTCATTTAAAAGGTTTCAAACAAAGCACATTACCTTTCTCTTTCAAAACTATTCCCCTTTTCAACTTTCTTATTTCTGTCAGTGAGTTGTACATTCTTCTATTCACTTAAGCCAAATACCCTGGAATCACCTTTGACTCTTTCCTTCCTTCTGTCATTAAGACATGTCATTCCTTTCATTAAAATGCTTCTTGAAATAGTTTTTTCCTCTCCTATCCCTATTAGTTCTTTCTTAAAAAATTTTTTTTAAAATTCACATTTATCTTCTTCCCCAACAAAAAAAGAAATACCAAATTCTTATAACAAATATAAGCAGAAAATAAATTCCTGCATCGACTGTGTCCAAAAATATCAGTAACATTTTGCATACTGAATCCATCACCTTTTTATGAGACAGTGGGACTTCCCCAACAGTCCACTGGATTTGTGGTTGGTTATAGCATTGATCAGTGCTTTCAGAGTTGTTTGTCCCTACAATGTTGTGATTTTAGACACTGTTCTCCTGGTTCTGCTTACTTCACTGTTCATCAGTTCACACAAGGTTTCTCTGAGCCCTTCTCTTTCACAATTTCTTATGGCACAGTAGTATTCCAATACATTCGTAGACTACAATTTGTTCAGCTATTAGCCAACTGAAGGATATCCCTTTAGTTTCCAGTTATTTGCCACTACAAAAAGAGCTACCATAAATATTTCTGTACAACAGGGTCCTTTCCCTATTTTTTGGATCTCTTTAAGGTATAGCCCTAGAGTAGTAATGCTGGATCAAGGGGTATATATAGTTTAGTGACTGGGGGAAGGGGGAGTACAGTTCCAAATTATTTTCCAAATAGCTGAAGTAATTCACAGTTTCATTAATAATGCATCAATGTGCCCATTTTCTATTTGTCATTATCATTTTTTTAGTCATCTTTGCCAATCCAATCAAGGTGAGGTAGAACTTCTGGTCTTGCTTTACTTTGCATTTCTAATTATTCTTTTGGCTAGTGATAGCTTGCATTTCTTCTTTTGAAAACCGCCTGTTCACATAATGACTATTTATTAACTGGGGATCCACTACCACTACTATCTCCCTTGCCCAAGTTTCTCTCACCTTTTTCTAGATTAGTATGACAACCTCAAATATATTTCTCTGTCTTCTAGTCTTTCCCCTCTCCAAAACATCCAACCTATCTCTGGTCAGATTAACATCCCTAAAATATCCCTTTTATCATGCTACTTTGCTGCTCTAGAATCTATGTTGTTCAGTCATATCCAACTCTTTGTGACTCCAATTTTCTTTGGGGTTTTCTTGATAAAAATACTGGAGTGGTTTGCTATTTCCTTCTCCAGTGGATTAAGACAAACAGAGGTTAAGCGACTTGCCCAGGGTTACATAGCTGTCTGAGGCTGAATTTGAACTCAGGTCTTCTTGAATCTAGCACTCTATCTACTGAAACACTAGCTGCCTCCAAGGCAAACAGAGAGATTAAGTGACTTGCCCAGGGTCATCCAGCTAGTAAATATTGGGGGCCATTTTTTAACTCAGTTCCTCCTAACCACAGACCCAGCATTCTATCCACTGAGTTATCTACCTGCCTCTCTAAACCTATAACGGCTTCTAAATCATCAAATCCAAACTCGGTATTCAAGGTTCTCAGTAATCTGGCCTTATCCTCTCTAACTTTAATTCATAAAATTCCCAAATACAAACTGTAGGTTTTACCTTCATACCTTTGTTCATAGTCTTCCCATATTAAAACACCCTCTCTACACTTCTATATACCTAAATTCTGTTTGTTTTTTAAATACTTATCCCCTTTTCCTGGAAAACTCCAGCTCATAAGCATCGCTCTCTTCTAAATGTCTATAGCACTGAATTTCTATAATCAGTTCTTCATAGTTTAACTATTAACTACAATATTGTTTTCTAAATGTTCCATGTGTTTTAATCTTGATTCTTCAGTAAGATACTTTTTAGGGTTTTAATAATTTCTCATACCTATCTTCTCTTTTATATACCCCAGAGGCATACATATAGCAGGCACTCAATCAGTATCTGAATAGTTAAAAATGAAAACATGGACATAAACAGTTGCCACGTTCCAAATCGGTGAGCTGAAAAGTACTGTGGAATCTAATTGTGTGTCCTTGTCCAAGCTAAATCATACCCTTGAAAACTATGAAAAGATGCACATTACGTTTAGTGGGTTTCTACATGAAATTTAAAAAAAAGCTTTACAATTATTTGATTCAGGCTCTGGCTTTTAAGTACATTCTTCTGCTATAAACAAACCTAGGATTGTTCCTAGGAAGCAGCAATTTCTCCAGTAACCATACCTCTTATGGAGCCTTTTTTCACATATAAACCTTAATTCTATAATGATCTGTAAAGGTCTAGCAATCCTGAAAATATTATACAAAGAAAAAAGGCAACTTACAACCTTAAAAACTAACCCAAAAATACTATAAATCATCCCATTTCCTTTATTAAAGGAGAAAGAAGCAATTTTTTCCAGGTTTAAACTTAGGAAATATGTAAACAGAAATTACATTGGTTAATAAGTTTTACTGCCAAATTAGTTTCTTTCCTGTGAGTTATAAGTTTACATATATCTAAATACACATGAATACTACACCTTAGATCTCGGTAGTAGAGCTACAGCCATAGTTTATCGTTTGTGCAACACAGGTTATAGGGTTTTTTTGGGTTCCATGTAATACAAATGGCCTTTCCTAAGACTAAATTTAGTTTACTACTATGATCAAGACAATGATCCAAGACAATTCCACAGGACACATGATGAAAAATCCTATCTATCTCTAGAGAGAACTTATGAACTCTGAAAGCAGATTGAAGCATACTTTTTTAAACTTTATTTTCATTGTTTCATTTTGTGTTTTCTTTTGCAACATGGCTAATACGAAAATATGTTTTACATGACCTCACACATATAACTGATATTAAACTGTATGCCTTCTCAAGGAGGAGGGTGAGGAAAGGGAGGGAAAGTATTTGGAGCCAAAATTTTTTTAAATGCTTGTTAAAATTTTTTACATGTAATTGGGAAATATTTAATGAAATAAAAATAATTTTTAAAAATTTAGCTTACAAATGATGACTAATAATAATTTACACTCACCTTCCAATGTTTTAATTCCTTCATCTACAAGCTTCCTAGCAGCCGATGGACTGCAAAGAAAGGAAATCATCAACTACACGTGAAAAACAAAAACTTTATGTTCTTGAAATAGAATGCTATATAGTTATTATGTCCTCATAAACAACTGAACCTGAGTTGCTATTTAAGCTAAAGAGTGTTACTACAATAATTTATCATTTACTCTACATTAAGTAACACAGTCATGAACCTGAAATTGAAAAAGGCATGTTGGACCAGTTATCACAAAGTCTATGCTTCTTATTCCACAGGATAATTATGGAGGCACTAGCTGGCCCCTATCCTGTATTAGAACAACAGAACATAAACTGCTCACCAAAAGAAGTGACAGCTGATAGCAGGAGGAAGAAATTCAACTCAATTCAACAA
Source organism: Phascolarctos cinereus (assembly GCF_003287225.1). Classification (NCBI taxonomy): domain Eukaryota; kingdom Metazoa; phylum Chordata; class Mammalia; order Diprotodontia; family Phascolarctidae; genus Phascolarctos; species Phascolarctos cinereus. The sequence goes on along the minus strand of NW_027555625.1, from coordinate 135,308,780 downwards.
ATATTTATTAAGCATCTTCTATGTGCAAGGCAAGGCCCATACCAGAAGGTGGGGGATAGGAAAGTATAACAGTCCTTGCCCTCATGGAACTTACATTTCCCTGGGGGGTGGGGTTTATAATGTGTATGCAAGTAAATATAACACAAAGTAAGAAGTGAAGGGGCAAAGGAGAGATCAAAATTTTAAAGGGAAGTTCAGGGAAGGAAAGCTCACTAAAACGTCAGAGAGTTGGAAGAGGAAGATGACCAGGGAAAGCTTAAAGGAAGAAGTGGCATCCAAGTGAAGCTTTGAAGGAAGATAAGGACTTTAAAAGGCACAGATAAATAGGGAGTATATTTCAGGCACACAGAACACTGGTGTGGATAAAGGCAGAAGACAGAATGCTGAATTCAGAGAATAGCTAGTAGTCCAGTTTAGCTGGAATAGAAAGTGAAGAGGAATAATGGGAAATAAAGTAGACACAAATATTATCAATGTACAATAGTCTCGGGTCATTTACTGGGGAGGAAAAAAGCATTTTATACCTTAACAGTCCTTAAGGGCACCACGACTGTGTTTTACAATAACTCAAAATTCACAATGGCAAGGCAGTGGTAATATAAAAAGCACTAAAATGGAGTCTAGTCCCAGCTCACTAGTTATGTGACCTTGTGCATATCACTGCATCTCTATGAACTTCATTTTCCTCATCTATAAATTGATAGGGCTGAAATAGATCAGTTCTTAACTTTTTTTCCCCCATCATGGAATCCTCTGACAACCTGGTGAAGCCTATAGATCTCTTCTCAGAAAAGAGTTTTTAAATGTATAAAATAGGAAACCAAATGATAAATGAGAAAACAAAGGGAACCAATAATATCGAAATACAGTTATTAACACACTAAAAAAAAGTTCACAGATTTCAAATTAAAACCCCCTGGACTAGATGGTCATAGAATCATAGATTTAGAGCTGGAAGGGAATGTAGAAGTCATCCAGTTTCATTATAAATCCATTTAAAAGATGAGGAAACTGAATATCAAAGAAGTTAAGTGACTTTCCTAAGGTCACACAAGTAGTAAAAAAGCAAAGTTGGATTTGAACCCAGGCCTCAGATATCTTCCATCCAGTGTTCTTTCCAATCTCCTATAGTGTCACTTCCTAGAACATGATATAGCTGTAAGTAGAGTGTAGTCATTAAGACCAGGTTAACATAATCGGTGCATATACACCAAATATGCACTGTTCAAGACAGGTAAGCACATATTTTAGTAAGATGTCTATTAAAAATAGTTAAAAGTTTTGTCTTTTGAAATCTGGAAGAATATTTCATTCTGTGAAGATAAAATGGGCATTCCTATATTATTATTTCATTGCTATATTTTACTTTGCTCAGTGTCAACAAGGCCTACTTTGATACAAAATTAAAAGGTTATGTAGACTAAACAAAACAAACTGGCACAGTATAATTTTAAAAGAATTTCTTACCCAATACCACTAACTCGTGTCAGGAAATTGATGGATGAACCTGTATCATCTTCCCTAATCTTCAAAAAAGAAAAAAAAAAGGCACATGTGAATCTGGGTTGCCTTTAAAACTAATATGATTTCATTTAAGTCATCAGCTAGTTAACAGATGTGTATAGCCATTTCAGGTGACATCTTTAGATCTGCAGAGAGAAAATATTAAAGTATAATGGATAATATAAGTAACTTTCTAAACTGGCAGAGCCAGTTATAGAACCTCCTAAAGATTTCCTATCTTCACTTTATCCAATTTTATACAAAGAATCAGAAGAGACAAAGCTACCGATTAGAATAAGACTTCTGAAATAAAGTTGCAAAGCTATTTGAGGTACACAGTTTCCTTCACTTAGCTAGTTCTTATATTCTCTCCTCTGGAATAACAACGAGAATATGGAACTCATCGGATCACAGCAGCTGAACCCATCTCTTAAAACAATAAGTAAAAAGTGAATGTTTTATTAGAATGATAAACATTTTAAAAATATAATGTTCTTAATGGATTTCATTATCAAGTAACATCTCTCTTCTTTAGTAATCTTATTAATATTTTTATGAGACATCACTAATATGAATACATCATAAAAGTATAAAAAATTATAAGCAAATCAAATAAGGATTTACCTTTTCCAGTTTACGTAATTTTCCAGTAGTTAAAAACTCATCAATCTTCTCAGCAATTTTTGTTCCTACTCCATCCTAAATCGGAAATAAAGATTAATCAATAAGCATTTACTAAGCACTTACTACATGCTAGGCAGTGTACACATAAATAAAATATGAAACCTTTGGAGTCTACTACATTAACTAAAAGTAAAATAAAAAGCAAAAAAAGAAAATGAGTGACCATCACCTGGAAAGTCTTGAAATAAGGGATAGGTAAAAACACTGCTCCAATTAAAAATATCTCCTCTGAGGGGTAGAATATTTAAATATGCCATCAAAACACACAGTTATTAAAAATGGAGTAAACAGATCTCCTGAATTAAATATTAAATCAATTTCTCAAGCTCACTGGAGGTAAGTCTAAGTTACTATACAACAAATAATTAAAGGCTGAAAGAAAGTGAGTAATAGGGAAAAGTTCAAGACTTTTGAGTTTCTGTAGTGGAATACAGATTTTTTTCCCCTCTTAAAACTAAAAATATACTTTTCTCATGTTTGACAAGAGCCTTTCCATAGAGATTAAGTGGAAGGACATGAGCAATCAATTTTCAAAAGAAATACAAAGTGCCAACACATGAAAAAATGCCCCAAATCACTAAGAGCAAGAAGGTAAATTTCTAAGATTCTGAGGTTTTGCCTTTCAGCTATTCCACCGGCAAAGGTAACAAAGATGAAAATGGTGAATTTTGAAGGCTTTAAGGAAACAGGCACACCAATGCACTTCTGGAGCTATGAATGGGTCCACCATTCTGGAAAACAATTTGGAACTAAAATGTATACACCCTCCGACCCAGTGAAATCAAATGAATTAAACCACAAGAAGGTCAAAGACAGAGAAAAAAGTTCCATTAACATATACTATTTTTGACAGAGTATCAAATTAATGGAAACAAAGAGGGAAATAGTTGAACAAATGTGTTACAGAAATTAAACATAGTATCACTGTGCTTAAAGAGCAGACAACTGTGAGGAATTCAGAGGAACTAGGGAAGATTATTTGTATAAACTGATGTAGAGTGAAATAATACACTGAAGGACATCCGAACTCTTTGACATCAGAGGATCAGACAATGAAACACTTCCCTCTTCTTGGCAAAGAGGAGGTGGACTACAGATGCAAAATGAGGCATATCTTGTCAGGCGTGCCAATGTATTCAAAGGATTATCAAATTAGAGCTAGAAGGGACCTTAGAGGCCACCTAGTCCAATTCCCTCAGTTTAATGATAAGGAAACTAAGACCTACAGAGGTTAAGTGACTTGTCCAAGAAAATATGTGGAAAAGCCAGGTTTCTGAGGTCCTCTGACACCAAATTCTGTATCCCTTTCACTGTGCCATGCTGCCTCTTCTAACTAGGGAAAAGAATATTGGGGACAACCTATTTTTATACTTAGAAGCTTTAAATCTTCACTAAAGAGAGAATAAAATGGTTTGCTTTGCTTAATTCTACTTTGTGAGGAAGAAGTACTCTATGGGAGGATGGGGTCAGTCAGAGATGAAAAAGAAGCATGAATAAAACATTAAATACAGCAATGTTCAAGGAAGGGGAAAATGTTTTCCATTCTAACATTAAAAGTTATGAAGGAAAATTAGTCATGCTTTAAAAACTTTAAATTTTCCTAAACATGCAGGTGCTGTCAAATACACTTATCATATAATAGTAAACAGCTCACAGACTCTCAAAACAATAATGAAAAGGGAAACTGCTGTGTAGTTGAGATCTGATGTTTAGATTGTGGATCAACAGGGATGTGGAAGTGGTAGGAGCAGTAGTGATAAGTTTAGCTGACATTTACATAACAGTTTAAAGTCTAAAAATGCTTTGCATCACAATCTCATTTGAGCCTCACGACAACTATGTAATATAAGCACTACAAGTATTATTATTTTCATGTTTGAGATGAGGACAAAGACTCAGGAAGTGAAGTACCTCTGCTCATGGTGGCATAGCTGGTAAATGTCAGAGAAAGAACTTGGAACAGTTTTTTGACTTGATGCCTAGTATTCTATGTACTATGCCAGGGGAACACGATTTTTGTATGACCTAAGGGCTAAGAACATTTTTACATTAAAAAAATTACTGTCTTTTAAAATGTTCAAACCATTCTCAGCTCTTGGGCCCCACAAAAAAAGGTGCCTGCTAGGTTGCTAAGCCCTGTACTGTATTATTATCTATTCCATAAGAGATTTTTGGAAAACCTGTTAGTACTTTTTTTTTTGTTTTTAAGTCTTTTTTTTTCATTTTATTAATTTATTTTTAGTTTTCAACATTCACTTCCATAAGCTTTTGAGTTTCAAATTTTCTCCCCCTCCCTCTCCAAGACGGCACACAATCTGATATAGGCTATACATATATATTCCTACTAAACATATTTTCACATTAGTTATGTTGTAAAGAAGAATTAGAACCAATAGAAGGAACCACAAGAAAGAAGAAACAAAAGAGGAAAAAAAACAGCAAATAGCACGCTTCAATCTGCATTCAAACTCCATCGTTCTTTCTCTGGATGTGGATAGTATTTTCCATCATGAGACTTTTAGAGATATCTTAGATCCTTGCATTGCTGAGAAGGGCTAAGTCTATCAAGGTCAGTCACTGAACAGTGTGGCTGTTACCGTGTACAATGTTCTCCTGGTTCTGCTCACTTCACTCAGCATCAGTCTATACAAGTCTTTCCAGGTGTTTCTGAGGTTCACTTGCTTGTCATTTCTTATAGCACAATAGTATTCCATTACATTCACATACCACTTGTTCAATTCCCCAACTGATGGGCATCTTCTCAATTTCCAACTCTTTGCCACCACAGAAAGAGCTGCTATAAATATTTTTGTACACATGAGTCCTTTTCCCATTTGTATGATCTCTTTGGGATACAGCCCTAGAAGTGCTATTGCTGGGTCAAAGGGTATGCACATTTTTATAGCTTTTTGGGCATAGTTCCAAATTTGTTAGCACTTTCAATTTAAAAAAAAAATCTTTAAAATTAATCTTTGGGTTTTAGCTGATGATATATTAGATGATATATTAGAGTCATTCCAAGAAAAGGGATAGTCTTTAGTTTAATATCTGGACATGATGCAAATTAGGATACTTCTTTACTTTAACTGGTTATACGTCTTACCAGCTTCTTTGCTTCTGCTCCACTCTTTATTTTGCTTGGGTACTTGGCTATCACAGAGGCTGCTTTTCTTCAAAATAAATACACAAATGAAAACCAAAACCAACAAAGTCAGACTTTAAGCTCTTCTATTAGGGAAATAAGACACACTCAAACACCCACCCCTCAATTTCTACCAAAATAACATCATTTCTTCCTCAAAACACAACTTTTATGCCTCTCACATGTGATGCACTAACCCATTTATTAAACCTCCACTGCTCTATCTGTGTAAGTACTGTGTCCACCTTCATGTTTGGAGATGGCTCTAGGAATTTGGTCATAAAGACTAACATAACATTAGCAGTGCTTTTAAAAATGTATTCTAGGGGCAGGTAGGTGGTGCAGTGGATGGAGCACCAGCTCTGAAATCTGGAGGACCTGAATTCAAATCTAGCTGCAGACCAAACACTTGACACTTACTAGCTGTGTGACCCTGGGTAAGTCACTTAACCCCAATTGCCTTTAAAAAACCAACAACTTGAAAGATAGAAAGGAGTAACATTACTTTTAAAAAATGTATTCTAGGGGTAGCTAGGTGGCTCAGTGGATACAGCACCAGCCCTGGATTCAGGAGGACCTGAGTTCAAATCTGGCCTCAGACACATAACACTTACTGGCTGTGTGACCCTGGGCAAGTCACTTAACCCCACTGCCTAGCCAAAAAAAAAAAAGGGGGGGGGAATAAAAATGTATTCTAAGCTTAGGCACAAAACAAAAATAAAAACATGAAACAAAAAGGCCATTTTCAATTTTTTAAAAAGTAGGCATATTAAATTTAATAAGACAGTACAAAAGTCTGGTTTACTTTTCCGTTTGCTTTTAAGCTCTACGTATAATTTTATTTTGTCTCTTTTTTAAACCTAATTGTAGACAATCTATATATTATTATGTATTAATTCATGTAAATTGCTCCTTTATTTCTTTGTATTTGTCATTTCCTTTTTTCTTTTTTTGGCCAGGACCTGTGATTTCATTGGTGTAGGGAACTCCTGTGAAGAAACTCCCTCCACCAATACATATCAACAACTGTTTGGAAACAAACTCAGTGGACTGTCTGTCTCATCACTGTGAGATTAAATGACTTGCAGGGTCTTACAGTATATGCCACAGGCACATACTTCTAAACCCAGGTTTTCCTACCTCCAAAGGCAGCTCTCTAGCCATTAATTCCCTGTCATTTCTTACAGTACAGTAATATTCCATTACCTTCACAGCCCAGAATTTGTTTAACCATTCCTCAACTTTTGGGCACAGGGGTTTTTCTCAAGTGTTTTTTCAGTAACAGTCTCTCTTCACCATGCATAGGCCAAGACTGTCTTAAGGTATTAACTTCACATTATATCTTTTCTATCTTTCTCATTCTTACAGCCACCAACTTTGTTCAAGCCCTTATCTTATTTTTGTTTAGGCTAATACAATGCTTGGTTGCCCCACAGTTGCCAGTGTAATCTTCCTAATGCACAGATCAGATCATACTATGTCACAGCTCAAAAACTCTGAGTGGCTTTCCACTGCTGGGTTTTATAAAATATGCTCTAAGATGCCTCTCAGTATTAAATCCATGGTCCTATCCATATTAAATAAATTCTTACCCTGCTATTATTATAAGCCCTCAACTATCTGGCACTAACCTACCATTTCAGCCTTACCCCACACTCTTTCTCATTATAGATATAATATGCCAGACAAACTTACTGTCATCTAAAAAAAAAAATCCCAAGTTTCCCTACCCTGGAGTCTTTGTATGCATTTTTCATTATACCTGGTCATTCTCTTCTGTTGATAACCTACTCATCTTTCTAGGACCAGATCAACTGTCACCTCCCCTAAGAAGCCTTCTCTCATTCCCTAACCCTAACCTAAGATGGAAGTAGTTTCTCATCTACTCTTAGAATATTTTATCTGCCCAAAGTCTATATTGTACATACAAGGCAAGTCATGTTGGAGGTATACAATTTTGAGGGTGTTAAACATCCAAGAGGCTCCAATGGAATCTACACAATGTCAAGAGATCTAAAGAAAGCTCACTAGGTTGTCTCTCTGCGGAGGATTTGCAGAACACGCAACAAGAATTACGGTACTTGCTATCTGCATTTCTGATGGGAGTATTCATACATTAATGTGATCAAAGATCCACTATATCAAGTTTGTATTATATCTATCTTTGTACATGAATTCCTATCCTAACTAGATGGCAAGCTTTTAAGGGCCACGAAAGATACTATATTTTACCTTTTTTTTTCTCTCCCAGGTCCTAGCATGATACAATGCATATTATAAGTACTGAATTGTTTGTGAAATAGTCAATCAATAGGACTTTTTTTACAGGTCTGCCTTTTCAACTGAAATGTATCCCCCACATTTTGACCACTCCCTGGCAAGCTAATCTATTAACTGTTGCTTCCTCAATATTTTAACAACTATTTACCATTTATTTTGAACTTATGCTTCAAAATATTCTTATGGTGTTTCTTTACTTTGCCTTACTTGTTTGCCTCATTTTAATTCATCTCAAAGTAGTCACTTGTGGTTCCTTGCTGCCACCCATCCTCTAAACTTGGGTCAGCAAACTATGTGGGCCCAAGCTAAGAATGGTTTTTACATTTTAAAATAAAGTTTTATTGTATTTTAAAATGTAAAAACTATTCTTAGCAGCTGTCGAGGCAATTTCAGCTGTAAAGTTGTGGTCCCTAATCTGTGTAGGTCATGAACACTGGGGGACTTTGGAATTTTTGCAGGGAGTTCAAGATACCATAAATAAGCAAATATATCTTCTGCAGATTGAACATTAATAAGTATTAAAAGTAGAGATTTCAAATTTTTGATTATATTTAGACATTACTGCAATCAATAAAATATAAATTTAAAAGTATTACTGAATTTATAGCAGTGTTTTCTTATTATGTATTTTCTCAATCAACAGATATACCAGTAGTATAACTACTATCATGAAGTCCTGTGAAATTTGATGATAAAAAGGGGTCTTTATACTCCAAAATTTGAGAACTGTTCTACACTCATCCAGTTCAGTGAACATACTGGATGGCAGGTGAAGGACACTCTAGAATCTCACTGCTAGCAATCTAATTTTGTCTTTTAATGGTAACTCTGCATTGTAAGTGAAGATGACAAAATTGCTCCAAAACTTATATGCACTGTCAACAGTAAGTCTCTCAGTGCTTTTAATAGAGCGTTACTTTGTTATTCTGCCCTACCAAAAAACAAACAAAAAAAAATTGTACTTCTTGATTTGTACTTTAATTTCTCTAACAGGCTATCACCAATAATATTCTGCTATGTGCAGAATTTCAGTGACATTTTTTCATTCTGTATTGCTAATGAAAAATTTTGGCTGTATAAATGATTTTAGTGATAGAAGCTGTAGTATATTGTTTTGACTTGTAATATCAATATTATCCTTAGATGTATAATTAAAGCACAAATAAGTAAGGTGGCACAGTGCAGAGTGCTGGGCCCAGAGTCAGAAGACTCATCTTCTGAGTTCAAATCTGGCCTCAGATACTAACTATGTGACCCTGGACAAGTCACTTAACCCTGTTTGCCTCAGTTCCTCATCTGTAAAATAAGCTGGAGAAGGAAATGGCAAACCATTCCAGTATCTCTGCCAAGAAATGGAATCACAAAGAATTAGATATGACTGAAATGTCTAAACAAGAAGTTGGGAGTAATTTTTGAAAAGCTTAAGTGATTCTTACATAGTTCTGAATTTCTCACATCATCTGAAAACAGTCTGATGTCAGCTTCTGGGTCCTTGTTGTATCCTTCAATATCATAATACTAGTTATGTTAAAACTGGCTGACTACAACTATGTTGGGCACATAGGCATTCAAAATGACTAAGCACTTGTAAAGTGTTCCATTAGTAATGGGGAATGAGTCTGACAGAATGCCATCACTTGGCATGACTGGTCATATTTTCATAAAAGTCGATTTCTCACTGCTGCCATAGCACTGGACAAGTCAGTGAAAATTTCAAACACTCAAAAGAAGGAGACTAAAAGAATTTGAGAACTAGAAGCTTTTAATCTTGTTTTCATCGCTACTTACATCTTTACTATCCAAGATCACATTTCCACTATCCAAGATCATATCTCCTGCAATGAATTATGGACTAAAAAACACCCTGATAGCTAATCCTAAAAAGCTCTGGCCAAGTTTTATCCAGGAATAATCTGACCACAACAGACTCAGCTCCCTTGAAGACAGTCCAATAATGTTCAACTCTGCTCACTTAAATTCCTACTAATTTACATGACAAAATTATTCTAGTGCATTCTGTCAGACCAAGTGTAACCAGAAAGCACAGCACCCTCTTACCTGTAAGCATTGTACTTATGGATTGCTCGGTTCACATTCCTCTCATAATTTGCAAGCTCTGGAAAAGCAGCAAGTATATGGTGAGCTAGAATATCTAATAGGCACATTTGTGGTAACTGGACTTCCTGCAATGAGACTGGGCAAAAATACCCCTATTGACTCATACCCACTGTTGTTTGTGATGGGGAGAACCAGGCCAAGAAAAAGGCCTTGGCTTTTAAGGAGGGCGTCAGTCAAGTAACCTTTGAACTGCAAATAATAATAAATAACATCTCTACAGTGCTTTTATATTTGCAAGGCATTTACCCCACCACATCAAGGTAGACAAGTATCATCCCGATGTTATACAGATTAAAGAAGTTGAGGCTTAGTAAGGTAAGCAGCTAGATGACACAGTGGATAGAGTGCTGGACCTGGATTCAGGAATATCTGAGTTCATATCCAGCCTCAGACACTTACTAGCTGTGACCCTGGTCAAGTCACTAAACCTCTGCTTCATTTTCTCCATCCTTAAAAAAGGGACAATAAATAGCGTCTACTTCCCAACTTTTTTGTGAGAATAAAATTAGATAATATTTGTAAATGGCTTTGCAAATCTTAAAGAGCCATTGGAACGCTATTATTATTATTAAAACGACTTGCCCATGGGTTACAACAGTAGGTGTCTGAACCAGGAATTGAACTCAGGTGTCCTGACTCCAAAGCCCCAGCCCAAGTTTCTAAAAGCACTTTACAAGTCAACAAGACACCTTCTTCACAGCAATCCTGCTGAGGTCAGCAGCGCCTGTATCAACACCCATCTGACAGGTGAGCCAAAGGGATCAGGTGGGGCAGGGAGAGCACCTTGCCCTGCACTCCTCGTGAGTGACCCCCCCCCCATCCGGGCCACTGCCCCCTCAATGCCCAGCTCCCCCCCCCAAATAAAACGAGATTAATGAATACATTATGTTAATGACGAAAACAAAGCAATTAGCTTTTCGGGAAAACCTATCGGGGTCTGCTTGGCCTTTGAGGGGGGCCCGGGGGGGGGAGGGTGCAGGTTGTGCCTAGGGGAGGCATGGAGGGGGAGGGGGCCAGGACCGGCCGCCGCGCCCTCTGACCCGTCAGGAAGTCGGTGATGCCCGCGTTGAGAGTCTCCTGCGGCGCCTTCCGTTTGCTCATGGCGGAATGGACTGGAGCCCCAGCTCAGGGCCTCCCCCACCTCTGTCTACGGAGGCCCTCGCTAGGGGCGACGGAGAGCCGCCCCTCAACAAGGAGCCGGGCATAGGCTCCGACCAGCACTGCAGGCGGAAGCGGTAACAACGGCGACCCCGGCGCTCTGATACACGGAGACGGGGCCTGCGCATGTGCATGCGCCTGCGTCAGCACGTAGGGCGCGGACCTCTTCGCAGAAGGAGTCATCGAAAAGGTCCCCACCCCCTCCCAAAATGTTTTTTAAAAGAGAAGGGAGAAAAAGAGAAAGAAGCGTGAGATGTTTGCGCCTGCGCAGTGAGTGTCTTTAAGGCGCTGGGAGGAGGGAGAAGGAGCCGAGAGAAGCCAGGAGAGGGCTCTCGCGGACTTGGAATTCCTTCCTGGAGGAGGGGGCGGGGCGAAAGTAGGAGGTCCCGCCCCCCAGGCGGCTTCTGCTTTTCGCGAAATTCACATAAATTCTCCATAGTTGTTGTTCCTTAGAACCTTGGTCTTGGATTAAAAATCATCAATTATTTGAGTGTGGTTTAGAAATACCCAGAAAAGGGGCCGGTAGGGGGCGCAGTGGATAGAGCACCGGCCTAGGAGTCAGGAGGAGCTGAGTTCAAATGTGCCCTAAGACACATAACCACTCACTAGCTGTGTGACTCAGGGCAAGTCACTAAACCCTATAAACGTTCCCCTGCTATGAAACTTTCGGTAGCTCCCTATTATCTGTGGGATGAAATATCAACGATTTACTTTGGTATAGGATCCTCCTTAATCTCGTTACCAAAAGGATTATTAAGCTCTTCCTCAACATGGTATCAGTTTGCTTGCTCTACTGTCTTCTGCAGGAGAATTCCTGTGGGCCATCTCCCATTCTTGGGATCCATTCCTTCCTCATCTCTGCCTATTACAATCCTTCTCTTTCTTCAAAGTTCAGCCCAAGTACCATCTCCTCCAGGAGGCTTTCCTTAATCCCTGCACGCTAAGGGAGCTGAAAGTGCTTTGTCTCTCCTTCTGCTTTGTGTCTCTCCTTTGTCCCCCTCACTGTCATACTGTTTAAAGGTACCTGGCTATCCTGGTAAAATGTGAGCTTCTTGCCAGTAAGGACTGCGCTGGTTTTTTATCTTTCTACCTCCAAACCTAGCACAGTACCTTTTACATTAGTATCTCTACACACATATATCCATCTAGTCCTGAGCTTTCTCCTGAGCCGGAACTCTCAAGTTCTGCACTGGTCAGGCCTTCTGGACATTTCAACCCAGATGTCCTATTGGCATCTGAAGCTTAAGATGCCCCAGACTGAATTCATCTTTTTCGCTGCTCTCCCAACTTCCCTATTTCTGTTAAGAATTAGCTCCTTGTCACCCAGGTTCAAAACCTTGGAGTCAGCCTTGACTCTCCAGCATCTCTCACATGCATCACTTCTCTATTCTTAGGGCCATTCTCCTAATCAAGATAGTTCCATACTAATATCATAGCCCTAGTAATTTGCATTCCTGCTGCTAGTATCTTCCCCTTGCCAATTTGTCATACATAGCACAATAATATTCCAAAGGCACAGGTCTAAATATGCCAAACTAAAAAAAAATTTACACACACACATACATATGTGTGTACATATACACACATGTACATATGTGTATATATACATATATACATACACACATACATATGTGTATACATATATACATATACGCACACGCACACACACATACACACACACACATATATTTTTAAAATTTGTTAATTAGTCCTGTCCAACTCTTTATGACCCTATTTGGAGTTTTCTTAGCAAAGACACTGGAGTGCTCGGATCTTCCTAACTCTAGGCCAGGCACTCTATCCACTGTGCCACTTAGCTGTCCTCCCAATATTTAGAGACTCCCTATTACTCCTTGAGGGACAGCTAGGTGTGCAAAGGATAGAGTGCCAAGTTTGGAGTCAGGAAGACTCAACTTCCTGAGTTTAAATCTGGCCTCAGACAGTAACTGTGTGACTCTGGGCAAGTCACATAACCCCATTTGTCCTAATTTCCTCATCTGTAAGATGAGCTAGAGAAGGAAATGGCAAACCACTCTAGTAACTTTACTAAGAAAACTCTAAATGGGGTCATAAAGACAACAGCAAGATGTGTATGTATGTATGTGTGTGGTGTGTGAGGAAAATAGTGTTTTTTTTAAACTTATCCACCTGAGTGGAAATAAAAGTTTGTATAAGACCCAATATTTGTTACTTTAACTACTGCATCACAATTAAAATCTAAATGCACATATTTTTAAAACAGCTCAATCACAATCCACTACTACAGATTCAATAACTTCTTTGAAGCCACAGTAACATTTAACTACTGCTAAGACTAAATGTGCTTGGCTGGAGAGCTCAGTAAGCTTCCAAATGAATCAAAATTGAATTACAAAAATGTTACACTTGTGTTTTTCACACAGATATATTCCACTGGAAATTACTGACACTGGGCAGTTGTTAAGAGTCCTCAGATAACATGGAATCCAGGCATCCTTTAAATAGTCATCTGTTGTCCTTTCCAATCAGAGATTTATGTGTATGTGCCATGTACCGCCGAGAAAAAAAGTATATTGCCTTCTATCCCCATTCAATTTTCTCCAGAAGTCTATCATACTTAACTCTTCTAATATTCTATTCACCTCCTTAACTTCTTTCTTGTTTATTTTGTGGTTAGATTTATCTAGTTCAGAGAGGGGGAGGTTGAGGTCCCTCACTAGTATAGTTTTGCTGTCTATTTCTTCCTGCAACTCCCTGAACTTCTCTAAGAATCTGGATGCTCTACCATTTGGTGCATATATGTTTAGTAATGATATTACTTCATTGTCTATGGTGTCTTTTAGCAGGATATAGTTTCCTTTCTTATCTCTTTTGATAAGATCTATTTTTGCTTTTGCTTTGTCTGAGATCAGGATTGCTATTCCTGCTTTTTTACTTCAGCTGAAGCATAATATATTCGGCTCCAGCATTTTACCTTTACCCTGTGTGTTCCTCTGTTTCAAATGTGTTTCCTGTAAACAACATATTGTAGGATTTTGGTTTTTAATCCATTGCTATCTGCTTCCATTTTATGGGAGAGTTCATCCCATTCACATTCATAGTTATGATTACTATCTTTGTCTTTGTCTCCATTTTATCTGCCCCCCTCCATTTATGCTTTTCTTTCTCTTTTCTCCTTTTCCTTCCTCACTAGTGTTTTGCCTTTGACCACTGCCTCCCTCAGTCCTGCCTCCCCCTTTCTTTTCTTCCCCTTTACTTTTACTACTTCTTCCCTCCTTTCATTCTTCCCTCCCTTTTCTGTCCCCCTTTCCCTCCTACTGCCAATAGGGCAGGTTAGATTTCTATACTTAACCGATTATGTTATTCCCTTCTTGAGCCAAATCTGATGAGAGTAAGGTTCAAACAATGCTCATCTCCCTCCCTTCTTTCCCTTTGCTGTAATAGGTTTTTGTGCCTTTTCCTGTAAAGTAATTTACCTCCTCCTTTCCTTTTCTCTCAGTACATTTTCTTAGTTAGATCAGATTAATCCACTTACTTGGATCCATTTAACCCACTTGATTAGATTTTTTTTATCATGACATCAAAATCAACTTACACCCACCCCCTCTATGTATACCCCTTTAACATGGTATAATAACAATACAATTCTCAAGGGTTACAAGTGTCATCTTCCCTTGTAGGGATGTAAACAGTTTGCCCTTATTAATAACATGTTGTTTTTTTCTGTCCTGTTTACCTTTTTATGTCTCTCTTGAGTCTTGTACTTGAAGATCAAATTTTCTGTTGAGCTCAGGTCTTTTAATCAGGAAGGTTTGGAAGTCCCCTATTTCGTTGAATATCCATCCCCTCCCTGGAGAGATCATGTTCATTTTCGCTGGGTCAATCAGAAATTTATGAATGGGTGGAGACACACACCACCACTGACCAGTTGTTGTTGCCTTTCTTAATACAAGAGTCCAATTCATCATCACCCCATGCAGCAAGGTATAAGTAGCAAGAGTAAACTTCACTAGTAAGCTTTCTCATGCATTTCCTGCTAGCTCAAGAGTTCCATATTCCAGGATGGTTTTAATGTAAACAGTTGCTATGAAAAAAATTTTTGAAGCAAGTTTCTCTGATAAAGGCCTCATTTCTCAAACATATAGAGAATGGAGTCTTATTTATAAAATTAAGAGCCATTCCCCAATTGAAAAATGATAAAAAAAATTATGATCAGTATTCAGATGAAGTAACCAAAGCAATCTATAGCCATATGAAAAAATGCTCTAATTCACTTTGACTGGAGGAATGCAAATTAAAACAATTCTCAGGTACTACTTCATACCTATTAGATTGGCTAATAGGACAGAAAAGGTAAATGACGAATGTAGGAGGGGATGTGGGAAAAATGAGACATTAATGCATTGTTGGTGGAGTTGTAAAATGATTCAACCGTTCTGTAGAGCAATTTGGAACTATGCCCAGAGGGCTATAAAACTATGCATACCCTTCGGCCTAGCAAAACCACTACAATGCCTGTATCCCAAAAGAGATAAAAAACAAAAAAGGTCCCATATGTACAAAAATATTTATAGCAGCTCTTTTCTGGGGGCAAAGAATTAGAAATTGAGGGGATGCCTATCAATTGGGGAATGGCTGAGCAAGTTGTGGTATGTGATTATGATGGAATATTATTTTATTGTCAGAAATGATGAGCAGGATGCTCTCAGAAAAACCTGGAAAAATTTGCATGGGCTGATGCAAAGTGAAATGTACTATGTATAAAGTGACAGCAATGTTGTGTTACGATCAGCTGTGATCAGTTATTCTCAGCAATACAATGATCCAAGACAACTCTGAAGGACTTACAATGAAAAATGCTAACCATCCCCGGAGAAAGAACTGCTGGTGTCTGAATATAGATGGAAGCATACTTTTTTAAAAAAACTTTATTTTCCTTGAGTTCTTTTGTCTACATTTTCTTTCACAATATGACTATTATGGTTATGTTTTGGATGACTACCCTATATCAAATTGCTTGGCTTCTCAGTGAGGGGGTGTGGAGATGGAGTAAGGGAGAGAATTTGGAACTCAAAGTTTTGGAAACAAATGTTAAAAATTGTTTTTACATGTAACTGAGGGAAAAAAATACTAAATATAAAAACAGTTGCTTCCATATGTCTGTGGTTCCTGGTACTGGATTTCAGATGTCAGTCTGGTGGACTGAGAACTGGAAGCCATCACTCTTGTAAGGGTAAATCATTTTTGTCTTTGGCTTTCCGCAGGGAGTCCATTCCAGCCATTTTGAATTGTGCATATAGCTTTCTTATACATACACTCATGTTGGAGAATGGTCTAAGTCAGCTGGAAAGAGCCAATTGTAAAATTTTCAGTGTAAATATTTACACCTTGGAAATCCCCTAGTGTTACAATTTAGGGCTTGATTTATTGTTTTGTTGCTTGTCTAGACTTCAGAAAATGATAGTGAAAATGTTAATAATTCAGATTAAACTTAAAAGTGTTTTTTGGGTACTTCCTCCCCCACCTTGGCTGTTAAACAGTTGTCGGAATGTCAACAGACTAAGCAAACCCTAGGACCAAATCCCCTAGTTTTCCACAGTTGGCCTATTCCTCTTTTCTAAACACAAGAAATATAAAGGTTGGGTTTTTCAAAAGTAGTTTCACCAAGTTGTAGTACAGGAATGTAATGGAATGCAACTGTGCCATAAGAAATGATGAGTAGGTGGATTTCAGAAAATCCTGGAAAGACCTACATGAACTGATACCAAGTGAAGTGAGCAGAACCAGGAGAACATTGTACACTGTAACAGCAACATTGTGCACTGATTAGCTTTAATAGATTTAGCTCTTCTCAGCAATGCAGTGATCTCAGACAGGGGTGGGGAACCTGCACCCTCCAGGCCAAACTTTCAGTCAAAGGGCTGCACTTGAGGACCTAGATGCCACATGTGGCCTCGAGGCTGCACGTTCCCCACCCCTGGTCTAAGACAATTCCATGAGACTCATGATGGGAAATGCTATTCACATCCAGAGAAAGAACTATGGAGTCTCAATGCAGATCAAAGCACACTATTTTTCCTTTTTTTGGTTTGTTTTTTCTTTCTTATGGTTTTCCCCTTTTGTTCTGATTCTTCTTTCAAAACATGACTAATGTGGAAATGTGTTTAATATGATTGTACATGTATAGTCTATGTCAGATTACTTGTCATTTTGGGGAGGGGGATAGCAGGGAGAGAAAAAATTTGGAATTTTATAAAATTTTGTATAAAAAATTTTATAAAAGTGAATGTTGAGGGGCAGCTAGGTGGCACAGTGGATAGAGCAGCAGCCCTGAAGTCAGGAGGACCTGAGTTCAAATTCGCCCTCAGACCAAACACTTGACACTAGCTGTGTGACCCTGGGCAAGTCACTTAACTCCAATTGCCCCCCCAAAAAAAGTGAATGTTGAAAATTACCTTTCCATGTAATTGAAAAAAATAAAATAATATTAAGTGTAAAAAAAATAGCTTCACTAGGTAACTAAGGGAAAAGTGAAATAAAACAGTATACTAAAACAGAGGTTTAACTTTTGCAAATCACAAAACTCTTATCTAATTCTTAATCTCCTGCTTTGCTTCCCCCAAATTCCTCCCTGGGGTATTCAAGCTATTCTACTCTAACTTTGCACATGCCTTCCTGGCCTTCACCAGTGTCTAGAGGATCTACCCAACCCCTGAATGTCTTCCTCTAGGTCTTTTAATACTTCTTGGGAATTATTGCTGCCCTCACTCTGACCCATTTTTCCTTTGTTATACTGAGAAATTAGCGAGTTAGACCCAGACTAATTTAAATTGTGGATTTTATTAGCGCTTGGCTGCCAGGGGTATTCACATCCAAATCAAGCAGCCCCCATCAGGGGTTGAGCTAGGGTTTATATAGAAAAGAGCATGGGAAAGACATGCGAGAAACACTGATGAGGTAATTCAAAGATGCAGGTGTCTTTGGGGGCTATGGATGGGAAAGTACAGGGAGTACACCGGACAGGGAGGGGGATGGATCTTTGAAGTCTGGCAAGAGGAAGAGTTCTCGGGCTGGTCAAGGACACCCCTCTCCCTCTGTCTGAGCGTGAGAATGCTCTGCAACAAAGGAAAGCTTTCTCACAACTAAGGAATTGGGAGGCTTCCAGAGACATGATCTGAGGGCTGGGGCCTGAGCAGCCAGATAAGGGTTGTGCTGAGGCCCATGCATGAATACTGCTAGGCACAGCATCCTTGGGTTGGGGGGTGGTTGTCAGAGACAGTGTTTCTGGGACTAGGGAGACATTTGGGGCACAAGTATAAGCACAAGCACCCGAGCACCCCATCATTACAGGTCAGGGATCACACAAACCAGACCAGGTGTCCTGGCTTCTGGTATAAACATAATTATCTAAAGCAATTATATTGCAAGCTTTCTTATCCATTTGCATTGGAGGTATGGGCTATGCTGAGCTATGCCAGAGTACATTTCACTATTGTTTAGATTTAGGAGGAAAGAGGCCTGGGGCAGGATTAAGCAGCAACTGCTGCTTTTCATGGCCTAAAGGGCCCTACTACCTAAATGGTAAAATAATGTTCTGCATTACACCTTCAAGTGGCTTGCTGTAAATTAAGCATTTTCATGAACCCTTTGTTTCAGTGGCTTCTAGTAGGAGGGAAAGTAGAGGCAGATGGGTGGTGTGGTGAATGGAGGCAGGATAGAGCTCAGTTTGAATCCTACTTCAGACAGGGTGACCCTGGGCAAGTCGCTTAATCTCCTCATGCCTCCCTTTGTTCATTGGTAAAAGCCGAAGACCTCAAAAGGCCCTTTTAGAAATCTGAGTTCTTCCACTGTGCCGTGGAAAGATCTCTGCATTGAAGAGGAGCAGGACCTAGATTCCAGTTCCAGTTCTTTTATCTGCTACCTGGATGACCTTGGGCAAATCGTGGAACTTTTCTGGGCATCAGTTTCCTCATTTGTAAAATGGAGGTCAGAGTGGATAATCTCTGGGGTCCCTTCAAGCTTTAAATCCAGTGATCAATGATAATAACTCACATTTCTATAGGAGGAGGAATAAGCACTTCTTTAGCCCCTCCTATGTGTCAGGCTCTCTGCTAAGTGCTTTTGATAGACATCTCATTTGATGCTGACAGTAAGCCTGGGAGGTAGGGGTTATTAATTATCCCCATTTTACAGATGAGGAAACTGAGGGAGCAAGGATAAATGACTTATCCTGCCTGTGGTCACTCTGCTAGTATGAATTATGAGCATGACTTGTCCTTCCAGCCTCGTTGTTCTCCCTCCCCCAGTCCTGTGATCTGGATAAACTGGTCTCACAACATGACTCACCCATCTCCTGTTCTAATTATCCATTTCCTGAATGAGAGTTTTTATATCATTTCTTGTGCACCCCCCTCCCCCTGCCCCCACATCCACACCCACACCCACACGTCTTTACTGGTGATATGCTACTACCTACTTATGTCCATTATAAGCTTCTCCATTGATTGACCTTCAGGTCACCTGCAGTTCTGACTCTTCTGATATCCTGTTATTTTGTATTCACAGCCAACTAGCACAAATGGAAGAATACTGGTATTAAAAGATACGTTTGAGAGTCAGAGAGCAGATTATTATCATCATTACTGTTATTTTCCACTTATTTGGAAAGCTGAGAGGCCAGACACAATTCAAGGCCACGAATGGTTGTACATTTCCTATGAAGATTATCTAGAGCACCCGCTTCTGGGTTCAGAGCCTGACCCTGAATTGGCAGGCTACTAAAGCCCTTGATGTCTTCATTTGTAAAATGAAAATAATAATAACTGCAGCAGCTTCTTCACAGTGTTGCTTATGTAAAGTGTATATAAAGCTCTTTGCAAACCTTAAAGCTCTATGTATTATTATTATTTTGCTTTTTGCTAGGGGCAATCAGCGATAAGTGACTTGCCCAGGGTCACATAGCTAGTAAGTGTTGTGTGTTTTTGTGTGTGTCTGAGACCGTATTTGAACTCAGGTCCTCCTGACTTCAAGGCCGGAGCTCTATCCACTGTGCCACCTAGCTGCCCCTATATGTATTATTATTATTATTATTATTATTATTACTAATTATTTGATCAAAAATTATGTGAGTATAGTGGAAATAATGCTAAGCCTGGAGTCAGGAAGACTGATCTTCCTGAGTTCAAATCTGGCCTCAGATACTTACTAACTGTGTGACCCTGAGTAACTCACTTAACCCTGTTTGCCTCAGTTTCCTTATCTGTAAAATGAGCTGAAGGAGAAAATGACAAACCATTCCAGTATCTCTGCCAAGAAAACCCAAATGCGGTCAGGAGGAGTCACACACAACTGAAAACAACTGAACAACAACAATAATAATGCTCCTCAGATGCCTCCAGTTAAGTGGTCTTCCAAAATCCTCTCTTATGATTTTATAATATCACAAATTCTTCACATGTATGGCGATTATAGATAATATCTATTCAAAGTAAAAGGACCTCACGGTAGCACTGTTTGCACTTTCTAATCACAATCTCAGAAACAGGTATGAAGAGGAAGATGTTGATAATTGTGGCCACTGAAGAATCCAAGTCTTAATTAAAGATTGAAATTCACTGCATTTGATATTTTGGGCCATTTTACAACTAAGGTGGAGGTGTTTGGGGCTTTTCCCCAGAGCACTGAAATCTAGAAGGTGTAAAAATTTAACTTCCTTCAACAGCCTAGAAACAATTGACTTTAGCACCCAGTTAACAAGGATAATTAGTTAAAAATAGGAAGCTATTAGATGGATTGACTGTTAATAATATCCATCTGTGAGTCAGGATAGTAACTAATTAATTCACTCTCCAGCTGCTAAGGAATTTATCTTAATTACTTAAATCATTAGTACAACCTGAATTACAAAGTGGTTTGAGGGCCCTATTCAGGTTTGCCCAGGGTATACTGCTTTCACCTACACCAAAGTTAAGGCTCTGCTGTATGGACAGTCCCTTTGGCTTTAAAGACACCATATCATCTTGGTTCTTCTCCTCGTTCTCTAACTGTTCCTCCTCTGCTTCTTTGGCCAGTCTTCTTCCTATTATCATCCTTAAATGTAGACATCATGCATTGTTTCTTTCTGCTCTGTCTCCTTACTTCTGTGCAAATAACTTGAAAATCTTTATGCCCTCTCCTCTTAACTTTGGAACCACTTTGCCAGTTGTCAGGAAGGCCATCTATCCCTGGATGTCTCTCAAATACTTCAAATTCAACATTCCCCAAGGCAAGCTTATCATCTTTCCTCTAAAATTGTTTCTTCTGACTTCTCGGTGCCACCAATGTTCATTTAGATTCCTATGTTTGAAACCATGAGTTTACACTTTATTCCCTGACACTAATCTCTCATGTCCATCAGTTTAACAAATCCTATCAATTCTATCTCTATAACATTTTTTTTTTTAGAGACTGGGTCTCGCCTTCTTGTCCAGACTGGAAGTGGAGCGGCTGCCCATGGGCCTGATCCCACTACTGATTGGCATGGTGCAAGAGCTTTGACCAGCTCCATCTCTGACCAGGATTGCTTTGCCCTTCTTTAGACAGCCTGCTCCCTCTCTCCTCCACCCTCCCCCAAGCTCCTAGGGCTCACCATGGTGCAAACACTCTCTCTGCAAAACCCACTGGAGCTCGGAACTCCAAAGTTCAAGAGACGTGCCACGTTTGGTCTCCTAAGGAGCCGGGATTACAGGTTTGTGTGTATCTAGCTCACATTTACAACTGTCTCTTCCCTTTCCACACTGCCCCTCCCCCAACTCCCCACGGCCACCAACCTATTAAAGGCCCTCATGAACACCTACCTCCTACAATTTCAATATACACCTAACACATGCTCCTGTCTCCATTCTCTATCCCTTCCAATTCATCCTTTATAGCATGACAGCTGGAAAGGACTTTAGAAGTCATCTGCTCCAAAACTGAGGCCCAGAGAGTTTCAAAAAATCCCAGAGCAAGAGACAAAAACATGATTTGAATCTGGTCCTCTGACTCAAAATCCAGCATCCTTTCCACCCTTCCAGAAAGTCTCTCAGAACACTGTCAAAATATTTTTTTCTTAATCATAAATCTGTTCATGTTCTCTTCTCTGCTTAAAAATCTTCTTTGGCTTCTCATTTTCTACCAAGTAAAGTTCGAACGCTTTGTCCTCACATTCAGATGCCTCTGTAATAGGATGCTATTCTGTGTTCTGGGTTTATCTCACATGGCTCTCTTCCAAGTAATCTGTCTTCCAGACAAACAGGACTGCTCTTTGCTCCCTACACATACCCAGAAACTGCTTAGCCTGCCCCAAGCCTGGACTGCTTCCCTTTCCCTCTTCAACTGGCTGAATTTCTATCCACCCTTCAAAGCTCAGCTCAAAGGCTAACAGTTCTAAGAAGCCTTCGCCAATTTCTGCCCATTGATAATGACCTTCCCCCTAAGAACTCACCATAGCACCATGCTTGCACCTTTCCTATGATATTTCAGCCATGCATGACCCTTTGTGACCCATTGTTGTTTTCCCTTTCTGTCATATTTTTGTTGTTGGCCCTATTTGGGGTTTTCTTGGCAAAGATACTGGAGCGGTTTGCCATTTCCTTCTCTGGCTCATTTTACAGATGAGGAAATTGAAATAGGGTTAAGTGACTTGCTTAGGGTCACGCAGCTGGTAAGTGTCTGAGGCTGGATTTGAACTCATGAAGATGAGTCTTCCTAACTCCAGGCCTGGCCTTCGCTCTATCCACTTACCACCTACTGCCTTCATATAATATAATGTATTATTATTCTCTGGATTTGTATCTGATCCTCCTCTAAGGTAAGTTCTGCCAACAGAGAGTAATTTCCTGAGGGTAGGGACGATATTTACTATTGTCTTTTTATTTACAGACTGCTGGGTGGTACTGTGGATTGAATGCCAGGCTTGGAGGCAGGAAGATTCCTCTTGAGTTCAGATCCTGCTTCAGACACTTCCTAGCTGTGTGACCTTGGGCAAGTCACTTCACCCTGTCTGCTTCAGCTTCCTCATCTGTAAAATGAGCTGGAAAAGGAAATGGCAAACCACTCCAGTATCTTTGCCAAAAAATAAAACAAAACGAGCCCACACCCCAAATGAGGTCATATACTACTGAAAACAACTGAACATTATTATCACCATTTTATAGATGGGACAACAGAGACTGAGAAATGCTAAGTACTGACATACTGACAGCTAGTGTCTGAAGCATGATTTGAACTCAAGTCAGTTCTGAATCCACTATCCACTACACCCAGCTGCCCCAGGCAGTTGCAATATTCAATCACTTCAGGCAGAGACATCTGATTGGTGGAAGAACCAATCACACCTGGAATTCTCAAAGCTGAGGAACTCCCAAACTTTCTCATTATATGCATAAAAGGATGTCAGATTCAGGGCAGGAATGCACTTTACAGTTTACCTGGTTCAAACCCTGCATTTCCCAGATGAGGAATGGAATCCCAAAGAGGTCAAGTCACTTGCCCACAGCCAGTATGGGTCTGAGGCAGGATTTGAACCCCGGTCTTCCTGACTTCCTCATTGCTCTGTGGTCCAATAACATGACATAGATATAAGGGTATAAAGGACAGAGGAGGGCAAGGGCTGTTTCTGTTTCCAACAGTACCGTGCGTGTGAAAGTGCTTAATGATTGTTCCTGGGTAGTCTTTTTTTTGGGGGGGAGTTGTTATCCACATATCTCACGAATTCATAGAAGGGGAGAGCTGGAGGAAGGAATCTTGAACACCGTGGAGTCCTTGGGCATCTATCACGTGGACCCCTGAGCTGCGTGCAGCCCTGCTGCTATTTTTAGCAGACTCTCTCCCTTCACTTCCCTAGCCCCTTCTGACTAGGATTTTTGTTTTTACTTTATTCACACATTCCCCTTTCTACCCCCTCCCCATAATCTACACAGCTGAGGAAGGAAGGAAATAAACATTTATTAAGTGCCTACTAGGGCAGCTAGGTAGCTAAGGCATCTAGGTAGCACAGTGGATAGAGCGCTGGGCCTGGAGTCAGGAAGACCTGAGTTCAAATTCAGCCTCAGATACTTACTAGCTGTGTGACCCTGGGCAAGTCACTTTACCCCCTTTGCCTCAATTTCCTACACTATAAAATGGGCTGGAGACAGAAATAGCAAACCACTCCAGTATCTTTGCCAAGGAAACCCCAAATGGGGTGATAAAGAGTCAGACACACAACGGAACAATAACCAAGTGCCCGCTATGTGCCAGGCACTATGGTAAGCACTTTATAATTATTATCTCATTTAATCCTCACAACAACCCTGGGAGGTGGGCACTGTTGTTATACCCATTTTACAGCTAAGGAAACTGAGGCAAAGGGAAGTTACGTGACTTGCCCAGGATCACACAGCCTGAACTCTATCCACTATGCCATCTAGCCAAATTCAGTTTCTTTCGCTAAGTTTTTCTGCCCTTTCACTAAGAATAATAATAATGATAATAGATGACAATTGTATAAGACTTTAAAGTTCGCAATGCACTCTATGCATATTATTTTAAACTTACCACAATCCTGTGAGATATATACTATTATTCCCATTTTATAGATGAGGAAACTGAGGTCAAGAGGTTGCGTTACCGGGGTGGAAAGGTGAGGGGTAGGGGGATCCACATCGTAGTAAGTGTTGTCAGAGGCCTAGGCCTTCCTGAGTTCAACTTTAGCACTCTACTTCTTCATGACAGTCGGGTGCATGATAAACAAGCATCTGCAAAACACCATCATTAATGCAGGAAATTCTGAAGCCATCGAAAAAAGGCTGCCAGTGATGCCTGTTAAATTGGGAAGGGCATGATTGCTGGCATATCTGACGTCCCACCTCTATTTGTGTGACATGCGAGTATCATTCTGCTCAGACAATAGCCATCTCTCCTTTAATAAATACTTGAGAAAAAACAAAACAAAACAAATCTGTCCTCCAGAATAGGTCATTTTTATTAATTAAGTGTTTCCCAATTCATCATGGACCTGATTTGACATAGTATACTAGAGAGTGCCAGATTAGACTTATGAAAGCCTGGGTTCCAATCCTGCCTCTGACACTCACTAGATCTGAGACCCTGAGTAACTGGGTCTTAGTTCCCTCCTCAGTAAAATGGGGATAGTAGTGCCTGAATTACAGGATTGTCGTCAGACCTCAAAGAAGTAACTTTAAAAAAGCCTCTTTGCTTAAATTAAAAAGCAAAGCAAAATCAAAATTAAAAATTTTGTGAGCCGGAATAAAATTACATAAGCCAAAGCTATTTTTTTTTTTTGCTGTCTTCTCCAGGCCACTGATTGACGATCCTTCATTAAAAGCTTACTTCAATTCATGGCATGAAGGTGACATTTGGTTTTTTAAAAAAGTTTTCTTGACGACTTTTGTTTTCACGCCACGGTCACTTCCTGATACATCTCATCTCTTGTATTCTCCCTCTTCCCCATCATTGACACTATTGGCTATGTCGGACAAGTGACAACTTTCACCTGGCTTACCAAGCTGGAAATAATAAGTCACATTTGCATAGCTCTCTTCATTATGAAGAGAACCTTGTAATGCAAGCGGAGCAAATGTTATTAGCCTCCCTTTACAGAGAAGGAAACTTGAAAGAACAGGCCTCTCTTCTCTTCTTATTCCAAACCCGTCCAAAAAGCAGTAACAGTAGCATTGTAAAAAACTGAATATTAAGTTGACCTAAGTTAACCAGGAATGGCACACTGGTGGGGCCCTAGACCTTTGCACTGGAATGGGGAAAAAGGAGGGTGGGACAAGGATGAGGAATGCTGAGAACTGTGATGACCTAACAGTTGTATGTGTGCATAGTGGAATCCAAAGCAGACTAGCTCATGGGCTGCATGAGAATGAGGTGCTGGGGCCCAGCCGACTGGAGGCTCAGTGTCAGGAATACTTTATCTTCTCCTACACTCTGCCTCAAGAGGGGAGGAGAGGGAAGGTCATGGAGAGGTTGCTCAGCAGTCTCAAGGTCGAACTGAGTTCACGGTTACCCAGCTGACAGAACGTCTCAGGACTCAACTATCCCCTTCTCCCCCCAGTGCAGTGAAATACAATCCTTATCCTTTATTAACTTACCTTCTGATGAAAACCAAGATAAATTGCATAATAATGGTTCCCCATTAAAAAGAAATTGGGAATTTTGCCAGTGGTAAAGGGAAAAGGCTTGAGCATTGTGATGAGCCCATCTTACTCCTTCCTTTCAATGGGATGACTTTTTAGAAAAGACAGTCAGTCTCTGGCATGAGTTTTGGAAAGAAGAAAACTTTCAAGCAAAAAAGGCAGAGATAAATAAAAGGAACAAATTGGGGTAACCATTAACTTGGTCTCATCAGAACAAAAGGAATGGATTGCTTCCATTTTTTATTGATCATCCATTAAATTTTATTACTCAGATGCCCATGTGTCTTTCATCATCCCTTTCCCACTAACCGCATCCTAAACCAGGACTTTATTAGCTCATACTTGGATTATTGTAATAGCCTCTTAACTGGGCTCTTCCATCCTACACATAACAATTATCTTCCTGAAACAGAACTTTCATCAGGTCACTCCCCTACTCGAAAATTCTTAACTCCATGACATTGCTTACAGCATCAAATCCAGATTCCTTCTGGCATTCAAGGCTATGCATGGTATGGCCCTGACCTACCTTTCCAGCTCCAGTAAAACTGGTCCACTTGCTCTTCAGCTGTTGTTCAGTCATTTTCAATTGTGTCTTTATGACCCCATTTGGGGTTTTCTAGGACAAAGATACTGGGGTGGTTTGCCATTTCCTTCTCCAGCTGATTTTACAGAAGAGGAAACTGAGGCAAACAGGGTTAAGTGATTGCCCAGGGTCACACAGCTAGTAAGTGTCTCAGGCTAAATTTGAACTCAAGTCTCCTTGACTCCAGGCCCAGTGCTCTATGTTTATGCACATACTGTTCAGCCTTACAGAGCTTGCTTCAAGACCATCTCCTTCATGAAGCCTTTGCTGATATGCACAGCTATCAGGGGCTCCTTTAGCGACTGACTACCACTTATTTGAGATTTAGATTACTGTTATTTTTTTGTGGTGCGTATGTGTAATTCTCCTAGTTAGATGCTAAATTCCTGCAAGTCAGGGACTGGGCCTCATCCCTTTTTGTTTCCTCTGTAGTACCATGGTTTAGCTCAGTGCCTGGCACACGGTAGCACCAACAGTAAATTATTATTAAATTCTTATTAAATTATCAATTACTGATGAGGAGGAGGAGCATGAGGAGTACTATATGAATTTGGTGTTGAAGCCAATATGATTAATTTCCTATCATTTCAGAGAAGACAAGGTTTAAGGAGAAAGCAGTGCTCCTGGGCCTCATAAAGGATGCAGGACTCAATTCATTTTTATATTACTTTACATATGGAGCCTTGCTAAGTTTAGAGATCTTAACTTTACAATAACTGTAAAAAACAGTGCAATTTCAAGTATTCCCCTGAATGACAAACAAAATACAGAATTTTAAAAAATCAATCAATTTAATCACATTTCCAGATTTGGTGAAAGATAAGAAGGCAGACAGCCACATGCACAACTACACATTCAGTAAACAAAGGTGAATGGAGTAGGGAGGGATGGCTGGCAGCCTGGGAAGCCATATGCAACTTTTACTTCTCTCCAGAACTGTAACTAGCAGTTTTTGCACCTGGGGCAAAGTGTGCCCTCTTTTGAGCAGGGGAGGGGGTGGTTTGAGAGCTCACCTCACCCCACTAACTGGTAGGTTTCTGTTTGAAGTATTTCTGTTCCTGCCAATGAGGTTGCTTACCTCTGTAGTTTTTCTAACAATGAGTGTTAAGAGCTGTGTGTAATTCCTCTAAACTGAGTGATTGCCCTGAAGTCCTGATTGCCCTACCCTAGTTCTATGCCTGCCTCCTTCAGTTTCAGAGAGGCAAAAGAATTTCCAGCAGTGGCTACTTCTAAGTTTCCAACTATAGTGAACTAAGGCTAAGCTGAAAAGATGATCATAAGAGCATCACTTTGGTATGCTTAGGCCCTCAGGTTTTGTTAAGGGTGGACAAAATAGTAGGTCAGGCATTAGTTAATACCAGTAACTTGGAGGGAGAGAAGGAGGAAATGAAGGATGTTTTGTTCAAAAGTACAAAGACCTGTGTGAGTCCAGATCAAGCACTTAGCTTTTAGACTGCAGAACAGTACTTGGAAAGGGACTCATGTCAGGGGCCTGCTGGTAAATGTTTAACAACAGGGCTGGGGGTAGGGTGTGGAGAGGTGTAGACACTCACACTTTTAATCCACATTATTAATACTTTCTTAAGTCTAGACAATCAACAAAAACAATAATTAAGCCCTGACTGGAGCAAATGCCAATCTCCAGGCATAAACTCTCACGCTGAAAATTTAACAATCTCTCACAAGGCGGTTACAGCTGGCTCCAACATATTCCCAAACATGCGTGTGTGGAACAGGTAGAGCTGGGACAGGCAATCCCCAAGACGTCCAGAAAAGATGAACACTCACATAGGATCCCCAAAAAGGCTCTCTAACCCAGAGAGCAGCCAAGACTATCCCACTGTGGAGGCATTCATCCTTGGGAGCACTTTGGGCACACACAGGATCAGCTGTGGCTCTGTGGGCTAGAACACTGGTGGCCTGGCACCGGGGACGTTCTGCTTGGCATGGCCTCTGTCATGAGGGTGTTTCAGCACTCCTGCCCAGGCCCGAAGTGTAACCGAGGGGGCCCATGACAGCAGGGGGCCATGAACTCCCTGTCCAGATAGTACTCTTGGCTCAGGCGATCACCCTCATTCCAGGGGTCTGAAAAGCCCTGGAGAGAGGCATCCCTCAGCAGCATCACTCGGCTAAGTCCATCCAAGCAACCCAAGACGTTCAGATCTGTGTCTGCTCCACGCTGCTGTGTTCTTCATCCTCAGAATGCAACCACGTCCAGTCCAGGGTCTGGAAGCCAACACAGGCGCATTACAAGACAGCAATTTCAGCAGTACAAGTAAGTCATCTTATTATTATATTCTGGTTATATGCTTTGGATGTTGTCTCCAAATTAAAAACCTCACCTAACTTCTTCATTTTGAATTAGCCAAGTTGTCGTTCATTCATTTTGGTTGTGACGGATTGAGACCCCATTTGGAGCTGTCTTGGCAAGGATACTGGAGTGATTTGCCATTTCCTTCTCCAGCTTATTTTACAGATGAAGAAACTGAGGCAAATAGGGTCAAGTGACTTGCCCAGGGTCACAAAGTTAGTGAGTATCTCAGGCTGCATTTGAACTCTTCCTGATTCTAGGTCTTGAAGCTCTGTGCACTATGGAGCCACCTAGCTGCCCTTGTATTAGGGGAGAGGTCTTCAGTAATCTTAAGATTTGATTATGATGAAAGCTGGAGGTTCAATTTTAGTGTCATTGTTTTTAGCACAGAGCACTTATCTATGCTTACTGGAGAAAAGAAAGTGCTACTTAGGGTATCTTCGGGTTGTATGAAGCCTTGGAAATAGTTATAAGAGAAGCCTAAAAATGCGTGGGTCCTGATGAAAATGTTTGAGGTGCAGTTCTGGAGTCAGACGACCCAGGTTCCAAGCCCGTCTCTGCCACAGTCACTTACCTCTCTGGGCCTCAGTTTCCTTGCCTGTAAAATGAGGGTGGCTGGATGAGATGCTCTCTCAGGTCCCCTTCCGGCTCTACATCTATAATCCCATGACCCCATTGTCCTGCACATGTGCCCCCCACTTTAAATTCACACTTATTATTCATCGTGAAGGTGATAAGGCTCTACGTTTTATGGTCTCCTTTGTTTCTGCTCTTCCCATATGCAGGATCTGACTCAGAGGACTGGCATGTCAATGTTTTCTTGACAAATGGGCTAGTTCTAGAGTTGAGTATGTGTGTGTGTACACTGAGGTCTGTTCCCCTTCCTCCATAATGCCAAACTCCGGAAAACTTGTCTTCAGAAGGCACAAAAGTCACTGGTGTGGTGTCCCAGAGTACCCATTAATCAATCCATTCTCCATTGTTGCAGAACAATATTCTCCAACATATTGTTATTGTTATTAATGCTAATAATAACAACAGTAGTACGAATATCATGAATACAGAGAAGTAGGCAGCTGGTGGTACAGGGGATAAGAGTACCTGGCTCGGAGTCACAAAGACCTGAATTCAAATGCAGCCCTAGAGACTTAATAGCTGTGTGACCCTGGGCAAGTCACTTAACTTCCATTTGCCTCAGTTTCCTCATCTGTAAAATGTGGATAATATAGCACTTACTTCCCAGAAATTTTGTGAAGATTGAATGAAATAGTAATTGTAAACACCTGGCACGTAGTGAACACGACGTAAATGTTTGCTACGATTATTATTACTACAGAGAACTCTGGAAAGACTTACATGAACAAAGTTCATGTAAAAAAAAGTTCAAGGAAAGTAAGCAGAGCTGAAAAAACAACATATACAATTACAACAATGGAAATAGAAAGATCAGCTATTACAAAATGAATTACAAAAAATAATGAAGTATTCATTATATCGGTTTTCTCGAAATGGAAATTTATTTTTTTATATCGAATCCTATCATGTTCTGCTGTGTACATGGAAATGTTCCTTTTTTTTCTTTTCTTGTTTTGCATTTACACTTAAAATGAATAAAAAATTTACAAAAAAAGGAAAATGAATTAAAAAATTATAAAGAATAAGGTGTGGCCTATAGAAAAGTTATGAGAGGACACCTCCCCTGAGTCCTTTGCAGAAGTGGGAAAGGGGAGGGGAGATCTATGGGTGTGGAACACTGCATATGTTGTCAGATTTTTTTTTCATGTATTGCCTCATTTTGTTGATTTTTCCCTCCTTTCTCTTTTTCTTTCAAAAAAGAAATTCTTATATGGGATGGCTCTCTGGGAGGGGGGAGAGGAAAAGATACAGGGGGATATTTAGCTGATATTAAAACAAAAGGCATGAATACACATAAAAAAACAGTAGAGGCAGCTAAGTTGCGCACTGGAGTCAGGAGGATCTGAGTTCAAATTTGACTTCAGACACTTGAGCAAAGCTGTGTGACCCTGGGCAAGTCACTTAACCCCAATTGCTTCACCAAAAAACCAAAACAAAGCAAACCCCCCCCCCAAAAAAAAACAAACAAAAAACCCAAAAACATAGTGGTGGTGGTGGTGGCTACTCTGTCTAAAATTCTTTGAGAAGATTTTCTAAAGATGCTGAGATAATTCTTGAATGAAATGAAAAGGAAGTCCCCAAAGGTTGTAAAAAGGCATCTGAAACATTTCATTTCATTAGTTAGTCACTACATCAGTTTTGCTTAATTGTTTTTAATTTGTTACAAAGGAAGACTCAAGGGGGTGAGGATTGGGTGAGTAGGGGGATGAGACTTTTTGGAAATGATGGCAATGTAAAATAAAAAAATCCAAAAGTTTCCTTCCCTTAAACTCCAATGATTCTCTGAACGATTAGTGTATGTGACATCTACTGAAAAGTTTTTCAAAGGTCAAAGTTAATCCAAACGTGGAAACACTGCATTTAGAATGGGCTAAATCTTCACGCACTGCCTCTGGAAAAGCATGCGAGTCTTTCAAATCTAGGTAGTCATGCGTATCTGTGCAAACACTTTGTAGCCACAAGAATGAAGAACAGATAGCTAGCTGGTCTGTAGACACATATGTTTAAACTAAAAAGGGAGACAGCAGAATGGAGAAACACTCATGGGTAATCCCAGGCAAGCTGAGCTCAAGCCAAGTCTTCACGTGTGTTGCCTGGTCTAGAATCCCTACTCAGCAACAATCCCTAACCCTAAAAGGGTGATCTGTATGAAGGAAACTTTCAGTGCCAACCACTGCATCCTCAGAATTCAGAATGTGTCTGGGGACAGGGGAGCCATGTGGGACAGCTGGAGATACTTACACTTGTGGTATGCTTTTCCCCCCCTAAAGTGTCATTATTTGACAGACATTTCTTTCGTTATCAAGGTCTCAAATATTTAGACACTACTAACTTCTCCCTATATTTTCTAATATAGTCTTTGTAATGAAATTTTTTAAAAATAAAAATAAAAAGGGAGACAGCTGGGATGGTCCACTGCTCTGAGACTAAACAATCTGCACTTATTATGGAAAGAAGAAAGATGCTTGATGAAACATGATGCAACAAGCAAAGGGGCAGCCCTGACCACAAAGATAATGGCGTTAGAGTTCAGAGGGACTCAGAGGCTGCCTAGAACGATCCTATCATTTTAGAGATGAAGAAACTGAGGCCAGGAGAGGTCAAATGACTTGTTACAACTCATGTGAGGTGTAAGCGACAGAGTTACTAGTTAAGATTTGTTAAATTGTACTCTCCTCGTGGGCAAGGGATGTTCTTGGCGTCTTTTTGTATCCCCAGCGCTTACCACTGTGCTTGGCACTTAGCAGGTGGTTAATAAATGTTTAATGATTGATTGATATATGAAATTGTAAAACAGAGCAGAGATGGCTTTTACTGCCACAGTATATGCTCTCTGCCTCAGCAAAGTGTCCTCATGCACATTAACCCCTAGCAAAAGGGGCTTCAATTTGGATGGGGGCCCAGAGGGAGTAACTGAAAAATTGTTATATGCTATGTACTGAAATTAATTTAAATGCAAGTAATTACTAAGCAAATTTAGGTGGTTGTACTGATGTTCAGTGTTAAGTTTTTAAGTTAAGATATTTATTATTTTAAAAGAAAAGAAAACAAGGTGGGGGTGGGATGGGGGCTTTGAGTTCTCTAAGATACTGTGATACTTATGGAACTGTGGGGGGAAAAAAAACCAAACCAGCGCCCAGAGAGAACCTGCAAAGAAAAAAAAAAGTGCTTACACCATGTCTAGCAAAGCAATAATTCTCTCCAAAGGTACTTTGCATGATGATGATGGTAATGATGATTTTTAGAGGAATTTATTTCCTAGGTGTGGAGGCACATGGCTATTGTCCCCTCTGCTGAGGAAGGTGAGGTGGGCAGATCACTTGAAACTTGGGAGTTCTGAACTATAGAGCTAAAGCTGATTGGCTGTCCACACAGTCTAGCACCAATGTGGTGAGCCCCTGAGAGTGAAGGGCCACCAGGCTGCCTAAGGAGGGGCAAGTTAGGTCAGTTCAGAAAAACAGAGTAAGGTTAAAGCTTTCTGATGCCTATCAGGAGTGGTCACTGCACTTCTAGCCTGGGCAAGAGAGGTAGGCTCAGCCTCAAAAAAAAAAAGGGGTCACATGTCATTGTCAATTCCTTGATTAATTTTCCTTTAAAATAAAAAAGAAAGCAAGAAAACAGGACACAACACTTAATCCTGTTGTTGCCCTACTGACTGGTTAGTTGCATTGGTGATAAAGTGGGTGCCTATGAGACATGATAATAATGTTGATGAGTCTGGCACTTGGTAGGAATTTGAGAAAAAGGTTCTGCATACATGGGCATTTGGAATAATCAATAAGGCACTGCTCAGTATTAAGGCAGACTTTCTCATGAGTGTGGTTTCCTTGTACTTTGGAAACATTTGATAATTGCCTTCCCTTCCAGAGATAAGTCTCAACATGGATACGATGCATTTAGCATGGTCAGAATCTCCACACTGCATTTGGAAAAGACCCCCAACCAGGTGGTTAGGCACTTCAGCGTAGAAAAGTTTTAAATATAAGTACAGAGGTAACTTTTAACTATATGATCCTCTAACTGTACTGTCTATGTTTTCCTTTTAGCAAACCCAATCTTAACATCAATTCCTAAGCAATCCTCTTGGCATATCTGCTTTGCCCTTCCAAAATGCTGTTTGATTTCTCTCTCTGCTATGTGGTCTTACAAAATATAAATACAAGGGGGCAGCTAGGTGGTGCAGTGAATACAGCACTGGCCCTGAAGTCAGGAGGACCTGAGTTCAAATCTGACCTCAGACCAAACACTTGACACTTACTAGCTGTGTGACCCTGGCAAGTCACTTAACCCCAATTGCCTAAAAACAAAAGACAAAAAAAATATAAATACAAATATTTATAATCTGTCCAGGTCTCTCCAAAGGGACCTCTTTGCTCTGCAGTGCTAGGCTGTCTAGGGGCAAAAAAATGGACACCTTTGCCCAAAATATTATTCATAATTACATGTGGCCTTTTTAATGCTTTGTCTATTTTTCTGGTCTGGTGGCAGAGATTCATTATTTTTTTTTTCTAAATGGTTAAAAACCCCCACAAAACTGAAATCTTCCCAGCTCAACAAACCTAATTATAGCCACTAGGTTCTTACTCCAGCAGAAATAAATGTCTCATCTGCTTTCAGAAAAAAAAGAAAGAAAAAACAAAAAAAATTTTTCTCATTGCTTTTATATGATGAACATATGTTCTATTACCATCTTTCTTATGGGTTCAATAATTTTGCTTTACAATAATGAGAACTTATTATAGAATTGAGAGCTGGATGGGAGTTGAGTAATAAGAAGAGGGACAGGAATAGAGACTGGACTGAGGATTCTGTGGATAGGAAAACTCTGGGATAAGGAAATTCAACCAATGTAAGCCAGTATCTTCTCTCTGCAACATCATGGTCCTCCAGAGTTGCCAAAAGCATTGAGAAGTTCAGCGGTTTGTCTGTGGTCACGTGGCTAATGTCAGGGGTGGGATTTGAACCCAGGCCTTTCTGGCTCTGGCTACTTCAGCAAACTGCCCCAAGAATATTAATAACTGACATTTACAGAACATTTTAAGGATTGCAAAGTGTTTTACATAAGTTGTCTCATTTGATTATCACAATAATCCTAAGAAGTAAGTGTTTTACAGGCATTATTATCACCTACAGGTATTGGTGACCATGAAGCCCAACTTTTTCATTTTACAGATGAGAAAACTGAGGCTCAGAAAGAGAATGTAATTTACTCGAGGTCACACAGCTAAGAAGTAAGAGAGCCAGAATTCAAACCCAGTGATTCTGACTCCAAACCCAATCAGAGCTCTTACCACTACACAATATTCTATTCAATCAAATACAAAAATAGAACAATAAACAATATGTTGTTTGTAGTGTTGGGCAAAGAGAGGTAAACCTAGAGAGAAGAAAGTCCTGGGTTCAAATCCTACCTTCACATTTATTGCTATGTGGCCATAGGCACGTCACTTAAATGCCATGATTTTCAGTTTCCTCCTCTGTAATACGGAGATAATACCTGCTGTGCCTATTTCATATCATTGTGAGGATCAAATGAAATAGAGCAGTGGGTCTCAGGATTCCTTTACACTTTTAAAAATTATAGAGGACCCAACGAGCTTTTGTTTATATGGGTTTATATATCCCGTATTTGTTTACATATCCAGTGGTGTGCTGGTAAGTGTTTAACAACAGCTCTCCACCACCCTCACCCCCTCCCACATCCATGACATCCTTTAACCTTTAATTTGAATGATTAACATTTTTTCTGTCGCTTTCCTAAATCTAGATAATCAACAAATCAATAACTAAAGCCTTGATTTGTAGCATCTGCCAATTTCTAAGATGTAAATGCTAACACTGAAAATTTAACACTCAGCTCTCATGGACCACTATAAGCTGGTGCTATCATATCCCTGGCTATATTTATCAATGGCTACTAGATTAGAAATTAAAACACCATTATAATGTTTTAATGTTTTCATTATATATTATTAAGAAAATTATTATGACCTTATAAATCCCTGAAATGGCTTTAGGCACTCCTACTACACTTTGAGAACTGTTAAAATAAAGTATATAAAATGCTTTGTAATCCTCAAAGTGCTATGTAAATGCATACTATTATTATTATTATTGTCGTTGTTATTATTATTATTGCTATTGTTACTGATATTACCAGTAGCACCAGCAGCTTATGTCACCATAACATTTACAACAGTATAAAAGGGAGCTCTTGGGTATCTGGGAGTTTTAGGAATTCAGTTGTTTTTGTCAGGGAGTACCAATGTGTCTGGGGGAGCTAAGTGGCTCAATGTATAGCGTACTTGGCCTAGACTCAGGAAGACTCATCTTCCTGAGTTCAAATCTGGCCTCAGACACTTGCTAGCTGTGTGACCCTGGGCAAGTCACTTAACTCTGTTTGCCTCAGTTTCCTCATCTGTAAAATGAGCTGGAGAAGGAAATGGCAAACCATAACAGTATCTTTGCCAAGAAAACCCCAGATGGGATCATGAAAAGTTGGACACGACTGAAATATAACATAATGTATAACATTATATAATTATAACATTTATGTAAACATAAACAACATACAGCATTTTAACATTTGAAAAGCACAGGATGTACATTATCTCACTTGTTCCACATAAGGACCCTGTAAGGTAAATACTATTATCTTGGTTTTACAGGTAAAGGAACTGAGGTTCAAAGAGGTTATTAAATGATTTGCCTAGGGTCATAAAGCTATTAAGTGTCTGAATACTGCTAGACTTTTTTTCCTCCTTTTTTTTGGGGGGGGAGGGGAAAAGAAGAAAACAGAAGAAATAAAATTTGAATAAACTGTTACCATAAAACTCTGATCCTGTTTTTTCATGGTGTCCTCCATTACACTTTGTAACTGAGTGCAGAGGGTCTGTGTTTCCATTACCAATTCTTCACTAAAGAAAATAAAGAGGTTGTTAGAAAACTGACAGAATTAAAACATTGATAACAGAATTTACTGTTCATAACATGCTGAAATGTTTGACCCTATTTAAAAATGTGCTGGACGAGTCTTTAACCAGAGACAGATGACAGCATTTAATGAGAACACAAAATGCATTATTGGGGACATAGCTGACAGGTACTTTTATTCTTCTTGTTAAAAGTCCAGAAAGTAAAAATTCAGACATGTTAAATATTTTAAAAGATAAGGAGCGAGATCCCTAGCTAATTTAAAAGTTAGAAGAATCTATTTGACATTTAACTAGCAAAACTTGTGCTAAAGTTCAGTTCCCATAGCAATGAGGGGCTATCAATTGAAACTTTAAATCTCTATTTTGGGATATACTGGGGGTAGGGGAAGGGGCATAAAAGTCCACACTGGCCCAATAGATAAGTGGTTGAAGGGTTGAAGAAATGTAAATGACCAATAATAATGTGAAAAAAAATGCTGTAAATCTCTAATAGTAAGAGAAAATACAAATGAAAACAACTGAGATTTCACTTGGTACTCATCAAATTGGCAAATATGACAAAAGACAAAAATAGTCAATGTTGGATGGGTTTTTTATGAATACAAGCATACTAATACACCTGTGAGTTGGTCCTCCCATTATGGAAAACGAGTTGGAATTATGCTAGAAAATTGACTAAACTGTTTATACTTTTTGACTCAGTAATACTACTACTGTTATATACCCAAAAAAGGTTATAGACAGACAGGAAGGTATTTTATGTACAAAAATATTTATAGATGTACCTTTTTTCATACCAAAAAAAGGAAAATCAAGACCTCTAGAATCCTTTCCAACTCTTAATCCATTTTTCTTTTGTATCCCCAGTAGTAAGCCAAGTCCCTTGCACTAAACATCTAATATATGCCTATTGAATTAAGATGGTCAAACCAATTCATGAAGTTATCTACCAGGTGTGGACAAGTTATACTGGTTATGGGGGAACCCACACTGGTTAAATCAAAGATCTTTGAAGTATTACAGTTAATCAATGAAATTTAGTCCCATACTTGCCAATATTTAAGGAGAATTATAAAAAAAATAACTTTTTGTCTAATCTATATGTTTCAAAAGAAGACATAAGTCAACTGTTTAGATAGTTGCTTGTGATTTAGTGGAAAGCAACTTTTGGAAAAATTATTTCTATTAGATTCTATTCGCCTTAGAATGTCAAATATGACAGAGGCTTTAGGTGTTTATCTAGTCCAGGGATGGGGAATCCTCTAGGTCCTCAAGTGTGGCCCTTTGACGGAATCCAAACTTGGATTTGTTCTGTGAAGTTTGGATTCCGTCAAAGGGCTGCACTTGAGGACCTAGAGGGACACATGTGGCCTCAAGGCCGTAGGTTCCCCACCTCTGACCTAGTCCAACCCTATTTTCAGATAGGGAAATTGACATTCCAAGAAGTTAAGTGAATTATTCAAGGATCATGGCTGCCTAGTGAATGAACTTGAATCTAGGTCTTTTGACATCCAGGACAGTATACCACACTGTGTCCTTGAGCTCAGTCTTTGTGTTATAAAGGGACACAAGACCCTATCAAAGAAGTACCACAAAGGGAAAGGAAAGAACAAAATAATGCCAAACTTCTTCCCAACTGGCTCCAGATGCACACGTTGTTGTCTGGAGTCATTTTTCTGGGATTTTGAAAGATGGTCATAGGATAACAAATCTAAAGCTACAAGGGACCTTGGATCAACCAACTGCCTCCTGGACATTTTTTTTAATTGATTTTTTTTTTTGGTGAGGCAATCGGGGTTAAGTGACTTGCCCAAGGTCACACAGCTAGTAATTGTCAAGTGTCTGAGGCCAGATTTGAACTCAGGTCCTCCTGACTCCAAGGCCGGAGCTTTACCCACTGCACCAAGAATATGCTCTTTCTATAACCATGATGATGATGATGATGACATAATTGTCATCACTGACTTCATGGAGTTTAAATTTAGCTGGGGACATACCATCTAAATTTAGAAATAACAAAGATCAAGCAGCATGCGATAAGTGTTAAATGAGAGAAGGTATGGGTCCTGAGAGAGAAAGGCAGAGAGAGAGAGACAGAGAGAGACAGAGAGAGAGAGAGAGACAGAGACAGAGACAGAGAGAGACAGAGACCGAGCGAGCATTCTGGGTTAGGATGACATCTGGAAAGGAAGTGGGACTCAGTGCCCTGAGTTTGGAAGGCTGAGCAGTATTCAGAAAAGGCAGAGTAGGCATTTCCAGGTGGGGAGGGTACCAGTATACCAGGTGTGGAGGTGAAACAAAGTTTTGGAGGTGGAATGCCTTCTGAATATTTTGGGGGCAATGAGTAGAATAAATAAACATGAAAGCAGCAGAATGTAGTGGAAAGGGCCCAGGGCTTGGAGCTGGCCACTTAAGGTTGAATTTGGGTTCTCACAGGTACTACTTCAGTGATGTTGGGCAAATCTCTTTGACTTGGATTCCGGACATCTATAAAATGAAGGAGATGGACCAGATGACCTCTAAAGTTCCTTCCAACTCTAAATAACTATGATTCCATGAAAATGTAATAGAAGTTGGAGTTGGGAGGAGAGGGAGGCTGGAGCCGGATTATAGAATGTTT
This sequence comes from Phascolarctos cinereus, assembly GCF_003287225.1. Lineage (NCBI taxonomy): Eukaryota > Metazoa > Chordata > Mammalia > Diprotodontia > Phascolarctidae > Phascolarctos > Phascolarctos cinereus. The sequence continues at coordinate 135,269,664 of NW_027555625.1, read as the reverse complement.
TGAATGTCAGAACTTTGCCCTAGATCAAAGGGGCCTTTTAGAAAGATTATTCTGTGGTTGCACATATTTAACCTGTATCAAACTGCTTACTATCTTAGGAAGGGGGGAAAGGAGGGAGGGAGGGAGAAAATTTGGAACGCAAAATTTTAGAAAAAGATGAAGGTTACTGGAAAAAATAAAATACCATTTTTACAAAAAGATTATTTTGAGACTGGTGTGCAGGATCAATAGGAAAGGCAATACCCCCAATAACAACAGTTAACATTTATGTGGCTGTTTAAGGTTTACTAAGCAGTCTGCCATTATTATTTCATTTGATCCTCACAATAACCCTGGGAGCTAGATGCTATTATTATCCTCATTTTACAGATGAGAAACTGGGGCTGACAGAGGTTAAGTAACTTGCCCAGAGTTACTCAGCTAGTTAGAGTCTGAGGCAGGTTTCGAACTTGGGACTTTCTGATTCCAAATTGAACACTACCCAATATTCCACCTGAGTCTAGAACCATGCAGGAGGTTATTACAATACTCCAGATATGAAGTGATAAGGACCTTGAGTAAGATGGTGACAGTGAGGATAAAAAAGGAAAGTGTGAAAGCAAGAGACATTATGGTGACTGATGGGATGCAAGGAAAGAGGGAATTCAAAGAAGGCTCCCGTATGTTATTTCCAAGTGAGCTTAGAATATCAGTAGTACTGAGAGAAGTTGCAGGGAGCTAGTTTTAGGGGAAGTGGGAAGGAAGATGACTGACTATTAATCATTCAATCAATGTGTATTTATTGAGAGCCATCCATGCGTCCATGCTATGGAGGAAAGACATGGAAGCCAAGATGGGGTTTGTGACTTCAAGTAACTTACACTCAAGTTGAGAGATACAAAACTGATATTATATCAATAATAAACCTAAGTTCTTACTCTCAAGGCTTCCCCAAGCCCACTTGGATGTGACATTTGGTAGCACAGAATCTTGGAGTTGGAAGGAAGCCCAGAGGCCATCTAATGCAACCCATACCTGAACAGGAATTCCCTGTACAGTGTCCCCAGCATGGGCTGACCTACGTGGTGGCTGACTTACCTTTTCTTGATTGACTCAGGTAAGCTGTAGGGAGCTGCGGGAGGTTGAGATAACAATTGGGAAGGATTACTAAGACGAGATGCATTCATGCTATCTGGACTCCCACTCACCGGACCTCGTACCTTGCTCTGAAGACAAAAAAAAAATTAACAGAAAACTTTGGAGTAAAGAACAGAATGAAATGATCACCCTTCCCCCACTCCCAGAAGAAAAGTCACTAATTATTCTTTTGGAAAAGATGTCAGACGTGTTGATTCTTGATCACACCAGTTTGGATTTCTGCCCAGTGTTTACATGACAAAATTTCAAAGATTGGGTTCCAAAGACATCAAATCTTTTGCACCTTTCTCCTGGGCATTATTTCATCATTCCTAATCTTTATCTTATCAATGAAAGGTAAGAAAGGGCAGGTATTTTCCACTTGCCAAAGGGGAATCTTGAGGAACAAAGAGGAGCGATTTGCCCGAGTGGTAGAGCAGGGACAGTAAAATATTGATTCCCAGAGAAAGGGCCATGGTCACACAACCTCACACTCTCAAGTTCTGAACGACTGCTTTTAGATCTAAAAAATGCGCACACACACACACACACACACACACACACACACACACACACATGCACTCATATAATTAAGATCACCTTCCAGCTGTTTCTTTGAATTAGAATTGAATATTCACATCCACTTTTGGAATAATGGTAAAAAATACTTACAGGACCACATACATATTATATATAGCTGACATTCTTGAATACTGTCTTACTTTGTCTTGGAATTCTAACCCTAAAGTCTGCTTGAATTAGGTTAATCAGATATACATGCTTCCCAGATTCCCCCTCTAAATATGTATTTCTCCTTCCATTACGCTCCCCTATTCAGTCTCTTAATTAGTTAGGAGTTACTGTCATTGAGGAATTATTGATTTACGCTGTTATTCATAGCACTGTGTCAGATACTTGTTGACTAAAGGACTGGCCTCAAGGTCTACTCCATCCCATTTTCTTGTTTAGAAAACATATCTATGAGGCTCATTAGGAACTCTTACGTCTGTTGGTTCCTAAGCCCTAAAGGAGAAGGATTCTGATGATTAGGGACAATTCAAGTGAACGAAGATTACAAGATCCAAAGCGTAACTAGAGTGGTATGCAGGAGTCAAGTCTAAGCTCTCCAGAGTAAATAAATCCATAGCATTAGCCAGGAGTCATAAAACAGAGCCCAGAATAGTGGCCCAAAGCCAGGGAGGGGGATGTGTCATGTTGGGAAAAGTACATACAGGGTATGGAGAGAACTGTACCAGGCACTGCCAAGCAACAGGTTGTCCCACATACATCTCCAGCTGAGATAGCATCCTTTAATAGAAATGGGGTGTTATTTATGTCCCCTCCTCATTCAGTTGGATCTGTGTTACGTAGGCTCAGATACAATATCTGGAGTATTTCCCTGGAATTTAAGGCTATGACTTAGTAGCATAGTATTGAAGGAAGGCCTCTATCAACTCTCCCGGGGCCTAGGATGCTGCCGGTTTATTAGGTACCAGAGGCAATCCTATCAACTTCAGGTATGTATACTTCCTGTCTATCCACAATCATGAGTGGCTGTGTCATCTTCAAATCTGATAAACATTCTACCTATGCCTTTAATCTAAGTTAATAACAATAACAACAACAACAACAACAACAATAATAATAATGATAGCAATGTTACATGGCATGAAGTCTAGCACAGATCCCTGGGGCATTCTACTGGGGAACTGTCAAGTTGACATCAATCCATCAGTGACTACTGTTTGGGTTCCAGTCATTGAACCAGTTCTGAATTCAACTTACCATATTACCATCATCCCTGAACATCTTTTTTCCACAAGAGTAGCATGAGAAATATATCATCTGACATACTGTTCAAGGGTCCAATCCTACAGTCTTTGTATTCATTTCATCATGGGGTGATGTGTCATGGAAAGGTGAGCTTTTCCTTGGGGAGCCATTAATAGAGTAGTCCAGCAAAGAAAGCTAGTCAGGAGAACCCAATAGAGGTTATGGAAAGGAGAGGCCATGAATCGGAAAAATGTCTTTCAGGAACAAGTGGAGACACTTGGTAGTGGCAGAAGTTCCAGCAGAGAGGATACTGTGCTGCCTTAGTCGAGGTATATTCCACCAGAATGGGGTTGTAACTCTGAGATGGGGGCAGGTCTATGACAGAGACTAATGTTATTGTCCTTCAGGGACAGAAGGGAGTTAGCAAGGGCAGTAGCAATTCTGCTAGCTTCCCCAAAGACTTCTTGGCCTGGTCACCTCCCACACAGCTCTGGTTATATCGGTTGATCTCATATCATGGGCAACATTATGTAAGGTTTTGAACAGGCCTACGTGGCCTGGCACCAGGATATCATAGCAGCAGCAGAGACCTGTCCATCTAATTTCACATGAGGCAGCCAGAGGAATGTATAGGCATGAACAGAGGTACAAAAGACCATCTGAGACTGACTTTCCTTTGGGAAAGGGATTGCGTCAACTAAAGAGCACAGATAGCTGAACCAGGATAGAAGCACCTTGTGCCTGATGCTGGTATATCAGATATAGTCAGTCCAGTCAAGAATGAGTAGCAGCAAGGTCAACAGGAGGGCCTGTTGGTATGGCTGATCCACTATGTACCCAGATTCTGATTTTTCTCATGGTCCATATGCTTCCTGGATTTGATAGTACAGGACAATGGTAATGCAGAAGTTAAGTCTATTAAAAATAATATCCAGCACTTACGACATTTGCTGAGTTAATAAGTAATCTGAAAAGGATTCGGGGTGTGGATAATGATGACGTACCATACTCCTCAAGATGGTGATTCCATAATTCAAATATGGCTTTAACTGTGAGTATTTCCTTTTCCTGGGCAGTTAGGTGGATAGAGTGCTGGGCCTGAAATCAGGGAGACTCATCTTCTTGAGTTCAAATTCAGCCTCCTAGGCAAGTCTCTTAACCCTGTTTGCCTCAGTTTCCTCACCTGTAAAATGACCTGGGGAAGGAAATGGCAAACCACTCCAGTGGTCTTTGCCAAGAAAACCCCAAATGGGGTTTTAGTTGGACACAACTAAAAAATAAGTGAACAGCAAAGTTCTTTCTCCCATATGGTAGAGTTCCTATCCCCACTGCCCCTGACCTGTGGTGGACTTGTGAGAGAAGGATACACAGGGTTGGGACATGGGAGAGAAGAGCTCCCACTACAAGTATGGATACATGGGTATCTACAATGAAATTATTTATGACCTTCCACAAAGACCAAGGTAGGAGCTGAGGTAAGCCACTGTCTGAAGGAGATGAATGTGCCTTCTGCCTCTAGTGCCCCATGGAATGTCTTGGGACATTTTGTCAGGTCTGTGAGTGTAGGAACTTGTGGATAAAGCAATAGTAAAATCCTACAAAGCCAGGGAGACTCTTCAGATCTTTTGCCGATGTAGGGATTTCCCACTATAGCAGAATGGTGTTCCTTTCATCACTTAACTATATCCAGATCAAACTGTATGTCCCCCAGGGATCTGTGCTTTGCTGGATTTATGATCTCATCCACATGTAGGGTATTCCTGCCAACAATAAAGATTTCAGTCCATCCATGCCCTCATATTCTGTGCAACTTGTGATTGTGTGTTCCCATAAATCCAGCACAGGGGGTGCCCAACAGTTACAAGGCAGAACTGACTTAGGGCAAGGGTAGACTGGTAGATACTTCCAGCTAGCTAAACCTTCTGAGATTTGATGAATCAGGGCAGGGGAATTCCACAAGTTCTGGCTTAGGAGCTTCCATATTCTATCAACAGTTGGCATATGCATGGCTTTTTAAGGTTTGTAGAGTGCTTTACATATATTAGCTCATTCAATCCTCCCAACAATACTATAAGGTAGGTGCTATTATTATCTCTATTTTGTAGATGAGGAAACTGAGGCAGACAGAGGTTAAGTGACTTGTTCAGGGTCCCATAGCTAGGAAGTATCTGAGGCAGGATTTGAACTCAGGTCTTCCTGACTCAAAATCCAGTACTTATGGTTCCTTCCTTTGTCCACGCCTGAGCTGGCAAAACTGGGATGGCAATTTTCTTCAGATGGAGTGTCAAAAATTTCCTTGTATTCCTGGAGGGAATTTTCCTGTATGAGTCTGTTTCACGTGAGGGAGGTGGTAGGCCAGCAGGAAACTGAGGCCTGCCAACTGGGATATGGCAAAGGTGATATGGCCCCAGGCTGGAATTCCCCAGGAAAGGAGGTTCAGCATTACCATCATCAACATCATTATCATAAATATAGTACATTAAGGTTTAGAAAACCATTTACTCACAGCAAACTTATGAGAAATGAAAAAAAAAATGGTATGGCAGGGGCAATTGATACTACCTGCTTTTAGAGGTAACAGCTGGACGAGACCCTTACAAAAGTGATTACGTTCTAGGAAGCTCCCAAAGCCATTCATTTGCTTCCAACCTGGCCTTAAAAATTAAGCCAGGCATGCTGGAGCATACCTGCAGTCTCTGCTTCTGGGGAAGTTGAGGCTGGCGAATTTCTTGAACTAGAGGGTACTGAGCTGTAGGGGGTTAAATCAATCAAGTGTCTATACTATGTTTGGCATTAATATGGTGAACTCCAAAAGAGGTGCTAACTGGCCCATGTCAGAAAATGGAAGAGGGCAAAGCTGTGCTGATCAGAATGGGAACGGGCCCAGGGAAAGCCCCTGAACTTTCAGGCTAGGTGAGATAGGAAGACTTAGTCTTTTACAGAGAAAAGAAAAGAAATAAAGTAGGAAAGGAAGGAAGGAAGGAAAGAAGGAAAGAAGGAAGGAAGGAAAGAGGGAAGGAGAGATGGAAAGAAGGAAGGAAGGAAAAGAAAAAACTCAGGGTTGTGGAACTGATGGTTTGAAGAGAAATCAGCAGCTCTGCAATTATCTGAGTCAGGATAATGAGGAGGGATTATTTCAGGGTTTTGGGGTTTTTTTTGGCATGATAGAAAATTGGGATGAGGCTGATAGATGTAGGTAATTAAAGAGCAATGAACAGGTCTGGAGAAAGAGAGAACACATGCCTGGCCCATAATAGATGCTTAATAAATACTTCTTAATTGATTGACTGAATGAGGGTTTTTCAACTGAGCTAGGGGCCTCTTCTGGTAGCAATGGGCCAGCTGGGCGGCCTCCTTGTCAGCTTCATTGTTCTGATGTTCTGATGTGGGTCCAGACAGCACTTCCTACTGCTACTGTTGGTGCCATCCCACTTAGAGCTCGTATGAAGGCATGTGGTCATAAAACTGAGAGGAAGGCCAGTGAGGAGAATGATAGGAATCAAACTCATATACATTAACAAAAAAAGCTCCTTCCTCTGCTCTTCCCCACAGAGGGGGAAAAATAGACCAGGGATTGAAAGGATTTGATCATAGGATGGAGGGATGCAATGAGCATTTAATTAAACGCTTACTATGTGCCAGGCACTGTGCTAAGTGCTTTACAAATATTATCTCATTTGATCCTCACAACAATCCTGGGAGGTGGAATTTGGAAATTTAGAGCTGGAAGGAAGCTCAGAAGCCCTGTAGTACAATGCCTCCATTTCACAGATGAGGAAACCGAGACCTAGAGAGACTGAGTGATTTGCCCAAGGTCACACAGCCAGTAAGTGGCAGAAGCAGGATTTGATTCCAGGGTCAGTACCAAGGTGGCTAATTAACCTCACTCACACAAGCTATCTTCAGCAGATTCCACAGTTCCTTTTGTCTCTTCTCCTGAAGCTGCACGACTGTCTTCTCATCCTCATTCATTAAGTTTACTACTTCTTCCACTTGAGGTAACAATTCCAGGGCCTTCTGCTTGCAAACCATAGTTTTACTGCAAGGAAAATGAAACAGTGCTAATGGCTTCATTAGTATAATTATTTTGGGATCACAAAAAAGAAGGGAAAGGGAAAGCCACTAGTTATTTAGGGGCGGCCATTTGGACGGCTAATCAGCAACTGCTAACGTGTCTTTAAAGTGCCTCACCTCACTTCCTCCTGGAGTCTCTCCAGATTCCTTCTCTTTGCCTCCTGTATTGCTAGGCTGAGAAACCTTCACCCCATGCCCTCCTCTCCTGATTGGTGACTGTGTTCCTGGGACCATTACATTAGGAAGGAACAAGCCACACCTTGCTTCAATCAAATTGGGATGCTTTCCTGGACTTCTCCTGACCTCCACGTTGCCCTGAGTGGGTGTTTCCTTTCCCCCCTGGATTTCAAGCTCCCCGGTTTGTATTGTCTTCCTACAGAGGAATGTGTCCTTCAGGGTGGAGTGCGGCTGGCTTGTGTTTGTGTCTCCAGCACTTAGCACAATGCCTGGCACAGAAGAAGTGCTTAACATAAGCTTGATTGAACTCACTCACTTATTCACTTACTCTTTCTGTTTGTCTGCCTATCTACCTATTATCTATCCTTCTATCTATGTATCTATCTGTCTTTTCTGTTCTCTATCTATCTATCCCTTTTCCTTCCTGCCTTCCTATTATTTATATATCCTTCTATCTTCTATCTATATATTATCTATCTATCCTTTCTCTCTTCCTGCCTTCCTATCTATTATCTCTTTCTCTTCTTTCCTACCTTCTTATCTATCCATCCATCCATCTATCTGTCCTTCATGTTATCTATCATCTATCTATCCCTTCTTGCCTTTCTATTATCTATCCATCCATCATCTGTCATCTATCTATTCCTTCCTACCTTTTATCTATCTATCTATCTATCTATCTATCTATCTATCTATCTATCTATCTATCCCTTCTTGCCTTTCTATTATTCTATCCATCCATCTCTCCCTCCTTCCCTCTCTATCCATCTAATTATCTATCCCTACTGAGTTTCAGTTAGCTGAGTCCTCCTGGCATGCTGTATTGTATTCTGATGGGCAATCTGGGCTGCTCTCCCCAAAACAAGAAGAAAAGTACCCCATGCTCTCTCCCCTTTGGCCCTGCTTCCTGGCCATCCCACCCTCTGCCCCGTTCACAGTGGCGCAAGGTTATCAATACCTGAGCTGCATATAAATGGCTCGTACTTTCTTCTCGAAACTCTGGATGGCCTGAAGGAGTAGCCGTACCATTTCCTGACTGTCACCATCAGTTCGCTGGTCTAGAAAGAGGAGAGAATGAGACATTTTTCCAATGTGGCAAACAAGACATTCCAGGATCTCACATTATTAGCTGGAATGGAACCCAAATGAATCTTTAAAGCCCCTTTTACCTCTTGGTTTTTCCCGTAATCGCCGATAAAGCTCTCTTGCTTGTTCTTCTCTGAAATATAAGAACAAAAAATTCTGCTCATGATCCAAATTTCAAATCATTAGAAAAAAAAACACAATTCATCCTTGCTGATTAAAGTTCCTCCAAACTTCCCTATTTTATTGACTTGCACTGAGCTCTACTAAAACCTTCAGATCTTTTTCTGAACTGTTGTCTAAATATGCTTGCTTCACCTTGTACTTGTGACATTAGATTTTTATATTGCAGTATAAGAATTTACACTTATTCCTATTAAACTTCATTTGTGGGCTAAATGATCTGCCTTGTCGACATCTTTTTCAAGTCAGAGCACTGGGCCTGGAGTCATGAAGACCTAGTTCAAATCCAGTCTCAGACACTTCCTAGCTGTGTGACTTTGGGCAAGTCATTAACCTGCCTCTGCCTTAGTTTCTTCAACTTAGTTTCTTCTTGAGGATCAAATGAGATATTTGTAAAGTAGTTAGCACAGTCTCTGGCACACAGTAGGCACTCAAGAAATGCTTGCTTCCTTCCTTCCTGAGTCTGTCATCCAGGGGGTTAACTATCCCTCTTTTAGCTTTGTGTCACTGGAAAATTTTTGATTAGTAAGCCATCTAATAAAAATGTTAAACAGCATCACAGCCAAGCATAGATCCCTGGAGCACTCCACCAGAGCCCTCCTGTTAGGCTGACATCAAATTATTAATGAGTGACTACTCTTTGGGCCTAGCCAATCAACCAATTCTGAATCCACCTGTCACCCACCTGTGTCCATCTTTTCCATAAGAAAGGCACGAGAGGCTTCATCATATGTTTTGCTAAAATCCAGCTAAAAACTCCCCTGCCCTGCCAGCTTAGCCTGGCATGACCTGTTCTCGATGGAGTCTTGCTGCCTCATGGTGACTGCTTCTTCCCTTTCTAAATGTTCACGCACCAACCCCTTTAATAATACATTCTAGAACCTTGCCAGGAATTGAAGTTAAACTACTTTAGTCCCCTCTCTTCCTATTTTGGAAAATCAGGACAACCTTAGTGTTTCTCCATTCCTGGAGCTCTTCTCTCATTCTCTGGGAACACTCAGAGATCATTTATGGTGACAATCACATGTATCCATTCTCTTAACTGCTCTAGGATGTAGTTCTCTGGGCCTGGTAACTTAAACTCTCTATGAGTTTTCTCTATCACCCCCCTATTATATGAATAAATTTTGGCTGTCACCTCCCTATTATTTGAATGAATTTTGTTTATCACCTCCCTATTATTTGAATGAATTTTGGCTATCACCTCCTATTCTCTGAATGAATTTTGTTTCTCACCTCTCTATTACCTGAATGAATTTTGGCTATCACCTCCCCTCTTTTGCTTTACTCTCTCTAGTCCAAAGATCATTCTCCTTAGCAGAGAAAACAGAAACAAAAGACTTGTGTAATTCTGTTTTTTCATCATCACTGGTTATTATTATCGTTCCCTCTACCCCAAGCAGAGAGTCCTATCTCTTCTCTGGTCCTCTTCTTTCCTCTAATACAAATAAAAAGACACAATCCCTTTTTGTCTTTTTTTTTGGGTCCAAATACCTTTTTCTAATCAAAGGGCCACTACTCTACTTTGGACCCTTGTTGCCTCCCACCTAAAATATTGTTGTGGCCTCATAACTGGTCTCTCCTTTCTTTCTCCAACCTGACCTCCCCAGCACTGCTACAATGATCTTCCTAAGGTAAAGCAACAGGGCCTAGTGAAGGGATGTCAAACATGGAGGCCAGCCCACAACACTCCTGATGATGGCCTGAACCAGATTAAATGAGGTAGTATTTGTAAAGCACTTAATAAACCTTAAAGCTCTATCTAAATGCTACCTATTATTATTATGACCCTCCCTCCCATCCCTAGCTCCGGCTGCACAAAATTGCTCTTCACAGTTGACAGGCTAATACTTACAGATCGTCCAAAGTTCCCCCTTGTTTCCGACTCATTGGGCTCCTCTGTAGGTCCACAATATCTGTCTGCAGTGCCATCATCTGTTCCACCAGATGTTTCACATCTGTCTCCTGATAAAAATAGTGAGTGCTAAGGTGAATAGAAGCACGAGGGGCAACCTGAGGTACAGCACTGAAACTATCAAAACTTAGCAAAAAAAAAAATGAAAGTGATCATAGCCTTGAACTGAATGACACTGAGTGACTGGATGGAGTCTCAGGACATTAATAATTCCTAAGTTTTCTTAATCATTTTAGGTCCCAGAAATCTATTTTAAGATACTATGACTTTTTAGGACAGCTAGGTGGTGCAGTAGATAGAGCTTTGGGCCCAGAGTCAGGAAGACATGAGTTCAAATTTGACCTCAGACACTTACTAGCTGTGTGACCCTAGGTAATTCACTTAACCCTACTTGCCTCAGTTTCCTCATCTGGAGAAGAAAATGGTAAACCAGTATCTTTGTCAAGAAAACCCCAGATGGGATCATGAAGAGTTGGACACAACTGAAACAATTCAACAACAACATGACCTCTTAGGAGGCACTGACTCCTGTAACTATGAATTATATATGTAGGCACAGTATTCACCTGCCTCGGAATCCATCATAGTGGCACCCATGCCCTGCTACACATCCTATCATTGTCATTCTGCAGATAAGGAAATTAAGGCAGAGAAGTTTGAACTTACTTGGCCAGGGTCACATAGAAAATCAATAGAAAGGCTTGGAAAAGAAATCACAACCCTGAGTTTTCATTCACAGGTAGAAGCAGGGGGTGGAGGGGAGAGAGTAGAGGAGTCAGAGGCCTGAGTTTTTGAGTCCTAGGTACCCCATGCTGGACAAAGTGCTTCTCTGGGCCCTCATCTGTCAAAAGCAGATGATAATTGTACTATGTATCTCACAGGGCTGTTGTGAAAGAGCATTTTTGGGGGTCATGATTTAATTTTTCCTTTTAATCAATGCCTATTAAAAAAAACAGCAGTCATTTGCAGAGATAAACCACCCCCTCATCAAACTCTGATTTGTAAAAAATGAAAAAGAGCTAAGTGTAACTGACTGACAAAGCAACCACATCCAACAATGTATACTACATTTCACATCCCTAGTTCTCCACCTCTTTTCCTGAGAGAAGGGATGTGCATTGTTATATCCTTTATTCTCCAGAACCAAGATCAATCCTTGCAACCAATCTGAATTGAAAAAGTATTTTATAAAGTACAAAGTGTTTTAGAAATAGACATTGCTTTAGTGGCATGGTTTCCTGCTCAGTCTCTCTTTGCTTTCAAAATCTGTCTTCATTAGTGACATAAATGACTGCTGAAATGAACTGAACTGGGTCCTTGTGCCACTCACTTCCTTTTTTTTTGGTTTTATCCTCCCATGGGAATTGGGCAGGTAGGTGGTACAGTGGGTAGAGTGTTGGACCTGGAGTCAGGAAGATCTGAGTTCAAATCCAACCCCAGGCACTTGCGAGCTGTATGACCCTAGAAAAGTCACTTAAACTTTGTCTGCTTCTGTTTCTCCAACTGTAAAATGGGGTTGATAATACTAGCACCTATCTCCCAGGGTTGTTGTAAGGATTGAATGAGAGAATAATTGTAAAGTGCTAAGCAGAGTGTCTGGCACATAGGAGGTGCTATATAAATGTTAGCTATTATTATTATTATTATTATTAATATCAGAATGGATGCAGTAATAGCACCTACCCCACCAGGTTGTTGTGAGGAGCAAATGAGATAATATTTGTGCCTGGCACACAGCAGATGCAGTATTATTAGGTGTTAACTATTATTATTATTATTATTATTAAGTAAAATGTCTAGATGTAGTTCTGTTTATTAGCTTCCCCAAAGGGAAATCATAACCTGTACTTCTGCTATTTCCAACCCAGACAGCCAAGTGTAGTGTAAACTTCTGGCCACAGTGGGGCCCCCACGGCCTGGGTATCCCATCCTCCCCACTACTCCCCAGCCAAGGTCAAACGGCATGGCAATGAAAACTTGACATTCCCCGGACAATGCCTGCCCAAGCATCTGATGAGAAAGTGGAAAGTGGCCTTGAGAAGCCTCCTCCCTCTGGGTAAGCAATTAAACCTAAAATTAGTGTTCCTACCCGTCCGCAGAGCTCCACAGCCTGCTCCATCTCTCGCCAGGCCAGCAGCAGTTTATCTGACGCTGGAAAAAGAATTAGAGAGAGACAACAAATTCAGTTTTCAGCTGAGAAATGAGGAGGGTTAAAAAAAAAAAGGAAGAGAGAGAAGAGCAAGGATGATCTCTCTGACTGGCTCAGGGCAAAGAGCGACACTCACTGATCCCGAACTCAGTCTGTTCGCTGTATTTCTCCAGGTCAATCTGGATGCTGGTTTTAAAGAAATCCAGCTTAGCCTTCAGCTGCTGAGACATGGATGCCATTAAGTTCTTCATCTTGGAGAGGCTGCTATTATTTCGAAGGAGGTTCATCCTGCAGCAGCCAGGAAGAAAAGAATATTAGCATTCCACCTGCCATGCATCCGGGGTACCAAACTCAAGCCCATCATTCCAGGTGTTTGGATCATCATTTCTTACCAAGAACCACCAGGAAATTTCCTTTTCCTGAACCTCAGCAATGAGTGGGGCAGACCTGGCATGCAGATGAGATGGAGCAAGGTCTTCGGCCCCAAGGGTTAATCATTTAAATTAGGCACATTAAGACAAGGATTGGATGGAGAGGTAGAGAAAACTGCCTCCCTCCTCCTCTTGGTACAGGTAGGGGGCTATGGGTGTAGACGCTGCATATATTGTCAGACCTGATTGATGTGCAGGTTAGTGTTATAAACTCTTTCTTTTTTTATTCCTTGTTACAAGGGATGGATCTCTAGGGGTCAGAGCGGGATTTATTTGGAAATGAAGCATAGAAACAAAAGATAACAATTCATTAAAAAAATTTACCCCCAGGACATAACCAGTGAAAGAACGGATTAGAAGGGTTCCTCCACCACAGTATAGCCATAGCATTTGGTGTACTAAATAGCACTGGTTTTGGACTCAAAAGTCCTGGGTTCGAGTTCTGACTCTTTCACTAACTGCACCACCCCAAGTCAAGTCAGTTCACCTACTGAGCTCTCTACCCCACAGGGTGGATGTGGGAAGTCTTTTGTCAGAGAAATGTCAGTTATCAGCAGCATCCCCCCAAGTCCTAATGATCCCTTGGGTCCTTCTCACACTCCACATTCCGCCCTGACTGTTGTTGTACCCTCTTCTGTATGCTGACCACCCTCTCCTCATCCATTCCGCAGGAAGCTTCCTCACTCTGACCCTGATACCACCCTTTCTCCATCTATCCAAACCACTGTCCCTCTCCTGGCTCCCTTCTGTCCTCTGGTAGGGGGCACCAGGATCTCCTAAATGTGGGAAGAGAGGAGGGGAGGGGAGGGGCTCACATAGCTGCTCTCTGGCCTTGCTGCAGCTGGCTACAGTCTTCCTTCAGGGTCCGGATTGTGTGCCACACCTGACCCCACACTTTCCTCAGCTGGAAAAAAGGGAGATTCCTCTTGGGCTCTTGAACTGGAAACAGAGACACAAACAGCGGTCTAATAGCAAACCCTCCACTGGACTCACGGTCCCCATTGGCTCTCTATACCACACATGAGGCAAGGAATCAAATGCTTTTTGATGTTTTGGGGGTAACTGCTGTTCAGCTTTGGTGCTGTCATTTAGCCGGCCAACTGTTTGGTCCTCATTTTCTCAATGAGACTGCACACTCCTTGAAGGTAGAGATGGTGTCATATACGTCTTTGCATCATATATGTCTTTATTTTTAAAAAAAAAAAGGAATTTGGAGTATGTCTATTTGAGCTCTACAGGTATTTATGGTGGGTCTATCCAGACCCCTAGGGAGCAGGGGGAGCAGAATGCCAATGATTAGGGGCAATTAAAAGATTAAGAGAAGGAGCATGCATGGAAAAGAGGGCATATGGTTCAGGCTGTAATTGGAAACAGTGTTCTTCCTTGTTACCAAAAGGATCAATACAGAAGCAGTGAGGTAGCATGGCAGATAGAGTGTTGAACCTGGAGATGAGAAGACCCAGGTTCAAATCCTGCCTCAGACACTTACTTAACTATATAAACACTTACCTACTCCCAGTCTCAGTTTCCCCATCTGTAAAATGGGATAATGATAGCACCTATCTCACAGAGTTGTTAAGATTTAAATAAGATAACACATGTGAAGTGATTTGCAAACCTTAATGATAACTATATAAATATAAAACCTTAATGATAACTATATAAATATAAATAATTATATAAATGGTAGCTATTATATAGAATCCCCCCGTTAGGCATTTAAAACTCTTCACAACCTGGCCCCTCCTACCCTTCCAATCTCCTTACACTTTATTCTTTTCCATACATTTCACTAACTTGATACATTAACTATTTGCAGTTCTTTGAATATGATAATCCATCTACCAGTGCCATGCTTTTGCACCGGCTGTGCCTTATGCCTTATGAAGAGAATGCTCTCTCTTCCCTGACTTCCCCCAAGAATCAGATCAGTTCCACCTTCTTCAGAAGACCTTTCCTGGTTCCTTCGTCCCTCCTCTCCCTGCTCCAGCTGCCACTGCCTTTCCTATCCTCTCAGAGTATCTTCTACCTCCTCTTTATCTATCTTGAATACATCTACAATTATCCCTTCCACATGGCTACTTTGCCCATCATGGTTTCAACATGTCATGGGTCAGCATAAGAAATTCAATGGGAATTTTGGAGGAGTTTTGCTGAAGTCACAGATGACAATAAGATACTGTAAATGCCTCATAAAAGACAAAAAAAGAATCAGACTTCTTCTGTAGTACAAATGGAGAGCCAAAAAAATTTACACAGATTTCCCAGATCACAGGGCTCCCCCCTAACTCTTAAGATGTGGAAGGGATAATAGTTATTTTCGTATTGTCTTCCCAATTTGACATCGAGCTCCTCAAGGGGAGGGACTGTGTTTGCCTTTCTTTGAATCCCCAGTGCTTAGCGTAATATATACTTGTTGACTGACACAAGATGGAATTTAAGCTACCTGAGGGCAGGGATGGTTTAGTGATTTTTTTTTTGTCTCTGTATCAGAGACAAATTTTTAAGCTTATCTGAAACTACAGGCCCTACAAATATATAGTGTTTGCCTGCTTATAGGAGATGATTAAATGAGTCTTCAAGTATCTAAAAACAGGAGGAGGTGGGGATTGAGAGTATTTGTATACTTTAAAGCTCTCTGGGTATTTGTGATGGATCCCATACCTCTGGGGAGGAAGGTCAGGATGCTGATGAACCATCCAGGAGGGAGGGAGCATGCATGGAGTTAAGGGGATCTGTGGTTTAAGCCCTGATTATAAAACCTCAACACTGAAAGGTCAAAACCAAAGTGGTCAGAGGTAACCACTTATGAGCCTATTATGAGATGGTGATCTGGGTCTAGAGCAACAGAGGGGTTTCCTCACACAGTAAAGCACCCCAAAGGTGCTGTAGATGATAATTTATTTCAAACAAAGCCTGTGCATTCTCTTATGGTAGCAATGGCTTGTTCAGAGACCTCTCCATTGCCAGGAGCCCAGACAAAATGCTCTGACCAGGTCACCACATGCCTTTGGAAGAACCCTATGAGTATTAATTCAGCAGCTTCTTTCAAGTCCTTTTTCTGAGATGGCAATCTCCTTACTGTTTTACTTATAGACCACCCTTTTCCCATCCCAAGAGCTAGTGGCTGGCCCTGAGTATAACAGAAACTAATTGTCCTGTTTTAAGGCCCTACCCTCATCACTACAAACTCATCTCACAGATTCTGCCTTAATGAAAACAACTAATGATTTAGATCAAGAAATTGTTCTTACGGATACAGCTGACACTTTCTGGTGGGGGCCTCGGAGAGATCTGAGTCTCATAGGTGATTTTTCTGTTGTCAAAGAGAAAAATGAGATCCATGTCCAATATTCGGTCATCATTTAGCTGCAAAAGGAAAAGAACAAGATGAGATATTCTTGAATGAAATACCCCTTACCTTCATGTAATAAGGCTTACATGGCAGTGAGTTTTCTAATGACCACCTATGTGGCCTTTGGACACCTCTGAACACTATAATCTTTATCCAATATATAGTATCCATTTATCTTTCATGAAGCCTTTTCTTGATAACTCTACAACGATTCAGCTCTGCTCCAGACCTTTCTGTTTTTATTGTCTATACCATATGCCTTATTTAAATTCTATTATAGAGGTCCCATGGAAAATCTAGGAGTAAGAAGATTTGGGCTTGAGTCCTGACTATACCCATAATCAGCTATGAGACCTTGGACAAGTAACTTCATCTCTCAAAAAAAAATTGTACCACCTGTCTCCCAAGATTGATGTATTTTACAAGTCTTAAAGTGACCCACAAGAGTAAACTGTTATTACTACTACTATCTCAATCTCTAATTATCTTTAGGGTTTAGCACTTAATTTATACACATTTGTGTTTAATCACTGCTTAAATGCAGAGTGAAGTGAACAGAACCAGGAGATCACTGTATACATTAACAGCAATATTGATCAACTTGGACTTGGCTACTCTGAGCAATACAATGATCCAAGACAGTTCTGAAGGACCCATGATGAATAATGCTATACACCTCTAGAGAGAGAAATGACAAACTGTGAGTACAGATTGAAGTATACGTTTTTCACTTTATTTTTCTTGCTTTTTTTTTTTGGCAACATGGTTTATATGGAAATATATTCTGCATGACTTCACGTGTATAACTCTATCACATTGCTTGCCTTCTCAGTGAGTGGGGGAAAGGCTAGAGGGAGGGAGAGAATTTGGAATTCAAAATTTTTTAAAATGTTAAAAAAAATTTTTTTAAAAATCACTACTTAATATGTATTTATTTTGTTTCCCCAGGTCACTGTGGTCTTTGTGGGTAGGGCTCTTATCTTAGATGTTTTTATTTACAATATAACAGTACAGAACACATAATAAGTGCTTAACAAGACATTTTTAGTTGACCAATTACTTTAGAAGAATAAAGCCAAGTTGGTAAGAATAATTGCCGGAAGAGCATGGCTGAAAGGTGATAGGACTCGAGAGTTGGAAATCAAAACAAAGTACTTGTGTCTCAAGGAAATCCTGATACGCAAGGTATCTTATCCCAAAACAGAAGAGGAGAGGTATAAATAGCACAAATTCAGTGGGGTGCCTGCCAAATTGGTGACAAATGTGAAGGCGTCTCTAGATCCCCTGGTAAAAATAGTCCTAATGATGATGATGATGATAATGATGAGAAGTGCTGTTTTTTAAAGCCCCCGGGGTATGCTTACCTTGCCATCCACAATACACTGCGTGGCTGGTTTGTCAGAGAACAAAGCCAGGCCAGCCTCCTGCAACAGTTCCTGGTCCTCCTCTGGGATGCCCGTGTCAGCCTGTATCCTAACCTTCAAGCTCTGCAAACTTTCCTTCTCCATGATGGGATAGGTGTGCACGGTGCCAGTTACCATATTCAAGATGTGAACCAGCTACAAGAAGCAGTCAACAGGTGAGGGAAAAGAGCCACAGGACAAAGTCATCCTCTGTTTTCCAACACTGCTGATTTATCAAGTCAGACCCTTCCTCAGTACTCAAATTTTCACCTGCCTTTCACGAGTTGCTAAAACAATGATTCGCCTTAAGAATGTAGAATTTTGGAGTTTGGAAGGATCTCAGAGGTCATCTAACTCAACTCCTCACCTGAGACCTTCCTGACAACATACCCATTTGATGACTTCTTCCAGTAAGAGGAGACAGTCTGGTATAGAAGAACAAGTCCTAAATTTGAAGTCAAAGGACCCAGATTCAATCTGATGTCAGACATTTACTAGCTGTGTGACTCTGGGCAAGTCACTTTGACTCAATTTGCTTTCCCTCATCTATAAAATGGGAATAATAACAACTACCTCACAGGGTTGGTGTGAGACTCAAATGAAATATTTGTAAAAAGCACTTAGCACAGTGCCTGGCACACAGTAGGTGCTACATAAATGCTTATTTCCCCTATTATCCCTTTCCCCCCTTAATCCCCCCAGTGTAAGGAAATTAGACTAGATGATCTAAGTCTGTGTTCCTATGACTTCCCAAGACAGTCCATTTGCTCAAATTTGCCTCAGTTCCTCATCTGTAAAATGAGGACACACCAGAGAAGGAAGTGGTAAACCACTCAAATAACTTTGCCCAGAAAACCTCATGGACAAAAGTCCATGCGGTCACACAGAGTGGGCCACGACTGAACAATAATAATAGCAATTATTACAGAGTTCTTTACCCTGAACCGAAACCTGCCTCTCTATGCCATTTAAATATTAATTCAGTGGATAGAACACTGGGCCTAGAGTCAGGAAGACCTGAGTTCAAATCCAGCCTCAGAGATACTTTCACTCTGTTTGCCTCAGTTTCCTCATCTATAAAATGGGGATAATAACAGCACCTACCTTCCAGGACACATTGTAAGCCCTATTTAAATGTTCACTAGTATTATAATTGTTATTATTCTGCCTCTTTTTAGATGTGACAATCCTTCAGATATTTGAAGATAAGGATCTAGTTTTCCCCAGATTGAAGGCTTCTCCTATCCCTAGGTTATTTATGTGCAGTGTCCTCACCATATTGATTACCCTCCTCTTGTGATCAGGTGGACAGAAGTAAAGTCTGAGTGTGGTGTTATTTCATGTTGTTATGTGTATTCCACCTCATTCTGAGTTTTGGCCCTAGGGTTGCCCAAACACTCCTCCTCCTCCTCAGCTTTCATCAGCCTTATCAACTCAAATCAGACAGATGGAGGAAACATGTTTCCTCACTGGTTACCTAGTCCTATGCGATTTCTGATTTTTTCCCATACTTTCTTTCCATTACTTGGTCACAGTAACATCATATAACTTCATCTCCTGATTGCAGAGGAAGCAGACATTTTTCGCTTCGAGGTAACTGAGCTTTTACACTCACCTTTAGGTTCAAGATGTCATCCAGCGCTTTGAAGCAGCCATTCGGGCCATAAGTGGGGTCTGTGCCCCTCTGTCGGGGCTGCCACATTAACATTAACTGCAGCCACTTTTCTAGTCGCTGTACCAGAATACTGAGAGACAGAAAAGGACAAGAAGTAGACAGGAGGAGAAGACACATCCTGGACACCAATCTCATCTTACCTTCATGAAAAAGGGGAAGAGGTTCAGGCCTCACAGGCCTCTCCGACTTATTGGTGCAATGTAGCAACATATGCATAATTGCTGTTTCAATAAATACTTGTTGGACAGATTAATGGATAAATCTAAGAAAGGATGTTATCGCTCCTTACCAACTGAATAGTCTAGGCCCTTATCCCAAAATATCTGTTATGATAACTCCCTAACAGGTCTCCCAACTTCCAATCTTTCCCCACCTCTATTCCATCTTGCACGCTATCCTGAGGCTAATCATCCCAAAACACTGCTTTTATTAAGTGACTCCCTGGCTCAAAAATCTTCAGTGGTTCCCACTGCCTATAGGAGCAAATTCAAACTACTTATCCTGGCATTCTAATGCCCACCAATTATTTACTTTTATTCCGTACTACCATTCTAACACTATCTCTCACTTCACAGAATTTTGGGGCTGGAAAGGCCCTATCCACTCCTGAAATTCGATCTCCTTTATAGCACGCCCATCGAGTGATCATGTAGACTTTGCATGATCCAATGAAGGGAAATCCATCGCCTTCTGAGGCAACCCATTCTTCTCTTGGACATGACATTTTCCTTATATCCAGCCCAAATTTGCCTCACTGAAGCTTCCATCCATTGCTCTAATTCTCACCAATGGAGTCAAGCATATCAAGTCTAATTCATTTTCCCCAAGTCATCCCTTCAAATACTTGTAGACTCTATTATCTCCCCCATGAAGTATTCTATTCTCTAGAGACTGAATATTCTCGGTTCCTTCAACTTCAACTCTTATGATATCAATTTTAGACCCCTGACCATCCAGGTTGCTGTTCTCCAGCTTAGGGGTTCTTAAATCTTTTTTGTGACATGGACCACTTTGGCAGTAGAGTGAAAGCTATGGACCCCTTCTCAGAACAATATTTTTAAATAATTGAAGGACATGCTAAATTTCAGTTAGTGAAGACAAAAATATGTTTATTATTCCCATCCAAGTTCATTGGCTCCCCGAAATCTATCCACGGATACTCAAGGAGGAGAACCCCAGGTTAAGAACCCCTGATGTAGATGTTCTCCACCATACCAGTGTCCTTTCTAAAATGTGGTACCCTGAACCGAACACAATACTGTACTTGGTTTCTTCACATGACTCAATCCCTTTCTCATTCTGCTTATCCTTTTTATTATATATATTGTATACATATATATATATTGTATATTGTATATATCCTTTTTATTGTATATATATAGAGACTAGACTGTCTCTACCTATCCAAATCCCATCCATCTCTGAAGGCTCACCTTGAGTTTCTTCTCAACTCCCACAATGCTTTCCCACAGTACACCTTATAGGTGGGTTTGTTTCAGTGTTTGCTGAGAAGTATCTGTTCTATCAAAATGAAATGTATCTGTACGATCAATATAATATTGCTTACCTTTTCAAGGGGTGGGGGAGGATTGAGAGGAAGGAAGATTTGGAACTCAAATTTTTAAAAAATGAATGTTAAAAATTTTTATACATAATTGGGAAATATTTAATGAAATAACACTTTAAAAAAATTAAATGTATCAATAAGTTTCTTTTAGAAAATGCTTTCTAAGACAGGCATATGAAATATACTGTTAGTGGAATTATGAATTGGTCTAGCCATTCCAGAAAGCAATTTGGAACTGTGCTAATAAGTAACTAAAATGTCTATACCCTTTGATGTAGAGCTCCCAATGCTAGTTACATATATCAAAGACAGAATGAAAGATTACATATATACTAAAATACTTAGAGCAGAGACTTGGAAACAAAGGAGATGCCCATCAGTTGGGAAATGGTTGAAAAAAACTATGATACGTGAAGGTATTGAGAGAATTATGGGAATTATGTGAACCAAACTGACTTCATCTTGTGACTCAATTCTGGATCTAGCTTGGATCTAGCTTTCTATTCAATTATGGGTCTAGTCCAATTTCTGTCTTGTGAGAAAACTTTATTCAATCATAGGAATTGTGAGAAAACTATTTAATTGTTTGAATCTAGCCCTGAATGGCTGGGAAACTGGACCACCTCTACCTGCTTCTTAGAGACCCTTAACTAAGGACCCTAGGTTATGCCAACCAGAAACCCAGTTAGATCCAAAGATTGATGCAAGGAGTTTTCTCACAATTATGCATCTCAAGCAACACATGTGTCTTATCTGAAAACTGGCCCTGTGCTGGTCAGTTACTGTTTCCCTGTTCCTTTGCTTGAGTACAGACATGTGGAGGGGAGTGGGACTCTTTTTCTGATTTCAGGGAATTGTACCTGTTCGCTCTCCCCCTTCCAATTCAGAAAGTCCCTAATCTTTCCTCCAATTAGAAATCAGATTACCTAATCTTTTATCCTGGTTGATTGTTTTCTTTTAATGCATCAAATCTGTCTGCCCCTGTATTTGGGGTCCAGTGCCAAGCTGAGGAGGCCCGGTCCTGATTAAGAAATGTACTGCTTAAGAAATCGGTACATTCAAAAGCTTGAACCTTTATTTCCTCAGTTATCTGAGGTTTCACCCACCACAGTAATGGAAAATTTACTGCACCATAAGAAACAATCACTATAAAGAATACAGAGAAACAAAGAACGACTTTTAGGAATCAGTGCCAAGGGAAATAAGTTGAGGCGATAAAACAACATACACAAAGACGACAAAAATGGAAAAGAGAAGGAAAACTGAACACTGTGGACTTATAATGACTAAGCATGGTCTCAAAAAAGAAATAAAACATATGTTTCCTTCTCTTCTTTGCAGAGGTGGGTGATTACAGGTGTAGAATAATGTATATATGTTCTGGCTTGGTTGGTGAGGCAAGATGGTGGTCTTGGGGACAGAGGGCTGGATCTGGAGTCAGCAGTACATGATCTCTTCAAAGCCTGCTCTGGATGCTTACTAGCTCTGTGACTGTGGTATGGGCAAATAACCTCCCTGAGCCTTAGCTTTCCTCATCTGTAAAATGAGAAGTTTGGAGTAGATAGTCCCTATGAATGTTTTCAGCTCAAAATCTATGATCCTATTTATTGGTTAATTAAATTGGTTAAACCAATTAAATTGGTTAAACTGTTCTCTCTCTCTCTCATTGAAAAAAAATTCTTTGTCACAGTAGAATGGCTCTCACAATGGAAGGGGACATATTAGGAAACTCAGGTGATATATAAAGGAAAGATGTAAAAAAATTTTTAAAAATGCTTTCCCGGATACCTCCAGCCCATAATGAGCTCTCCACTGCTGATCTCATCACATTTACATCCTAAGTTATTCATTTATCAATCACTGTCTATTGACATCTCCTATGTTATTTAACTCTTCTATTGTTATTAATCATTTCCTGTGCTTTCTCTCAATCAGGTATCTTAAAAATACATTTTATTGATGTCCTTTATCTAACATCACAGTCATTTCCAACCCTTTCCAGATTGAAATTTCCCTGACAACAAAGAGAAACAATTAAACAAAAACATAATATGGTGAACATATCTGCTAATGTATGCATAGTCTGTCCCAGCAGTTCCCCACCTCTCCACTGTGAGGTGGTAGGAGATATGTTCTATTATATGATCTTCAGACTTTTCAATGGCTTTTCAGTTACCGAGAGTTCAATTTTCTTTTAGTGATCTTGTTCATTTATATATATGTATATTAGTCATTTTGGTGGTTCTTGCTTATTTCATTTTGAATTATTTCATACAAATCTTCCCTTGTTTCTCTGAATTCCTGATATATTTATCATTTCTTACTGCACAGTATTATTCCATTATTGTCATAATACCATCATTTTTTCAGTCATTCCCCAATCAATAGATATCCACTTTGTTTCCAGTTCTTTAATACCACAAAGAGTCCTGCTATGAATACTTTGGTATATACTGGACCTTTGTTTTCTGTGTTTGACTTCCTTGGGGTATATATCTAGTAGTGGGATCACGGAGTCTAAGGGTATGGACTTTTTTCATACAATTCCAAATTGTTTTCCAAGATGACTGGACCACTTCCTAGTTACATGAACAGGGCATCCATGTGCCCGCCTTCCCATGGCCCCTCCAACACTGACAAGTCCATCTTTTATAGACTTCATCATCTGCATAGTATGAGGTGAAACCCTAGAGTTATTTTTATTTGCATTTTTCTTGCTATTAGTGAATTAGAGGAACATGAGTGAAAAAAGTTCAAGAAGCTCTGATTTAGAACATAATTTTCATGTGGTCATTTACAGTTTGAAATTTTTATTTTGAAAACTGTTCATATTCTTTGACCGATAATTCCTCAATTAGATTTTAAACTCCATAATGGCAGGAACCATATATCTAATAATTCCTTTGCTCCCTTACTCACCCAGGACAGGGCAAAGAACATAGTAAGTGTTAAGTCAGTATTTTTCAGAATGAATGGGAGTTTTCTGTGACATACACACTCAGCTTGAGATTGACTGCTTAAGTACCCAGTGGAAAAAGAATATAACTTATTCCATCAATTAATCACTCGACAAGCATATATTAAGCATCTAGGAACCAGACACTATAGAAGGCACTAGATATAAATACAAAAAATAAAATAATCCTTGCCCCCAAGGAACGTATTCTCTGGACCATTACAAGATGGCCATCCAGATGCTCATTTGGAATGCTCAGTAACTGAGAGATGTGCTATAGTATTGGTCAATGGTTGATCTAAACATGGCCTATGGTATTATATCTCACCTGTTAAGGTTATTAGGGTAGGGTAAACTGCTTGAGAACTTCACTCCTCCAGCCAAGTCTTCACTAACAACGATATCTAGTTCACTCTTCTGTCGGACTTTTGAATGCCTAAAAAGAAGATTTCACAGAGTGACTGGCTATCCAATGATTCTCAGTACAATCAATCAATCAATCAATCAACCAACACTTATGAAGCACCTACTATGTGCCAGTTTCTATGCTAAGCAATTAGCCTTTCCTGTTGATACCTTTAACCTTCTCAGGGGATAGCCAACCACCTTTTAGATATTTTACTTAAAAGCTCTATAGGAAATACATTTTCATTACAGCACTCAACCATTTGCTGGGGGTGACCCTGGGTTCTTTAAAGTTATGCCAGTGGAACACAACCCTAGTGGGCCTTCTTAAGACTACAGAGAGCTTTGAAGATTGGTCCAGAAACAGAAAGTGTGTTTGTCCCCTGAAGCCTAACCAGCTAAGTTCAGAGAGGCTCATTTCTCCAGAAGGATGGTCACCAAGGTTAATGGCCACGGCAACTCATGAAGCATGGAGAGGTTGGTCCTCTGGTCCATGGCAGGAGGTCTCATACTTCTGGAAGTGGGCATCTTTAAAAGTATCCAAGAAAAAAAGCCCACATTTTCAGACTGATTTGTCTTCTATAAGAATCATGGTCAATTTCTTTTATCATGGAAAGATGGTACCTTTAGTAGTACAAGAATGATATACCAGGGCACCGAGGTGGCGCAGTAGATAGAGCACTGGCCCTGGAGTCAGGAGGAACTGAGTTCAAATCTGGCCTCAGACACATAATACTTCCTAGCTGTGTGACCCCGGGCAAGTCACTTAACCCCATTGCCTAGCAAAAAAAAAAAAAAAGAATGACCTACCACCTGGAAGCACTATTCACAGAAAAAGTTTTTTGCAGCGTTATATCTTAGAACATCTAGTTCTTTATTCAATCATGTTGTTGGTTCTTCAGGGTGGTTTTACCCAGGAAGATGCTAGTAAATGTTTAACAACTGGCCCGCCAGAAAAAAAAGTATGCATGACACACTTTTAAATTTAATCTGTATTATTAAAATTTTCTCAGTCTAGACAATCAACAAAGCAAAAATCAAGCCCTGTTTTGTAGTGTTTGCTGATTTCCAAGGGTAAATGATCACAGTGAAGATTTAATAATAGGCTCTCATGAGCTGGTATAAGCGCGGTCCAGCACACCCTCTCCTGGCTTTTCTGAACTTCTCTCCTACCCAGATTTCATTCTGATGCAGGTAGGGGGCTCAGTGGATAAAGAGTTGGACTTGGGATCAGGATAACTTGAATTCAAAACCTCCCTCACACACTAACTAGCTGTGTGACCTTGGGCAAGTCACTCACTGAACCGCTCTCATCTGTTTCCTCATCAGCAGAACAGGGATAATGAGCACATACCTCTGAGAGTTGTTGTGAGGATCAGATAAGATAATGTTTATAAAGTGCTTTGCAAACCTTAAAGTGCTATTAAATGCTAGCAAGTATTATCATTTTATTCAATACAAAATCTTGAAGTACTGATGGACAATTTCAAAGAATGTCCCAGTTATATCCGGGCTAAGAATTTTCTGAAGCATTTAGAAATAGAAAAGTTCAGATATCTTTAAGAACCATATTCACCTTTATCTTTTTAGAGGTATATACTGGTATAAATTTAGCAGTAATTGTTCTAAAATATAGGCCACACCCCTAAAATGAGATCTTTTGAAAAGAAAAAAATATAGGGAGGTATTCACTCAACAACAGTTCTGCAAATTACCTTAATAAGGTAAAACATTTACTGTGCAAATTTCTTTCATATCCCATTCAATTCCACTGAAGATTTTTTTTAATTAAATTTTATCATCACTCTTTATCTTGGTGACCTATATCATCATTCTCTTAACTCAGATTTTGTACAAGTTAGATTTTGGGAAGAAATAGAGTCTACACCTGGACCAATAATGTATATAAACCAATGACAGGCTTTGGAATTGTTCATCGAAACTGGAAGACAGACATTCTTCTGTAATTTAGTGGTGCTAATGAAAAGCAATGTGATGTACTAGAAAGAACATAGGAAGTCCTGGCTTCAGAAGAGACCTGGGTTCAGATGCTACCTCTAATACTTACCCCTAACATGGACAAGTCACTTCCCTGAGACTCCATTTCTTTATCTGTAAAATGGCAATAGATATCTGTATCTCTTGCCTCATACAATGTTCATGAGGCTCAAATAAGATAATATATGTAAAATACTTTCCAAACCTTCAAAGCACTATGTAAAATATCAGCTATTATTATTAACACTATAATTAACAATACTTCACATTTATATGGTTTTTTAAGGTTTAAAAGGTACTTATATCATAACAACCCCATGAAGCAGGTAGTAAAAGTATTGTTTTAAAAGTCAAAATTTTTCAAATGAGGAATCAGACCTAGGTTAAGTAGACTGACCACAGCTAGAGACAGGATGGGCCAGGACTTGACCCCAAGGCTCCTTCTAACAATACCATGTAACCTCTGTATTCAAAATAAAATTGATAGTGAGAAATTATCAAAATAAAAAGACATATAGCAGGCTTACTACTGGGACAACTGAAAAAATAACGTCAGAGAGCTTTTAGAAAATTGGTAAAGCCCTAGGCTTAAGGTCAATTATGTATATGCTGATTGAGTGGAGATAGTGGATAGAGGAAAAAGCAGTGCCCACGTCCATTGGTCATCCGCAAACACCCACTCACCACTGCACTGGCTGCCAGTTGGGAAGGAATGGCCTAAACCCCGTGATGCACTCAAAGGCCAGGGTCCCAAAGCTCCAGTAGTCCACTGTGACTGTGTACTTCTGTTGTTCTAATAGCTCCGGAGCCTGTGAAGAGACATTATTGAGTTTGACTTGAGAAGTTCTTTTGTCCTCCAAGCCCCATGGGAAAAGGCAAGACATTCAAACTACCCCTACTTTCATTCTCCTCCAATGTGCCTCGGTGGATATTAGGTGGAGCCATGCCACGCCTGATCTGTGCATAAGAAGGTAAAGGAAAGAACTTCCTTATTTACTTCCTAGGCTCCAATTCCAGGGGTTCCATCTTGTTCCCCTGGTTCAAATCATTAAACCAGAGGGAAGGACCAGGGAGAAGGACTCCAGGACTTTGTTTTGATCCTTACTCTGCTTTGGGGGGATGGGGAGGAATGGGACAGCAGAGAAGGGGAGGTATACAGTATGCCTGATAAGTTTTCCCATGAAGCCAGCATCACTGTCATCACCATTATCAACAAAGGTTGGCTGAGTGCTTGCCATACCTGGGAAACGGGTTAGATAAGGAAGATACCAGGAATGTTATTGTGTAAGGGAACATCCCTATATAGGGAAAAGCTTTTTTAAATGGGGTGGGGGATATTTTAAAAATATGACTTCTGAGAAATGCATATATTTTTAAATGCCAGAAAAGTTTGATCTCCATGACATACTGTACCTTTTGGGGTTTAAGCAACAACGTAGAGGGGCTGAGGGGATTGTTGGGAGGGGTGGGAGGCAGCACCTTTAAATGTTTCCCAGAGAGAGGCAGCTAGGTGGCACAGTGGATAGAGCACGGGCCCTGAAGTCAGGAGGACCTGAGTTCAAATGTGACCTCAGACTAAACATCTGACACGACACTTACTAGCTGTACGATCCTGGGCAAGTCACTTAACCCCAATTGCCCAAAAAAAAAAGTTTCCCAGAGGATACAAATGGCTTGTTTTGCCTCTGGTGCTAAGAAGTTCAAGACAGGATCCCTGCCCTCAAGAAGCTTACACTCTAAGGAGGCAGGATAAATGCTGTGAGGAAAGTGCTTTTTAAAGTGCTATATAAATTCATCTCCAGATAGAGAGCTGATGAAGTTGGGCCAGAGACTGAAGCATATTTTCTTCTCTTTCTTTTAAAAAGATTATTTTTGGACATGGATAATGTAGGAACTATGCATATTTGTAATGGGTTTTAGTTTTTTGTCTTCTCAATAGGTGAGGAAAGGGATAAGGGGAGGGAGAAAATTTGGAACTGAAAATAAAAGAAGACTGAATTTTAAAAGATGCTATATAAATGAGATGATAGAAGGTATAGCACAGTGGATCTCAAAACCAGGAACATCTGGATTCAAGCCCTACCTCTGACACATATTTGGGGTGTGACCCCAGGCAAGTCAGTTAACCTCTCAATTTGTCCAACAGCATTGGTAGGAGTTTTCTCATTAGGAATTCCCTGACCCATACCAGTGAAATCACAGGCCTGGTCCCTAGCCCTATGTAAATGAGGAGCACGATAATGATTTTATATTTGAAAATATATAAGACAGGCCACATGCCTTAGTGGAAAGAATGCTGCTGAACTTGGGAATCATACTTGCTAGTTACATGACCAGTCAAAAATAAGTTGCTTAAATTTTCTGCATCTTACTTCTCTCCTTTGGCATCAGAAGACCTAATCTGAAAGGTGGGAGGAGGAGGAAGGCCCAAGGACTTCTTGTTAGGTAGTATATAGAAGTGATTCTTATTTAAGTACGGGTGGGTCTCTAAAGTAGCTTCCAACTTTGAAATGTCAAGATTCTCTGATTCTGTGATTCCATGGAAGGGGAATCCGCCCATAAGGAAGGGTGTGTTGGAAAGATAAGCAGGCCTTATCACTACATTGATTAGAACTGGTGATGAGATATCATATCAAGTTGGATGTGTCTGGAAGAAAGACTATTTGGCCTGGCTTGAGGACAATGGTGCAGACAGACAGCAATAATTAAAAGGCATCCAGATGCTGGTTGAATTTTTGACATGGCCTGAGCATCCTTCCATGTAGGATAAAGAGCAGGGGCCTAAGAACAGATTGCTGGGGAAATGCCTATAGACTAAGAAATGATCAAACAAATTGTACCTGAATGTGATGGCACACCTTTGGATGAATAGGAATAATCTGGAGAAACTCAAGAAGATTTATGTACTGATGCAGAATAAAATAAACATAAATAGGAAAGCAACATACATGATGACTGCAGCAAAGACCCAAAATCTGAATCTGAAAGCTATGTAATAACAAGAGTCCTGGTCCTGGAGAACAAATGAACACAGGTGGGGAACTCTATCCACGCTATGTTGTGTTCACTGTCAGACTCTGCTGATGTATTAGTTGGTTTTGTTAAAAACTGTATTTTTTTTCTTTTTTAAAAATTCTTTGTCACAAGAGATGGTTCACTGGGAAGAAAGGGAAAAGGGAGATATTTAAAAATGGAGGGAGGTGATGCAAAAAGAAAAGATATAAAAAAATTTAAAAAGAAAATAAAATCTCTTAGAGGTGCTCCCATAGCCAGCAGAAGATAAATTGATGGTGGGTGGATCCTCCCTAAAAGAGACTCTATAGAATCTACAAAATTATGGTGTTCACAGAATTATCAGATCCCCAAGTCTAATCATGAGACTGAAAAATGGGTGAGTACAATTAGGACAAATAAAAGGAAACTACTTCATAGAGCAGGCAATAAACGAATGATTATGGTAACAGTAAATGGATCTGAAAAAGTCAAGCTTTTTTTTTAAAGATGGAAAAGATGTTCAGTCATCTGACTCAATCCAACTTCCTCAGGTTATAGATGAGGAAATTCAGGCCCAGTGAGGGCCACGGCTTTCCCAGACACACTGGGAGTTGAAGGCAGAGACAAAGTCATAAATGGCTTCTAAGAGAAGCTGGGGTATGACTCACAGAAGGACCATCATGACCCATCGCTTGGGGCTGCTACAAATAGAATATTAGGATGGCTGGTTCATGGGGTTGATCCAGCAAGATACCTTTCCCACTTTCCTGTGAAACATCCAGATGGCTGGGGTGGGGATAAAATGTCTGGAGTCCTGGAAAACAAGGTGCCTATGGGTGTATCACAAGAAAAAGGAACGGGTATATGTGCCAATCCCACCTCTTACCAGATACTGCAGCGTCCCCACAAAAGAAGTGCAAAGACTGCCTTGATCCAGCTCTTTAGCATACCCTAGGTCAATGATCTTGTGTATTAACTGAAAAAACAAACAAACAAACATTCAAGGTTTGTGAAAACAATATGCTATGACTCTATTCCAGAATAAACATCTTTGTGCTGGAATGAAGAGACAGTTACGGGTAAGGCAGCTAAATGTAGATAGTGTGAACACCCTTTATCTGATACAGCAGTTCTGATGTCAGAACAATTAGCAAGGATGAGTGTACAGCCACAGTACATTGGGACAGAGGTGACTGACTCCTTTTGGCAGCTGACCACATGTCCTGGTTTCCCAAACTGAGTTTAACCTAGGAGACTTTAGGAAGCCTGAGAGTTCTGTCACTGCAATCTTAAGAGACCAGCTGTGGCATCCCAGTATGACCAAGGCTACTGTTCATCTTCTCACCTGAAATGAACAAAGCTGCCTGTCCACTGCTACTCACACACAGATGTTTCTCAGACAGGAACTTCCGGGAGAGGTTGAAGCCCAGGGAAGATGGCCTCAGCATCATGTGGCCAGATCTGGCTTTGTAGGACATAGACTCACCTTGTTCAATGTGAACCGAGAGCAATCTTGGGTATAAACTAACTCTCTCGGCCCAAGGGTAGAATTTGTTAGGCCTTCCCCCAATCCCCACCCCATTCCCTTTATCCCTACCCCACTCTTTTGATCTCAAGTTTGACCTTTAGATCAGTGGTGTCAAACTCAAGGGTGCAGTTGCCAGGTGGAACCAGATTAAATTGTAATTGGAAAAGGTTTAACAAAATAAATAAAACACATAGCTAACTTTAATTCGTGGGTTTTCTAAGTCAACACGAAACCCTCAGGGCAGCCCATTTTTATTTGTATCTGACACCAGCTATTTTAGATGAATGAATGGATGAATTTATTAAGCATCATGTGCCAAGCACTGTGCTAAGCCCAGAGAATACAAATACAAAAGCAAAGACAGCTCCTGCCCTAAAAGAGTTTGTATTCTAACAGGGGGAGAGTGAGGACCAGGGAGGCTACTTGGGTTTGGAAAGTTAAAGGGAAGATGAGGGGAGGTGGTGGGGTTAGAAGGAGCATAGGGGTATGTAGATTGACATACCTTTTACAAAAGCATTGACAGAGCTAATTTGATTATGGGTCAGAGGCTTCCCTTCCATGCTGGGGCTGGCAGAATATGGCTGAGGAGATGTAATGTGTGATTGAGGCAACCACTGATAGGAGAGGGAGGCCCCCGGGCTAAAGTTGGGCTTTATTGATGAAACCTCTCATTTTGGTGCCTGGACACATGTTTTGCTTTAGGCTCCCATAATAACAACAACAATAATAACAACTGGTGGCACAGCAGATAGAGCTCTGGGCCTGGAGTCAGGAAGACTCATCTTCCTAAGTTCAAGTTCAGCCTCAGACACTTCCTAGCTGGATGACCCTGAAGAAGTCACTTAAGCCTTTTTATCTCAGTTTCCTCATCTGTAAAATGAGCTGGAGAAGGAAATGGCAAACCACTCCAGTATCTCTGCCAAGAAAACATTGAATGGGGTCACAGAGAGTCAAACACGACTGAAAAACAACTGAACAACAACAAACAATGTGCCAGGCCTGTGTTTAACATTATCATTATTATTATTAT
Source organism: Phascolarctos cinereus (assembly GCF_003287225.1). Classification (NCBI taxonomy): domain Eukaryota; kingdom Metazoa; phylum Chordata; class Mammalia; order Diprotodontia; family Phascolarctidae; genus Phascolarctos; species Phascolarctos cinereus. The sequence goes on along the minus strand of NW_027555625.1, from coordinate 135,237,852 downwards.
TATTATTATCTCATTTCATCCTCAAAACACTCCTGGGAAGTTGGTGCTATCATTTTCCCCATTTTATAGATGAAGAAACTGAGGCAAACAGAGGTTTAGTGACCTGCCCATGGTCACACAGCTAGTATGTATCTGAGGCCACATTAGAACTCAGGTCTTCCTGACAACAGGACCAGCACTTTATCTGCTGCTCTGTCTCAATGCCCTATTTATGTTTTATTCTTTGCTCTTTACTCTGGTAACTGAACCCCTATGCTCAGTGTAACCTGCATCTTGCTTCTGGTCCCTTGTCTACCACTGAAGTTTTGCAAAACACTTTACAAACATTATCTCATTTGAGATTCACAACAACCTTGGGAGGTAGGTGCTATTTATCCCCATTTTATAGATGAAGAAACTGAGGAAGAGGTTAAGTGACTTGCCCAGGGTCACACATCCTGTAAGCGTCTGAGGCTGGAATTGAACTTAGGTTTTCCTGACTCCAGGCCTACCACTCTACTCCAGGGCTTCTTAAACTTTTTTCTCTCTTGACCCTTTTAGTATTTTGGCAGCTTTTGTTGGCCTTGCATGGCCCGAGGGGATGAGCAGTGCAAAGTGCACATGCTTTGTGTTCAGAACCAAGGCTGCTGTGAAGTTGCCTGTTTCAACACAGGCAAGTGTTGCCAGAAACACCTCAGATTCATTACGCATTTTATTTTGAATTAATTTTTGGTTGCTGCGCATTCAGAAACTTTTTACCATTGCCAAACTTTTGGTGAACCCATTTGGGGTCCCCACCCACAGTTTAAGAAGCGCTGTACTACATATCACAAGCTGTCGCAAGACCTAGTCCCTGCCAACAGCGGTCACACAGCTAGTAAGTGTCTGAGGCTGGCTTTGAACTTGGGTCTTCTTGACTCCAGCACTCTATCTATCACATCACCTAGCTACTAAAAGACCTAGCCTCCTGGTGGGTGGGAAACCCGCAGCCTTTGACTGAATCCAAACTTCACAGAATAAATCCTTTTATTAAGTGAAGTCTGGATTCATTCAAAGGGCTGTACTTCAGGACCTAGAGGGCCACATATGGCCTTGAGGCCTCGGGTTCCCCACCCTTGACCCAGTCCCCGCCAGCAGCAGCCTCCATTCACCATCCCTTTAACTTCCAAGCCAACTAGCCCTCCCCTGGCCACCATGACTAGAGAGGACCACCATGAGGCTGCTATCAACAACAGAATAAATACCAGGAAGGCTGGATCGCGGGTCTGACCCAGCACCTTACATTTCCTATGTTCCCATGAAACATCCAGATAGCTGGGTGGGCGGGGAGACACTTCCTCCAAATATCCCCTTCCACCCAGATCTCTCTTCTGTCCAACCATACACAAGTTCTCATGCCTAAAAGTCTCAGTATTGGCATCAAGATCTAGAATTGTCTTTCAACTGGTGTCCAGTAGAGCAATCCAAGTAGGGGCTCTCAACACCGATGGGAAAAGAGGTCTCATTCCAAGAATTGTAGGGCCCTCAAGGGTAAGGGGTAAACAGTATTTTCCTTATCAGACCTGTGCCACCTGGGCTCTTCACAATACCAGCCATTCAAATGCGCTCTGATCTGCAAGAAGTTTCATACTGAGCTGCGTCTTTCAAGCCATTAAAAGTGGTCCCAGAGAAAATCAAAGCTTCACACAAGGAAATGAAAATACAAACAGAGAGGCTGAAAAACATTTCCTCTCCCCACCAAGAATGGGCTCCCTGGGATGAATGCCACATACAGAACATACAGAGTCACCAGACTCTGATTTCCACTCACCCTTTTTTCTCCTTGTTGCAGAACGATGTTTTCAGGCTTCAGGTCCCGATGGATGATTCGGTTTTCATGAAGGTATCTAAGTGCTGAGGCTGTGGTTTGGAAAGGGAGCAGTTGTTAAGTCTAGAGAACAGCTCACATTTTAGGATTTTCCCCATTACGTTACAGCTCAACCCCAGAACTCTTCCCCATTGCCCATTAAGGAGGAAAAGACTGGTGGCTCTCTAGAGGAGTGCCGTAGTCCTTACTTTTGTTTGGTGTCATGTTTTTAATTAAATTTTTTTAGTTAATGACAAGAACTCCTGACATTTATATAGTGATTTTTGGTTGTACTTTTGATGTCATTAGCATTGGGAACTTCTGGGGAAAGAGCTCCTTCCAAAGACGCAGATTAAAGAATGTTCTGCAATTTATAATTTGGAGAGCTGCCTGGGTGCCTGGCACTGAGAGGTTAAAAGAATTCCCAAAGATCACACAGCCAGGATGTGTGACAGGCAGGACGTGAATCTAGGTCCTTCCTTATTCTGAGGCTTGGCATCTCTCCAACAAGCCAACCTGCCACTCTCTAGATAATGCTTCAATTGTTACAAATTGCTTTGCCCACAAGGATCTCATGAGGTAGGTAGTGTAAATTCTCATTTTACAGATGACACTACTGAGGCATGTCATACAATTTTCTAACAATCAAAGCTGTCCCAGAATGGAATGAGCTGCCTCATGAGGAGACTTCCCCATTATGGAAGTGTTTCGGGCAAGGCTTAATGATCACAAAACAGGAGACACCAACAAGGAAGGCGCTTGACAAAAGGAACAGATTAAGTTGAGGAGGATACTGTAAGGTATAATTAAGTTGGGGCCACAGCAGAGTATTTTATTGAAAATGATGACCAAAACCTATACACCAGGACAGTTTAGTAGAAAGGTACTACACTTGAGAGCTGGGAGAAAAGACGCGGGTTAAATTGTATACTTTGATGTATACTAAGTGTGTGACTTTGTACAGGTTACTTGACCCCTATAAGTCTCACTTTTTTTTTTCTTGTATGGAATGAAGATACTAATTATTCTATTTCCTGTCTCAAGGGATTGTTGTGAGGAGGGTGCTTTGTAAGCCCCAAAGCACTATGTTATTATTATTGCCAGAAGTTTAATCAGTCAGTCCTTAAGCATTTATTAAGCGCCCACTATGTGCCACACATTGTATTGTGGCAACTGAAAATTTTCAAGAGACAGAGTTTCTGGGTAAATTGTAATTGATTTTTATTAATTATGGCTAGCAAGTAATCAATAAAATGAGCTCAGTTGTTTCTCTTGGTAACCAAAGAGACCTAACATGGAGTACCCTGAATACTTATAAAGCCTTTGGAAAATGGGGTGCACCTGAGGGTGGAAATCAACTCTGATTGGTTAACAAGTAATGAGAGAATGAATGGTATAATGAGATGTGGGCTTATTCTGAGGAGGGGGCTGGAGAAGTGACTCTGATCACTTAATCTTGGACAAAGAAACTTATCTATACCCAGACCACTCCAGTCTAGGGCAATCTAGACAAAAGAGGGAATCCATTTCCACCCAGATCTGTCTGACTAAAACACAACGGGTATAAATCCACCAATTCACCTAGACTAGAATTTCTTTTGATCTTTTGATCAGACCTAAATTTTCCCAGTTGGGTAAGTTTTGCCCAAGATTTCACCTCATTATCAGCCCTGCAGTTCAAAGGCTGACTGAATAACCTACAGGGACTAATTTCTGAATGAGGAAATAGAAATGGGAAATGCTAATTCAATAATTGGTTGTTAATGTGAGAGAGAAAGACCATTTCTTTCTCAGTATTAAGAGCCTGGGGGAACAAAGAAAGGCAAAGGTCAGAGGTCCCCTGCTCTTGGGAACTCAGTCTAATGAGGCACACATTAGGCAAATAGCTATATACAAACAAGTAGCATAAAATGGATATTGGATAAAATGGAGATAATCAAAAAAGGCAAAGAGTGCAAAAAAAAAAAGAGGCAAAGAACTAGAAGTAAAAGGGATTGGGAAAGGCTGCTTGTGGTGTTGGGATTTTAGCTGAGACTTGAAGGAGGCAGAGATGAGGAGGAAGAGAGTCCAGGAGTGAGACACAGTCAATGAAAATGCCCAGAGTTGAGTGATGGAGTGTCTGGTTGGAGGAATAGCCAGGAGACCCTTGTTACTGGACAGCAGAATGTGTAGGGGAGAGGAAGGCACAAGAAGATTGGAAAGGTAGGAGGGGGATGGTTTATAAAGGGCTTTGAATGCCACTTAGTTTAGAAAATCAAAGGACCAGGTTAAAAATGATTGGGAAAGGCTTAACAAAATAAATAAAATATAATACGACATAGATAATGTTAATTTGGGGTTTTCTAAGTCAATATGAGGCCCATATAGAGCACTTATTTCAATAGTCTCATTTTATAGATGAAGAAACTGAGGCACAAAGGGATAAAGAAGGGAATAAGCATTTATTTTGCACTTACTATATGCCAGGCACTGTGACATTTTTCTTTTTCAAATATTATCTCAAATCAAAGACTATAGGGCAGAGCTTAGCCTAGAATCCAGGTCTTTTGACTTCTTGTCCAATGTTATTTCCACTATACTATTTGTTTTAGTAGAGTTCATGAAAATACCTTCAATAATAATAATACCTTGTATTTGCATAAGAGTTCATAGTTTTCAAGAGCAATATAATCTCATCTGATTCACACAGCAAACTTCAAGGTAGGCAGGCCAGATGTTTGGGGTTTTGTTTTTATTTTTTTTTAATTTTTAGGCAATTGGGGTTAAGTGACTTGCCCAGGGTCACACAGCTAGTGTCAAGTGTTTGGTCTGAGGCTGAATTTGAACTCAGGTCCTCCTGACTTCAGGGCTGGTGCTCTATCCCCTAGCTGTCCCCAGATAGTTGGTGAACAGATGAAGACACCAGAGCCCAAAGTGGTTACTACCAAGTGACTTGTCTGAGATCACATAGAAGAGCTAGGGACTAGAAGCTACGTTTTCTGGTATCTGATATTAAAAAACAATTGATATTTACAGCACTTTAAAGTTTGCAAAGGGCTTTTGTTTGACCTTTAGATGAACCCCATGAGGTAGGAAGTGAAAGTATTATTTTACAGATGGAGAAACTGAGGCTCATGAAGGTTACATGATTTGCCTATGGCCACCCAGCTAGCAAAGGGGAGATTTGAACTCAGGTCTTCTAGACTCGTAGTATATTCTCTACTGTAGCACTTCTTGTTTCTTAACAGGAAATAAACTATGCCTCTCCCCATGTCAAATTTCTCCTTTCCCCAACCTCCCTCCAAATTACTCTTAAAGCAAAGACCAGTTCAATAAAGAACACTTGGACCCTATCATTACAAAAACAAAACCCTCCTATTTCCTAGGCAGTGGGAAGCCTCCTATTAGTTCAGAGAAGAGAGAATAGTTACTCTATCAAACTACTCATCGCTGACTCATCCAAGCCAGAAGAGTAAGATGAGCTAATGCTGACAAAAGATGAGATAAGATTTCACGTGTTGCAGTGAAGGCCTGCAGGAAGATGCTGGTATGGGCAGGGTATGCACTGGCCTTCAGGAAGCTGAGACAGAGCCCTTTTTTTAGAGTAAGGAAGGGCCCCCCATCATACACCCCTCAGAACTCAGAACACGAATCTCTCCAAGCAGAAGGAAACATACTTGGGTATTCTCAGAAAGGATAATGATCAAGAAATATTTCTATAGAATCCTTACAAGACTTCCTCCGGCTATTTTAGGAAAGTGTTATGGAAAAACCCTGGTCAGTTCCGCATTAACACATCAGAGGAGAGGTGGTCCTTCCAAACAATGGGCAGGGTCCCCAAGGCCATTCATATCCAGGCATCAGAAATAAAGGGATCAAAATAGGCTTGGATGACATTGGCTTCTTTTTTGGGGGGGCTACCAGTGATTTCTTTGGGATAGGGAACTCTCAATAAGCAAACTCCCTTTAAAAAGGCATATCAGCAATTATTCAGCAATTTAGTTTTGCAGAATTGCCTAGGGCCCTAGAGGTAAAGTCACAAAGCCTGCTTCAGATAGGGGACTTTAACCCTGGCCTTCCAGATTTGAGGCTAGCTCCTATCTTTCTTTATCTAACGAAATGTCTAAATTTTTTTGGGGGGGGGGGTTAGGCAATGGGGTTAAGTGACTTGCCCCAGGGTCATACGGCTAGTAAGTGTTATGTGTCTGAGGTCAAATTTGAACTCAGGTCCTCCTGAATCCAGGGCTGGTGCTCTATCCATTGCGCCACCTAGCTGCCCCCGAAATGTCTAAATTTTTGAAAAATCTGAATTACAGAATAATTTTATAGATAGAAATGTAATTCTGTTTACATTGCTTATTGCTAGGTAAACAAGGTAGTTTATACTTAGGCAGCCTAAGGGTTTCCTAAAAAAATTCTTTCATCTTAATTGTGCTAGTCAGACAATTAGCATTTTTTGTTCAGTTGTTTTCAGTCTTGTCTGACTCTTCATGACCCCATTTGGGGTTTTCTTGGCAAAGATACTGGAATGGTTTGCCATTTCCTTCTCCAGTTTATTTTACAGATAAGGAAACTGAGGCAAAAAATGTAAAGGGATTTGCCCATTGTCACACAGCTAGTAAATGTCTGAGGCTACATTTGAACTAATGTAGATGTGTCTTCCTGATTCCCAGACCAGTAAAATATTTAGCAAACCTTTAAAACCACGTATAAATGCTAGTTACTGTTCCTAACCCCAGAGGACGGGTCCTCAGAACCTATCTAGTCCAATCAGTCCTCTCATTTTACAGATGATGAAACTGATATTGACCCTGCTGGGAATTTAGCTATAGTAGTTAACCCAGATACAGAGACATTGAGTTTGGAACCAGATAGTGAATGCAGGGTTTGACTGTACTCCATAGATACAAATGAACCCAGCTAAGGTATAGGGAAACTAGGCTGCAGTCCCTGTGGTTGGTGAGGCTGAGGCTGGTTGCTTGAGTTTGGGAATCCTGAGCTGCATTTGGGTTTAAGGTTAATTTGGTGTCCACACTAAGTCTGCCACCAATCTGGTAAGCCCCTGAGGGTGGAGAGCTGCTAGGCTAACTGGAAAAATGGAGCAGGTTAAAGCCCCATAGAAGGGCAGCTAGGTGGCAAAGTGGATAGAGCACGAGGCCTAGCATCAAGAAGACCTGAGTCTTCTCTATACGGCCTATAGACACTTACTAGCTATGTGACCCTGGGCAAGTAACTTAACCCTGTTTGCCTCAGTTTCCTCAGCTATAAAATGAGCTGGAGAAGGAAATGGCAAACCATCTTTGCCCAAAAAAAACCCCAACGGGGGTCACAAAGAGTCAGACATGACTGAAAAAAACAATTAAACAACAAAAAAGCTTCTGTGCCAATCTGTATTGGGAGCGTGCCTGTGAGTGGCGGCTGCCCTTCCAAAGTGGCCAGATAGTAAGACCTAGTCTCAATACACAGATAAATAAACAAACAAACAAACAAACAAACAAATAAATAAATAAAATTAGCCTAGAGTGACTATTATGAGATATTTTGGGGAAGACAGAGGGAAAAACAAAACAAAACAAAACACCAGAGAAGGGAGAATTTTGTAGAGTTAAAAGAAAGGAAGATTCTGAGGGCTTTGGAGACAGGAGAGACCCTGCATATAGATAGGGAGGGGGCAGGACAAAATTGGCTTGGCCCGTGGCAACGGGGAAGGGTCTGTTACTTCTGTTCGGTAGTAAGTCAGCTGGAAGCTTGAGGTGGGGCAGGTGATGCTATCAGTGTCTGCCAAGATCACTTCCTCTGACTTCTCTGTAGCAAGCACCTCTCAGCTCACCTCAGGAAGTGCCTGTGGAAAGATCACAAAGCCACTTCTCTGCCACCCTAACAGCATGAAAAGGCACTCTTTCACTAGCCTGGTTTTCCTAAGTCCCAGGCTTGGGGTCCAGGACGAGTAAATCCTGCTCGTCCCTGGCAATTTTGGAGCTGCCACGCTTGTTTAGGCATTTCCTCTCCTAGATGAGCACAGGGTGATTTGGGGTGTGCTTGATTCATCCATCTCCCCTTCCTCTCCCCCTCTCCCTTCCCCCACCTCCTTTTTCTCATTTTCAGCCAAACAGGAAATCTCCTGATTAAGTGACAGCCTTTTAATGATCTGCCCATTTTACTACTACTACTATGACAAGATTGCTAGGGCTGACTAGAGAACTCTTCCCTGACACACAGACTCCTCAAAGTTCACCAAAGAGCTCCTTTCCTTACAGAAGTTCTAACTCTTTGCTGCCTTGATACTGGACTGATGTTGTTGGACAGCCTGGGCACATGTCCAATTCAATTAAAAGCAACCTTAAGTGCTTACCAAGGCAGAGTACTGGAGTAGAGATCTGGCACAGGAAGACAAGAACACCTGAGTTCAGGTCTTGTCTCTGACTCATCCTAAGGTAGGTCTGACTTCTCTGTGCCCCCTGGACTCTCTGAGACTCTAAGCTGTAGAAGAGTTGCTCAATTTGCATTGGTATGGCACACTGGGAAGAAAAAAAAGCCCTGATACTAGAGTCAGAGGTCCTAGATTCAAATCCTACCTCTGAGACCTTGGGCAGGTCATTTAACCCCAGGAGGGGCCCAGTTTTCTCACCTGTAAAATAAGGTCATTTGACTAGATTGGCTTCTGAAGTACCTTTCAGCTCTAGGGCCATGACAAGGACGAGATCAATGTAAATTTAAATATAACTAAAAAAAAGCTGAACTTGGAGTAACTGAAAAGCCAGGAATGGTTAAGAAGAACAGATAATGAAATATAAAAAGAATTAAAGGTAGCATTTATACAGCACTTTAAGGTTTGCAAAGTACTTCACAAATATTATCTCATGCTATCCCTCCCCTCTCTTAGCAGGACCTAAGAGGGCAGAACGTTGTACGGGATCAGACTGTGTCACGAAATTGGGTGTTTTTGCTTTGCTGTTTTTCTTTGTTGAGGGGGGGAGGTATGATCGGGATGAGGTGAGGGGTGGGAGTCACATTCACTGCCTGCCTTAGAGTAGCTTTTTTACAGATCCCTTCCCTTTACCTACCATATTCAGTTAGTCATTAAGTCCTGTTAATTTCTCACAGAATTGGAGAATGGGAAAGGTCCCCAGTGGCCATTTAGTCCAGTCCACTATAATATGCTGGACAGGGATCCTTCAGGCTCCACTTGAAGACCTCCAAGGAGAAGAATAACCCATGCCACGTTCGAACAGCTCTACTTGTTAAGTTTTCTTGAAACCATTCCAAGGAGCCATGGTGAAAAATGCTATCTGTCTCCAGAGATAACTGATGAACTCTGATTGCAGGTTGAAGCATATTTTTTTCATTGTCTTTATTATTTTTTACCTTTCCCCCCCCCCCAACAGGGCTAATATGGAAATGTTTTACATGACTTCGAAATGTATAATTGATATCATACTGCTTGACTTCTCAATGGGGAAGGAAAGGATGAGAAGGAAGGAGAGGATTCGGAACTCAAATTTTAAAAAAATGAATATCAAAAATAAGTTATTTTTAAAAATACCCACGAGGAAAAAAAGAAAAATGCCTTCTCTTGCCCTCTCTGGCCCTCAACTGGTCCCCCTCTTCTGAATTCCTATTGTTAACAATCATTTAATTATCTATTATTGACACGTTCTTTCAGCACTTTTATGTGCTGTAATATAGTCTCCTTGTAAACTGAGGCCATGTTTTATGCCACACAGCACAGGAATACGTATGAGGCTGGTGCTGGCAAAGTAAATGATTGCTTTAAAAAGCAAAATGCTATGGAAAAGATAAAAGGATTTGAAGGTGGAAGCCATGAAAAAAAAAAAGGAAAGGCTAAAATAAATGGTCCTTGAAGTGCTGATCCTGAAGCTCAAGCCCTGAGTTCAAATCCAGCCTCAGACACTCACCAGCTGTGTGACCTCGAATAAGTCCCTTATCCTCCGTCTGCCTTATGGAGATAATAAATAAAATATTTATTTTATTAATAAAATGGAGATAACAGTAGCACCAGCTCCCCAGGACTGTTCTGAGGATCAAATGAAATAATATTTGTGAAGTGCTTAGCTCAAAGTAGGTGCTTAATAAATGTTTATTTCTCTTCTCCTAATCTGTGGATAGAGTGCTGGGCCTGGAGTCAGAAAGACCTGAGTTCAAATCTGTCTTCAGACACTTACTAGCTGTGCGACCCTGCATAAGTCCCTTGATCCTACTTGCTTCAGTTTCCTCGTCTGTAAAATGAGCTGGAAGGAAATGGCAAGCCACTCCAACATCTTTGCCAAGAAAACCCTAAATGGGCTCACAAAGAGTTGGACATGACTGAAACGACTCAAGAACCAAAAAAATCTGGAGGAGTGTATCATTCAAATTACATTAATTGAGGAAAGCATAAGGTCAGCAACATCTGAATAAATGAGAATTGTATAGAATTCTATTTGTTCTTAATTCAATTCGGTGCAATGATGCCTATAGCCAACATTAGGCAAGATAACGTGCTAGCCGTTGGGGTTACAAAGACAAAAACAATCCTCGTTCTCAAAGAGCTCATGTTTTTATGGGAGAGGAGAGAATATGCATGAACATATATAAGCATAGCACAATGTAGGGAATGAAGGGGATGCAATGTTCCCAGAATATTGGAGGAGGCAGAGAAAATTTTCAACTGTAGGGATTAGCCAAGGCTATGTAGAGAGGGCAGAACTTGATCTGCACCTTGGAGAAAGATAAAGATTCTGGGGAGTTCATTTCAGGCATGGGGATTGCTCCAGCTAATGCAGAGAAGCTGAAGATGGTTTGTTGACTCCATCCTAATTCTCTGCAATCCACTGTGAACTGCTAGGAACAAGCCCTAAGATAATGTGAGGATTGGCAATTAGGAATATATAGAGCATGGAAAATGTCTGTACTAATGCTGTAACCACTGGACCATTTAGGAAAAGATATTGCTCAGCATTTCACCAAGTATAAAAAGTACAGACGAGTTTTTATGAAGAGGATGTTGACCAGATTTTTTCCCCCTATTGACTGAGGGCTAAATAAAAGGAATCGTCTCACATTAATCTAGAAGATACTTGGGGTAGAAATAAGGAAGGATTTCTTTACTGCAAGGAGAACTAAGATTTCTTGATGGGAATGCATAACAGAGGAAGTCAGAGAGTCTCCATTCTTAGAATTCTTGAAGAAGAGAATAAACAATGATCAGTTCTGGTCCACTGGTTCCCAGTCTCAGGTTTTGATCTACACATAGCTGCAGAGGATCACAGGCTTCCAAAGACTCTTCAAAAAAAGCTGGGTTCTCCCCAATGATGACACATCCAAAAAGATCAGAGAAAGAGGAAAAGGACCCTGCTGTACAAAAATATTTACAGCAGCATACAATATTTTTATGGTGGCAAAGAAATGGAAAACTAAGGGAGTACTTGTCAACTGGAGAATGGCTGAACCAATTATGCCATATGAATGGAATGAAATATCATTTTGCTGTAAGAAACGATGAAAAGAAATGGTCTCAGAGAAACCTTAGAAGATTTGTAGGAACTGATGCAGAGTGAAGTGAGCAGATCCAGAACAATTTATACAGGAACAACACTGTAAAGACAAGCAATTTTGAAGGACTTAATAACTCTAATCAAAGCAATGACCTACCACAATTCCAGAGGACCGATGATGAAGCATGCTACTCACTCCCTGATAATCAGAGAAGTGTTGGATTCAAGGTGAAGACCGAGAGATATTTTCTGGACCTGGCCAATAGGCAAATCTGTTTTTCTTGACTAAAGGCAAGTAGGGGGAATAGTGAATACAGCTCTAGACCGAGAGTCAAGAAGACCTGAGTTCAAATCTGGCCTCAGACACTTACTAGTTGTGTGATCCTGAGCAAGTCACTTAACCTAGGTGGCTCAATTTCCTCATCTACAAAATGAGGATGATAACAGCATTACCTCTCAGGGTGACTGTGAAGATCAAATGAAATGACATTTGTAAAGGGCTTAACACATAATAGGTGCTTATCAAATTCTTGTTTCCTTTCTTCTTAAGTGTATTTGTTATGAGGGTTTATTTTATTTTTTCTTTTTCAATGGGTGAAGGGGAAGTGTGGATGGGAGAGAAAGTAGGTCTTTGTTAACTGAAAAAACAATTTTTTTAAAGAAATTAGCACCAAATAAAGACAGTGACTAGGGTAAGTGAAACAAAATTAAAGTTACCTTATAAGATAACAAAACAAGTTGCCAAAAAAGAGCAAAAGAAAGCCTTCCAACCTCACTACTTCATCTTCAGTAATTTAGGGTGTGGAACCTTGGCCAACAATGCCAAAGGAGAAGTTGTTGATTTGGTCAGAGATGGAATGTCGATGACATAATCACACTACATGTGGAAAGACACCAAGAAGTTGAATGGGCTTCCACCCTCATGGAATGTCTCCTTCCCAGGGTCCCCAATCCCCCTTCAGCAGACCTCTGTGGTAATGAGCCACACTTGGTGGTCAGTGCTGGAGGCAATACACTGGAGTCAGATAATACATGCATAACATCAAATTGTGTTTATGGGAGTGTAGGAGAGGAAGGACAAAAGACTCTTCTCCTGGGAAGGAGAAGATAAAGGAAGGTTGTAGGACTGTCAATCTTCTCTCCTCAAAGGTGCCATATCTTGCCAATCATTCTTTCTCTTCTTTCTTACCCATCTACTATCCTTAAACAATTTTTGGGGAGGCAATTGGGGTTAAGTGACTTGCCCAGGGTCACACAGCTAATAACAGACACTTGTCTGAAGCCAGATTTGAACTCAGGTCCCTCTGACTCCAAGGCCAGTGCTCTATCCACTGCACCACCTAGCTGCCCCCTCATGTACTACCAAAAACACCAAAAGGGTATAGGTGAAAGTAGAGCACACAAAAGATGCCAAAGGAAAAGTGCTGGAGGGAGAATGAAGGGTGGGGAGTGATCCCTACTATTACCTCCAGACCAGCTCGAGAACCCTGCTTAAGAAAAGTATATCTGTGCTATGTAGCCGATAGCAGAAACACAAAGATATCTCTCAGTTTGCTCCACGACCTCCCCTCTACAGCCCCATATTGCTCACCTGTACTAACCATCGTCGGGTGAGGCTTCCCACTTTCTTTACTGCTTTCTGGTTTCCTAGGGAATCAACGTGTCTAAAGCCTACTTCCTTCATCTCCTATGTCTTTCTAATCCACACCACCTGTGGGAGGTACCAAGTTTGGAGGGACAGAGGAGTCTCTCCACAGGTTGCCATTAACACTTATCCCCTTCCTGGATCCCCGCTTGGATTCCTCACACAATGCTTCAAAGACCAGGAGACTGAAGATACTGACAGAAGCAGAAGATTGTAGGAACCAGGCAACATGTTATAATTAACAGGGTCTTGTGGACTGCAAGACCTGGGTTCTAATTCTGACTCTGATCGTAAATAGCTGTATGACCCTAGACAAGTCCCCTAATCTCTGAGTTTCAGTTTCCTTAGATGGAAAAGAGGGATAATTATCCTTTCATGACTTACCTCAAAGGGTTGTATTGAGGAAAAGCTCTACATATGAGTTGTAAGTATCAAAAGGCCATACAAAGGTCATTTTTCTTAATCTCACTTTTTGGGAAGAGAAATAATTTATTGCAAGGGAATAAAATTCACTTAAATGACAGCTTAGGCTATCTTTGGCCCTTCCAGGAAAAGAGGGAGTGGAGCTATTTTAATGGGAAAGGAAATCAGTTTTTCTGTATATATCATAATTCTTCACAACTTGGACAAGAAGGAAGAGAAATGTACTTGAGTTTGGCATTCATCTGCCTGACCTGCCTCACTTCTCTTCCCCCTCACTCTCAGTAAGGGGACAACATGCTGAGATGGTTCCCCAGTTCCCCAGGGGCTTGGAGCTGACCCACACAACACCCTCCTCAATCCAACAACCTGACGCACCAACCCGACGCACCCTGGAATCCAATTTACCAATGTCAGAAAGCAGAGTGAGGACGGCTTCTTCCCGAAGGCCACAGCAGTTCTCAAACTGGTTCAGGTACTGTCAGGGTTTGAAAGGGAAAAAAAAGCATCAGACTCTATCAGCCTTTTACAGGTAGCAGCAAATTACCTGAAAGCTCGCAAAAGCTTTGCATCAGGCTCCACCCCTGTGCAGGATGAACAGTCTTGACTCCAAAGGCTCAACACACTGGCTATAGTCATCGACTCCCTAGGGCACTGTTGCTTTCTTAGGAAGTGGGCTGTCTCCAAATATAACCTCCCGTGCTCTTTGGTAACAGCTCCACGGATAGCAGCACAGTAGAGTGGAAAGGACACTGGACATGGATGAGAATCCTGTTTCTCTACTCATCTGTGTAACTTTGGACAGGTTACTTAAGTTCCTAGCCTTCCGCTTCCTCAATTATAAAATAAGAGAGTTGGATTAGATGGCCTCAAAGACTCCTTCCATCTCTTAATCAATAAGCCTGTAAAATCCTTCTTCCTGCCCTTTTCAGGGCTGCTCTTGGTATTTATTTCAATTTGACTTTAAATCTGGATAAAGTCTTTAATTTAAGGAGCAGAATACAAACCTCCCAGATTTCACATATCCCCAGGAATGGCCCATCTTTGGTCTACACTCTTCTACACAAGAGCTTATCGCTATATCTTCCATCAAAAGAGGATACATTTCGGAGATTGAGTACCATTCCCCACCCTACCGCCAGCACATTCTAGGGTGGAGGTAAATGAAAACAAAGCCATCCTTAACCAGCTCAACCCCTAAATGGCTATAAGTCTGGATGTGGAGGAAGAGGATAACCATTTCTATAACACCTGATATGTGCCAGGCACTGTACTAACTAAGCTCTTTACAATTATTATCTCGTTGGACTTGCATAACCACCCTGGGGGGTAGGTGCTATTGTTTCCCCCATTTATGGATGATGAAACTGAAGCAAACAAAGGTTAAGTGACTTGTCCAGGGTCACACAGCTAATAAATATCTGAAGTTGAACCTGAACTCAGATCTTCCTAACTCCAGGCCCAGGCTTCTACCCATTGCATCACCAATAGCACTGGATTTGGAACTTCTAAATACGACAGTTTATTGGCAGAGAGAGGTAGTGTAGTATAGTGAATAGAACACTGGATAAGGACTCAGAAAGATCTGGGTTCAAAACCTGCCTCAAGATACTAGCCATGTGGCCCTCCGCCAATCACTGAATTTCTCTGAACCTCATTTTCCTCATTTGTAAAATCAAGACAATAAGAAGATCCACTTCACAGGGTAGCTGTGAGGAACAAATGAGATAATTATGTAAAGGGCTTGCAAATCATAAAGTGATATATTCTACAATGTCATTTTTCAGTCATGTCTGCCTCTTTGTGACCCCATTTGCGGTATTCTGGGCAAAGATACTGCAGTGGTTTTCCATTTCCTTCTCCAGCTCATTTTACAGATGAGGAAACTGAGCCATCAGGGTAAAGTGACTTTCCTAGGGTCACACAGCTAGGAAGTGTCAGAGGATGGATTTGAACTCAAGAAGATGAGTCTTCCAGACTCCTGGCCAGGAACTCTATCCACTGCACCACTTAGGGCTTCCTTCAAGTCCAGATAAAAATCCACCTTCTGCAAGAAGCCTTTCCCCATCCCTCTTACTTCTAGGGCCCTCTGTATGTAAAGCTCTAATTTAGCTTGTTTATACATAGCTGAGCGCTTGTCATCTCCCCCTATTAAACAGTGAGCTCCTTGAGGGCAAGGAAGGTCTTTTGCCTCTCTTTGTCTCCCCAGCACTTGGGGATATCTGTGCCTGGCACACAGTAAGCTCTTAGTAAATGCTTTCTGACTGTCAAAATCTCCACCTCTGCCACATTCTGCCTATGTGATTCTGGGCACATCCACAGGCCTGGGGTCAGCAAACAACAGACAACTGCCCAGGACTGTACAAAGACAGGCCTGATTTGGCTGGGGACTCCTGCTCCAGGAATGTCTTTAAAACTAGTTTAAACTATTTCAAAGACTGTGTCAGTCTGAATTGGAAAAGGGAGTTTCTCTCATATCGATGGAGTCCCGGGTCCAGGCTCTTCTTCTATCATCATCACTATTACTGGTTATGTGACTGTAGGAACCTCACTTAAAAGCCTCTAGGTTTTGTTTTGTCTGTAAAAGAGGGCACTGTTGTCCTCCCCCCCTTCCAGAGCTGTTCTGAGGAAAATACTTTGTGAGTGATAAGAGGTGGTGTCCCAGCAAGCCAGGAAGGCTTTGAGTATGGATCTGGAGACAGACTGGATCTCTGTACATCCTGTAGGAATGACCTAGCTAAATTCAGAGGCTCATCACAAAGTTGGCCTCAGTGGGGTGAATTTTTCTGCCCAGCACCTCTCCCAGGCCATCTTATGAGTTATAGAGGGGTCACAATCTGCCCCAGAGCAGAGGACCCAGACCAAGGAAATCACACATCCCCAACGTAATGATGATGGACGGCTCCAGATAAGTGATGGCTTCTTTCTGTCACCTTCCAGTGAACACACTCTGGCGCACTCCCATCTCTCCATGCTCAGTCACACTGCCTGCCTGGGATTCTGAGGGGCCCTTGAGCTTGGAAGCTGCAGTCAGACCTGAGCCACAGATCACAGTCTTGGGTTTTCCCTGCCACCCCGACTCTGAAGGAGGCAGGCCAGTTTCTAACTCCAGCTCCTGTTCACTCTTTCTAAGAGTCTCTTAGATTGGGCATGATGAAAAGCATCCGTGGAAAACTAACCTATGCTTACCCTGTCCTCATGGAGAAATGAGGGAAGGAACTTATCAAGGAGCTGAAGTCACAAGGAGCCAAGGGTACAGGCTTCTTTACATACAGACAAATGTGGGAGGGCAGCAGTCTTAGGGTCAGAAAAACTGAATTCAAATCATACTGGCTCTGAGCAAGTCACTTAACTTTTCTGTGCCTCAGTTTCCTCATCTGTTAAGTATAACAACATAAGGTCATTAAGAGGATAGTTCTTTTTCCTTCTTTTTTAAAATAAATCTGAAAGTGCTGTGTAAATGTGAGTCACTATTTGAAGAGGCAGTGCTGTTGAAGAAAGAACTCTATGTTTAGAATCAGTCCCTGTCATTTACTACTGTTGTGATTTTTGCAAAATCTCCTCTCTGGGGCTGCAGTAGCTTCCTCATCTCTTTTGCTATCCGAGTGGAGGTTTAGTTTGAAGGGGAAGAGAACAAACATTTATGAAGAGCCTACTGTGTGCCAGACATTATTTTAAATGCTTTATGAATGTTATCCTATCTGACTTATTATTTTTGTCAAACTGCCAAGAGATTGATAGATCAGGGAACGCTCTCACTAGTTCTCTACAGAGAAAGGAGAGAATGGACAACTCCTCCTCCCTGACACACACAGATGGTGTTAAGAGAAGGGAAGATGCGTTTCTTAATTGCCCACTGGGCATCAGGCACTATGTGAAGCTAAGTGCTTCATGAATATTATCTCACTTGATTTGTTATTTTTCATTATATTGTTTTGTTAGTATTTTAGTACAAATATTTACTTAGAAAGCTAACAGATATTTGTAAAGATTAATTCAGGCATTTACACTTGTTTACATATTAGCCAGGCTTGTCTGTATTAAGGGATAAAAGGCTTGGTTTTAGGCTTGGTTTTTTTTTTTTGAATGTGGGTTTTTTGGTTTTGACTGAAAGTTATGTGAAAATGAAAGAAGCTGCCTCATTGGCAAACTGCTAAGAGACTGACAGATCTCGTGTAGATCAGGGAAAGTTCTCACTAGTTCCCCACAGAGGAATGGACAGCTCTGGCTTCTGCCTACCCCCTTGAGAGACACAGATGGTGTTAGCGTGTAAGAGAAGGGCAGAGGCATTCATTAATTTCCCATTGGGCATCAGGCACTGTGCTAAGTGCTTCACAAATATTATCTCACTTGATAAATAAACAGGCTCCCCCGCTACTCCCAGAATGTGAGAAGAAGGTCCAAAGAGCTCATTCTCTGGTACTGAAGCTAATCAGAATCATCATAAACGGATGAGTGGACATCTACAGAGGCCACCCCAGCCTTCAGAGACATTATGGTGTCGAAGAGTTAAGAGGCAGACATTTGAATCCCAGCTCGGCTACTATTATTACTTGTATGACTGTGGGCAAGTCCCTTAACCTCTCTAGGCCTCAGTTCCTTTATCTGTAAAATGAGGAGGTTGGACTCAATTGGATGTTAAAACTCTAAATCCCTGGTCTAAATCCATTCCAGGTCTGAATCTGTGATCCTACAGCCACACCTTTAAGGGCAGTCCACTGGGAGGTGTGTCAAAATAAATAAGATTCTATTCCTGCCCTCAAGGAACTTACAATCTAATAATAAGAGGCTAGTGGGCCTCTGAGGTTCCTTCCAGGTCTAAGGCTGTACTCCTAATGTTGAATGTACAGCAAAGGACTAGAGAGTCTGAATTCCAGCTCTGCCACTTAGAACCTGGGTGGCCTTTTTTGACCTTGCATGGCCACTCATTTTACCCCTCCTGGCCTGTTTCTTTACTTTTAAAATGAGGGCGTTGGACCAGATGACCTCTAAATTCCTTTCCAGAACCAGACCTATGATCCCATGAAGTGGTTCATAATTCTCAGTAAGGTACTCTAGGGTACTTCCTTGAAGGGAAGGCATCAATTTAAAACGGGATTAATGGAAGATAAGCTGGGATCTTGGAAACAGCAACATATGTCATGAGGAAGTGTGGTGTTCTTGGTGACTGATAAGGAACATTTAAAAAAAGAGTTATACGTAGTACCACTCGGTCGATGTGGCTCCAGGAATGTCCAGAGGAAGGGGTGCCATAATTCTGAATGACCAACACTATCTCTGTAGACAGAAATAGTCTAAAGGGCATGGGTTCCTCTACCAGGGATAGCCCCCACTGCATCTGACCAAGCTGGCTTCTTTCAAGGACTTATTCATCAAGGTGGACCCTGGGCAAATGACAGTGACTAGTTCTCATCCCCTTGTAAATTAACCAGTTGGCATTCTAGTCTAGTGAGCAGAATTCAGTAATTAGAGCCTGATCAATCTTGGGTGAACTGATAAAACTCACTTTTCGAACCTGCAAATGTCAACGACAACACTTAGAAATTGGGGTGACCCCAACCAGGGGCAGTAGGCCATGAAACTGACTATGAGCCACCCACTCTCTCTTTAATACTGTCTTCTGATTGGTAAACTCTCATCAGAGCAGCAAACTGTTATAGAGGCTATAATGTAGGACCTCAAGCCAGCAAGATCTGAATTGAAATCCTGACTTAGACACTTACTAATTTCATGACCTAGGGCAAATCACTTAACCTCTGCCTTGATTTCTTCGTCTGTCAAATGGGGGATAATAATATCATCTACCTCCTAGGACTTCTGTGAGGATAAGATGAGATAGTGTTGGCAGGGTACCCTGCAAACCTGAAAACACTATATAAACATAATAATAATAGTTAGCATTTAAATAGCACCTCCTATGTGCCAAGCATTATGATAAGGATTGTATAGTTATTATCTCACTTAATACTCACAGCAACTCTGGGAGGTAGGTGCTATAATTAATCCCCATTTTACAGATGAGAAAACTCAGGCAAAGGGATTAAGTGTCTTACCTGAAGTCATATAGCTAGTAAGTGGCCGAGTCTGGATTTGAACTCAGGTCTTCCTAATGCCAGGCCTAGCACTCTATCCCCTTGCTGCCTACAAGCTATTGTTATTGTGTCAGGGGAAGTCTCTTACTTCTTCAGTATTCTTCCTTATTTCCATATTTCCTCCTTTCAGTCATTCCTGCACAATAGTACAAGACTAACCTTCCCAAAGTGCCATTATCACCACGAGACTCCCTTGCTCAGTTTCTCCCTACTGTCTACCATGTTAGGTCTAAGCTCCCCTCTGGCTCAATTTCAGGGTTTTCTACAGTCTGATAGCGTTCCAATCCAAACAGACTTCCCACTACTCCTCAACATATGCTCTCCACTCCACCAAAAAGCCAAACAACCCAACCCTCAACAACCAGTTTTTTTTTAATCTCTTTATGAAAAGCATGTCTCTACTCAAAACTCTTTCAAAGATTAGCAAAATAGGAAGGAAAAAACCCAAACACACACCACTATCAGATCCCCTGATTTCCCATGGCCTCTTCCTATCTTATCATGCCAGGGACTGTGCTCATATCCTGCTCTGACACACACTACCATTCCCGTGCCCACCTCCCACGAGTGGATTAAGTGAGTTGGGGAAACAAAATCAAATAGGGCAGTTTCTTTCAAAAAAGGAAAAAAAGTTCCTGTGGGACTGACTGACGAGATAGATGAATGAATAACATTGTGTCCCTGGATGGAGACGTACAGATAGAGCAAAGGGCAGGGCACTGCCCCCCCTCAAGCCCGTCCCAGCTTTACTCAGGATGACTTCAGTGAGATTTGGACTAATTGGGAAAATTACGTTCAGGGAAATGCTGATGACGCTGTTAATAACTATCTTTCATAAAAGTTTTTACTTTTCAAATGCTTTTATCCTATCAGAACATCTCCTGTCATACTTATTTGATCTTTACAACAACCTTGTGAATAGTCTGGTAAGATATTATTGTCCTCTTTCACAGATGAAGAAAGAGACAGAGTGATATCACACAGCAAGTCCACGGTGGAGGTCAGAAACAGAAAGGGTAGCTGTTTGGGGGAACTCTTGCTCCAGTGTTCCCCCCCTCCCCTCACATTTGCAAACTCCTCATTGGTCTTTTTGGGACTGCAGAAGCAAAAACCCCTCCTGACATGGCCAGATTGTGTCTCTGAAAGTCAAATAAGGAAGCAGCACCAACAAGTGGACAGAAGAAGGCCTTTCCTTAACGTTGACAAAGCTGGTATTCCATTCATTGGCTCCAGTCAAGACCCAGCACTAGAGGCTGTCCTCATCTTAACTGAGAAGCAGGACCCATAGAAATCACTTCCCCATCCTCGTTGTACAACTTTCTGATAAAGACATGCAAGAGCAATCTTACATCACCCTCAAACTGGAAACTGGGCAGCGCCCAGGGACACTTGAGAAGCTAATGAAATCAGCGGGGAATCAGCCTGGCTATTCTGAGTTTCCTCATTTCAAAAACTTTGAAAGTCCTCCTCATAATCCTCTCAAATAAAGAAGTCCCAAACCCCTCCCACTCCATGGCTCCCTTCAGAGGAGTCAAGGTACTTTACCTTTCGGAGGTCTCCACCCTGGCAATATTCCATAGCCAGCAGGGGAAGGTCATTGGGCGCCAGCTTCTGCATCCCTTCAGGGACATCCCGGGCAGCCACTACATTGGGATGGTTGAGTCTAAGAAGGGGAGAGCCAGTGTATTATCTCTATACTGTCAATATCTCATCATTTTAATTATTAGATTGTAAGTTCCCTGAAGGCCAGAATAGAATCTTATTTATTTTTCTATGTCTCTCAATGGACTGCTCTTTCAAATAGAACCATGAGATCACAGCTTTAGACCTCCAATGAATCTTAGCCTCCAATCTAATGCAACTCTCTCATTCTAACCATGAGGGAGCTGAGTCTCAAAAGGTTAAGGGTTCAAGGTCAATAGTACAGCTGGTCTGTGAACCCAGGCGCTCTGACTCTTTCTACCATACTAAGCTGACTCATTAGCTACAGGCCCTTTATATAAATATCAATATATATAAATTTTCTTTTCTCTCTCTTCACAGAATGGTACAGGGAACAGAGAACTAAGCCCTGGAGCCAGAGGCCCTAGTTTCAAATATTATCATCTTTATTTTACAGATGAGGAAACTGAGATTCAGGAAGAAGAAGTGACATAATAGCTAGCTTATATAGCACTTTATGAATGTAATCTCATTCGATTCTCACAACAACCCCACGAGGTAGGTAGGCGTTATTAATATCCCCATTTTGACAATGCTTACTGTCTGCATAAATGCTGGGGATTCAAAGAAAGGCAAAAACAGTCCTGGCTGTCAAGGAACTCACAGTCTAATGGAAGTCCTAGATGGAAGTTACAAGAGTGCTGATTTTAAATCAAGAATGACTATTTCAAAGTATTTTTGGCAAAAGGGATAGGTGGCCAGCTTTGAGTCAGGAAGACCTGGGGTTTAATCTTGCCTTTGGCATGTGTATATAGACCACGCAAAAGTCACTTAACCAATCAAAATAACTTTGCTTCAAATAACTTCTGAAATCATAAAACTGTAAGAGACAGAGTCACTTATCTGTACCAGTGAAGGGAACATATGGAACACATATACATATCTGTCCCCCTCTTCCCCACCTGCCTACCAATTAAGTCACAGGTTCAGACCTTGGGATATTCTTACTCTACATCTCAGCCAGTCTTGGTGTCCTCATTATCCCTACACTTCAGAAGACCCCCTTGGATGGGGCTGGATTCCCAGAACCTCACCTTCTCATGATCTGTATTTCTAGGCACCACCTCTCTCGATTCCGAAGACTTAGCTCCTGTCGACACTGTTTGATGGCGATCTGCTCTCCCGTTTCCTGCAAGAGCAGATTATGCAGAAGGGTAAGAGAGTACTGAATGGACAGCGGAGTATTCCTTGACCTGGAATGACCTCCGCCCATTAAACTTAGCCACATCCTATCTAGTCTTCAGGTCAAGTCTCAGCCCCTCTAGAAGGCCATCTCCTACTCCTCCAGCTTGTCTTCCTTGGCTTTTTTCCCCAATTTCTATTGCATCATAATCAGTATCATACAGTTGAACATCTAATTATCCTTTGTCACACGTGTATTTGTTTTTTTATCAATTCAGCTTCATGGTTAACCACGTTTTACATTCATAGAATCTTAGAGCTAGAAGTGGTCCCAGGGGATGTCTAATCCAATTAGTACTTGAACCATCTCATCCCACCCTCCAACCCACCACATTAGCATAGCATAGTCCTAAAGTGCTAGAGCTAATGTCAAAAAGACCTGGGTTCAAATCCTGCCTTTGATATTTATTATCTGTTACCAGAAACAACTGACAATCTGTCTCAGTTTCCTTATCTGTAAAATGGGAATAGTAATACTAATAATAGCTAGAATTTATATAGCACTTTAAGAACTGCAAATCACTTTACAAATATTGTCTCATTTTATCCTTACAACAACCGTGGGAGATAGGTGCTGTTATTCCCATTTACGGTTGAGGAAACACAGACAGAGGTTAAGTGACTTGTGGAGGTTCACACAGCTCCTACGTGTCTGAGGCTGGATTTGAACAAGTCTTCCTGACTTTAGGTCAAATGTTCTATCTATTGAGCCACACAGCTTCCTTCTACCTTAAGGTGTTTAAAGCATTCTATAAATGTCAGCTGGGACCTCTTGTTGGCCAATCAGTGAGAGGCATGCTCCTTAAGAAAGAAATGTAGCCTGTAAAAGACCAAGATATCTTATGACACTTCAGAAGGGAAAGAAAGAAAGAAACAAAGAAAGAGAAAAAGAAAGAAAGAGCGATATTGATGTGGTTTAGAGGTTCAGAGACTCCAAAATATCAAGGTACAGGGCAGTCAACTGGAAAGATTCACGGACTCAAGCTGTCTTCCAGTCAAGTGGCAAAAAGTTTATTGTAATGCCATAAGAGCAGGCAGAACTCCTTAGGGAACTTGAAACTTAATGGGGGTGATGCTAAAGCTTATATAGAAAAAGTTCAGTGAGTGGTGTGCCAAGTATGCTAATTAGGTGGTAACATACAGTTTCTGTACCTTGGCCGAAGGTGTCATTCACTACTGGCATGGCCTGGGTGGGGCGGAGGAGGTGGAGTGTGGGGGTGTGTGTAGGGGTTCTAAGGGGTGTGTTTTTGTCTGCTACGTCTGTAACAAGATAGCTTTGGGAGTTGACATCTGCAGCTTGACCTTTGGGTCGTATATGGTAACTGTGGGAATCAGTACTTAGTAGTTCCTGCTGGTACAAGATAGTCCTGTTCGTACAAGGGAAATTCGACAGAGGACAGCTTGTTCTTGTAACAGGGAGAGACGGTTTGCCTCACTGGGGCCCATTCATGAGTTATTCCCAGAGATAGGTTCTTTGGGCAGGGGAGAGAGATAGTCCTAGGGCTAGTCCAAACATAAGCACCCCATCAGTACTGCCCACCTGGTCAGTTCCAGTTCAGTGCCCTGTAGGCAGCTCTTACTATTCACAGAGTTGCTGTTTGTCCTTCTTTCTCCCGCCTTGGCCATTGTTTGGGCCCTGACTGACTGGGAGTAAATGTAAATAGAAACTATTTCTGTTTTGCCCAGAAACCCTGGGGGTCTTACCCTCTTAATTTCATCTTTTTTTTTCTGGACTAAGTTAAAGACTAGGCAAATTCTTTGCTTCATTTTTTTTTTACCTAGCCTTAATCACTAAGTGGGTGTTGCCTCAGTCAAACTGAGACCTGCTAAAGACTTAGGTTTTTTTTTTCAGGCAATTACGGTTAAGTGACTTGCCCAAAGTCACACAGCTCGTGACTTTAGCTTTAAAAGGCCAAAGTCTCCCACTGCATCTGGAGCCATCTCCAGTGTATCTAGCTACTGGACCCAGATGGCTCCAAAAGAGAAAGTGAGGCTGGTGACTTTGCACAGCCCTCCCTCATTTAAATCCAATTCACTTGTGTGTTACGGCATGACCTCTATGATGTCATGGTCCTCTTCGAAAACAAAGGACAAGCAATACCAGCAACAACAAATGTCAGCTGTTATTGTTACATCAGAAAAGTGGTCATCCAGCTTTTCCTCGAGGAACTGCAGCATGGAGCTCCTTCAGCAGCCCACGACACTCTGGAACACCTCTAATTATTAGGAAGTTTTTGCTATATCAAGCCTAAATTTGTTCCCCTGAAACTTCTACCCATTCTTCCTGGTCCTTCCTTCTGGAGCCAAAAAGAATAAGTCTAATCCCCTTCCACAGGACAACCCTTCAGGTACTTGAATGCAGCTATCAAGTCTCTCCTAAGTATGATTTTCTCCCCAGGCTAAATAGACCCATTTCTTTCAACTGATATTTACAGGCAGATGTGAGTTCAAATTCAGCCTCAGACACTCACTGGCTGTGTGACCCAGAGTACAATACTTCAAAACTCTAAGTTTCCTCATCAGCAAAATGGGGATAATAACAGCACCTATCTCCCAGGGTTGTTGTAAAGGTCAAATGAGATTATATATGTGAAGTGCTCTGCAAACCTTACGGTATTATATAAATGCTAGCTGTTAAGTAGTAGTAGTAGTTTTTGTAGCAGTAGTAGTAGTAGTAGTAGTAGTAATAGTAGTAGTAGTAGTAGTAGTGGTGGTAGTAGTAGTGGTGGTAGTGGTGGTGGTGGTGGTGGTGGCAGTAGTAGTAGTAGTAGCAGTAACAGTAAATTATTGGGTATAATAACGTATTATATTAATAATATTGTAATAAACATCACATGAATTGTTATTGCTATCATTATTATTATTATTATCATCACTACCCTTTACCACCCTGATTGTCCACCTCAGGACATTCTCCAGTTTATCAAATTTTTTTCTCAAATATGGTCCAGAAAACTGAACACAATATTTTCTATTGGCTGAGATTGTTGATATTATTATATATCATATATTATACTTTATATGTACATAATATTATATGTAATATTTATTTTATATCTATATATTCATTCATATTATTTTATATGAAAATATATATTCATAAAATATTTATTATATGCTGTATTTATGAAATGTTTTATATTTATATTATATATTTGTTTATATATTATATTTATATTATCCTATAATATTAATATAGTATATGTTATATAAATATAATGTAAACAAATGAATATTATGTAAGTATATTTATATTATAATCCAACACCACACAATGGTATTAGCTATGCCTCTCAGGTTTAAGCTGGACAAGTATGCCCTCTGTGACTCTACAGAACCAGTGTAGTATGGAGAAAAGAGTTCTGGAGTGGAATCAATAGAGATTTCATTTTTTTCTTGGCTATGATATTTGCTAGCTCTGTGACCTTGGGCAAATCAAATATCCCTGTACTTGTTTCCTCATCTGTAAAATGGAGATTAAAATACTTGGAACATTTATCTCACAGGGTTGTTATAAGAAAAAACCCTTTTCAATTCAACACATATAAAGTAGCTATTAATTATAAGTAGTCTTATAAAGTGCAAAATCTATGTAAATGTATTATTATTATTATTATTTTTCCAGGTTATTAATAAAAATATTAAACAACACAAGGCCAAGCACAAATCCCAGGGTCCCATTAATGAGCTCCTTCCAAGTTGACTTTGAACCAGTAACGACCCCTCTTTGGGTCTGACCATTCAAAACACTTCTGAAGCCACCAAACAATGCTATTGTTTAGTCCATATCTCTTCATCTAGTCCACAAGATGGACTAGAAACATGAGAGAAAAACATGAGAGATTTTGTTGAATGCTTTACAAAAATCTAGGCCAACTATGGCCCCAGCTTTCCCTGGACCTGCCACTCTAATAACCCGATGGCATGATCTACTCTTGGCAGTCTGTAATTACTGAGTCCTTTCGCAGATGTTCCTTAACCATTCTTTTAATAACTGGTTCCAGAATTTTGCCAGGAATTAAAGTCAAGTTTACTGGCCTGTGGTCTGCAGACTCCACTTTCTTCCCTATTTTGAAAATAAGTATGACAACATGTGCCCTTATATCAGGAGTTCTTAATCTGGGGTCCACAGATCTCCAAAGTGTCCAAGGATAGATGGAATCTATAAACCTTGGATAGGAAAATATACATTTTTAATTTTATTAACCTCTAACTGAAATTTTTGGCATTTCCTCCAATTATTTAAAACATTCTAAGAAGAGGTCCATGCCTTCTTCAGACTGCCAGGGGGGCTATGACACAAAAAGAGGTTAAGAACCCCTGCTTTATTTATAAGGCCCTCCAGAACCTCTCCTGTTCTCCATAACGTTTCAAAGATCACTGATACTAACCCAGTAATGATCTCTGTCAAGTCTTACCATGGGAAGTGTGCAAGATGCCTGCGTCCTCTCAGTGGTTTTAATTCAGATGATCTAGATCTGTGATGCGGTGACAGAGCTGGACATCTTACCATCCATGTGGTAGACCTGAAGCTTCTGGTGCTGCTCCTGACCATCACTTGGCTCTGGTGGCCTGACTCACTCACCAAGGGCAACAAGCTGTTCTCTTACTATCTCCCCATTTATCTGGAGTTTCAATGCCCTATCTGTCATTTTTGTCCTCTCCTTTCCAGTCCATGTTGGTGCTAGGCTTAGCAAAGACACTCAATCAGCTTAGCCCCCTGCAGCTCAGAACTCCATTTCTTTGCTCAAGCAATCTACCAGCCTCAGCCTCTACATCAGCCAGGTTTATAGGCATCCACCACCATGCTGGGCTAAATCAGTTGCTCTTAAAGAAGAACTCTATCAAGGTAGAGGGCTTCAGGAATTGACCCTTTCTGTCTAAAGAGCCAGTACTGATTATTCATAATTACAGCACCCAGTACACTAGAACAATTAATCCAGAATCAGTGGGAGGTGAGAGGAAACACACAGTATGACCACACATTAGAAGACTATTAAAACATCTCAAGAGAGCAGTCATGAGGGCCTGAATGAGGCTGCTGAGGATAGGAGTGATTAAGAAAGAGATGGATATGAGAAATATTGTGGAAATAGAATTAACAGACCCTGGTGACAGATTAGAGCAGAGAGGGAAAGGATGGGAGACTAAGAAAAGAAATGATAGTGTTATGTAAAAAAAAAAAAACCCCAAAACTCTAAGGACTAAGCCTACTTTTAAAGTAAAGAAACTTAATTCTCCCCTATTCTAAAAGGTATAGAAGTTGAAACATCTGGGAGCATGACATCAGGGAGGTGATGCCATGGCATGCAAGTGAATTGAATTTAAGTCAGGGAGGGCTGTGCAAAGTCACAAATACTGGAAGAGGAGGGGGAAGGGAACAAAAATTTATTAAGTACCTACTATATGCCAGGCACTCTTATCTCATTTGATTTTCACAACTCTATGAGACGGGTACTCTTACTATCTTCATTTTATAGTTAAGGGAACCGAGGCAGGCAGAAGTTAAGTGATTTGTCTAAGGTCGCACAGTTAGTAAGTGTCTGAGACCAGATTTAAATTCAGGTCTTTCTGACTCCAGGTCCACAGCTCTATCCACCATGCCTAGCTAATAGAGTTACTGTAAATGTGTAAAGGATCCCAAAGAGGTTGTGATTACATGGATTCTATCAATTAATATTTGCCATTTTAGAAATTAAAATGCCTTGTTATTACAAAAATAGTTTTGACCCCCTGAAAAGGTGTTGGGACAATACTTTGAGAATCACTAACTTGTAGGAAAGGGGGTCTTTTGGCTTGTTTAGTAGTAATTTTAAATCCCTGAATGAAAGGCTGTTTTCATCCAACCTCCGTGGAAGATGATACGCCTTTGGTAAATGTTGCTAAGGTGCAAAAATTTGGTTTTATCCCCGGTGAGGCTCATAAGGAGGCAAAGTCTTGGTTGGGAGCTTGGAAACACTGAATGGGTGAGTCTCAATTTCAACTTGGGCCCTGGGGGAGTCTGCATGCAAAAGGCCTGTGTCCTCTTGTTGTTGAGACCTTTTTGGGGGGTTTTCTTGGCAAAGATACTGGAATGGTTTGCCATTTCCTTCTCCAGCTCATTTTACAAATGAAGAAACAGACAAACAGGGTCAAATGACTTGCCCAAGGTCACACTGTTAATAAGTTTCAGAGGCTAGATTTGAACCAGGTCTTCCTGACTCCAGGCCTGGAACTCTATCTACTGCATCACCTACCTGCCCCTCTTAGCTGTTTTAATTCAGATGATCTAGACTTGTGATGGAGAGACAGAGCTGGGCATCTTATCATCCATTTAGTGGACCTTAAGTTCCTGGTGCTACTCCTGGCCATCACTATTACTTTAATACATAAGACTTTTAGGAACTGCCACTAACAGCATTTTCCCAATTAAAAAAAAATGACTACTTATGTTGTTTTGTATTTTTATTTGTTTTATTCTCATTCTTCAGTTTTTAGAGCTGTTTTTGAGATTGTTTTAATGATGAAAGGTTTCTCAGAAAATTGTTAGGAACCAGTCTTCAGGGAGTGGGATGTAGTGGGAACTTGGGCTTGTTCCTGGGGTTACTGCAGCTATTGGGGAAACATCCAGTCCCCTTTGCCCCTTGGCTCAGTCCCACTTGTATTGTAGGCCTAGTGGTTTGAATTATGTATAATAGGATTGGGGGGCAGGTAAGTGACCAGAATAATTTTCTGGAGCTTGAACTACAGGGTACTTCCTTCAGTTCTTGACTATAGAAAGGGAACTGTGCTTTATATCCTTTTTAATTTTTGAATCATGCATTTTAAAATTTCAATGATCAAGGTAGTTTCAATTGGATTTTATGGTTCATGTGTACCTATTGCATTTTAAATAAAGCCCCCCAAACTTGAATCTCCTGGACTAAGTGAAGTTTAGGCTTAGCCAACAACAACGTTTAAAGTGTATTTCAACACCACTGGTGATTCAGTCAGAAGCACCTACACTAGTGCTTTGCTCCAGGACCACAGAGTACTGATCCCTCTCACCTCACCTCACCATGACTCTCAGCAGACCTTCAACAGTGCTCTAATGTCTCAGGAAGTGTGGAGCACAGGATTTGAAGTCAGAGGCCTAGAGTTTAAATCCTGGCTCTGCTACTCCCTAGCTGTGTTACCTTGGCTCTGACACGTCTCTCTGGGCCTCAGTTTCCCTATCTGTAAAATATGCTGGCCTAGATCTTTTCAGGTTCCTTTCCAGATCAACTTAGACCTGTCCTTATGACTGCCCTTTGGAGAAAAGCTTTATCTTTAGGAAAGAGAGGATAGAGCTTCTTCTTCTAAAAGGAAGCTTCCTCATGGTGACTCAGGGATGAGTCCTTCCAATGAAGACGCCCTCATTGGAAGCCATATCTAAAGCTCTGGTCTTTAGTCAAGAAAACTCAGTCTCTTGTTGCTGCGGCACCCAGACAAGTGGCTGAGGGTAACAGGGCACACCCAGAAAGCAGAGCTAACTGGGGTGTGTGTGGTGGGCAAGTGGCATTTCAGAGAAATAACTTAATAGTAATGTGCAGATTCCAAATACACACACACACCCCATAGACTTTGCCCATATGCTCATGGTTAGGTCAAAACCAAAACACCCTTTGTGGCTAGGAGCAATGGTATTTAGACTGTGTGGGCACTCAGAGTAGGGAGAGCAGGTGGAGACCATTTCAAACTGTATGTGATAGACAGCTGGAATACTTAAAGGGAAATTATCGTCTTTCTCTTTCTCTTTCTCCTTCTCTCCCTCCTCTCCTCTTGTCTCTCTGTCTCTCTCTCCCTCCTCTCCTTTTCCTTCCCTCTTTCCTTTCTTTCCTTCCTTTTTTTTTTTAAAGCAAGAGTAACTGCCCTTGACTAGGTTAAGAAGGGACCTATTATAGAGGGTGGTACAAGAGAATGATCCCTGAACTCTATGTAACAAGATTTGGGTCATAGTGCTACCATATAAAGAGGCAGTGAGATGGCTCAGTGGATAAAGCTCTGGGCCTGGAGTCAAGAAAACCTGAGTTCAAATCTGACCTCAGACACTTATTAGATGTGTGACCCAAGACAAGTCACCTACTCACTATTGGAGAAGGAAATGACAAACCACTCCAGCATCTTTGCCAACAAAACCCCATGGCCAGCACTGGTGTGCTATGGTCCACAAGGTCACGAAGAGTCAGACACAATTGAATGATTGAACACTACCATATAAAACCCATGTAACCACTGGATCTTGGGCAAGAAATTTAAACCCCCTTCATTTGTATAATGGGCATAATAACACTTACAATACCTGAGAGTTAGCATGGCACAATGGACAGAGAGTAGACCTCCAAGTCAAAAGGTCTAGGTTCAAGTCCCACCTTTTACACAAATGGGTCATGGGACCCTGGGCAAATCACTTCATCCCTGTCCCAGGCAACTCTCTAATGTGCAAATCTGTATAAGTATAGGATGTTTCCTTATCAAGAGTTTCACAAACCAATAAAATCAAAGCTTTGGTAAAAAAAATATGCTTGTAATTTCTACTTCACAGGGTTGTGGTGAGGAAAGGGCTCTGTATGCTGGAAGGTACTACAGAAATGTGAGCTATAGGTCCCTGTGACAGTCTAGATTCTGTAAGTTTTATTTATTCACTCTTTATAAGTCTATCACTCATTTTCAACACCTTTACTTATCCTTGTCCTCATTTATCCCTAAAATAGAATGTGAGCTCTCTGAAGGCAGGGACTGTTTAATCTTTAGATTCATAGCCTTCAGTGCAGTGCCTTTCCTGTAACAGACACTTAAATGTTTATTGAATTTAATGTTATAATATAGGAACGATGTGGTGACTCTAAGTGGGGTGACTCTAAGAGGGAAGTTAACCTCAGGTGGGTGATCATCCCCTTTAGATCTGAGGGAGTTGGAGATTAGTCTTTTTTGTTTTTTCAGTGGGCCCTTTCCGGTACGGGACTGGCTAGGACTCCTGACCCTCTGCCAGAAATGAGAGCCTCTCTCCTAAGCAACCTGACTCCAAAGCTCTAAC
This sequence comes from Phascolarctos cinereus, assembly GCF_003287225.1. Classification (NCBI taxonomy): domain Eukaryota; kingdom Metazoa; phylum Chordata; class Mammalia; order Diprotodontia; family Phascolarctidae; genus Phascolarctos; species Phascolarctos cinereus. The sequence continues at coordinate 135,206,459 of NW_027555625.1, read as the reverse complement.
CTGCAAATATCCAGAAGGAGTCCTGTCCACTGGGAATTGAGAAGGCCTGGTGTACTTTCACTTTAGGAGTTGCATAACCCTGGGGCACGACAGTCCAGTCAAGAGCCTCAGAGGCAAACAACCAACAGTTGTGACCACTCATTTCAGCCAGACTCCTGGATTACCGTGAAGAACTTGCCGACCTTTCTGGCGTGGAAGGTGAGCCACAACCTTAAGGAAATCGGGTTTTTTTGTCAGGATTTTGTCAGGACAATAGTTTGTTCTTTATAATGAAATCCAGTCACTGGATGTTGGACTATAAGGTCCTTGAGGTCAGAGATTTTCACTTTTTCTTTGCTTCCCCTGAACACAGTAGGGTTTAATAAATGACAGTTGATTGATTAGGTAACATGTCCAAGGTTTCTCTGACAGGCAGGCTAGGGAAGATTAGCAAACCTGAGGAAGCTATTCTGATCCATGTTCTTTCTGCCTCCTTTCCTCTTCTTTCCAAATGAGACCACCCTACCACCACGACAGGCTGGAACACAGTGGAATAGGAACACCTACAGTTCCCTAGAGCCACTTGTGAAGTGAAATGTGAGATGCACTAACCCCCCTCACCCCATGACTGTTTCTTCCCAGGCTAGAGAGAGGTCCTACCTACCTCATTGTGCCATCGGATGACGTTTCCAAATCCCCCAGTTCCAAGCCGTTCTTTCATTTCCCAGGGCCCACAAGTCTGCATCTGAAGAGAAGGTGGCCAGCTCATTCTGAAGACGTTATTGCTGTGGGAATTCAGAGGAGGAGGGTGAGAGGAAGAAAAAGAAGACCCCTTGGAGAGATGGAACGCTACAGGGGATTCCTGCCTTTGGGTGTGAGTGAGAAAGGACAAGTGGGTTTTTGTTTTCTTTTTTAAAAAGGAAATCTTCTCTAACAAATTCTTCAACACCTCTCCTACCTCTGTCACTCAAAGAGATCTCTCAGCCACCACAGGAATCCACCTAAGGCCCTACTTTCCCTGGATAAAAAATTTTAAAGTCAATTCTTATCTCCTGGAAAATCACATATGCCTTTATATGGTATGGGGAGCCTATGAATGAATCCTTCCCCGCCACCCCAAACCACCCCCTTCAAATGGATCAGTGGGGGAACCCACACCAGCTGGATTTTCTCTCTTTGGGCTTTACAGAAATCTCCCGGATTTTAATACCCGCCAACTAGAAACAAAACAGAGTGGGTGGGAAAAGCAAACTTCCCAAACTCAGTAGAAATTAGTTCCCAAGCCTCCAGGCAGGGGCGAACAGGATTGATTATCTCCCTGGAAGTCAGGAGGAGAAGTGACCAAGGAGAGGAACTAGAAGGAGGTTACGACTGGTTCCACTTTAAGCCACCTGTTCCAGCTCAGGGTCCCCATGGGTGGGGAGGGTAGGGGGCGAGGGGGTGGTGAAACTCACCTGCCGGGTGGTTGAGGGACGGGTAGGCGGCACTTGCCAGGGCAGGGAACAGGGATCCCTGGAGGGAGGTGGAGACCACCTGGAGGGACCTAGGTCAGTGGGAGCCCCCCTGTCCACATCGGGGTTCGGGGACCTGGATTAGACAGCCTGTCTGCCAGCTGTAGACTTCCTCAAACACTTCCTGCTCTGATGTCAGCAGGCCACATGGCGGTGGACGGGCAGGCTCTTAAAGGGGCCACAGGGACCGAGCAGGCCTTCAGCTCCTGGCTTCTCATGTTCTAGGCTGGACATCCTATGCATCCCTCCAACCCACCTGGCTCTTTCCAAGGTGGACCCCAGCTCCCAGGATTTCTCGAGAAGATGTATGTTGTTCTAAAAATTAAAAAACAAAATAAAACAAAAAACACAATCCCAGGGTGTGTGTTGGGGGGATGTAGGGGGAGAACAGTCTTTTCTAAGTACACTCTGGTGCCAAATTCCAGCACCTCCAAGCAAGGAATGAATGCAACAAAGTCTCAGGCCCTTTCTCAGACAAATGAAACTGACCAGGAGCAAGTTCTGGGAGCCGAGGCAATGATGGGGATTTCCTCAGCCTTCGCACAGCTGGGAGGGCTCTTTCTGTTTCCTCTGACACTGCATGAGGTGGAATTTCCTTGGGTCGCTGCTTAGGATGGATTGGCTGACGATTTACAAGAATTTGCTGTTACCACAGCGTCATCCCCCTTAGAAGTCAGTTATTCCTCCCTTTTGCAGGCTCCCTGCCCTTTATCTGGAAGGATAAATCACAGCTAAACCCCATTCCAAAGGACACTGCCACTGTGCCAAAAGAAAGAAAGAAAAACAAATTCAAAAGAGTCAGAGGAGTGAGGTTGGATTGAGTTGGCCCCTTTGCCCTCCTGCATGAGCTGGACGGCCTGAGCAAGCCAGTGCTCCTCTCTGAGGCTCAGCGGTCTCCTTTTAAAAAATGATGCAGTGGATCTAAGAGGGGTTTAGAGAAAGTTCATTCCTGCTCTTACAAAAACCTGGTAATGTTTCATTAAAAACCAGTGTTTGGAGCCCAAGGGGTATGAGGAAATTAAAAAAGAAATTTATCCTTGATAAATAATAGGGAGAAGCAGCCTGCTATAGTAGAAAAGCCTATGTCTAAAATTTCTCAGGATTTAGAACTATCTATATGACCGTGGACAATTTACTTGAGCCTCAGTTTTCTCACCCATTCAATGAAAGTGTTGGGCTAGATAATTTCATCCCTCCCTCCCTCCATTCTTCCCTCTACTCATCCATTCAGCCACCTATCCATCCACCCATCCATCCATCCACCTATCCATCCACCCATCCGTCCACCCATCCGTCCACCCATCCACCCATCCATCCATCCATCCATCCATCCATCCATCCATCCATCTACCCATCCACCTATCCACCCACCCACACATCCATCCATCCACCTATCCATCCATCCACCCACTCATTCATCCACCCATCCATCCACCCATCCATTTAATAACTATTTAGCAAGCTCTTAATATACAAAGCATCATGCTTGGGTAGGTGCTAGAGATACAAAGACAAAATGAGAAACAGTTCCTGCTGTCAGTTTCCCCAACATCCATGTTGGTGAATGATCCACTGTTTTAGGCAGACTCTAAACAAGTTTCACTCTGTTATGAGGATTTCTTATTTCCTTTTGTTATTTTGGACTCATGACCATTCCTCCTGCAAATTTTGGTTAGTTAAAAATCTGTCTTAATATTAAATTCACCTCACCAAAACCTGTCCCATGAGATATAAAAATTTAATTAAAACCTTCTTATTGTTCAGTCATATCTGACCTGTAAATGGGGTTTTCTTGGCAAAGATAACTGGAGTGGTTTGCCATTTCTTTCTCCAGTGTGTGCCCATTTTATAGATGAGGAACTGAGACAAATAGGGATTTAGTAACTTGCCCAGGGTCACACAGCTAGTAAGTAACTGAGGCCAGATTTGAACTCACATCTTTTTTAAAATTAATTAATTAATTTTTAATTTTCAACATGCATTTCCATAAACTTTTGAGTTTTAAATCCCCCCCCCACTTCCCTCTCCAAGGCAGTGTGCAATCTGATATAGGTTGTACATATACATTCCTATTAAACATATTTTCACATTAGTCATGTTGTAAAGAAGAATTAGAACCAATAGGAAGAACCACAAGAAAGAAGAAACAAAACAAAACAGAAGAAAAAAAAGCAAATAGTATGCTTCAAAATGCACTCCAACTCTATAGTTCTGAACTCACATCTTGACTCCAGGCTGGCTGCTTTAGCCACTGAGCACCTAGTTAGCCACCTAGCCCTTAGAGCCTTAAATATTCCTTAAAAAGGAAGCCAGAGAAAGGTTCTCAACTGTCTCTGAGTCCTTGGACATGTAAATCCTCCTCTTTAATCAGCCTAATTTGTGAATCCTCTAAATGTAGTTTAATCTGTAACCTGACTTAGTTTACTTATAGAGTTTGGTGAGGTTTGTTTCCCTAGAGATATATGAAATTATGAATGCTTGACGAAGTTTGTTCAACTTTTATGACATTGAAGGAAGCATGGACTCTATCTTCTCTTTAACTTTTATGGCCTAAGAGGAATATACAAGATCACAATCTGTAAATGAATTATTTCTCTGTCCCTCTGACATAATTTTGCCAATAAGAAGCCTTGTCAGAATCCTAATGATTGTTTAGGTTTTCTCTGAGGCCTGAACCTGTGCTTGAGCATAATAATAAAACCCAGGTTTTTACCTCTATAATTTCTACTTTGTGGTAAATATAGATTTGGCATCGGTTAACCCACCACATGAACTCAGAGAGGAGGTATTTCTCCCATAACATCATTCCCTATTCTCGGACCGTCTTCTTACCCAACAGACTTTCCTCTCGGAGTACCCTGGATTTTCCTTCTCTCTCCCTTCTACCCTTCCTCAGTTCTGGAACCATGACCAAATCAATTTAGCCTTACCTCTTGGAAAGGGCATGGTAATCTAGTCCTCTAAGGCCCTACCCACCATCTCCATAACTTTACCGACCAAAGTACTCCTTCCTGGCCACCCTGCCCCCAAAATATTGTCTTTCTCTATTAGTCCCCATTAGAATGTAAGCTCCTTGAGGTCAGGGACTGTCTTTACTTTCGTCTTTTTACCCCTAAGCACTTGGGTGGTACAGTGGGTCAGTAGATGGAGAAGACCTGAGTTCAGATTTGGCCTCAGACACTTACTAGCTGTGTGAACCTGAGCAAGTCGTGTAACCCTATTTACCTCAGTTTCCTCATCTGTAAAGTGAGCTGAAGAAGGAAATGACAAACCACTCCAGTATCTGCCAAGAAAACCCCAAATAGGGTCATGAAGAATCAGACACAGCTGAAAAACAACAACTTATGAGCTGTGTAACCCTGGGCAAGTCACTTAACTTCTGCTTACCTTAATTTCCTCAGCTGTAAAATGGGGGTCATATTAGCACCTACCTCTGAGGATTATTGTGAAGATAAAATGAGATATTTGTAAAGTGCATGGCATAGTAGTAATGGGTGCTTGATAAACACTTGTCCTACTTCTCCCTCCCAGAGCTCCTCCAGCACCGCCCCCTCCCGGGAGGCTAGGTGGTGTGGTGGCTAGAGTTAAGGACTTGGGGTTCAGAAGTTTTAAATCCACCTTCAGACACTGATGAACCAGCTGTGTAACTGGGCAAGTCACTTAAGACTCAGTTTCCTCATCTGTAAAAATGGGGATAATGACAGCACCCACCTCACAAGGTTGTTGTGAGAATTAAATAATACCTAGCCTTTATCTGGAATTTTAAGGTTTACAAAGCACTTTACAAATATTATCCCATTTTATCCTCACAACAACCCCGGAAGGTAAGTGCTATTCTTATATCCATTTTACAGATTAGGAAACTTAGAGAAACACAAAGTATCTGGGTTACACAGCTAGTAAGTGTCTGAGGTAAATTTTGAATTCAGGTGTTAGCTATTGTACCACTTGGCAGCCTGATTTATACGTAAAGAAATTTGCAAATCTTAGGTGCTATATAATGTTATCTATTATTAATAAATGCTTTACCCCCCTCTCATTCAAAGAACTCACACTCCACTGGGAGGAATATATTCAATCCCATAGAGATAGGGACTAGATGTGTGATTTCATTGGTACAGAGAACTGGTGGACGAGGAAACTCCTTCTACAATAAAGGCTAGCCCCTTCTCTTCGATTTCCAGTTTTAAAGAGGTGCGTAGGGCACCTGTTCACAGTTCCACAGCCATATCTGAGGCAATACATAGATAAATAAATACCAGCTATTTGGAACCAGGAGAGAACACTATCAAATGTGTTGGTTTGGGGAGGGAGGTCTTCCCGTAGGAAGGAAGTGGCACATGAGTTGCTGTTCTCAGAAGCTAGAGATTTTAAAACTACCTCTATTTTTTAGAGGTTTGGAGAGTAAATTCCAGGCATGGGGTGGGGGTGGGGGTGGGGGGAGACAGCCCGTAAAAAGACCGAAGAGATGGGAAATGGGATGTCATGCTGGGGGACAGGAAGCAGCCGATTTGACTGGAACCTAAGAGTACATGAGAGGAAATAACATGTAATAAACCTGGAAAGGTAAACTGAAACCAGGGTGTGAAGGGCTATGAATATCAAATAATGGAATCTGTATTTTGTTGGAGAAGCAATTCCTTCTTAAATAGGGAAGTAATGTGGTCTGACCTGTGTTTTAGGGTGGTTATTTTGACCTCTTTGTGGAGGATGGATTATAGTGGTGAGAAACTGGAGTCAGGGAGAAAAATTAACCAAAGAGATAATTCAGTAGAAAAATTATGAGGATCTAGACTAGAGGTGGTATATGCAAATGGACAAAAGGGACTGGTTGGAGAGATGTTTTGGAGGTGGGATCAACAAGAATCCACAATTGATAAGGTTTGGACCAGGGGCTTGCTGGTCACTGTCACTGATTTTAACAATCAGTTCTCTAAATCTGGGACCCACCTTTAAGGCTAATCTGCCTTATTACCATTTTCTCCTTTGCTTTCTCAAGTCCTGATATGTAATGTTTGCCAATTTCTAATGTGTAGATGCTCAGATGCTTACTAGCTGTGTGACCCTGGGCAAGTCACTTAATCCTGTTTGCTTCAGTTTCCTCACCTGTAAAATGAGCTGAAGAAGGAAATGGCAAACCACTCCAGTATCATTGCCAAGAAAACCCCAAATGGGGTCAGGAAGAGTAGGACACAATTGAAACAACTGAACAACAACAAATGTTGACATTGAAAATTTAACAGTCAATTCTCTCCAGAGCCAGTTAGAGCTGGCTCCAGGACACCCTTGGTATGGAGATTGCAGGAGAGAGAATTGAATGACTTCAATATTCTGACCCTGGTTGACTGGAAGGAGGGTGTTATCCCTGCCAGAAATAAAGAAATAAGGAAGAAGTATGAGTTTTGGGAAAGCAACCACAACAAAAGATAATGAGTTTTATTTAAGACCTGTAGTGTTTGTGGTGCTATCATGGAGGACTGTTTCTTCATGGGGAATAATGGACAAGTTGGAGTCTGCGGATTTAAGTAAGCAATTGCTTTTCTTAATTTGAAGCACTCCTCTGGGCCTTCTCTGAAGTGTGTCCTGTGACTCTCAGGTAAATGCCTGCTGGATATTTGGTTGGAAACATCCCATAAACAGCTGGTGATGCAGAACTGGAGTTTCTGAGAGATATATAGATCTGGGAATCATCTTCATAGAGATGATAAGATCACCGAGCTGATCAGATCATCAAGTGAGAGAGGGGGTGTAGTGAGAGACGGTGCCCAGCACAGAGCCTTAGGTTACACCCACAGTTGGAGGTTTGAGATTGGGTTATCCAGCAAAGGGGACTGTCAGACAGGCAGGCATACCCAGAGAGAGCGGTGTTGGGAAAATGCACAGAGGAGAGAGTATCCAGGAGGAAAGAATGGTAGTAGTGTCCAATACTATGGAAAGTTCAGGAATAATAAGAACTGAGAAAGGGCTGTCAGACCTGAACTCGCTGGTTTCCTGATTGCAGATCAAAAACTCTACTCACTGTATCACAATGCCTTTGAGGAGTCAGGGCAGATACAAAAGGAATGTAAAAAGAATTCCATTCCTCGGAGGAGTTTACAATCCTGCTGGGGAGACATGAGTCTCTGAGGGTCATTTTGAATATCTCAACATCCCTTCCAGCTCTAAAATTCTGTGATTCCTAGAAAACCCAGAAGACAATCAGACTAATTAATTGACAAAAGAGAGAACACGTTAGGAGTTGTCACTTAATTGTTTTAGCTGTGTTCGACTATTTGTGACCCTGTTTGGGGTTTTCTTGGCAAAGATACTGGAGTGGTTTGCTATTTCCTTCTCCAGCTTATTTTACAGATGAGGAAACTGAGGCAAATAGGGTTAAGTGACTTGCCTAGGGTCACACAGCTAGTAAATATCTGAGGCCAGATTTGAGTCTTTCTGACTTCAGGCCCTGCACTTTATCCACTGTGCCACCTAGCTGCCTGAACAGAATTTGGATAGAGACATTATGAATAAGGCGGGAGCTGCCACATTGGGGGAATGCCCACATTGCTGAACAGGTACTGAGTGGTGGAAACTTTCTTGGTGGTTTTTTTTTCCTTACAAGTCCAGTTCACGTGGGCTGGTGAAAGATTCCTATCCTATCACTGACCCTGGTGCAGTGCATTCTGTTTTCTCTTTGTATCAGTGTGTGTGTGGTGGGTGGGAGGCAGGGTCCAGGTGTGTGTGGGTGTGGGGGGAGTCTGTTATATCACCTTTCCAGAATATTCTGCTTCAGGGTTTCGGGACTCCCCCTCAGCTTTATTAGCAGCGGAAAGCAACACCAGCCTCCTTTTGAGGGAGGGAAGGCAGCCAGGTTGTCTTTGGAGCCCAGCAAGAGCTGAGTCATAGTAACAAGAGCCACTTTCAAGGCAAGGAAGAAAACAAGGTTGCGAGTATCTAGCTCAGGGGGAATGCCCCCCCCCCTCCAGGAATGTAATAGCCCTTGAGTACCAGGTATAATTCAGGTCGTCTGCCAAGTTTTTAGCAATTCTTTTGTTTGTTCTCATGAAGTGCTCCAGCCAGCCCACCTTGGTGCAGGACTTCAGAATGCAAAGATTTGAGAACATGCAAGTCAGAACCTGTTCCTTTATGAAAATCCAAATTCTTTTCTGTATTTGATCTTCTCTAGGCAGAAAAGTTGAAAAAATAAACTTGTTTGGTTAGAAGGAATAAAGAAATGGACTTTTTAAAAAAATTTGTTTATTTTTAATTTTCAACATTTGCTTTTATAAGATTTTGAGTTCTAAATTTCCCCCCTCCCTCACCTTCCCCCTCCCCAAGTCAGCATGCAATCTGATATAGGATGTACATGTATGATCATATTAAACATATTTCCACATTAGTCATGTTGTGAAAGAAGAATCAGAACAAAAGAGAAAAACCATGAGAAAGAAAAAGCAAAAACAACAGAAAGAAAATAGTATGCTTTGATCTGAATTCAGACTCCATTGTTTTTTCTCCATTTTTTTTTCTCTGGATGTGGATACTATTTTCCTTCATGAGTCTTTTTTTTTGTTTTGTTTGTTTTTTTTAGGCAATTGGGGTTAATATCACGAGTCTTTTAGAGCTGTTTTAGATCATTGCATTGCTGGGAAGAGCTAAGTCTATCAAAGTTGGTCATCACACAACGTGGCTGTTACTGTGTACAATGTTCTCCTGGTTCTGCTCACTCAGCATCAATTCATGAAAAGCTTTTCAGGTTTTTCTGAGGTCCACCTGCTCACCATTTCTTGTGAAACAATAGCATTCCATTACATTCATGTATCACAACTTGTTCAGCCATTCCCCAATTGCCGAGCATCCCCTTAATTTCCAATTCTTTACTACCAGAAAAAAAAGCTGTTATAAATATTTTTGTACATGTGGATCCCTTTTCCCTTTTTCATGATGTCTTTGGGATACAGACCTAGTAGTGGTATTACTGGATCAAAGGGTATGCTCAGTTTTATAGCCCTTTGGGCATAGTTCCAAATTGTTCTCCAGAATGGTTGGATCAGTTCACAACTGCACCAACAATGCATTAATGTTTGAATTTTCCTACATCTTCTCCAACATTCATCATTTTCCTGTTTTGTCATATTAGCCAATCTGATAGGTGTGATTGTGATACCTCAGAGTTGTTTCAATTTTCATTTCTGTAATGAATAATGATTTAGAGCATTTTTTCATATGACAATAGGTAGCTTTAATTTCTGTATCTGAAAACTGCCTATTCATGTCCTTTGACCATTTATCAATTGGGGAATGACTTGTATTCTTATAGATTTGACTAATTTCTTTCTATATTTTAGAAATGAGGCCTTTATAAGAGACGTTGGCTGTAAAAATTGTTTCCCAGCTTTCTGCTTCCCCTCTAATCTTGGTTGTATTAGCTTTGTGCAAAACGTTTTTAATTTAATATATTAAAATTGTCCATTTTGCCTTTCATAATATTCTCTATCTCTTGTTTGGTCATAAATTCTTCTCTTCTCCATAGATCTGACAGGTAAACTACTCTTTGCTCTCTTAGTTTGCTTATAGTTTTACCCTTTATGTCTAAATCATGTACCTATTTTGACCTTATTTTGCTATACAGTATAAGATGTTGGTCTATGCCTAGTTTCTGCCATGCTTTTTTAGCAGAGTTGGTGGGAAATAATTGTCTGGAAGCAACCAATATGTAGCCTGCAGGGAGAGGAAAGGTACATCTTTACTCAGAGCCCTTCAGGTAACACAGAAATGGCTCTTTCAATTTAATTCAGCAAACATTTTTAAAAGTACTTACTATATTTAGACTTTCCTTGAAAGTCCTTTCTGAATATTTCATCGTGATGTAACCCTGGAATCTCAAAGGCTATGCTAGCAGAGCTCAAGACTGAAAGCCTTCAAATATACACAAAGTGATGGCTGCATGCCCCTATTGGCTGAGGATCAACTAAGCTAAATTCTGAGCTCATTAGAAGGTTGGAGAAAATGGTAATGAATTTTTTTTATCACCTATTTATCAAGTTATAGAGGGATTGCTGTATTTCATTAATCTCTCACACTGAAGAAATTTTAGCTGTTAGAAGAACTGAAAAAAAATATTAAGATCATTGTGTGAGGCTAGGGAAGATAAAGAGGGTAGCTAAGACAGGGCTGCCCTCATGGTCTTCACAATTTAATAAGATTTTACACACACACACACACACACACACACCCTTTTTTTTTTTCCTGACCTAATCTTTCATTTCATTACCATAGGGAACTTTTGGCATGGAAACTTACTCCAACAATACAAATTAGGAATTCCAAGTTGCCTTAGATGGTGAGAGGCTAAATGACTCCCTCCCCCCATCCTCTCAGTTGAGAGCTTTGGCTCATATTTCACTGAAAAAAAAAAAATGAGGCCGTTGGCCAAGGGCTCCTGCTTCTCCCTTCTTCCTCAGCTCACATCTCCCAAATGCCTCTGCCATTATCTCCTTCTTCACCTGTCTCCCATGATGAGGTGACCCTCTCCTTGCCAAGGCAAGCCTCTCTACATGCACAAGTGATCTGATTCTATCTCTTCTTCTCCAGCAAATTGGCCTTTCTATCATCTTCACTCTTTTTACTTATCTTCAATCCCTCCCTATCTGCTGGCTGCTTCCCTAATCTTTACAAATATTTCTATGTCTCCTAGATCCTCAAAAACCCCTCACTTGGTCCATTCATTCCTTCTATCCTCCCATTTCTTTTTGCCCTTTTGTGGCTAAACTTTCTGAGATGGCTGTCTACAATATTTGTTTCCTTTTCCTCTCACTCTCTTCTTAACTCTTTACAATCTAGCTCTCTCCAGTTACCAATGATCTCTTACTTGTCCAAGTCTAATGGCCTTGTCTCAATCAGCTTTCCTCTAGACCTCTCTGTGGTCTTCGACACTGTAGCCAGAGGTATCAAACTCATAGCCCAAGAGCCGCAAGCCAACAGCAAAACTCTAGAATGAGACCAAATTAGATTAAAATGTAATTGGGAAATATTTAGCAAAATAAAGAAAAATACAACGCAACATAGATAATGTTAACTTGCGGTTTTTGAAGTCAATATGTAGCCTGCAGGGATCCTTTTACATTTGACTTTGACACTTCTGTATCACCCTCTTCACTGATACTCTCCTCTCTAGGTTTTTGGGACACTGCTCCATCCCAGCTCTCCTACTTATTTGACTGCTCCTTCTCAGTGTTCTTTGCTGGATCTTAATCCAGGTCACACCTACTGACTATGGGTTTCACAGGACTCTGTCCTGAGTCTCTCTTTCTATATAATTTCACTTGGTGATCTCATCAGGATTAAATTACCCTCTCTATGAAGATGATTCTCAGATCTACTTGTCTAGCTCTGATTTTTCTGCTGACCTCCAGTTTCACATCTTCAACTGCCTCTCAGACATCTCAACGTAGATGTCCTGTGGACATCTTAAACTCAATTTGTCTAAAACTAAGCTCTTCCATCTTCCTAAATTCTCTATTAATGTTGAGGGTACCACCATCCTTCCAGTCACCTAGGCTTACAATCTAGGTGTCATCTTTGCCTCTTTAATACTTCATGACTCCTGCATCTAATTTGTTCCCAAGATCTGGCAATTTTATCTTTATAACATTTCTTGCATATATCTCTTTCTCTCCTCTGACACTGTCACCTTGGTGCAAGCCCTCATTAACTCATGCCCAGATTATTGCAATAGCCTGCTTCTTGACTTGACATAAGTCAGGTCGCACCAAATTGAGAATGTATAGCTGGGTTGTGATTTGTACCCTTGGCTGAAGTACCCACCACAACAAAATCATGGATTTTTTGAAATAATTGCCAAGTAATATATACAGAAAGAACTCACATTCAAGCCGATAGTGAGTTTCAGACTTCTTTGACCCTTCCCTCTCATTTTCCTTCCTCTGATCCTGACCCTATGGAGCTATACTTCCTTTCAGAGACCTGTACAGTTTCAATGATTCATAGTATTGTCATGGGTGGTGTTCCAGTAAGGAAGATCAAATCAAGGTTGGCTCCTGTCCAAGACTCATTGTGGCTTATCCTTCCGTAAGGATTCCTGATGCTCTGCCATAGCTTTCTCTTAAGATCTAGCTCTCTTAAGTAATGGGGCCAGTAGGACAATTACATTAGTGCCTCACCTGGCCAAGTTACAGGTTTTTTTATATGCGTTTTGAGGTAGAGCATAATGTCTCCAGTCTATTTGAAGATCTCTTTTCTTTTACATGTGGAGCCCACAGCCCCACCCAATACATAAAAAGGATAGTTGTGGGAAGTCTTCCTACTCAGCCAAGCCTCTTGTTTCCCATTCTTCGCTGGTTTAGGGTAAATCTGTTCTGTTTACCATCTTCTCCCTACTATGTTCCTTCTCTCAGTCCCTGGGCAATATATCTCTGATTTGGTCAATATCCCTCCAGATTATGGGGAATGGAATGCAGAAAGGTGCTTGAATTCTCTCTTCATTTAGCTTTCAGCCTCTCTTCTTCCTCTAGGGTAGCAGGGGACTTCTTGAACAAAGTGGGGGTGCCAGCTATTGCTTCCAGTGCTATCACCTGCTACTTAGACAGAAAGAGCAACCTTCCCTGATGGTGAAGATTCATTTCATGTCCCAGTTCCATATGTCAACTGCTATGTAAACTTTATAAAGAGCTCAAAATGTTAGCTATTGTTTGGGTCACTCCAATGCAACTGCTCATTTGAAAAGAGAAGAAGCTAAGTCCCAGAGACAGGAAAGGACTTGGGAACTGGTACTAGGACCTAGGTCTCCTGATTATACCATATATACACTGTCTACTACAAGGCACTGCTTCCTGTAAGAAGTTGGTGACCATAGCAAAGTATTGGAAACAAAAGGGGTGTCTGTCCTCCGAGGTACAGCTGAACAAATTGTGATGTAGGTATAATGGTGGCAATAGGGCATTGCCCATGGAACTGAGCCTTTGCTGCAGCCCCGGCCACTGGGCCCACGCTCAGGCCCCTTGATGAAGGACACACACCATCAGGAGCTCGTAGATGATAGCCTCCATTGCTGGGGCTTGTGTCTGGGAAGACTGACAACTGATCACAAGCATTTAAAAAGAGGAACCACTTCCAGCCTCAATTTCTCTTCCTCTTTTTTGAATATGTAGTTTGGGAATCCAAGGGTTTTGTCCTGGACTTCCTCACAAGAGTGGAGGGGCTTTCTCTCCCTTCTCCCTCCTCAGGAGCACCTAGGATGGCTACGCACACATGGAAGTCACTGCATAATATGTCGGCGTGAATGAGCCTGAGGTTGAATCTAGATGCCTCTTCTGCATTGTTTCTTTTCCTTAACATTTGTGTTGTCATTTTAATTGTATCTGACTCTTCACGAACCCATTTAGGGTTTTCTTGGCAAAGAAAATAGAGTGGTTTGCCATTTCCTTCTTCAGCTCATTTTACAGATGAAGAAACTGAGGCAAACAGGGTTAAATGACTTGTCCAGGGTCACATAGCTAGTAAGTGTCTGAGGCTGGATTTGAACTCTCAAAGAGGAGTCTTCCTGACTCCAGGCTTAACACTGTCTACTGCCCTACCTAGCTGCCCATCCTTGGCATAGGTGACCCAATAACACTTTTTTTGTATTTTTTTTTCCTTTTTAGGCAATTGGGGTTAAGTGACTTGCCCAGGGTCACACAGCTAGTAAGTGTCAAGTGTTTGGTCTGAGGCTGGATTTGAACTCAGGTCCTCCTGACTTCAGTGCCGGTGCTCTATCCACTGTACCACCTAGCTGCCCCCTAGTAACAGTTCTGAGTGGGATGTTCGGAGTTATTGAATGCAATGCGTCCCACAAATCTCCTGAGTTCTCCCAGAACGCCAAGATCAAATATAAAATTCTCTGTTTGACTTTTTTTGAGAACCATTATTAAATTTTATTTTTGATTTATGGAATCAAGCATTTCTGTAACATAGTACAATAAAAAAGATGATTGCACATGAAACTGCAAATCTACTGTGCACAACTTGCAAATACACAAATACCTTTCAAATACACAACAAAATTATTACGTAAATTTCATTTTTTTCTTCCCTTCCCCCTTCCCCTGCCCTAGGGATGGCTACCATTAGAAACAAATAGGTATATATATGTAAACTTATTCTATGCATACTTCTATTTATCAGTTCTTTCTCTGGATGCAGATAGTGTCTTTCTTCATATGTCCTTTCTAGTTAATTTGGGTATTTGTAATAGTCAAAATAACTTATTCATTCAAAGTTGTTCTCAAAACAGTATTGCTGTTACTGTATACAATGTTTTCTCAGTTCTGCTCATTCCACTCTTCATTATTCCTACAAGTCATTCCATATTTTTCTAAACTCATTCAGCTTAAATCCGATTGCTTCTCAAAAAAACTGCAAACCGCCCCCCCCCAAAACCAAACAAAATAAAAGGGACAGGTAGGTAGTACAGTGGAGAGAGTACGGCCCTGGAGTCAGGAGGATCTGAGTTCAAATTTGGCCTCAATTACTTGATACTCACTAGCTGTGGGATACTTCCCAGTACTGGGAACATCACTTAACTCTAATCAAAGAAAGTAAAAAGAAAAGAAAATCATTCAGCTCATCATTTCTTATAGCACAATAATATTCCATCGCAATCATATACCATAACTTGTTCAACCATTCCCCACCTGGTGGGCACCCCTGCAATTTCCAGTTCTTTGCCACCACAAAGAAAGCTGCTGTAAACATTTTAGATTGTATAGGCTCTTTTCCTTTTCCCCTAATTATCTTTGGAACTAGACCTAGTAGTGATATTACTGGGTCAAAGGGTATAGGCGATTTAATAATTCTTTGGGCATAATTCCAGATTGCTCTCCAAAATGGATGGATCAGTTCACAATTCCACCAACAATGAATTAGTGTCCCAATTTTTCCACATCTCTTCCAATATTTGTCACTTTCCCCTTCTATCATTTTAGCCAATCTGGTAGATGTAAAATGATATCTCGAGGT
Source organism: Phascolarctos cinereus (assembly GCF_003287225.1). Taxonomy (NCBI): domain Eukaryota; kingdom Metazoa; phylum Chordata; class Mammalia; order Diprotodontia; family Phascolarctidae; genus Phascolarctos; species Phascolarctos cinereus. The sequence goes on along the minus strand of NW_027555625.1, from coordinate 135,190,974 downwards.
TGTTTCAATTTGCATTTCTCTAATTGGTAATGATTTAGAACATTTTTTTTCATATGGCTATAAATTGTTTTGACTTCTTCATCAGAAAACTGCTTGTCCATATCCTTTGACCATTTATCAATTGGGGAATGACTCATATTCTTATAGATCTGACAAAGTTCTGTATATATTTTAGCTATGAGACCTTTATCTGATAAACTGTCTATAAAATTTCTCCCCAATCTTCTGCTTTCCTTCTGATCTTTATTACATTTGTTTTATTTGTACAAAAACTTTTTAATTTAATGTAATCGAAATTATCCATTTTACACCTAACTTTGCTCTCTATCTCTTGTTTATGCATAAATCATTCACCTATCCATAAGTCTGATAAGCAATATGTTCTGTGTTCTTCTAATTTTCTTGTAAAATCTTTCTTTACATCTAGGTCATATGTTCATTTTGACCTTATCTTGGTAAATGTTGTATGATATGGGTGTATGATCAGTTTCTGTCATACTGCTTTCTAGTTTTCCCAATAATTTTTACCAAATAATGAATTCTTATCCCAAAATCTTAAATCTTTATACTTGTTAAATATAAGGTTATTATATTTGCTTGTTACTGTAAATTGTATGTCTACTCTATTCCATTGATTTGCCTTTCTATTTCTTGTTAAGTACCAGATAGTTTTGATAATTACTGCCTTATAATAAAATTTAAGATCTGGTACTGCTAAACCTCCTTCCTTTACACTATTTTTTTGAGTTTTTGTTTTTCCAAATGAATTTTGTTATTATTTTTTCTTTTTGTATGTGTGTGAGGTAACTGGGATTAAGTGACTTCCCCAGGGTCACACAGCTAGTACATGTCAAGTGTCTGGTCTCAGACCAGATTTGAACTCAAGTCTTCCTGACTCCAGATCCAGTGCTCTATCCACTTAGCTGCCCCTATTTTTTCTATTCAGTAAAAAAAATATATATTATATATACATATATATATGTATACACATATATATATTTGTTTGACTTTCAAAACCCTTCCTAATCTAGTACCTCCCTACCTTTCTAGTCTTATACCTTACTCTTTTATATGTTAACTCTGCAATGCAGTGACACATGATCAGTGACAATGAAATGATCTTTGCTAGTCCTCAAGTAAGACACTCCATTTCCTAATTCCGAGCATTTTTGATAGCTCTCCTTCATACCTGCAACCATCTCCCTCCTCATCTCTGACTCCTAGCTTTCTTGGCTTTCTTCAAGTTTCAGCTGGGGTGTTCTTGGCAAAGACAATAGAGTGGTTTGCCATTTCCTTCTCCAGCTCATTTTACAGATGAGGAAACTGAGGCAAACAGGGTGAAGTGACTTGCTCAGGGTCACACAGCTAGTAAGTGTCTGAGGCTGGATTGAACTCCCCAAGAGGAATCATTCCCAACTCCAGGCCTAGCACTCTATCCACTACTCTACTTAGTTGCTCCTCCTTGAGAGTAGGGACTGTTTTTGGCCTTTCTTTGTATCCCCAGTGCTTAGCATATAGTAAGCTTTTAATAAATTCTAGTTGACTGGTTAACTTGCTGTTTCCAGTTCTAAATATTTGTTAATGTACATTTATGTGTCTTTTGTTCTTTAAATATTTATTTTGTGGTTGATGAAATAAATAGCTGTCCTATACCTGTCATCTACTACTTTGTACATTGAGTAACTTCTGGAAAGGAACTTGTTAATATCTTAGATATAAGCCAAACCTCAAGAGATTCCCCTAGACTTCTACTCCAGGGTGGGGCATAATGAGTCAGAGACTAAGAAAAAAGCCTAATTTCCCTCTTGAGATCAGGCTGTCCTAGGACTGAACATAATTTTCTTCACTTCACTGTGAGTCCAGAGTGAATCCAGAGCAGTTACTCCCTTGGGAAATGGGTCTCCTCTGGGTCTTGGATGGCAGAATAAGGAGATATTAGTGTCAAAAGAAGAGATAAGTATAACAAATTCAGAAAAACCTGGGAAGACTTGTATAAACTGATACAAAGTAAAATGAATAAAACTAGGGAAATAATTGACATGAGAACCACAACAATGTAAAGAAAAAAACTTTTACAGACTTCATAACTGATGACGAAGCATTCAACCTACTTCTTATAGATGATGGACTAGAAGTACAGGATGAGATATCTATTTTCAGACACAGCTAATGTAATGAATTGTTTTGATTAATTATTATATTTTTTTTCTCACAGTGAAGGACTTCTTTTGGGGATTAGAGAAGAATTAGTGGGTGCTGATAGAGATGTAAAAAAAGGAACATCAATAACACAATTAAAAGTAAACAGATAAAAGTTCAAGAAAACATAAACAAGGCAATTTTGTTATCATTGTGTTAAATTTAAGAGACACTTTAAAAAACAAAATACATGCAACAAAAGTACTTGGTTTTATAAATAATCTTCCTTTTTGTTTTTGCGTACTGAAATGCTTATGTTTGTTGATGATTGTTAAATTCATAATGAAGAAGGGAAACATTTAAAAAAAAGTCTTTGCTGCCTTTTATGATCCATTAAGAGCTAGAAAGGATTATTTAGTTGCTTCAGAGGATGATGGATCTAAAGTTGGAGAAGAATTCGGAGCCATCTAATCCTCCACCACTTCCATTTTACAGATGAGAAAACTGAGGACCAGGGAGGTAAGTGATTTGCTGAAGATCACACAGGTAGTGTTGAGAGAGTGAACCTCTATCCTCTGACTCCAGAACCAATGCTCTTTCAATTAATACCATACTGTTGTTCATTCTTCATTTTGTTTTTTCTTTTTAGGCAATTGGGGTTAAGTGACTTGCCCAGGGTCACATAGCTAGTGCGTGTCAAATGTTTGGTCTAAGGTGGGATTTGAACTCAGGCCCTCCTGACTTCAGGGCCGGGGCTCTATCCACTGTACCACCTACTGGTCCCTCATTCTTCATTTTCAAAGAGGACCAGTGACATCAATATCTTGACTCCCTCATGAATGGGATTTAAATGAGGATACTATACTACTCTTAATAATGACACCCTGATAGATTATTGTAGTTGGAGTTAGGAAGAACTGGGCTCAAATCTAGCCTTTGACAATTACTATGAAAGGGGCCATGAGGAGTTATTTAACCTCTCTTATTCTCTGTTATCTCAACTCTTAAATGGGGATAATAATACCTACCTTATAGGGTTGTTAATAGATTAAAATAAGATAAGCTAATGTGCATTTATTAAGTGCTAACTATGTACATAGCACTCTAAGTGGCATACAAATATAAGCAAAAAGACAATCCCTTCCCTCCAGGAGTTTATATTCTCTCTCTCTCTCTTTTTTTTTTTTTGTCTTTTGGTGAGGCAATTGGGGTTAAGTGACTTGCCCAGGGCTTGGTGCTCTATCCACTGAGCCACCTAGCTGCCTCAGGAATTTACATTCTAAAGGGGGAAGACAACACATAAAAGCATAGGGGAAAGAAGGGAAATATCCAAGTTGAAGTATGGAAGGATGGTGAAGACTAGAGAGCCAGAAGTAGACCAGGAAAATGAAAAAAGGATGGCTAGCCTGGACCATTCTTCAAAATGGAGGCTCTAGGAAAAACTCACCAATGTGAGAAGGAGCTAACAGCAGGGAGGGTCTTCTGAGGTGAGAAGACAACTGAGGCATTTTGGTGGAGTTTAGGGAGTTGCAATAGAGTTGGGAGAGGAATGATGTAGCTAAAGAATTTTGCAAACCATAGAACATGTTGTAAAATTCAATTCTCATTTTGCTCAAATGATGGTTTGAATCATTCCTGGCAGATGAGATGGGGGGAAATGTTGGTTTCTAAAGGAAGCCTTCACTGAGTTCTTTTGTAAGAGGAAAAATTATTCCTTCCTTTATCTGTTGTATAAGTCCAGGTTTTTCTGTGTCATGTTTTCTAGGGAAAGGTATATCTGTTCAGAGTGGAATCTGGTCAGACACTATATATTAGTGTCTATAGTAACCAGAGATATGAGAGAAATAGTGATGACAGGCTCTCTGGTAAAAGTCAATGCTGACTTGAGGAATGTCTTTCTTCTTATTTCATTAGTATTTGATCTTCATCCAGTGGTTGCCTAGCAAAAATAACCACTAATACAATGATGATGCACCATCATTGTACGAAATATTCAGCTATCACCATTAGTCAAGAAAACTGAAATTATATCCCAGGAGACAGTCAACAGTCTGAGGGAAAGGTTACTTAGGAAGTTATATTCCAAGGACCCATTTTACTAAGATGTTATTGGTTTTCATTATGATCAGAAGCCTTATTGGCACCTCAATATTTGGTAATCATGGATATCTCTGTCTAATATACATATTTTTGTATAGAAAGGTATCAAGACGACAGCTAGGTGGCACAGTGGATAGAGTGCCATTTCAGGGGTCAGGAAGAACTGAGTTCAAATCTGGTCTCAGACACTTACTAGCTGTGTGACCACTTAACACTATTTGCCTCAGTTCTTCATCTGTAAAATGAACTGGAGAAGGAAATGGCGAACCTCTCCAGTACCTTTGCCAAGAAAAACCCAAATAGGGTCATGAAAAGTTGGACATGACTGAAATGACACAACAACAACAACAACAAATAATGATAATGATAATAATAATAATACACATATTCTTGTTTGGAAAAATATCAAATTGCAACTCTGGAAATACAGTCTTATAATTAGTGTGGTATTTTAATAGCAAACTAACTTTGATACTTCGACATATCTGTGATCCCATCTGTGTGGATTCTGCTCCCTCCAACAGTATAAGTCTTTTCATCCTATCTAACTCTTCTCCACATTTTTCCATGAATCCTCCACTGGGGATCTGCCCAGTATTCTGGGGCCCTTCCTCTAGAACTCTTGGCATCCCAAGAGGATTAGTGGAACTGGGCCATCCATTCCTTGATTTTGCTACTTGACTATCCCATATCTTTTTCTGATTGTATATTGCATCAACATCTTTTTTTATACCACTTCTCTTCTGCAATTCTTCCTGGGTAATATGATATAGTCTTTTGATATCTGCCATGGGTGTCCTATTGCTCTTTGAGTGACCTACAATTTAAATATTTTGATATTTCAACATTTGCAGCTATTTAGAATTATCAGAATATGTTAATATTGAAAAGATGGGCTTTTATTCCAAGAACAAGTTTGGGGTCATTAAAATCATTGTGCTTATTCTTTTTGTCCCGTTCAGTTCAGGGTCTAGTTCATGGTCCATCAGCAATGTCCATCCAAGATATATGAATTTATGAACCAACTCTGTACTTCATCCAAATTATATATGACTCCATGAAACATATATACCACAACTTATTCAGTACTTATACAGTACTATTATGCTGTAAGAAATAAGGAAATTGATGATTTAAAAAAGATGTGGGAAGATTCATACAAATTGATACGGAGTGAAGTGTTTATATATTGTATTAATATTACAAAAATGAACAATTTTGAGGATTTTTATGAACCGATGAAGAATGATAAGAGCAGAACAGAGAACAATTTATATAATAACAACACCACTATAAAAAACCCAACAACTTTGAAAGCTGTGTTAGCTATTATCAACATGTTGGCCATCCATGATTCCAGAGGACTGATGATGCTATCCATTGCTATCCATTATATGAATGCTATCCATGGTAGAGAGGTGGTAGATTTAGGGCACAGAATGAAACATACATACATATACATGCATACACAAAGATATTGAGGAAATTTGTGTTCTTTGACTGTGAATATTGGTTACAAGAAATTTGTTTTTCTTTTTTTTTCAATTGGGTGGGAGGTGAGAGGGAGAGAAATAGATTTCTGCTCTTTTTTTCTTAAATATAGAGGTGACGTGGGCACAACACGTGAAATGTTACATTGCTTTCAGATGAGGTCATTGTTACTAGTTTTGTTGAACTGTTTTACTTTGTTATAAGAGATCTCTCACAAAGTAGGAGTCCATAAATGTTTGTAATGTAAAAACGAAACATCAATAAAACCTAAAAAACCCAAATATATATAGATAGAATTTCCTTCCTTTAATTTTGTTTTTTCAGGAATGGTTAGGCTCTTTTTACTCATCATAGGAATCATGTAGGAGATTTGCCAGTACCTTTGGCTGGATGCAATCAGCACAACGTAATCTACAAATACTTACAAATGGAGGATCTCTTCCGTTTGAACTCCACCCCAGAAATCCTCCCTGATTTGTGTTGTTGCTCAGTCATTTTTATATCATGTCTCACTCTTCATGACCCCATTTGGGGTTTTCTTGGCAAAGATACTTGAGGGGTTTGCCATTTCCTTCTCCAGTTCATTTTACAGATGAGGAAACTGAGGCAAATAAGGTTAAGTGACTTGCCCAGGGTCACCCAGCTAGTGATTATCTTAGGCTGAATTTGAACTCAGGCCTTCCTGACTCCAGGCCCAGTGCTCTATCCATGATAGTAGCAAACACGTTTGATCAGTTATCATCTCACTGATTGACGTCTCTCTTGATGTTGTCAGAGGTCACCAATCAGTTTTGTCCTCTCTCTTTAGTGGCTGCTCCGCATCTCCTCATCTCTCATCAAGCCGTTTGCTGCTTAGGAGCAGGTCCACCAACGCTGAAACATTCTAAATCTGGGGCCTTGGTTTTTCTTTATATACGGAAAGTCATCACAAGGGCTATGAGGATCTTATCGGCATTCTAAGATAATAATAGCTAGCATTTAAATAATGTTTTAGGGTTTGCAAAGTACTTTACAAATATTATCCTATCCACACAACACCCCTGGAAAATAAGTGCTATTATTATATTCATTTTACAGGTGAGGAAACTGAAGCAAGCAGAGATTAAATGACTTGCCCAAGGTCACACAGCTAAGTAAGTGTCTGGGGCCAAATTTGAACTTCGATATTCCTGTCTCCAGGTCGCACTACTCTACCTAGCCACCATGTGGCTATGCCGCCTCAGATTTGTGGGTTTGAGGGTCAAATTTAAGATTTAGCTTTAAAAAGGATTACTATAGTGATTCTTTATTTTAATTCTTTGGTTATGGGTCAGTGAAGAGATATCTTATTTGCTCACAAGCCCAGGGCAGGAGGAGGAATTTTTCAGATAAGTGTCATCAGCGGGTCATAGCTCTTACAGAAAATCAGAAAATCAACAAGCATTTGTTAAACATGTACTATGCTCCAGCATAATGAGAACAGATGGAATCCATTAGCGTGGGGAATTCAAGATCACTAACGAACAAGAAATCACTGAGGCATTTTGAAAAACAAAACCATAGTACAAAATATACATGCATACATATTTCCCTATTATAATACAAATTATATTCTGATTAAAATTATATGAACAATAAAGCACCTAGGTATATAAGGGATAGTCAAGAAATGCATCATTTTATATCTTTCCCCTTAAACTCTACTCTCTTCCTACCTTCCTTATCGTTGTATAGGGTCTCAATATCCTCCCAGTCCTGGAGACTTACAATCTAGGAGTCATCCTGGATTCCTTACTATCTCTCACCCCCCAATATCCAAGCCGTTGCCAAGTCCGGTCCATTTTCCCTTTGTAACATATCTCCTATACGCCCCCTTCTCTCCTCCGACAATGCTACCACTCTGGTGCAGGCTTTCATCACCTCATGTCTGCACTATAGCAACAGTTTGCTGGTTGGTCTGTCTGTCTCAAGTCTCTTCTCACTTTAATCCATCCTCCATTCAGTCACTAAAGTAATTTTCCTAAAGCTCAGGTCTGACCATGTCACCCCTCCACTACTCAATAAACTCCTGTGGCTTCCTATTGCCTCCAAGATCAAATACAAAGTTCTCTGTCTGGTGTTCAAAGCCCTTTGTAACCTAGCCCTGTCCCACCTTTCCAGTCTTGTTACGCTTTACTTCCCTTCCAGGTTCTCTTCAGTGCAGCAACACTGGTCTCCTGGCTGTTCCGCTAGCAAGATGCTCCATCTCTCAGCTCTGGGCATTTTTGCTGGCTGTCCCCCATGTCTGGAAAGCTCTCTGTCCTCATCCCCATCCACTGGTTTCCTTTGTTTCCATTAAATCCCAACTAAAATCCCACCTTGTACAGGAAGGCTTTTCCAATCCATCTCAATTCTAGGGCTTTTCCTCTGTTAATTATTTCCTATTTATTTTGTACATATTTGTACATGCAAAATATATGTATATTTATTTTGTGTATTTTTCCCCCCTCCATTAGATTGTGGATTTCTTGATTCCTTTATTGGATTTTGAGTTCTAATGAAAGACAGTGGCTGTCTTTCATGGAGGCCCTTCAATTAAAAAAAAAATTACTCATTATTTACTTTGTTGAGAGTATGGTTAGAGCAGCTAGGTGGCACAGTGAATAGACCACTGGCCCTGGAGTCAGGAGGAGCTGAGTTCAAATCCAATCTCAGACCAGACACTTGATGCTTACTAGCTGTGTGACCCTGGGTGAGTTACTTAACCCCAATTGCCTCACCAAAAAAAAAAAAAGAAAGAAAGAAAAGAAGAGTACTGTTAGATGATGGTGGAAATACAAAGTTTAGGCAAGACAGAAGTCCTAACCTCCTGGCATTTCAGTATATGGGGGGATGGACCACTTACATAAATAACTATAGTGCAAAAATGATACATGGCACAGTAGATAGAGCACTGGGTCTAGAGTCAGGAAGATCTGAGTTCAAATCTGGCCTCAGATACTTACTAGCTGAATAACCCTGGGCAAGTCACTTAACCCTGTTTGCCTCAGTTTCCTCATCTGTAAAATGAGTTGGAAAAGGAAATGGCAAACCACTCCTGTCTCTTTGGCAAGAAGATCCCAAAACAGGATCATGAAGATATGACTCAACAACAACAACAAAAATGCTTAAAAGGGGTAAACTGAGTATTTCCTGAGGTCTGAGTTGAACCAACTTAGCTTCCATCACCAATGGGTTTGTTACTGCAGCCTCAAGGACATGCTTTTCTCTGTTGTGTCTTCTGGGTAGTAAGTCATCATGACAGCAACACTCTTTGGACATTTCTTTGAGCCTTGACAATACCTGTACTCCAAAATATAGTCTTATCTGCAATACTTACAGTCAGGATACTCGATAATAAACAACGAAAAACTGCACATGTATTTGACAATTAGAGTTGTAGAAAGAGCATTGGATTTGGAGTTAGGGGACTAGGGTTTGTTCATACTGTCTGTGGGAACTCAGGCAAGTTTTTATTTTTCTTCAATCATTTATTAAACACCTACTATATGCCAGGCACAATGATAGGTGCTTTACACATGTTATTTCTTTTGATTTGGGAGGTAGGTAGTACTATTATCCCTATTGTTATGATACTACTAGCAGCATTATACTACTAGTATTAAACTACTATTAATTTTATGATTGAGGAAGCTGAGGCAAACAGGGGTTCAGGGTCGCACAGCTCATAAGTGTCTGAGAACTGATTTGAACACAGGTCTTTCCTGACCTCATGTCCAGAGCTCTACCCACTGCTGTCACTTGGCTGTAAATAAGGTGACCATATACATTTAGGTCCTTTTTAGCTCTAAACTCTATTGTCTTCTGATCCTACAATTTATATAATCTTACAAAGTTGAAATGCCATAGAGGAAGGCGTGAAACTTAATCATTCAGCAAGCATTTATTTACCACTTGCTATTTGCAAAGAATTATACTAGACGTTATGGCATACTTCTTTTCCTTACAGTACTTAGTGTTTTAAATGGGGTTGATCAAAGGTTTTCCCCTGATCAATCTGATGAGTGTATCTCTGTCTCTACAGGTTATGAACATGCACAAGCATGCTACTTCTTCCACAGGGTATGGGCAAACCTATCAGCACCTTGTTATGGGGACCAGGGACCACTCCTGATAGGTCTCTAGGGACAATGGCTTCCAACAAGATGATTAGATGTCAGGGGCTCTGAGAAGGAGAGCAATCCTTTTGCAAGAGCCAAAAGAAGAGAGAAATAGATTGCTCATAGCCCTTTTTATAAGAGCAGTTAATGGTGCCTTAGGAAGGAAGCACATGGCAAACACAGTCATGAGCTTGCTGGTCCACAAGACCTGAAAGGAGAATTCCTGAGAGTGGACTTTCCCAGCCCAGCCCAAGAGATGACAACAGCTAGGGCTATGATAGAATTCCAGCAGAAGTGCGTAGCAGAAACAGATGTGTTTGTTCACTCTGTCCAAAGAGGAGATTCACAGACAGTATTCCTGGACTATAACCTCCTGTGAGGAGGAGGAGAAGGTGGAGAGATTTTGAATTCCACATCAATGTGATGCCAGAATCTATCCTTTTAGACAAAGAAGAGGGTTGCCTCATGAGAAAATGCAATTTTGAGAGTTAGGGGTCCTGGCTTTTAGAAAGACAAGGAGAGTTCCTGAACATTCATGGCTCGTAGAGGGGAAAACAAGTCACTCACATGGCCTCTGTTCATGGAAGAGCCAAGAAAGAACCTGGGACTTGGGGAAGCACAGGATCTGGACATGGCTTTGCTACTACCACCACCACCCCTCTCCTGCTATCACAGTATTGCATTATTTGGACAGTGCACATCTTGATTGGAAAGCTCTTGTCTATCTGGCAGCACCACGGTGTGTTTGCCTTCTGGAGAGGGGTCTAACCTGAAGGAGAGAGTACTGGTTTTGGGGACACTCTGTAGGACCCTGGGAGAGAAACTAGGGATCCTCCTAAACATAAAAAAATTGATATGATGGCACCCTGTAATTCAAATCTTTCTAAGGTCAACCACTATCAGTGATTTTTGTGTTATCATTATCTTTTTCTAGGCTCCTATGAATCTTTTCTATCTTTTGCATTTTCTGTGGAGTAAAAACAAATAAGCTCAAGTTGTTTAGTGGAATGGTGTGTCCAAATTGTATCTTGGTCTAGTTTTCATGACCACTCTGTACCTTCTAGTCAGTATATTAAGTTTATAGGTTTCCAGTACAAAGTAACAATAGCAGGAAGTAGAATTGCAAAAGGGAACCTAGAAGTCACTGTTCCATAGATGTCTCATACATCAAAGGAGCATAATTTACAGATTGTTTCATATGTTAACCAAAAATCACATCCTGAGACTATGTGCTTAATCAGGGGAAGCCATCTGGGTTTTGCTGCCAGATCCTTTTGGTTTTATGATGTGCAAATCTTAGACAAGTTCCAGACATCCACAGTAAGACTAACAGAACACCAAATGGTGCTGATAATTTTGAGATGATGTGGATATGTTAATGAACTAACCCCCAAATGGCACAGATAAGAGTTAGTCTCTTCTCCACCAAGATTAGCTAAACTTCTTGCCCAGAACCAGGACAGCAGAGAAGATTACTTCCTAGACAGCTCCAAACCATATGAATGAAAGCATACCTTCAGTCTCTCTCCTTTTTTTCTCCTCTCCTCTTCTATTTTGTCCCTTATATATGGAGTCTTCCCTTAGTAAAAAGTAAGCTTTTAAAGTAAGGGACTGATCTGCTTGTTTGTGCTGTATTTGTATTCCTAGCACTTAAAATAGCTCCTAGAACATAGTAAGAGCTTAATAAATACTTTTGCATTTTCATCCATTCAAATGGGGAGATAAAGTGCTTTGATGACCTTAAGGCTTTATGAAAATTTTAGTTATTATTAATTATTAATTATTTTTATTATCATATAAGGAAATGGCTGAGGCAGCTAGGTGATAACAGTGGATGCTGGAGTCAGGAAGACCTGAGTTTAAATCTGGCCTCAGGCACTAGCTGTGTTACCCTGGGTAAGTCACTTAATCCTGTTTGCCTCAGTTTCCTAATCTGTAAAATGAGCTGGAGAAGGAAATGGCAAACAACTTTAGTATCTTTGCCAAGAAAACCCCTAATGGGATCACAGAGAGTTGGACAAGACTGAAAAGACTGAACAATAACAATATGGACTAGATCTTTGATCTCCCCACTAATGCATATCAGCACCTTCTCGGTAATTTATGCCTTCAGAGTTGCCTAGAGTACTATAAGTTAAGTGATTTCCCCAGGGTCACATAGCTAGTACATATAGGAGGCGGGACTTAAACCCAGGTGTTCCTGGTTTTGAGGCCAGCTGTCTTTTCGCTATGGTATATTGCCTATCATTATTATTATTATTATTATTCTCTTAAAATTCTAGTTTTGTTTAGAGAGAAGAAAGACAGCAGTTCTCTCAAAGAAAGATTGCTGAGATTTGTAACCATGGAGAAAACACTAGACAGAAATCAGGGAAATCATCAGTCATGTGGCTAGCAAGACTTGAGCCTCTCAGGACTGAACGCTGAGAGGACCTTGGTGGCAGGTTTCCTCTTGTCCCCTAGGGACCTGTTAGAGACGGAGTGCACTGCTTGTGTGAATTATTCATGCTTCCAAAGGTTAGAATTTAAGAATCAATATTCTCTGTAACTAAGCAATTCAGTAAACCAGGCACAGAAAGGAGAGGAGGGAAGAGTGAATCCTCAGGTTGGAATCTCTGGAATTCCCCTAAATTAATGACCTCAAGACCCAAGAGTAGCTGGAATTGTCGCCCCTATCACCATTTCCAGGTGGACCTCTGCCAGTACTGAATGAAACAAGGCAGAAAAATATTGCAGACACTCCCTTTGCCCTCAACCAGGCCTTGCCTGCCTCCCAACCCTTTCTGCAGAAACATTCTTTTCCTCAAATGATGTGTGAACCAGCCTTCTGCCTGAACTCCTGCTCAGAGGTGACTCAGCCCTTACCTTCTCCCAGACAATGCTATCCTCCCCCTCTCTTCATAAGACCTTTCCTCTTATCTCAAGGGATTTTACCTTCTCCTTCCTGTGGGCTTAGTAGAGTGCCTGGCACATAGTAGACACTTAATAAATTTTTGTTTCCTTCTTTCCTTCCCCACTCTTTTCCAGACTCTTCTCAAGGCTAGGACAAATGTCTGACAGGGAGAGATCTGCTAGTGTGGGCCTTTTCTAGATACCTTAGAGGTTTGATGGGTGAGAGGTAAAATAACCATTAGTATTACCTTTCCTCTAAATCTACCTTGGGGTAGGTCTAACTCTACATATAGATGAAGTCAGAACAATAATAGCTAGCATATATAATGCTTTAAAGTGTGCAAAGCACTTTACAAATATTATCTCACTTTATCCTCACAACAACCCTGGGAAGTAGGTCCTATCAGGAAAGTCCCCATTTTACAGATGAGAAAACTGAGGCAAACATAATATAAGTAACTTGCCCAGGGTCATATAGCCAGGCAGTGCCTGAGATAGGATTTGCATTCAAGTCTTCCTAACTTGAGGGCTGGTATTCTCTCTACTGCACCACCTAACTGCCTACAAGATGCCTACAAGTAGGTCAGTGTTGTATGGCGTAATTTTAGAGGAACATATAAATTAAAATGCATTTTGAGTCCATTAGGTGTGTAGTCCCTCTGTTTATGTGGAACTTCTGGTTTCCACCAAACTGCAGATCTGGCCGTGCACTCTCTCATTCAATAAAATGCAGCGGCTCTCCATTACTTTCAGGATCAAATAAAAATCTGTTTGTCTTTCAAAGCCCTTCATAACTTAGCTCTTTCCTGTCTTTCCAGTCTTCTTACATCTTTCTCTCCTCCACATACTCCACAATCCAGTGATGCTGACTTCCTTGCTGTTCCTTACACAAGACATTCCATGTCCTGCCCGTGTATTTTTACTGGTTGTCTCTCGTGCCTGGAATTCTTTTCCTCCTTGTCTTCCCTGCCTTCTTTCAAGTCTTTGTTAAAATTATACTTTTAGGGGCAGCTAGGTGGCACAGTGGATAAAACACTGGCCTTGGAGTCAAAAGGACTTGAGTTCAATTCTGACCTCATACACTTACCACCTGTGTGACCCTGGGCAAGTCACTTAGCTCCCATTGTTTCCAAAGAAGAAAAAAATTATACTTTTAGAAGACATCCTTCCTCAGTGTCCTTCCTTAAAATTAGTGCCTTTCCTCTGAGATTATCTTCTGTCTGTCTATCTATTTATCTATCTATCTATCTATCTATCTATCTATCTATCTATCATCTATCAATCAATCTATTGATCTACCTATCATCTGTCAATCTATCATCCATCAATCTATTGATCTATCATCTATCTATCTATGTATCTATCTATGTATCTATCTATCTATCTATCTATCTATCTATCTATCTATCTATCTATCTATCATCTCTTATGTGTTCATAGTTTTTTGCATATTGTCTCCCTCCATTAGATTTTGAGCTCTCTGAGGGAAGGGACTATTTTTGCCTTTCTTCAGTGCTTAGCCCAGTGCCTGGCACATAGTAGGCACTTACTAAATGCTTATTGACTCATTTAACTTGAGTAGAAACAGTGTTGAGAGGAAGAAAGGAGGGGAGGAAGAAAAAAAAGGGAGAGAGAAACAGAGAGAGATAGACAGAGACAAGAGAGAGACACACAGAGAGAGACAGAGAAAGACAGATGCAGAGAGAGACAGAGAAGCAGAGAGAAGAGGCAACTGAGGTAGCCACACTGGGGAGAAACTACATGCACAGTGCATTGTAATAGGAGAATTCTTTTGAAAAGAATCAGATCAGGTACCTTTCACAACTATGGCTCAGAGGAAGAATTGACCAAAGAAGAGATGGTGTCAATCACAAGAGATAAAAAAGGAAATTTCAGTTACATGAAATTGAAAAGCTTTCTGTACTAACAAAATGATGAACAACTAGGATAAGGTAGAAAGAGGTTTATTAGGGGAAAAAAATCTTTGCATCGAATATCTCTGATAAAGGTATGATATCCAAAATGTATAAGAAATCAATATAAATATATATGTATGTGTACACACACACACACACACACACACACACACACACACAACCAAAAGCCATTCCCCAATGGATAAGTGGTCAAAGGATATGGGCCAAGCTTTCCCCAGAGAATTATAACCTGTATGAAATGTTGCTGCAAATTTCTAATAAGAGAAAAGCAAATCAAAACCACTCTGAAGTACTGCTGAAAGGATTGCAGAAAGACAGGCACACTAATACATTGCTGGTGAAGCTATGGTCAGTCTGACCATTCTTGTATATCGTCTGGAATTATGCCCTATGACTAAAATGTTCACACCCTCTGAGCTACAGGAGATCTCACTACTAAGTTTATAACCGGGGAGGTAAAAGGTAGAGAGAAATATCCCCTATACAACAACATGTTGATGACACAACTAAAACCAAACTCGATGCCCATAGATTGGGGTATGGCTAAACAAATCATGGTGCGTGAATACAATGAAATCTTACTCTATGGGAAGAGATAACAAAAATGAAATATACAGCAAGGCCCAAAAAGACTTAAATGAAAATATGCAACATAAAGTAAGAAGTAGGAAAACAATATACACAACAAATGCAATTTGTGTTCATGGACAGAACGTGAATAGAAAGGGTGACAACAGCAAAATTCAAGACAGAATGATATAATTATAATGACCAAGCTAGTCCCCAAAGAGGAGATGAAAATGCACCACCTTCCTTTTTTTTTTTCCCTTCCAGAAATGGAGTACTATGCAGGTTGAACACAGCTCTGGTTCTGACTTAATTGATATGTTGACGGTGCTTTATTTTCTCTTTTTTATTCTTTGAGTGCGAGAGGAGGTGGCGGTGGAGGGAGGAGGGAGATATATTTGAAAGTTTAAGTGACATAAAAACAAAAGATGCCAATAATATTTTTTAAAGAGAAAAAAAGAAAAGAGTAGGAGAATTATTTCCCCTTACTTCTCCTCTCTCCTCCACTCCATTTCTCTTGGACAGTCTAGGGTCAAAGACTGTGAGTTGTTGGAGTTCAAAGATGGAGAGGGCTGGGTGCAAGCATTGTCCCTTAGAGAAGATGAAGACGTCTCTGAACCTGAGTCTTCTGAAGTGCTGTTTTAATGAACCCCTGGGGTATGGTGAGATCATGTATTCCAATACTCTAGGACTGTGGTACGAAGAGGAAAGATTTATTCTCTGCCAATGGCCTTTTGGATTGGGAAAAGTGTGTACACTCAACCATTAGTAAGATGGTGATCATTACTAGGCATGGAGATGGTTGACCCTTTACCTAAGTAACAGATCTCTTGGAATGTTATTATTACAAATTATTTACAATTTCAGTAAAAATATTCTAATCTAGAATAGCAATGTATTTCCTGTTGAGAGGTGGGGTAGGAGAGAAGAATCTAAATGGGAAATAAGGCTCCAGCTTGATTTTTGTGGGTTTTCCCAGTTCTGAATAGGGACAAAATGAATCGATTTTGTGATCCACACATGTGACGTTGTGTTTGAGTGATTGATTTTACAATTTGCTTCCTGGACTCAGTCTAGAGGAACTGGGCCAAGGTAGAGATAACAGGTGCTTGCTTCAATGAAGAAATGGTTCTAAAAATAGTCACAGCTCCAGATCCTTACTCATGGAAGAAATCAATCAATGAGGCCATTTTATTTATTAATAGTTTACTATATGCCAGGCACTGTCCTAGACACCGAGTATACAAATATAAAGAATGAAAAAATCCCTATTCATAATAAGTTTACATTCTAATGGGGGAGCCAACATAGATGTAACATATATAACATAGGTACGTAACGAATATATGCAGTATGAATATAAAGTGAATAAATATAAATGTGTGCAAAACAGATAAATGTAAGGTAGTTTGAGAGCGAGGCCATTAGCAGTTGGGGGGGGGGTCAGGAAAGATGGTGCCTTCTTACAGCTGCCTCTTTGAGGAAGGGAGGGACTGTGTGAAGCAGAGAGAAAATGGGAGTGCATTCCAGACCTGGGGGTCAGCCAGTGCAAAAATATAGGGTTGGAAGATAGAGTGTTGTTCTGTTCGAGGAATAGAGACAAGGCCAGTTTGGCTAGATTTCAGTGTGGAGGAGCAGGATTAATACCCAAGGAGGCTGGACGAAGTTGGACAGGGCTTTAAAAGCTAAACATAGGACCTTGTGTTTGATCTTAGAAGAAATAGAGGCTCAGATTCTTAGAATCTAGCCACTGCTCAGATTCCTAGAATCTAGCCAATAACTCACAGGTGCTCAGATTCCTTAAGTTTCTGGCTAATACGGCGGATCTTTAATAAACCTTGTCTTTGGCTGAAAAAAAAAAGAAGAAAGACAGAAACAATGGAGTTTGTTGAGGAGGGGAATAACTTGGTCAGATCTGCACTTCAGGGAAATTATATTTTGGTAGCCGTGTGTAGGAGAGAATGTAGTGGGGAAGAGACTTGGGGCAATGAAACCAATTAAGAGACCTTTGCACTAATCTAGTTGAGAGATAATAAGGGCTTGAACTAAGGCGGTAACTATCCCTGAGCGGAAAGAAGGAGTTGGAGGTGAGATATTGTGAAAGTAAAATTTGGCAACTAATTGGATTTGGAGGAGGAGGGACTTAACCAAACCCCCTCTATTTATGGGGACAAGGCTACTTTGGGTCACCCTTTTCAGAATGTGCAATATTTTCTACTGTCTTCTTCATGTAAAGCTTTCTATCTTAGTTTCAATTGAATAGTAAAATATTACTTGGGACAGCTAGGTGACACAGTGGATAGAGTCCTGGGCCTGCAGTCAGGAAGACCTGAATTCAAATTTGGCCTCAAATACTAGCTGTATTTTCTAGCATAAGTCATTTAACTTGTCTGTCTCAGTTTCCCCATCTGTAAAATGAGGATAATAATAGCCCCTACCTCTCAGGGTTGTTGTGAGGATCAAATGAGGTAAAAATTGTAAAGTGATTAACACGGTGCTGGGCTCGTAGTAGGTACTATGTAAGCGTCAGCTATCATCATCATTATTATTATTATTTCAAATGAATAGTACAATCCAGTAAAATGTTACTTGGGGCAGGAAGAGCTTGATCTTCTACAGGAGCCATCAATCTTTAATTCAATTCATTCCAACACATTATGTACAAGACATTGTATTAGCTGTTTGGCATACAAAGACAAAAATTAAAAACATGTCTCTGCCTTCAAGGAACTTACATTCTACTGGCTAGATACAATGTATAAACGGGTAAGAAAATACAAGATCATTTGAGGAGAGAAATCAATCAATCAATCAATCAACATTTATTAAGAGCCTAATGTGCCAAGCACTGGGAAAAATTGTTAGAGGAAAAAGGAAAAGCTTCCTATCAGAACAGGCACTTCAGCTGAGCCTTGAAGGAAGCTAAAGATGAAGAGGAGAAGCTGAAAGATGAGGAGGAAGTACATTTCTGGCACGGAGGCCATCCTATACAAGAGCATGGAGGCCAGAGATGAGCTGCAGAATAGGCCACTTTGCCTGAATTGTAGATATCATGAAGGAAGGTATTATGAAATAAGTCTGGAAAGGTAAATTGGAACTAGATTGTGAAAGGCATGCTAAAATGCTAAGATGGAGGAGTTTGCATTGAGAAACATTGAAAATTCTTTAGCAGGGAAGCGACCATTGGTCACACCTGTGTTTTAGGGAGATGATTTTGGCAGCTGTGTGGAGGATAGATGGAGGAGGATATGGATTGCAATGGGCTCTGAGGAAGAGCCCTCTGAAAGCAACCAAGAATAACAGAGTAGAATATGAGTAGTACAAAGTAGTAGAAAATCTGCATTAGGCCTGCACCCTGGATGAGGAGGAAAGAAAAGCTGGAGACGCGTTTGCATTTTTACAGTGATGCCAAAGAAATGCCATATTGATCCAAATAGAGGTCATACTTGCCCTCCAAATCTGGCTCATCTACAACCTGATTGCCTGCAATACAGTTTTATATGAACCACAATAAAAGGGACAAAGAAGAAAGCAGGACTGATAAGAAATTAAACATCTTTATTTCTAATTCCAATAAAAACATCTCCTTCCCACCTTTACTGGAAATCTTAAAGCAGAGTTTGAATGACTGTTTGTTGGGATTGACTTAACTCATGCTTCAGGTGTGGGGTGCATTAGGTGAGCTCTGAGTTCCCTTCTAATTCTGTAATTCTAATTTTAAAAATCTTTCAGACTATATTTGTAACACCTGTATTGGCTTGGGAACTATTCTTTCAATGCCTACTTGAGCTGTTAGGTTGGCTCCCCAGAGCAAGGCTACTTCTCCCTTCAGAGTTCTAGGGGCAATCCTAAGGGGCTGGGTATATCTTTCTCTAGTATTATAATTCTTTTCTTTTCTTTTTTTTTTTGGTTAGGCAATGGGGTTAAGTGACTTGCCCAGGGTCACACAGCTAGTAAGCGTCAAGTGTCTGAGGCCAGATTTGAACTCAGGTCCTCCTGACTCTAAGGCTGGAGCTTTTAGCTACTGTGCCATCTAGCTGCCCCCAGTATTATAATTATTGAGATCTGATATATCTCCCCCATCAATATCATTGCCAGTTAATATTTCCCCAATATCATCTAATGAGTGATTAGCACCCCATTACCAATTTGCTTGTTAGAGATCTTTGATATTACTGATAGTTAATTAACATCTGTTATTTTTTACAGAGGAAATTTACTGAGAAGATATAGCAAGAACTGAAGTACACAAATATCCTGCCAAGATGGGGTACAGTCTCTCCTCTCCCCTTCAGTTCCTGGAGATACTGGAGTCCAACTTAAAGACACAGGCACAAAACATTCCTCCCTACCAAGTTCATTGCTGAGTGTGGCAGAACCAATGGACATGCTGTTCCCTTGTTTGCAGGACAAGGTATCTCTGCTGTCCAGTCCACTGCTGGCCTGGGTCATACAGGTCACTTCTCAGGACTGTGCTGGGTCATCAAGCTTCACTTCTGTGGCTCTAGCCTCCTGTTACTTGATATCTGGTGGGGCTTGAGATCCTTTTGAAGCTCAAAAGGTTGTTCTGTCTCTAATACTCATTTACCTAGGATCAGAAAAGAAGAAACACAACAGAAGCAGAAGAAACAGAAACACCATGCATTCACAGCCACATGGTAGCCCAGGAGGAGAGCAGCACCTGGCAATAGCACTTCCTGTCTCTTTCCCCATCTGGAGTCTTAGAGCAGTCCTTGTCTCTCTTGCAACCAGGGAAGAGAGAGCTTCTATCTGTTTGTGCCTCTCAGTTCCATCTCAGTAACCACTGGAAAGGTTTTACATCATGACAAAGAAAAATTTAAACAGTCACAAAGTATGTTCTCAAGCAGGGACAGGTTCCCTCTAATACTCACCATTGTGAATTTCCAGAAGCAGGCTTGGAACCCTTCACATGGATATGCAGCAGAGAACACTGTGCATATTCCAAAAACTGGGCTCATCATTTGTTTGAGTCCCTTTAGATGGCGCAGTAAATAGAGCTGGAGTCAGGAAGACCTGAGTTCAAAGATACTTCCTAGCTGTGTGACCCTGGGCAAGTCACTTAACCCTATTTGCCTCAGTTTCCTCATCTGTAAAATGAGCTGGAGAAGGAAATGACAAACCACTCCAGTATCTTTGCCAAGAAAACCCCAAATGGGGTCATAAAGAGTCTGATATAACTGAACAATGATATAAGTTTTATAAGCCAATTTTGTATAAATATTTCTTCAGAGAGGTAGTGTGATTTAGTAGATAAAGGGATCGAGGTGAAATTAGGAATGCCTGAGTTTGTTTTGCTTCTGACATAATGACTGTGTGACCCTAGGCAAGTCACTTAAACTGTCTTGTGCTCTAGGCATTTCTCTAAGACTTTAAGTTGAAGAGAAAGTGCCAGACCAGCTACACTGATAGATGAAAGACCCCATTTGGGAGTTCTCTATAACCAATGACATCACAGATCAATCCCCTAACATACCTACTTGTGTGACCTTAGGCACTTAGCTTCTTTCTTTCTTCCCCCCCCCCCCCCCGTTGGGCAATGGGGTTTAGTGACTTGCCCAGGGTCACACAATTAGTAAGTGTTATGTGTCTGAGGCTGGATTTGAACTGAGGTCCTCCTCAATCCAGGGCCAGTACTCTATCCACTGAGCCACCTAGCTGCCCCCAGTACTTAGCTTCTTTATATCTCAGTTTCCTCCTCCATAAAATAAGGGGACTGGACTAAATTATTTTCCAGCTGTAAGGCCTAAGATTCTATCCATAAATTTTTCTTATAAGGATCTTATTTTAGCAGACAACTGAGAGTGTAGTTGGAATAGGAAAAAAAACAAAACGGCAAATTTTGTTTGCTGAAAGACAGGATAATGACTCATAACTATTCTATCACTCAGTAAGCTATTTGAGGTCAGGTTCTGTTTTTCATTTTGCCTTTGTATTCCCAGCATGCAGCCAGTGCCTCAAACGTAGTAGGTACTTAATGAATAAATGAATGAATGAATGAATTTCAAACTGTAACTAGCAAAAATGATGCACCACAAAATCCATTGAAAGCAAAGCACAAACAAACCCACAGGTGTGAAATTGCTGGAAATCCAATCAACTTTTAAAGATAAACCAGTTGAAGATTGGCCTGGGAGGCCTCAAACACTCACCAGCCTGTTAGGTTGAGACCCTGGGTCACCTGAAAAGATGCTGCTATTGAGGAAGAAGGTGCTAGAGAAGGGAACAGATTGGAGCTGGGCTGGGGAGGCACTTACCTGGGGCGTGGAGGGAAGGAAGTGTACTTTCTGATAGCTTACCATCATGATGAAATATTCTTGCTAATTAAGTGGTTCTACTCGTTGTCAGTACTTTCTAAATTTCAACATTCTGGTACAATGCTCTGGTTTCCCCACACTAATTATAGCACAGCTACCATTTCCTTTTGGTCTCTGATCAAAATGTCATCAGTTGAACAAACTGAGTGATTCCCTGACCCTGATTACCATTTGTGCCTTGGTGAGCGGTTATACCAGTAAGTGTTTAAAAAAAACAAACAAACCAACAAAACAGCTGTCAAGACAGCTGACTCAAGCTGACGGTTTCTATTCAATGAGGATTGATTGACTAACCCCACCCCTACTGCTACCTACCAGGCAGTCATTTTTTCCTAGTAGGTAACAATGGTTTAACTATTTTTTTTAAAGATTATTTGAAAGTACGCTTTGGTATTTAGTGATAGTTTCCAGAATTTATTCTAGGGTGTGCTTGGAGTTGTGAAATCTGGGTTACACTTCTAGCTTCCCAGCAGACTACCTGTGGGACCTTGGACAAACCACTGGGCCTCCGTTTACCTCCTCTGTTAAATGAAGGAATTAGATTTAATGATCTTTTCCAGCTGTAACATTCTATCACTACCTATATTTTGACAGGAGTCCCAGCTCTACTTTCATCTGTAAATGCGGTGGCACGGTGGATAGAATTCTGGGCCTAGAGTCGGGAAGACCTGAGTTCAAATCCAGCCTCAGACATTTACAAGTTGCTTAACCTCAGTTTCCTCATCCATAAAATGGAGATAATAATAGTACCTACCTCCCAGGCTTGTTGTGAGGATCAAATAAAATAAAAATTATAACGCACTTAATACCTGGCACATGGTAAGTGCTATATACATCTTACCAATTATTATTAGGATCAAATGAAAAAATGAGCATGAAAGGCAAATGCAGACAATTTTCATTACTGTTATTGTTTAAGGGGATCATTTCTGGAACTTTTACTAGAGTCTTCATTGGATATCTCACCCCGTGGTGGTGTGGAGGTGACCTTGGATTTCCAAGGGCTGTTATCCCATAGGATGTAAACTCTGGAAAGCCCTACCAGCCTGAGGAGGCTTTGAGTATGGGCCCATGTGAATCTGTTCTCCGAGAGACTAGCCTAGCCACCTACCCCTGGAGAGGGCTGGTCAACAAGTGGGGAGTTGTGTTTTGTTTTTTTTTTAAATTGGCCACCAATTAAACAAACAAATAAAAACAGGAAAATAAAACCCTCATCACTAAACATAAATAGTCTGGCAAAACAAATTCCAGCATTGTCTGCATCTGAAAATATATGCCTCTCCCTTCATTTTAAGTTCATCACCTCTCTGGCAGGAGGTGAGTAGTGTATTTCATTTTTGGTTTTCTGAACTCATGGTTTAATATTTCATTGATCAGAATTCTAAAGTCTTTCAAAGTTGTTTTTTTTCTATAATGTTGTCATATAAATTGTTGTGGTTCAGCTCACTTCACTGTATATCAGTTCATAAAAGTCTTTCCAGTTTTCTTTGAAATTATCCATTTCATCATCATTTCTTGTAGCACAATAATATTCTATTACATTTATCTGTTATAATTTGTTGAGTCATTGCCCAAGAGGATACCCCTTTAATTTCCAAATTTTGGCTACTGCAAAAAGAGTTGATATAAATATTTTTTTACATAAATATCCTTTTCTTCTTTATTTGGTCTCTTTGGGGAATAGGCTCAGTAATTGTACTGCTGGGTGGAAGAGTTTGTGCAGTTTAGTAATTTTTCAGACATAATTCCAAATTGCTCTCCAGAATGGCTGGACCAGTTAGCAGCTCCATCAACAGTGCGTTAGCAAACCTGTTTTCCCCAACTCCTCCAGCATTTCTTATCTTTTCCCGTCTGATGAGTGTGACACGGAACCTCGAAGTCGCTTCAATTTGCATTCTCTAATTATTAGCCGTTTAGAATATTTCTCATATGGTCATTGATAGTTTGGGTTAATTCTGTTGAAAACTGCCTATTTATAACCCTTGACCATTTATCCTTTGAGGAATGTCTCTTAATGTTATAAATTTGAATCAGTTACCATGAAGTTTATCAGAGACATTTGGTGCAAAGGTTCCCTCTTTGTTCTGCACATTTACCTATTTCTTTTGTGATTTTAATGACATTAGGTTTATTTGTTCTCATGATGAAACCATTGCTGGCTCTTGGTGATCTGATCACTGCTTCTCTTTCTAGAGGCTCACTAACCATTTAACAACATATTTTAGAATTTTGCCAGGACTTGAAATTTAAGGTCCCTGGGTCATAGTGTGCAAAACTAGGCTTTTTTCCCCCTTCTTTTGAAAACCCAGTCCCATTCCACATGATCTTTCAAAGATCACTGACAGTAACTGAACAACAACATCTGACAATTCATTCATCACCCTTCAATATCTGTGCCTGGTGACTTGAATTAAACAAGGACAGGTAGGTACCCTTATTGTTTTCTAATTCATCTTGGGTTTTGACTCTACTCACCATTTTTTTGTCTAGATTTGTGATTTCTTCTGTGTAGAGAACTTCCCATGTAGAAACTCCTTTTCCCAAAGTCTAGTAGTGACAGGGGTGCAATTTATAGTCTTAGAAAGTTAATGGAGAAGCTGAAAGATTCAGTGACTTTCCTAGGGTCACACCATCAGAATGTACCACAGACAGGAATTGAATCCAGATCTTCTTGACTCCACAGCTGGCCATTTATCCACTGTCCTACACTGTTTAAATTTTTTTTAAAAATTTAGTAATTTTTTTTCCCAATTACACGTAAAGACAATTTTGAACATTCATTTTTTGGAAAGGTTTTGAGTTCCAAATTTTTCTCCTTCCCTCCTTTCCCTCTCCTCTCTCCAAGACAGCAAGCAATCTGATACAGGTTATACTTGTGCAATCATGTAAAACATATTTCCACGTTAGCCATGTTGTGAAAGAAGAAACAGAACAAAAGGGAAAAAACCGTGGTGGCCATCTCCCACCCCCAAGTGAAAATAGTATGCTTGGATCTGCATTGAGACTCCCTCAGTTCCTTCTCTTGATGTGGATAGCATTTTCCATCATGACTCTTTTGGAGTTATCTTGGACCGTTGTATTGCTGAGAAGAACTAAGTCAGTCATAGTTGATTACCATACAATATTACTATTACTGTGTAGAATCCATCTTCTGGTTCTGCTCATTTCACTCAGCATCAGTTCATGTAAGTCTTTCCAGGTTTTTCTGAAATCTGCTTGCTTATCATTTCATATAGCATGATAGCATTCCATGACATTCCTATACGACAACTTGTTCAGCCATTCCCCAAATGATGGGCATTCCCTCAATTTCCAATTCTTTGCCAGCACAAAAAGATCAGCTATAAATATTTTAGTCATCTCCCCCTTTTTTGGATGTGTTTGGGATACAGACCTAGTAATGGTATTGCTGGATCAAAGGCTATGCACAGCTTGATTGCCCTTTGGGCATAGTTTCAGATCACTCTCCAGAATTGTTGGATCAGTTCACAACTCCACCAATAGCACATTAATGTCTCAATTTTCCCACACCTTCTCCAGTATTTATCATTTTGCTTTTTGTCATATTAGCCAATCTGATAGGTGTGAGGTGGTATCTCAGAATTGTTTTAATTTGTATTTCTCTAATCAATGGTGATTTAGAGCATTTTTTCATATGACAATAGATAGCTTTGCTTTCTTTATCTGAAAACTGCCTATTCATATCTTTTGACCACTTATCAGTTGGGGAATGACTTGTATTTTTATAAATTTGACTCAGTTCTCCACTATCTCTCTTTAAATCTCTATTAGCTAGTTATATTTTATTCTGTCATTTCTAATACAAATATAATTTTCCTTGGCAGAGAAAACAGGATCAAAATAAGAGTTGAGTAGTTCTACTTCTCTCTTTCATCTATTACCTTCATTCCATTCACTCCAAGATGGAGGTCTTATCCCTTCTTTGAGCCTCATCTTTCTCCCAATATAGTAAAAATTCCATATTTGTTATCCTTAATATTCCTCCCAGACTCAGCTTATTCTAAGACTTAGCAATCTTGACCTGGTTCTTAATTAGGACAACTTGTTGCCACCTGCATATACACAACAGAGGCAGGAATGTAGCTAGGTAGGAGGGAAAAAAATGACCTTGCCCTCTGGCTTAGTTTTTTGTGTTTTTGCTTGGTCGGAGTCATTTGTATGGTAAGGCTCAAAGGATTTTGTGTGCTCAGGAAAAAAAAAAACCTCTGAGTCAGATTTGTAGGGTTTCTTTTTGGAGGGGGCACAGTCTCCACCTGAAATACACTTAGGAGCAGTTTCCCATATGCGAATGGAGTTACAAGGACTTTTTTTCCCCCCAATTTTAAAAACATTTTTATTTGAAGTTTTGAGTTCCAAATTTTATCCCTCCCTTCCTCTTCTTCCCCCTCCCTGAGATGGTAAGCAATCAGATATAGGTTGTACATGTGCAATTATGTTAAACATTTCCATATTAGTCATTTTATACAAGAAGACTTGAATAAAAGAAAACAATGTAAGTGGAAAATGGCATGCTTCAATTTGTATTCAATCAATATCAGTTTTTTTCTCCAGAAGTGGATAGTATGCTTCATTATTAGTACTTTGGGATTGTCTTGGATCATTGTATTGCTGAGAATAGCTTAGTCATTCACAATTCTTCATAGAACAGCATTGCTGTTACCGTGTACAATGTTCTGGTTCTGTTCCCTTCACTATGCATCAGTTCATGTAACTTTTTCCAAGTTTTTCTGAAACCATCCTGCTAGTGATTTCTCCCCCCCGCCATAGTATTTTATTTTTTCAACATTCACTTAAAAGATTTTGAGTTCTAAATTTTTTTCTCCCTCCTTCCTCTCTCTCCTCCCTAAGATGCCATACAATCTGATGTGGGCTATATATGTACAATCGTATTAAGCATATTTCCACATTAGTAATGCTGTGAAAGAAGAATCAGAACAAAAGGGAAAAACCATGAGAAAGAAAAAACAAACAAAAAAGGGAGAAAATAATATGCTTCAATCTGCAATCAGACACCATAGTTCTTTCTCTGGATGTGGATAGCATTTTCTGCGTGGAGATGTCTTAGATCATTGTATTGCTGAGAAGAGGCAAGTCCATCAAAGTTGGTCATTGCACAGTTTTGCTGTTACTGTGTACAACATTCTCCTTGTTCTGTTCACTTCACTATGCATCAGCTCATGTAAGTCTTTCCAGGCTTTTCTGAAACCATCCTGCTTGTTATTTTTTTTTAACTTTTTTTTTTTCCATGAGGCAATTGGGATTAAGTGACTTGCCCAGAGTCGCACAGCTAATGAGCCTTATGTGTCTGAGACCAGATTTGAACTCAGGTACTCCTGACTCCAGGGCTGGTGCTCTATCCACTGCACCACCTAGCTGCCCCTCTGCTTGTCATTTCTTATAGCACAATAATATTCCATTACAATTATATACCGCAGCTTATTTACCCATTCCCCAATTGATGGGCATCCCTTTGTTTTCCAATTCTTAGCCACCAGAAAAAGAGCTGCTATAAATATTTTTGTAAAAATAGGTCATTTCCCCCCTTTTTGGGATATTTTGGGATGTAGACCTAGCACTGGTATTGCCAGATCAAAGGATATGTACAACTTTATAGCCTTTTGGGCATAGTTCCAAATTGCTCTCCAGAATGGTGGAATTAGTTCACAACTCCACCAACAGTGCATTAATGTCCAAGTTTTCCCACATCCCCTCCAACATCTAATATTTTCCTCTTTTGTTATATTGGCCACTCTGATAGGTGTGAGGTGGTACCGCAAAGTTGTTTTAATTTGCATTTCTCCAATCAATAGTGATTTAGAGCATTTTTTTCATATGACTAGAGATGCTTTTGATTTCTTTGTCTGAAAACTGCCTGTTCATATCCTTTGACCATTTATCAATTGGGGAATGCCTTGTAATTTTATAAATTTGACTCAGTTCTCTATATATTTGAGAAATGAGGCCTTTATCAGAGATACTTGTTGCAAAAATTTCCCCCCAGTTTTCTGCTTTCCTTATAATTTTGGTTGTATTG
The DNA here is from genome assembly GCF_003287225.1 of Phascolarctos cinereus. Taxonomy (NCBI): domain Eukaryota; kingdom Metazoa; phylum Chordata; class Mammalia; order Diprotodontia; family Phascolarctidae; genus Phascolarctos; species Phascolarctos cinereus. The sequence continues at coordinate 135,163,340 of NW_027555625.1, read as the reverse complement.
GTTTGTTTATGCAAAACCTTTTAAATTTTATGTAATCGAAATGATCTAGTTTACATTTTGTAATGCTCTCTATGTCTTCTTTGGTCTTAATTTTTTCCCTTATTCATAAATGTGACAGATAAACTCTTCCATGCTCTCTTAATTTGCTTCTGGTATCACCCTTCATGTGTAAATCATGTGCCCATTTTTGACTTTATGTGGGTATATGGTGTGACATGTTGATCTATACCTAGTTTCTGCCATACTGTTATCCAGTTTTCCCGGCAGTTTTTTCAAAAAAGTTTTTTTCCCTCAAAAGCTTGGATCTTTGGGTTTATCATATAGTAGATTACTATGGTCATTTACTATGATGTAATTTGTACCTAATCCATCTCACTGATCCACCACTCTATCTCTTAGCCAGATTGTTTTGATAATTATCACTTTATAATAGAGTTGAGATCTGGTACAGCTAGACCACACAAGTGCTTTCTAAACCTAAGTTAGGAATAGAGACCCTGACCAGCAAACAGAAAGTTAAGGTTAAAAAACAATTAGTCCTAGCATATGCTAATTAACTGTCTGACTGCTCTATTTTTTAAGAGAGCTTGGGGGCAACTAGGTGGTGGAGTGGATAGAGCACTGGCCCTGAAGTCAGGAGGACCTGAGTTCAAATCTGGCCTCAGACCAAACACTTGACACTTAGTAGCTGTGTGACCCTGGGCAAGTCACTTAATCCCAATTGCCTAAAAAGGGGGGGGGGAGACAGAGACTGAGCGTGAGCCTGGCCCTTGAAGTTGAGGATTCTCCTTTTGGAGAAGAAAAGAGTGCTTTGAGAACAGACCAGTTCTCTTTATGGAGGAGAAAGAAAGCTAAGCATTTTTCATTAATATAATAATGCTGAAATTTAACCCTTATGGCAGAGCCCAATCTTAGTCTTCAGAGGGATAGGTAGCACCTCAGTTGAAGACTTCAACTGAAGTCAGAACTTGAAGCAAAGAGTAATCCCACAGTCATATGCCAAGAAGAGGCTTCTTCAGCAGCAGAACACTGTCCAGCAATGACCGTGTGATACTACCTGGCAGAGATGACATGCCACACCCACACATCTAGCAAAGAACACATCTGCAGACATGTCATGCCTTGCTTAGTGGGGAACAGGACCTGCAGGACCAGCATCATGACATCATCAGAAGACACTGGTGACCCTTTGCTGTTGGAGGAATGAGTTGTTTCTTCATACACATGCTCTGGCCGTGAATATTCCCTGTGAATCTGCTCTTTCACACATGTGCCCTAGCCAACTGTGTTCTTAAGTAAATGACCCTTCATGAGAATACCCTAGGTGTGTCCATTCTTCCCATTAATGGCTAAAATGATAGAAAGGGAAAATGACAAATGTTGGAGGGGATGTAGAAAAATTGGGACACAAATATACAGTTGGTGGAACTATTAACTAGTCCAACCATTTTGGAGAGAAATCTGGAATTATGCCCCTAAAGTTATAAAACTATGTATACCATTGACACAGTGATAATATTGTCATTAGTTATTATGATTAATATTAGACTATTAGGTACAATCTAGACTATTAGGTCTATTTCCTAAGGGATCAGGAAAAAAGGAAGAGAATCTATATTTTCTAGAATATTTACAGCAGCTTTCTTTGTGGTGGCAAAGATCTGGAAATTGAGGGAATGCCCATCAATTGAAGTATGGCTAAACAAGTTGTGGTATATGGTTATGATGGAATATTTCTATGCTGTAAGAAATGATGAGCAGGTTTGTTTTAGAAAAACATATAAAGACTTGCATGAAATAATAAAGAATGAAGTGAACAGAGCCAAGGGAACATTGTATAGAGTAATAAGCATTATTGTTTGAAGAATGACTAAGCTATTCTGAGTATTAAAAATACTCAAAACAACTACAAAGGACCTATAAAGGAAGACGTTATCCAATTCCAGAGAAAGAACTAATAAATAGCAGTGTGCATAGTATGGTTTCACACACACAGATACGTACACATACACGCACATTTGATAAATGGTTGCCTTTTCTAGTGCAGGGTAGGGAGGGAGATGGTTCAGAACTTAAAATATAACAAAAATTAATTTAATTTAATTTAAAAAAGAAAAGAAATGAAAGTAATGTAGGAAAATTATGAAAAGACAAATAGCTTGGTAAAAAAGACACAAAAAAATTGGAGAAAATAACACCTTAATGGAATTGGCCAATGTATACAGTAACAACATTATTGTTCAAAGAATGTGAATGACTAAGCTATTCTGAGTATTATAAATACTCAAATCAACTACAAAGGAGTCAAATTTATACAAGTAAGAACCATTTCTCAATTGATAAATGGTCAAAGGATATAAACAGGCAGTTTTCAGAAGAAAAAAACAAAGCTATCAATAGTTATATTAAAAATGCTCTAAATCTATTGATTAGAGAAAAGTAAATTAAAACAACTTTGACATACCACCTTGCACCTATAAGAAATGACAAATGCTGGAGGAGATGAGGAAAAATAGTTACACTAATGAACTGCTGGTGGAGTAGTGAACAGGTCCAACCATTCTGGAGAATGATTTGGAACTCTGTCTAAATGGTTATAAAACTTTTCATACCCTTTGACCCTGAAATACCACTACTAGATCTGTATCCTAAAGTGAACAAAGGAAAAATACCTAAATGTACGAAAAATATTTATATCAGCTCTTTTTGTAGTGGAAAAGCATTGGAAATCAAAAGGATGCCCACCAATTGCAAAATGGCTAAATAAGTTGTGGCATATGATTGTGATGGACCACCTCTGATGGGAGGTGTTCAGAAAAACATAGCAAGACTTATGTGAAACGATGCAAAGTGAAGTGAGAATTGGGATATTCTTGTGCACAATAACAGTAATGTAATAACAATGATCAACTATGAAAGATTTGGTTACCCTGGTCAATACAATGATTCTAAAGTCTCATGATGAAAAAATACTATCCACCTCCAGAGAGAGAACTGATGAACTCTGAGTGCAAACTGAAGTATGCTTTTCTCACTTACTTTATATTTTTTTTTTGGCAATACAGCTAATGTGGAAATATGTTTTACATGATTTCACATGTATAGTTGATATCATATTGCTTGCCTTCTCAGTGGGAGGGAGGGAGAGAATTTGGAACTCAAAATTTAAAAAGAAAAGAATGTTAGAAATAAATACAATTTTTTAAAGAAAATACCTCTAAGGATTAAAGAGCCATTCTTTTTTTGTTGTTTGTTTCAAGCTCTTTCCTTTTTTTAAAAGGAAATTTTTAATTGTTTCAATGTGTTTCATATTTGCTATTTCATTTGACTTTAAAATAACACTGGGAAGTGGGTGTTGTTATTAAAAGATACACATCAAAGATAACATCAAAGAAACTTATAATCAGAAGACAAAAGGTCAGATGGTTTCCATGATGAGATTGAGGGATAATAGATGGACAGCCTTAAGTGTTACCCAGGATCATATAAGTAATACATGTCAGAGGTAGGATTTGGGGTTCCAAGGTCAGCTCACTATCCACTATACCACAGCTGAACTACTTTACTGCATTGCTGACTTTAGAGTACTTTAATATATTGCCCATTGACGTGACTACTTCTTTCACCATTGTGGATCTTGACCCAACTTAGCCTTCTTATTTCATTCAAGATGTCTGTGTTCTTCCAGACACATTCCAAAGAATAGAGGCTTTTCTGTAGGGTGAGAACATATAAAAATATAGATATATTAGTGGAGATCAGTAGTGACAGTTGATATAAATATTTTCTGTGCTAAAATTAATTTATCCAAATGTAAATAATTACGAAGTATGTTTCTTGGTTTTGATGGTACTTAAGATAGGTTTATAATACATCTTCTATTTTAATTTTCAAATAAGCATATTCTATGGGATAGTATCAGACCAAAAGAGAATGTTTATCAGAAATAGCTAGATAATTCAAGCTAAAGGATTTTAGGAAATTAGCCTATTTCCATTCTTCATTTCAATTTGCTTTTGTAGGTAGAACAACTTAAATTCAGTAGTTACACTAAATAGCAAACAAATAAATTACATAACATTTAAATTGATTATCAAATTCTTTCCTTTTCCCTACCCCATCCCCCATCTTATGAAAAGGGAAGAAAGACAAAACCTATTACAAATGTGTATAGTCAAGTAAAACAAATTTCCACATCAGACATGTTCCTGGGGAAAAAAGGAAAGAAGAAAAAAAAATACTTCAAGTAGGCAGAAGAGTTTCTAAGCTGGACTCACTCATCTTCATGGAATGCCTTCGAAAAAAAAAACAAAGTAGCTGGAAAAAAACAGTTACATAATGGCTGCAAACTGAACCAAGCAAAATCTCCCTGTAAAGCAAAATTTCTTTTTCTTTTTTCTTGAGGATTGGCCATACATTTCTTTTATTAGCAATTTGGAACAATATTTCATATTACTGTTAGTCGTTGTCTTCTTTTGAAAACTGTTTAATGTTCCTTGACCATTTATCCTTTGGGTAGTAGTTCTTATTCTTGTTATTAATTGCCCTTATATTCTGGATATCAGGCCCCTCTCAGAGATATTTGATGCAAAGACTTATTTTTCCCACAATCAGTTTCTTTCTTTATTATCTTAGTTGCACTGACTTTGCTTACAAACGCAAAAGCTTTATAATTTCAGGTAATTGAAATTATCTTTTGTGATTAAGAGGAAAGGTGGTTTTAGGAGGAAAGATGACGAATTTTGGTTGGGGTTGAGGTACCTATATAGACGGAAATAGCTTGTTCCGTAAGTATTTGGAGATGTGGGACTGTAACTCAGGAGACAGATGAGGGCTGCACATATAGATTTGAGAGATAAGTTCAAGGATTCAGCTACTTGGTATAGCACTGAATATAAATAAATAAAGCACTGGACTTGAAGTCAGGAACACCTAGATTCAAATCTGGCCCCACTTTCTGACTGTGGGCTGGTCACTTGATGTTTCTGAGCCTCAGTTTCCTCATCTCTTTATGTTCCACTTGAGTCTTGTGTTTGAAAGTCAAATTTTCTATTCAGCTCTGATCTTTTCATCAAGAATGCTTGAAAGTCCACTATTTCACTGAATGACCATTTTTTCCCCTAAAGGATTATACTCAGTTTTGCTGGGTAGGTGATTCTTGGTTGTAATCCTATGTCTTTTGCCCTCCGGAATATTATATTCCATGCCCTGTAGTCCTTTAATAAGAAGCTGCTAAATCTTGTGTTATCCTGATTGTGTTTCCACAATACTTGAATTGTTTCTTTCTGGCAGCTTGTAATATTTTCTCCTTGACCTGGAAACTCTGGAATTTGGCTACAATATTCCTAGGAGTTTTCCTTTGGGGATCTCTTTCAGAAGGAGATCAGTGGATTCTTTCAATTTCTATTTTGCCCTCTGGTTCTAAAATATCAGGGCAGTTTTCCTTGATAATTTCTTGAAAGATGATGTCTAGGCTTTTTTTTTGATCATGGCTTTCAGATAGTCCAATAATTTTAAAATTCTCTCTCCTGGATCTATTTTCAAGGTCAGTTGTTTTTCCAATGAGATATTTCACATTGTTTTCTAATTTTTCATTCTTTTGGATTTGTTTTACAGTATCTTGATTCCTCATAAAGTCACTAGCTTCCAATTGCTCTATTCTAATTTTTAAGGAAGTATTTTCTTCAGTAATCTTTTGGACTTCCTTTTCCATTTGGCCAATTTTTCTTTTTAGGGCATTCTTCTCCTCATTGGCTTTTTGGACCTCTTTTGCCATTTGGGTTAGGCTATTTTTTAAGGTGTTATTTTCTTTGGTATTCTTTTGGGTCTCCTTTAGCAAACTGTTGACTTGTTTTTCATGATTTTATTGCATCACTCTCATTTCTCTTCCCAGTTTTTCCTCTACTTCTCTTACTTGCTTCTCAAAATCCCTTTTGAGCTCTTCCTAGACCTAGGACTGATTCACATTTTTCTTGGAGGCTTTGGATGTAGAAGCTTTGACTTTGTTGTCTTCTTCTGGTTGTATGTTTTGATCTTTGTCACTTAAGTAAGATAATATAGTCTGACTCTTTTTGTGCTGCTTGATCATGATCTTGGACAATTACTCCGAGTTTTAAACTCTTTGTTAAGTTAAGAGTCTGCTTCCAATGTGGAGAATATATTGTCCCAAGCCTCAGGGGTTTGTGTAGCTGTTTTCAGAGATACTTGTAGGAACCTGTAAATTTTCAGTTCTTGCAAGGTGGTATGATAAGGGGCGAGGTGTTTGCTCCTGGCTTGTGCTCTGGCTCACGGGCAAAGCAAGAGATTCCTGCATCAGCACTGGCAAATAGATCCCTGAAATCCCCCTCTGATCAGCCACTGGATTCCCCCTCAGTCTGTGGGCCAGAAGCTCAGGACACAGCTACCGTCCAGGTGCCAGCGCTCTGCACTCTGGAACTGGCTTCTGACCTAGCTCCTCTCTCAGCACTGCAGAAACAGACTTTTCCCACTGACCTTCTAAGTTGTCTTTGGTGTTTGTGGGTTGAGAGGTCTGGAAGCCGCCACAGCTGCCTGAGATTCAGTCCTCTGAGGCCTGCTCCAGGTTTGCCATGGCCTGCTCGCCCACGCTGCACTGTGCTCTGCTGCTAGTATTGCACGATATACCTTTCTGATCAATCATCCAGGTTGTTGGGCTGGAAATTTGTTTCACTCTGTCTTTTTTGTGGGTTCTGCTGCTTTAGAATTTGTTTAGAGCCATTTTTTATGCGTATTTGGAGGGGCTTGGGAGAGAGCTCAAGCAACTCACTGCTTTCACTCCGCCATCTTGGCTCCACCCCCTAAGGCAAAATTTCTAAGGCTAGTATCATCTCTTCATTTCTCACCTGGCTGTACTGCTTTGGGACTCTCTGACTTTTCCACCATGTCTCCCTGGTGGGTACCTTCCCAGGCCACCTCTGCAATTTTCCTTTTCCTTTGTGTGTTGTCTTTTCCCATTAGATTGTAAGCTCCTTGAGGGCAGGGACTGTCTTTTTTTTGTATTTGTATCCCCAGCACTTAGTACAGTGCCCGGCACATAGTAGGCACTTAATAAATGTTCATTGAAACAAAGTGAGTTATCAATTTGGGCATCTGCTGAATAACACTGGAGGAAACTTGGCTCCTGTCTTCTTCCTTGGAGGTATCCCATTGAAGTGATGGCCTGTCTAGTAGAAAGAAAACAGCATAGATCTAGGATCAAATGTCCCAGGTGCAAATGATCACTACCTGTGTAACTTTGACCGAGTCATTTAACTTCCCGAGCCCTCCATTTCCTCATGTATGAAATAAGAGAGTATTTTACATGGCCTCTGAGTTGCTTTTAGCTGAAGATCTATGACTCTATGACTGGTATCCTCTTTTAGTTACAGGATTTAGATATGGAGTGGTCCTAAGAAATAACATAGGTCCAAGAGAGGCCAAAAGAGATTAAATGATTTACTTTTCAGTCATTTTTCAGCAGTGTCCAACATTTTGTGACCCTACTTGGAGTTTTCTTAGCAAAGATACTGGAGTGGTTTGCCATTTCCCTCTCCCGCTCATTTTACGGAAACGGAGGCAAACAAGATTAAATGATTTGCCCAAAGTCGCACAGCTAGTAAATGTCTGAGAGAAAGTGTTGTGAGAAAAGAGAAGAGATCTCAGGACTGATCCTTGGATTATACCCACAGAGACCGAGAAGGAGAGACCAGGAGGGAGAATCAAGAGAAAACAATGTTATGAAAATTCATAGAAGGAGAAAAATATCCCGGAGGAACTGTCAGTGGTGTCAAATGCTGCAGGGAACTCAAGAAGGATGAAAGCTAAGAAGAGGTCACCAGATTTGGTGAACAGATCATTGGTGATTTGGAGAAAGCCGTTCAGTGGAGTGATGAGCTCTGAAGCCAGACTACAAGGGACTGAAAAGTGAGTGAGGGGAAAGAAAGTAAAAAGAAAAAGTCTGGATAGCTTTTTCTATGACAGGGAGAATACTGGATGATATCTTGAGGGGGTAGTAGGATCAAGTGAGGGTATTCTAAGGATCGAAGAGAGCTGAATCTATTTGTAGGCAGTAGGGCAAAAGCCAACAGAGAACAAGAGATTGAGGAAGGGGGGGGGAATGATCACTAGGGTAATCTGCCTAAGGAAAAGGGAGAGAATAGTATCATGGTGTAAGTAAATGGGTTGGCCTTTACTTGTGACCCTGATCCTATCCCCTCTGGTCAGAGCCTGCAGGAAAGGAGAAAACAGGAGATGATATAACAAGGTTTTGAGATGAAGAGGATGAGAGAAAATGGAACTCACAGCGGATGTCCTCTGCTTTCTCATTAAAGTATGAATTGAGATCGTCTGTTGACAGGATAGGGGAAAAGGGTGGTGTAGTAGAAGGGTTAAGGGGAAAAGATGTTTTAAACAGCTGATGGGGAATATCATAGAAATTAAAAGAGAGTAAAAGGATTGTTTTGCAGTGAGGTAAAGTTGAGATTAGGTCACATAAATTTAGAGTGACCAGGTTATTGGTTGAATGACTTCTTCCAGCCCTGGGAGGAGTGTGAGTAGGAGTGGAGGAGGCAGATGGTGGGAGTATAGTCTAGGGCAATCACAGAAGAGAGAGATGACCAGGAGGCTGTCATTCTGCATGGCTTGGCACATCCTATGAAGCTATCTACCACTCAGGGAAATAAATCCTCAGCTACCCTCTGTCTGGCCTGGATCACGAGAAAACTCATGGGTTTTCTGTTCTGACACCACAACATATTTCTCTGCTTTGTTTATTCTGAATATAATTCAATTTGTCCCATCCAGCTCCTCAAAACTCAGTTGGAAAGGAACGTTGTAGAGGCCCACAGAAAGTGAGGCTGTTCCCACAGATGGAGCATCATACCCCAATCTGACCTCTGTCACCCTGTGTACTGGAGAATGGCAAGCTATATTCAGGGTTTCCTGAGGGCCTTGGGTGGGCAGGGTAAAAAGAGAAGTATCTGTCCATGACTTCTGCCACTAGAAAAAGAGCAGTCAGTTTGGAGCATGATAGTTGGGGAAGAGAAAGTTACATAGTGGTAGTGACTTCACCAGATCTGTTTTTCCATCTGGATGGGAGGCAGTGGAAGTATGTTAATTAATTTCTTTTCAATTGTCAAGTCTTCTTGTTTAGGAATTTAGGGTCATGGAAGACTGGGATTTATATATATTTATGTCCTATATATTACATATGCACACACATATATATATTATGATAAGTTGGAGCTAATCTCAGAGGGAAGGCATTAACATGAAGAAGAAATGGTAAAGACTTCTTGTAGAAAATGAAGTTTTAGTTGAGATGTGAAGGAAGCCAGGGAAATCAGGAGACACAGAGAAGGAAGATGAAAATTCACTGGGGAAAGCTAGTGAAAATGCATCGAGTCAGGAGATGGAGTGTCTTGTCTGAGGAACAGCAAGGAGGCCAGAGACCATTGGAATGTACAGCATGTCAAGAAGAGGAAGGTGCAAGAAGACTGGAATGGTAAGAATGAGCTAGCTTATAAAGGGCTTTAAAAGCCTAACAGAGGATTTTATATTTGATCCTGGAGGCAATAGGGAGCCATGGGAGCTTACTGAATAGGGTATGACATGGCCAGATATGCGGTTTAGGAAGATCACTTCAATAGCTAAAGAGAGGATAGAATGGAAAGAGAAGAGAGGAGGCAGGGAGGCCAATCATAAGGTTATTGGAATAGTCCAGGCATGAGATGATGAAGACCTGTACCAGATTAGAGTGTCAGAAGAGGGAAGAGGGTACATGTGAAAAATGCTATAAAGGCAGAATCAACAGGGCTTGGCAACAAATTAAATGTGGGGGTGAGAGAGAATGAAAAGTTGAGGGTGATACCTTGCTTGGGAGCCTAGATGAAAGCAATTTGGAACTATACTCCAAAAGTCACTAAATTGAGCATACCCTTTAACCTGGTGATGTAGCTACTACTATATCCTGAAGAGATCAAAGAAAAAAGAAAAGAATCCATAGGCATAAAAATATTTATAGCAGCTCTTTTAGTTATAGTAAAGAACTAGAAACCATAGGCCTGACCATCAACTGAGAATGATTTTTAAAATTATGGTGTTTTAATGTAATGGAATATTATTGTACCCTAAGAAATGATGAAAGGAACAGTTTTGGAGAAACATAGGAAGACTTATATGAATTGATGCAGAATGTAGGGAGCAGAACCAGGAGAAATATTTGTACAATAACAACAACATCAGGGGAAAAAAAATCAACTTTAAAAGACTTAAGAACAGTGTTCGATGCAATGACTGGTCTGTGGTCTCATTTATAATCCTTTTTTTCTGTTCTATTTTGTATATGGAAAAGAATGTTTCATTTGGTATTTGTCCAATTGGTGTTAAGTTAGCTTTGTTAATTAGAAAAAAAAAAGATATTGTAGAATTATGAACCTTTCCACATAGGTGGAAGACTTGGAAAGGAAAGGATAAGATGAGCGTAGAAAGAGATGCTTTGAGGTGGATACAGAAGTGTACTGGTAAATGATTAATGCCTGGCTTTCTGAAGAGCGTCTTATACTTTTAAGTTTAATCTGCTATTAACATTTTCCCATCTCTTTATTAAGTCTAGAAATAAATAAAACAACAAATCAAGTCTTGATTTGTGGCATTTGCCAATTTGCCAATGAACATTTAACAATTGGCTCTTGTGAAGTTGGTACTAGCTGGTCTGGTTGTATGCGTCTTGACTCTGGCCTTAAATTCACTACTCCCAGCTTCACTAGTAACCCAGATACATTTCCCCCTCAGGGTTTCTAAGAATACTTCTGAGGAGCAGCGGGATTCTTCTGTCTATGGTTAGTTTGAGCTCCCATCTTATGTTTTCCCCCAACCTGTGATTAACACATTAGCTTTTACAAGGGGATTTTTACTGAAAAGATGTAGCAAGACCCAAACTGCAGCTACTTCTGAAACTTAAGGTGCCCTCTCCCCTCTAAACACCCTTTGGTCCCTGGGGAGAGGAGATTCCAACCTAGTGACTTCCCATCTGCGTGTGGCATGCTTGATGTATGAGTTGCTAGTCTTTATGTTTTGGCTACCAGGTGGATCACTGCTGGACTGAGTCAAGCAGGCCACTCCTCAGGACTAATTCCTTCCTGGGCTCAGCTGCTGGACATCTGTTGCCTCTTCTGACTCTTTTTTTTTTTTTTTTGAAATTCACAAAGTTGTATCCTTGCCTGTTCCATCTACTACTCATTCACCTAAGTATAAAAAAGAAGAAATACTAGCACCATTTGTTCAGGGCCACATGTGAGCCCAGGTGGAAAGAGTAGATTTCTGGCTCCATCTCTCCACAGAGAGGCATTCAGCAGTTTTTGCCTTGCTTTCCACTTGGGCAGAGAGAGATTGAGTTTCTCTATATACCCTCTTAGTTCTAGGTTGGCAGCCAATTAAGACTTTTCTTCACCATGCATGCAGTAAATGGACAGGAAACGGTCACAGAACCTTCTCTTACTTGTCATCACCATTTTTCTAGAAGCTGGCTCAGCAAATCCGCCGTATGGATTAATAGCAGGCATAACCACCATGCGTTCTCTGAGGACTAGACCTCCATTGAGCAGTTCTTCCACCCTTTTGCCCTCCCCATGCAGAAAAAGGAAGACGTGAAAACTCTGACTCTTCAGTCTTGATTTTTTTCAGAGAAGTAAGAGAATACTTTATCTTCAGGGGATGGAGAGAGATTGATATGGAAATTTTGTGGTTTAGGAGAGAAACAGGGAAGGCTCCTTACCTGTCACTTCTCCTATTCTCCCCTACCTTTTTTTTCTTCAAATGCTAAATCCTTGGGTTCATTTAAAAAATTTTTATTTAAAAGCTCATAACTGTGACAAGCACTGAATAAAATGAGACTTTCCATAAACAAAACAGAACAGAAAAAGAAAATTTGTACACAAACTGCAAACCTGACCTTTGCAGTCAGGCAAAGTTAGGCTTCCTCTAAGTCCCAACTAAACTCTCATCTTTTATTAAAAGACTTTCCCCAACCCTTCTTAGTTCTTGTATCTTCCTTCTGTAATTATTTCCTATTTATCCTTTATATAGCTAGCTTTGTATCTACTTCTTTGGATATTGTCTTCCACATTAGATTGTAAGCTCCTGGAAGACAAGGATTTTGCCTCTTTTTGTATCCTCAGGGCTTAGCGTAGAGCCTGGAATATTTTGTTGTTGTTGAATCCTTTCAGCCATGTCTGAGTCTTTATGACCTCATTTGGGGTTTTCTTTGCAAAGATACTGAAGCAGTTTGTCATTTCCTTCTCCAGCTCATTTTATAGATGAGAAAAGTGAGGCAGACGGGATTAAGTGACTTGCCCTGGTTTACATAGCTAATAAATGTTGGAGGCCAGATCTGAACTCAGGAAGATGAGGCTTCCTGATTCCAAGCCCAATGCTTTATCCATTTATATAGCTACCCTAGTGCCTAGCACATAATAGGTACTTAATAAATGTTTATTGATTGACTGATTCTTTGCCAAATAGTAGCTTGTTTTTCTCTCCAAGTATGTGACAAATTCAATATATAATGTTCAAAGCTGTCTCTCCTATGTTCCTTCCGTTTTCTTCATGCTTCCAAAAAGAAAAAAAAGACTTCAATGTCCTTCTCTTTTTTCTTTTGGCAACTCTAGTATATCTCGTCTTTCTTGCATTTCCCCCTTCCCCCCATTGAAAAAAACGAGCAAACAAATTAGGCTAATTTCTGAACCTACTGTGCTCTGGAAGCCATAGTTCAGGAAGGATGTTGCCTGTCTGAAGTGCATCCAGAGGAGGACCTTCCAAGAATAGTGGGGAATGTGAAACCATTTTACATTCTAGACCATGAAAACCCCAAGGCTATAGTGACCACTCATGGTCTAAAAGAATGTGGCAGTATACTGCAAGGTTGTAGGAGAGTCATCTCACCTTCTCAGATTGCACCAGCTTTATGTGAAAGATGCCATGTGTTGCCATGCCAGTCCTCAATCCCAGATGACTCCTTAGCCTGTCCTTTCCCCAAGCCTTGAATCTATTCTAGAGGAAGTCACAAAGGGGTGCCGACTGGCACAAATTGTGCTAATTAGCATCAAGTGGGCCATTGCTGTGCACAAAAGAGCAGCCTCTGATATTTTGCTCCTTTCTGTTTGTTCATATGCCCTGCTCTTTGTCTATATTTTATCTGTTTGAGAAGTTGGTACATAGCCTTCTCATTGGATGGAGGGTTCATATATGGCCATGTTCACATTGATAATCCTTTTTTTAAATGCTTGATTGGGGGGATTAAACAGCAGCATACTATCGGGTTTCACAGACACTGTGTTCCAGACAGTGTCCCCAGCAGGCTTGTAAATCGGCTCTTGTTTGCAGCCATAGAATCTTAGAGTTCTTCAATCAGGGGTTTTGAACTTGGAGTCTGGGAACTTTTTGTTTTTAAGAGTATTTTGATAATTGAATTTCAACATAATTAGTTTCCTTTGTAATCCTATGTATTTTATTTTATTTAAATAACATTTCAAAACATTGTCGTAAGAAGGGGTTTGTAGGCTTCACCAGACTACCAAAGAAGTCCATGACATGAAAAAGGTTAAGATACACCACCTCAGAGATACTAGCCCAACCCCCTGTTTTGGTGTGGAATCTGAGGTTCAGAGAGTGACTTGCCTCAGGACCACATGTCAAGGTAGTGGCAAATCGGACACTAGAACCCAAGTGTTCTGATTGAATCTAGTGGTTTTTACCCTGTTCTATGATCTGCAGAGGAGATGGAGGCAAGAGAAGGACTTGAGAGCTGTCTTCAAAGCTCATACAGGAGGAGAGATGAGGGAACAGATGACCTCAGTTCCTTGAAGGTGAAAGAGAGAAAGAGCGGAACTGGAGTCTTAAGAAAAGAGAAGCAGAATTAGAACAGTTGCTGTGGAGAATAGGGTAAATCAATAAAAGATGAATAAAAGAATTACTCTGAAACAGCAATGGCCCACTTGATGCTAATTAGCACAATTTGTGCCAGTCGGCACCCCTTTGTGACTTCCTCTAGAATAGATTCAAGGCTTAGGGAAAGGACAGGCTAAGGAGTCATCTGGGATTGAGGACTGGCATGGCAACAGCAGAATATTAAGAAAACAAGGGATTCAGGGGTGGAAGACAGGGCATAACTGAAATAGCTGCCCACAGGGTCAGGACCATGAAGGGACTGAAGTAAGACCATAGTGGAGGTGGTAGACTAGGAGAACAGGGAGGGGTCAAGGGCCTGGAAGTCCGAAGAGTGAACTCAGGAAGAGTGAGATCATGGGAGAAATGTCAGGACAGGAAATTGTAGATCTAGAGAGCTGACCAGTTTTAAGTGATGGCAAAGTGTATAAACTGATTCTTATCACTGTTTAATCAACAAAGGATCCTTGAGCAATCCTTCATCAGGAGCTTTGGTCGGGGGAAGGATGGCTTTCTTCACTATGGTTAAAAATTGTCAGAAGTGGAGTGTGAGTCCTGAATCTACTTCCCAGTTGTGTAACTTTAGGCATTCACCTCTCCAAATGTCATTTTTTTTACCTTTAAAATAAAGGGTTGAACTTCTAGTTCTAACAATATATGAAACTGTGAGTCTCTATTTGAAAGGTTAAAGAAAAAAACTTCCCCGTAATTAGAGATGTCCATAAATGGAACCGGCTATTTCATTGGATAGTAGGTTCTCTATCATTGGAGGTGTTTAATCAGAGACTGAATGACTACTTTTTCAGGGATGTTTTTTCAATTACAACTTCAATAAGACCAATAAAATTTTCATTTCAACCGTGCTTTCCGTGTCAAGTCAAAGTACATAAGTGCTCCCACTATCTACTTTCCCTTCTATTGATGGTTGCTAGAAAAAATCAGAAATTCAAGCAGATTCATCAATCCAACAAACATTTATTAAACACCTAAGTGCCAAGCACTGTGCACTAGGAGATTTACAAAGTACGGTCTAGTGTGACCTTTAACACATATGCAGATAACTATAATACTTAATATTACATTTTAAGTGCCTAGAGAGATGTAAAACAAAATGCCATATGAATCTCCAAGGAGTAAGTTACTATCAACAGTAAGGTCAGAGAAGACGTCATCGATGACGTGACATTTGGATTGGGCTTTAAATGTAGGACATTCTGGGCATAGAGAATGATCAAAACAAACTCATGGAGGTTACTAAGCATAGGATCGAATGTGAATGAGGTGAAGAGAGCGGCACAGTTTGATTGGAGTATAAATTGAGGGCTACATTATTAGCTAAAGCTTCAAAGGTAGGGAGGTCACAGATTCTACTAATCTGTAGTGTGAATGCTAATTTCAGCTAGATCGACCTTGCTTGGCATTCTTTTTACTAAAATTATAGCCCTGTAATTTTAGAGCTAAATAAGCCTTCTAATTCATACTTATTTTTAAATTAAATTAATGTTTAATTAATAATTTAGCTGAATGCCTTCATTTTACAGAAGAGAAAACTGAGGTCCAGCTTGCTTGTTTGTCACTGTATAATTTGTTCAAGTTTTCACATCTAATTTTCACTTGATGGCCTAATCACAGAGACGGGGAGCCTGCGGCCTCGAGGCCACATGTGGCCTTCTAGGTCCTTGGGTGCAGTCTTTTGACAGAGTCCAAGTTTTACAAAACAAATCTTTTTATTAAGTGGATTTGTTTCCTCTTAAAGTTTCCCCTCAAATTCTCATCTCACTCTTCCCCATCTCTCCCTGACTCTCAGCAGATGGGTTAGTCTTTGATATTATTGAGAAAGTCAATGCCTTTTGCTTTGAGTTTCTGCATCTTCCCTTCTTTTCGTCTCTGGTACTTCTGCCTCTATACGAGGATCTTAACCATTTTTGTGTCTTGGGGTCCTTTGGCAGTCAGTCAGGGAAGCCTATGGACTTGTTCTCAGAATTATGTTTGTAAATGAATATTTTTTTTTAAATTTAAGATTACAAAAGAAACTAATTATATTGAAATAATTATTAAAATATTTTTAAAAACTAAGTTCACAGACACCAGGTTAAGAACCCTTTCTCCACATCCTGTCTATTCTGAGAGAAAGAGATGAACCCTTTCTTTTCCAAAGTCAGTTAGTGCTCTGTTGACCGCATCACATTGCAGATGACCATTCTTCTCCTGTCAAAGCTTCGAATCCCCTTTCAGTGTGTTCATTATCTCAGTTATTTCTAGTCATAGGGTAACAGACCAAGAGTTGAAAGGGACCTTAGAAGCCATCATGTCCAAGTTTATAGATGAGGAAACTGAGGCACAGAATGGCTAAGTGACTTGTCCAGGTTCACAAACTAGTGTCTGAGGCAGGATTTGAACTCAGGTCTTCCTAACTCCAAGTACAGCATTTTATCTGTGATGCCATGTTGTCTCTCATTGCATCTTAATTTCTTTCTCAAGGGTCTTTTGCCTTTTTCTTCCTCTATGTGCCAGTTTGACCTTGCTACCTCCTTAAGGTAACCTTTGATTTCTTTCCTTCCTTTCACTACCATGCCTCTTAAATGAATGATCTCCATCTGTTGTTTTCATTTCCCATCCAACTATTTCATTTTTGCTGGTCCTCACCGCTTTCCTAAAACAGTGCCGTGACCTCCCAAAAGTCAAATCCAATGTCCATTTCTCATTTATATTTTACTAAGCCATCTGACAACATTTACTACTCTCCCTACCTCTCCTGGCCCTTTGGAAAAATCATTGACTCTCTGTTCTCACTGAGAGTATGCTATTATGATTCTTTTCCTGCTTTTCTGAAGGGGCCCTCACTTTCTCTCCATCATTGATTCCTTCTTCCATCCTTAGATGTTGGCATTTCCCCCAAGATCAGTCCTTGGCTCTCTCAATGCTTTCTGTCTTGGCGATTTCATCCTATTCCCTGGCTTCAAAAATCCCAGAATCTCAGAGTTGGAAGGCACGTCACAGGCTATCTATTCCAAACTACAACTGAACAAAAATTCCTTCTATAACATCCCCAACAAATAGCTCAGCCTTTAATGCCTCCAGGGAGAGTGAAACCACTGCCTCCAGAGGCTACCTATCCCACTTTAGGAAAACTCTAATTATTAGGAAGTTTTTTTTCTTTTGCCCAACCTAAATTTGTCTCTATGATGCTCCCACTTATTGCTGCTAGTTTTATCCCATTGGGGACAGGCAGAACAAATCTGTTTCCTCTTCAAAGTGACAGTCCTTCAAAAACCTAAAAATGGCCATCATGTCTTTGCTCATTTTCCTCTTTCTCTAATCAAAATTTCCAGTTCCAGTTTCCAGTTCCTTCAAACAATCTCTATGTGTTATGATCTTGAGGTCCTTCACCATCCCTATTGTTCTCTTCTGTATGGTCTCCAGTTTATCAATGTCATCCCTAAAATGTGGTACGCAGAACTGAACACAATACTCCACATCTTATCCGACCAGGGAAAAGTACAGGGGGCTATCATCTTCTGTATGATGGACATAGGATACACCTATGAATACTGGCTTCTCTTTCTAGACGCTACGACACAAGGCAACCTAAGAGTATATTAATTTTTGGATGGCCATGTCATAGTTTTGATTCATTTCTATGAGAATGACTACCAATTATATGTTTCTCTTGATTTTTCTCATTAGTTCCCCATCTTTCTCTGCCTACTAGATGTCTCCAGTTAGATGTTCCACTGAAACCTCAAACTCAACGTGTTTAAAATCAGATGCATCATTTTCTTCCTTCTCCACCTCTCAGACCAGCTCCTCCTCCAGTTTTCACTATTTTTGCTAATGGTTCTACTATTCTTCCTATTACCCAGGCACCAAGTTTCAGTCACCTTTGAATCTTCTTTTCCCCTCATCACTTGCATGCAATCAGCCACCAAGTCCTGTCAATCTTTCTTTTATCGTATTTTTGCAGTCTTTTCCATTCCCACTTCCAATTCTGTAGTCCTTAGCATCTCATGTCTGTACACTTCCCATAAAGTCCTAACTTAGCTTGCTGTCTCTAATCTCATTCCATTCTGTATAATGCTATCTGCTGATTCCTCTTAAATATGATTTTCTTCTCCTCCAAATTACTTCCATGTTCAAAAGCCTTCGATTGCTCCTCACTGCCTATTAGATCAAGTTCAAATTCCTTTGTCTGGCCTTCAAAGTTATATTCAAACTATCCAAGCTTATTTCCTACTACTTATATTCTTAAATACTTAAATTCAGCTTACATTCATTCTTATTGCTCCTTAATAGGAGCCCTCTATTCTGATTAATTCCTGTTGGCCTCCTAGCATCATCCACTGGGACAGCAGTGGCTAGTGGGAGTCCTAAGTGAAGAATCTCTCCAATAGACGTACCACAATGGAACACATACTCTGAGGTAACAAGTCAAGTCCCCAGAACATGGCTACTATATCCCCTCAAGGCTAAATTTCCTTAGCCCATCTGAACACTCTTCTTGTCAACATGACTCCAGTTTATCTAAGGACATTTCATAATTATTCTAATAATTGATTAAGACTTCTCACCTTGTTAAGATATCAGAACATCTTACTTTAAATGGAGTAAAGTGATTTGATTGATTTTACCAACACAGTTATAGAATATGGGGACCAGAAGTAGAGGCTTCAGATCCTGGTGAAAGTTTCTCTTGGAAAACAAGGCAGAACAGTCAAGAAACTTTTCCCAGAGTGCCTTCAAGTCATTCTTGTTAAGGTGTGTTAGAGCTCCTGGTTAGGCATAAGTTAGAGAGCTACTAAGACTCTCTTCATGTTTCTCTCTCTCTCTTTCTCTCTCTCAGTAAATAGTATTTCATTTTTCTAATTTACATGTAAAGATAGTTTTCAACATTCATTTTTAATAAGATTTTGAGTTTCAATTTTTTTTCTCCCTCCCTCTCCCCTCTGCCCCCAAGATGGCAAGCAATTTGATAAAAATTATACATGGACAATTATATAAACATATTTCCACATTAGTAAGACTCTTTTCATAAATGAAGGGAGAAGAGGGGGAGAGTATACTCTGAGTTCTTTTCCAAGCCAGGAAAGAAAGAAAATAAAAAAATGTAAAAACCAGCCTTTTCAGAAGAAGAACTATCAACAGAGAAGAAAGAAGAAAGAAAAAAGAACCAATACACAGATATCATTGTTAACCCTTTTATTATTGTTGCTGCTTAGTTGTTTCAGTGGTGTCTGACTCTTTGTAATCCCATTTGGGGTTTTCTTGGCAGAGATACTGGAGTGATTTGCCATTTCCTTCTCCAGCTCATTTTACAGATGAGGAAACTGAGGCAAATAGGGTAAAGTGACTTGCCCAGGATCACACAGCTAGTAAGAGTCTGAAGCCAGATTTGAACTCAGGAAAATAAGTCTTCCTGACTCTAGGCCCAGCACACTATTCACTGTGTCACCTAACTGCCCATTCTTTCTACAATAAGGATGACCATAAATGTTTTTTTGTACCAGTCTGTCTCTTTCTATTTCAATCTGTCAACTTGCAAACTTTCGTTTCTTCTTTGTATACTTAAGTTAGATAGTTATACAAAAGACAATTATAAATATACAATAAACATAATTTTTCAAGACCATTCTAACTCAGTGTGGAAAAGATTAGCTGGTGGGTAAGAACACCACCTGCAGTCATCCATTTTTGGTTAGAGAATTAGATTGACCTTACATAATTTTTTTCTTGCCCTTGTTCAATTGGACCAAATCATCAGATTATTGAGAACTGCTGAAGTCAGGGTCCAAGTAGTCCTTTGGGTCCTGTTGATATATTCTTAACTCTAAGCACTCTGGGCCTCAGTTTCCTCATCTGCAAAATGAGGAGGTTGGACTAAATGATTTCTAAGGTTCCCTTCAATTCTCAGTCAATGACCCTATGATTCAAATCAAAGCTATGGACGGATTCAAAGTCACTCACGAACTTGCATTAAAATGGCACATGTGACCTTTACAATGTGATTCAGCCCATCAGACCGCTCTGCCACTTCAATTAAACAGGAAATGTAGATGCACAGACAGAAGGGTTTCCTATGTGGGAAGCTACAGAACAGCTGATGGGCTCAAAAGGAACTGGTGTAAGCCCCACAATTAGTAAGCTCTAGAATTAGTAAGCTCGTTGTGAGGAGTACTATCAGATAAAAACTGGTGAAAGGGAAGCATTGAAAGGGCATCTGTTTAAAATAGTCATCATCACTTCCTTGGGGTGAAGAGGGGGGAGCTAAGAAAACTCGCACCAAGGTTCATTCACTAGGCAAAAATTCTTGACACAGGAAAAAGGCAAGAGATATAGCTTCCTGAGATGCTCTAGTGGAATGATGAATCCCCACAGAAATAATGGCTCCCTTGTCGCCATCTATCTGCTCACGGTCTGCCCTACTGCTTTCACATCCTTTACTGATATGAACTGCCCACTGTGTAAGTCACTACGCCCTGGGCCTGCTTCCTGTATCAGAGGTGACCTCACTATCAAGATGAGATTGGGTTTGGCAGTTCTCCTGCTGGAGAACTTTCTGGCATGGAATATGTTCTAACCGGTAGAGATTTGCCAAGATATTGCTTTTGCTTAGCTTATCACTCCTAATTTGGCTTTAGTTACTGCTGGTGCTTTTTTTTCCTTTGTTTTTTAAATCTTAAAAGAAAATTACCCAAAAAGCTATGGAAAAAAAGTAAATAGGTGAAACCCCAGTAAAATGTGTGTTGTTCACTTAGGATATGTATATCCATATGGGTTGCTTATGTGTGGTTCAAGGGAGGCATTGACAGGTATGGTTTGAGGTGTAGAATGCACCTTGAGGAGAGCCAGCATGATAGCTGAGTGGGGAGGGACGATGGAGAGGCAAGTAAGCCAAAGAGATAAACCCTAAAAAGGATAGCAACCCCACAACAAGGCAAGGCAAGGATTTATAGAAAAAAAAATTTCCTGGCCACAAGGATTGTAGGAATACATAGAGGAAATGAAAGAAGAGATACCGAACAGAAAAACTAGGGAGGGAAGAATAGCAAAGAAAATTGACACCTTAGAACACATAATGGAAAACGTTACTCAGGAAGTGAAAGCCTTGAAAATTAGAATGGGCTAGACAAAAAACGGTGACTCAACAATACAAGAAATATTTTAAAATGCAAAAAAAAAAATTTAATGGAAAAAAACTAAGATATGCATTAAAAACTGCTAACCCAGAAAACAGATCAAGGAGAGATAACTTAAGAATAATTAGACTTTGAAAATTATGATCGGAAAAAAAAGCCTGGACACCATGTTTCAGGAAATTAAAAGTGAAAATTCCCCAGAACTCTTAGAATGAGGGGATAAATTGAAAAATAAAAGGAATCTACTAGTCACCTCCACAAAGAAACCCAAAATAAAAACCTCTCAAACCAAAATCCAGAACTTTCAAGTGAAAGAAAAAATGCTACAAGCAGTTAAAAAGATGTTCAAATACCAAGGAACTAGAGTAAAGATGACATAAGATTTAGCAGCTACTAATTTAAAGAAGAGGGGAGCTTGGAATATAATATTCCAAAAGGCAAGAGATAAAAGTTTACAATCAAGTTTCCAAAGAATAATGAAAAAAATAGAAAGAAATGCAAAAAAATTCTGATAAAACTAAGCATAATTCTAAAGGGGAAAAACAAACTTTTAGTAGAATAAGGGATTCTCCAGCATTCTTTATGAAAAGACCAGAACTGAGTAGATATTTAGAAAGACAAACGTAGGTGTGAAGATAAACACAGAAAGGTACATAAAATTTTATAATTGAAAGGGAATTTTTTAAGGATGAATTGCTTATGTATTATTAGAGTATAATAAACAAATGGCTTCTCAGAACCCAAATATCTTTAAGGTTAATAGAGACAAGTTAAAATAACAAAAGGTCTGCAGTTAGTTTTCTTTTGTTTTTCTGATTTTAGGAGAATATAAAAATAGGAGGGACAAGATACTATGCTGGGAAGAAAGGAGGAAGAAGGGGAGGGAAATCACTATTGCATAACAGA
Organism: Phascolarctos cinereus; assembly: GCF_003287225.1. Classification (NCBI taxonomy): domain Eukaryota; kingdom Metazoa; phylum Chordata; class Mammalia; order Diprotodontia; family Phascolarctidae; genus Phascolarctos; species Phascolarctos cinereus. The sequence goes on along the minus strand of NW_027555625.1, from coordinate 135,141,363 downwards.
GGTGTACGAAATGAAAAATATATGGCCAGGGAAGATGAAAGAGGGGAAATGGGTATCTCAGGAACCTCACTTCCATTTGAATTAGATAAAAGAAACCCCTCCCCACTCACTCCCATCAAAACACATTGAAATCTCAGTATAGAGATACATTAAATTCAAAAAGGAAATAGGAGGGAACAGGAACAAAGGAGAAGTAGAGAAAGGCTTAAGAGGGAGAGCAGGATAGGTAAAGGGTTAGTCATAAACAAAACAATCTCAAATGTTGGAGGGAAGAATGGGAAGGGAAGATTAAATGGTAAGGAAGAAAGAGTAAAAAAGATAGAGGCAGGGAGAAAAGAAGAGCTAAACAGGGAGGAAAGAGATTGTTTCATAAGATCACAAATATCAGGCAAATTTCCTCTCTTTTAATACCTAATTATTTCTAAAGAGGGAGGTGGTAGTAAAGAGAGGGAAAAGTACAAGTGGCAGAAAGGAGGAAAATATACAATTAACAATCGTAACTGTGAATGTGAATGGGATGAACTTGCACATAAAACTGAAGAGGATAGCAAAATGAATTAGAAAGTAGACTCTGATAATATGCTGTTTCCAAGAAACACTTGAGACACAAAGATTCATGCAGAATTAAAATGAGATACTGAAATGAAGTCTATTAAGCTTCAGGTGAACTCAAAGATACCTCAAAGCAGAGGTAACAGTCCTGATTTCAGATAAAACTATAGTAAGTATAGGAAAGATAAAAGAGAGAAGCAATGAAATGGTCTTATACCAAAAAGTACCATTATTCATTAATTAGTATCAATACTTTATAGATACATGTAATACCATAGTATCAACTATGAAATAGAAGAAATAGAAAATAACACTATAATAATGGAGGATATTAATGTACTTCTTTCAGACCTAGACAAATCTAAACAAAGTATAGATAAGAAAGAAGTTATACACTTGAGTAGAGTTTTAGAAAAATTAGAGACGATAGATCCCTGGAGATTACTAAAATAGGAATAGAAAAGAATTTACATACTTATGAGCTGTATATGACATCACTACAAAAATTGACTGTATTTTAGGTTATAAATACTTCACCAAAAAAAAGAACAAAAAAGTATAAATACTAAACATATCATTTACTGTTGACAATGCAATAAAATCATATTAAATAAAGGTCCCTTAAGGAAAGAATTTAACCAGCTATGGTGGTACATGCCTATAATCCCTGCTACGAGGAAGCTGAGGCTAGTAGATAGTTTGAACTCAGAATTCTGAGCAGAAGTAGAGTTTAAAATGAGTTTAAAAGGGTACATACTAGCTCCAGCACAAGTATGGAAAATCCCTGGGAGCAGAGGGCCACCAGGTTGCCTGAGAACATACGGACTGGCTCAGGTTGGAAACAGAGCAGGTCAAAGCTTCTATGCTTTTTGAGATTGCAACTGGTCTCATTAGTGGTTGCTGTGCTTCCAGCCTGGCGGAGCTAGGAAGGCTTAGTTGAAAGAAAAGAAGGAAAGAAGGAAGGAAGGTAAGAAAGGCTTTACATTATAGATGAAATAACATAATTCTAAAGAACTGGTGGGTCAAAGAACAAATTACACAAAAAATGGAATATTTCATCAAAGAAAATTATAACAATGAGACACTCTACCAAAATGTATGGAATGCAGCCAAAGTGATTCTGAAGGGAAATGTTATGTTTCTAAATGCTTTCATTAACAAAAAAGAGAAAGAACGAATCAATGAATTGAGGATACAATTAAAAAATCTTCAACAGCAAATCAAAAATCCCAAACTAAATAGCCAAGTAGGATTCTGAAAATTAAGCAGATTAATAAAATTCCTAACAAAACTGATGACTTAGAAGAAAGAGATGAATGTTCATATAAACATAATAGACTAACAAAAGAATTAATAGACTATGTAAATAGTCTAATCTTAGAAAACTAAATCAAATAAGCTATAAATGAACTCCCAAAGGGAAAAAAATCTTTATGACCAGATAGATTCAGAATTCTATGAGGCATTAAAAAACCATTAGTTCCAATGTGATGCAAATTCTTTACAATAAGAAGAAAAGAAAGTGTCCTGCCAATCTTTCTCTGTGATGCAAATATGGTCTTTATACTTAAACCTAGAAGAAACACAGTGTAGAAAGAAAATTATAGGTCAATATCCCTAATAAACATTGATATGAAAAATTTTGAATAAAACATTAGCAAGTAGGCTACAATAACATATTAGAAAGATTGTACACTATGATCACATTGAGTTTATACTAGGAATGCAGGATTGGTTCAACATAAGGAAGATTACATGCATAATAACTTATGTTAATAACATATATAATAAAATCCATGTGATTATATAAATAGTTGTAGAAAAGGCTTTGACAAAATCTAATACTCATTTCTATTAAAAACTCTAGAAATTATAGGAATGAATATACTTTTCCTTAATTTACAGTTTTTAATCTAAATCCAAGAGCAAATATTATATGTGGTAGAGAAAAGTCATAGATCTTTCAATAAAAGCAAAGAAGTCCATATCACCACTACTATTTAACACAATGCTAGAAATGCTAGCTATAGCAATAAGACAAAAAAAATAAATTTAGAGATTAAGCATAGACAAAGAGAAAACAAAATTATCAGGTTTTTTTTTTGCATGATAAGATGTTGTTCTTAGAAAACTAGAGAGTCAGCAGAAAATTAATTGAAATAACAACTTCAGAAAAGTTTCCGGACAAGATAAAATTGGTATAATATACCATGAATGCATGAGAAAATAACAAAATAGTTTATGATACCTGAGGTAAAAGAAGGAATTTTCACCTGGTGGAATCAAGGAAGTATTCATAGAGGAGGAAGTATTTGAGCAGGGATTAAAAGTACAGGTAGGATTTCAACAGGCAGGGAGGAAGGGAAGATTTTCCAGGAACATAGAAAGCAGAAACAGAGCAGGAACAGCATGGTGCGTGTACAGAAGATGATAAGCAATCTGTTTCATCTGTATCATAGACAGGGGTTGTGCTAGATTCTACTTGTATTGGCTCTTGAGAGCCGGTTGTTAAATTTTCAATGTGAGATTTATACCTTAGAAATCACTACAAACCAGGGTTTGATTTATTGTTTTATTGATTTAACAGACTTAAGAAAGTGATAAAGAAAATGTTAATGATGCAGATTAAACTGAAAAGTGTGCCCGCCGGCTGCTGCTAGATGGCAGAGTGAATAGAGCACCAGCCTTGGAGTCAGGAGGACCTGAGTTCAAATCCAACCTCAGATACTTGACACTTACTAGCAGTGTGACCCTGGGTGAGTCATTTAACCCCCATTATCACACAACCCCTCCAAATGTGCCCTGCATACATTTTTTTGAGAGCCAATTGTCAAACATTTACCAGCACAACCCCGAATAAAATACTTAAACAAGAGTAGATTGAAATAAACCTGGTGGTGCCAATCCATGGTGGTGCCTAAAGGGACTAATGGACTTGAACTTTATTTGGCAGACCTGACATTTATAGAGTGCTTTAAGGTTTGCAAGGTGCCTCTTATATGGTATCCCATGAGTCTTAGGAGGTAGGTGTCAGAAGTATTATTACTTTTATTTATAAGATGAGGACGTAGAGGTTAAGAAAGCTTAAAAATTTTTATCATGGACATGCTACTAGTAAATGTCAGAGGTTAGATTCAAACCCAGGTCTCCCTTAACTCCAAGTCCCACTTACTTTCCAAAGCATCATGTTCCATGAATGGTTTTAAGCATAGGAGTAACCTGATTGAAAAGCATTAACCTGGCAGAGATGGGAAGACTGGAATGGAAAAAGCAGAGGTGGGAAGATAGAAGGCAAAAGTATTTTACACAGTAGATAGTAAACTTATGGGATTTGACACCTTAAAGCAGGGGTGCATATTGAAAATATAAATAACTTCACCAGAGGATCCTTGCTATCAACGTGGTCATCCAACTTCCATTGGAAGACTTTCACTGATGAGGAATTCACTACTTTCCTCTTTGGAACAACTCTAATCATTAAAAAGTTTTCCTTCCTATCAAGCCCAAATCTGCCTACCTGTAACTTTGACTCACTGGTCCTAGTTTTGTTTTTAGGGATCTCATGGTATAAATATGATCTCTCTTCCTTGTGTGTAGATAAAAATTTAGGAAAATCCATCCATTCCAGAAAGACACTGAGCAGATTTCAAAACCATAAAGATCCATTCCTCTCAATACCAACTGACTACTGGAATATCCCACATAAACTCCAAGGTCAGATGCTATTTTCTCTCTTCCTCCTCCGTCTAAAGCCACCTTGTCACAAAACTCTTGGTTTACCCACTTCTCCTCTCCTTCAGGTTGCTGTAGACATGATGTCATTTCTTTTTCCGATGATTAGGGTCTGATTTTAGTTCTGCTTTCTAATGCCATGTCCTGCTGCCTATTTAATTGATAACTGGGGCCCATCACTGTTAGTCGCTCTTCAAGATGTTGCTCTATGACCGTGACTCATGAGACCTGCGGGGGGAAGGTCACAGAACCACAGAACTCATGCCAAACTTGGGAGCTCTCAGAGACAGCATTTCCTTTCCAGCTGCCCTTTGTCCTAGCACTCCTTAGGATTCTATTAAGTCTTGTTCATAAAAGTATCCTTGTTATTTGAAATATGTATTGTTTGATCCTGGAGAAGTCATTCTTTCTCGTTGGGGATTTGTTTCCAAGGTCACATAGGCCAGGAAGGGGCTATGTCGACATACAGCAAATCATATATAGAGTGGGTGCTTGGTTCCTATAATTTTTAACCTCTTTTTGCTTTCTTTTTCTTTCCTCCCACGTACTCTGCCATTTCAACAATAAAACAAAAAAATGTTTTAAGAGATCTGTAATTTCACAGATAAGCAATAACACAAAAAGGTTTTTTTTGTTTGCTTTTTGGTTAGGCAATGGGGTTAAGCTAGTACGTGTTATGTTTCTGAGGTCGGATTTGAACTCCTGAATCCAGGGCCAGTGTTCTATCCACTGCGCCACCTAGCTGCCCCCAAAAAGTTTTTTTTTTTTGAATGAAATTGCCTTGGACTGTGCTCGAATCAGGTTTAATTTTAATTTTTTCTTCTCCTCCCTCCATCTTTGTCACAATTAAAAGCAGGATTCATTTCTATCAATTCAGTAGCTAATAATTCAGTATTGTTCTAAAGCGCTCCTGGAATTCTGCTGGTGGTGGGGAAAACTACTTCATATTCATTGGAATTTGAGTAATTCCTTTATTGGTAGAGCCAATGGAGCTGCCAGGAGGTCTGAATGACCAGCATCAATTAAATTCAATTCCACAAACATTTAATGAACAACTTATGAGGGTGAGCACTGTGCTAGGCCCTGCAGGGGTGGGGGGGGATGCAAACTTTAGATGAGACATAGGCTCTGCCTTCATCAAGCTTGCAGACCAGTAGAGAAAATAAGACACAGACAATGGTAATACATGATAACTGCATTAGAGATATACAAGATACGGTGCTATGAGAAGTCTCAAATAGAAGGTCATTGCTAGTTTTGTGGAGAAGGTGGCATTTGAGTTGGGCTTAGATAAGACAGGACTTTTGCAATTGAAGAAGGGGAGGGGAAGGCATTCTAAGCATAGGGAAAGACATGAGCAAAGGCATGGAGGCTGTTAGAGAAGGGCCCAATTTGTCTGGAGTGTCGAGGTGTGGAGCGGAGTTATTAGACAAAGCTAAAACAATGGTCAGGTGTCAGGTTGTGGCGGGCCTTGAAGGCCAGTTCTTCTAATCTCCAAAGCACTAGAGTGACTCAGTAGACAACATTCTCTCTTATGCAAATAAATGCATTAGCTCATCATAGCTCCTCATTTCTGATGGTTGCTCCAGCTTGCTAAACATCTTCTGTTCCAAGGTGCCCCCTTTTCATGATGGCTCTTCACAAGCACGCCTTGCCAAATGGGCAAAGAAGTCTGCCTTTGACAATTTTCTTCATCCGTTTGTCTCTCCTATTTCCCTTTTCAGGATTCCTTTCCCTGAGCCCACACCCACGGTCTCTTTGCTAGTACCGGTACAGGCCCCTTTAGGGTACTGGCTGATAACAGAGATATTCATATTTGTGATGTGGAAACTTGAAAATCTGCCAAGAACAAATGGAATAACTCAAATGGTGGCATTTTAGGCGCCATGACGGAAGGTGGGAGATACTTTGGGGTGGGGACCTTGCTTTAGCCATAGGTGACTGGCAGTGTGGTGTAATGGAAAGAACACTAGACCTGGGTGGTCCTGTCCCCTGAGTAACGCTGGGCAAATCATTTCCTCCCTCTGGACATCAGTTTCCTCCTCTGCAAAATGAGACGATTGGACCAGATGACCTCGAAGGTCCCTTCCAGCTCTATGACTCTGTAGTAGGACAGCATTTCCCAGCTTCCATCTGACCATTGGCTGCCCCTCCTCTTGGTGGTCTCAGTCCTTGGCTCCATCCAGCCTTCTAGCCCTTCCCATCACATGTCAATGGAGGCCAAGTAACTGCAGTGGGACCCCAGGTATGGACAAAGCAACTTCCCTGTACTTGCTTGTTTATTTATTTATTTACTTAGAAAAGCAAGTGTGAATTTACAAAATCAAGCCCAATGAATAATACAGGGTGGCCCAAGGCCAGCCAGGACTGGCTCTGTTGACTATCTCATACTTCCTCCCCCTCCTTAGCAAAAAAACAGGCCCACCCCAGCTTGCTTCCATCACTCCAGCCTCTCCATTAGGCATTTTCCTGGAGGAGAAAAACCCGCCCACTCCATGCCACAGACCCCACCTCTCCGCCTGGAATTTAAAGGAGCCAGGAGCTGTTCAGGGAGCTCAGAGCTGAGGTTCAGCCACGAGCCTGCAACTTGGGAGAAAGCCCTTGGAGGGGTGCAGAAGACAAGGGGAGGTAGGTCTGTCTGTCAGCCGGGCTCCCCTTTTCCCTTTGTTAGGAGTCCCAAGGAAACTCCAAGAATGAAGGGATTTCTGAAAGTTAGTATTAGCTTCGCACTTTGGGCAGAAGAGGTATTGAAGTGGGACTTCTTTCTTGCAGCTCTCACCATTTGCCCTGGGGCTTAATGAAATGTTGGGGCCACGGTAGGGGTAACCGAGAGTGCTGCTTATATTATGAAAAAAGGAAGGGAGGAAGATAAAGGGAGAAAGGAAGAAAGAAGGAATGAAAGAAGGCAGGAACAGAATGCCAGTCCACAACCTTCCAGTTCTGGGGCATGGGTAGGGAAGTTTAATGGGTAAAGCCCTTGGGGAAGAAACGTCTGATATGCAGAGTCAGGAAAAAATGAAAAGTGGTATGCAAAAATGGTGGGAAAACAGCTGATGACTAATGGACCTGAAATCATCTTCCTCTGGGACATTAGCATGATGCCAGTTTACCTGTCTAATGCTGGCTGGGTGGTTCCTGATTAGTAGACGGAATTAGAAAGTAAAGGAGGAAGGGGAAAGTCCCTTTAGCATGGTTTGAGTTTCTTGCTGAAGTGTGCTGGGTTGGGGTGACAGGGCTGGGGGTGGAGGAGTGGGCAGGAGAAATGGTCTGCACACACAAAGACCTCTGGGCTCCGTCCCCGGATTTCCTCCTTATGTTCCCTACTGTTTTGTCCCGAACCTCCTTACCTGGCTAATGATAAACAGAGTCCTTCAAGAATTTCTTTCTCCAATTGTGGAAGCAAAATAACAAGATGAATAGCCTTTAGTCATATAGCACTTACCCCCTGGAAGCTCATAAGCCTCTGTAGATTTTCACTCGTGTAATCTTTCATTTTCTCAACCTACCAAGGAGGAAAGAAGGAGGCAAACATACTGACCCCTCAGACCATTGGTGCAAACAGCACGAAGAAGGGTAGTGACTTACCTAAGGTCAAACAGCTAATTTGGTGGCAGATCTGGACTACCAGCTAAGGTCTCCTGACTCCTTGGTGACAGCTCAAGCTACTAATATTGTCTTCCTCTCACTAATCCTCTTCTGGGTGGGTGGGTGAGGGGAAACTATATATAAAAAAAGGAACAGGGAAAAAAGAAAATAGTCTGCTGATTTTTTTAATATTTTCAACCCAATGAAGAACACTCTCCCATTCCCATGGATATGTGGGGGCATCTGAGGCACTGAGAAGGTCTTGGATCAATATGTCAACACCCAGTTTAAAAAAGAAAAATGCTGCGTTAGCAAGGATACCTTGGCTATTGAATTGTAAACTAGCACCATTCCTCCCTTTTGTGTGGGCTAGGCTTCCTTTTCAAAGATGCCAGCCTCAGAGTCTCTGAAATTTAATCCAAGCAATTTATAGCTTTCTTCAATCCACATGGCTCATTCCTAGTCCTATCTCCCCTAGGTTGGTTCAGTTTATCTCCAAATACCTGGAGCCAGTTTCTCCAGACACTGGAGATAATTCCTCATTTGTAAGTATAGCATTTGTGGAAGTGACCTGTGCTCCCCTGGGACACGGACACAGCACAGTATCATCTGAGATAATAGAGAGATGGTGTTTCATGAGACAGAGACACAACCAGGCACAGCAGAACCTTAGGACGGGTCTGACTCATTAACTTGTAAATTCCTGTAGGCCAGAGGAGCCTTACTCAGTAAATGAATGTTGATTAATTGAGTAGATTATGATAGTGTTATCAGCCCTCTCATTTGTGGTTAAAGCATGATCAGCTAAAGCCAAGGCTACATGATGCCAAACATCTGGGGAAAAACTGAAGAAAGATTAATTCTATAATTAGATTCAATGTATTTATTAAGCATCAGTTTGAAGTATACAGCAGACAGCTGGTGATGATGTATTGGAGCTCAGGAGAGAGGGATGAGGGCTGGATATTTAAATTTGGAAGCCATCTGTACAGAGATGATCTTTGCATCCATGGTTACTGATGTGATCACCAAGACAAAGAGTGTAGAGGGCGAAGAAGGAACAGGACAAAGCCCTGGGCTACAGGGGTAGGGCACCTATTGGTGTCCTACCCCTGTCCCCTGAGTAACGCTGGGCAAGTCATTTCCTCCCTCTGGACATCAGTTTCCTCCTCAGCAAAATGAGACGATTGGACCAGATGATCTCGAAGGTCCCTTCCAGGTCTATGACCCTGTAGCAGGACAGCGTTTCCCAGCTGTCATCTGACCATTGGCTGCCCCTCCTCTCGGTGGTCTCAGTCCTTGGCTCCATCCAAGGACTTAAGGGTAGGACACCAATAGGTGCATGCTGCCAAATGCCTGTCTTCTCTCCCCCTCAACCACCAAAAAATATACTCGGCTCCTTCTCCTACTTGAAGTTTCTAGCCCGCTCAGAGTGGCGAGGTGACTTGTCCAAGGTCATATAGGTTGGAAATATCCTAGCCAGGATTTGAACCCAGTTTCTCTGACTCCAAAGCCTATGTTCTTTCCATTATTATGCCTCATGGTCTTGTGTTGGTCCACATTTTTATCAGTGACTTGAATGAAGCTTATCAAGCTTATGAAATTTTCAAATGGCATAAGACTGGAAGGAACTAATACTTGGGTAACAAGATCAGGATTGAGAAAGATCTGGAGAAGCTAGAGCAATCAATCAGTCGATCAGTCAATAAACATTTATTAAGTGCCTACTCTGAACCAGGCACTGTGCTAAGCACTGGAACATGGCGCCACATCTAGTAAAATGACATTTAATTGGGATAAGTGTTGGGTTAAAAAAATTAAGTTTACGAGGACAAAATATGGGTGTCATGACTAGGCAGCAATTTGTCTGAATAAAGTCTGGGGATTTTAGTGGATTGTAAAGCTCAACATGAGTCAATAGGATTATGTAGCCAAAAAAAGAGTAAAGAGCAATGAGCATGCATTTTTAGTGCAATGGGTATTTTTTTAAAAAAACTTGTGCAATCTTGGGTTAAACTAAGAGATGCACGGGGCCCAGAACTAAGGATGTGATGAGTCCTGCCGTACTCTACCTTCGTCAGACCACACTTGTGGTGTTGCCTAGGTATTCCATCTTAGGAAGGACAGAGTGAAACTGACAAGAGTTTAGAAGTGGGCAACCTGGATGGCAAAGAAGCTTGAGACTGTGCCATAAAAAGACTGGTTGAAGAAAGTGGAGGTGTTTTACCTGGAGGAGAGAAGGGTGAAGGAGGTATATGATAGGCATCTTCCAGTATTTGAAGACTATCCTGTGGAAGAGTGGTTACATTTTTTGTGTTTGCTCCCAGAGAGCAGACCTAGGATCAATGTTCAAAAGTTACAGAGAGGAAGATTTAACTTGATATGTGCATGTATCCCTATCTATCTATCTATCTATCTATCTATATCTATCTATCTATCTATCTATCTATCTATCTATCTATCTATCTATTCATCCATCCATCCATCCATCCATCTCTATCTACCTATCTATCTGTCTATCTATCTATCTATCTATCTATCTATCTATCTATCTATCAACCAACAAACCTCCCTGACAATTAGAGCTGTCCCAAAGTGGATGGGCTGTCTGTCATTGGAGGTAGTGAGCTCCCCTTCCTTGAAGGTCTTCAAGTAAGGACCTTCTGACCACTTCTCAGGTATGCGGTAGAGGGCATCCTTGTACAGGTGTGGGCTGGATGACCTTTGAGGTCAACTCTGAGACTCTGTGATTCTTTAGCCATGTACAAGTGATGTCTCTAGGTTTGTCCAACTGGGAGAACATGGGATTAGTTCAAGAGCTCCCATATGTTCCTTTGAAGGTACGCAAGTTGTTTTCAATCAGAGCTATGTAACAGGAGCTAGTTTTCTACTATCGATCGTACTCATATTGTCAGGAGTGAATAGGGCAGAGCTTTTGAATTCAGATAAGTTCTTTATACAACCTCAAATATTTGGATATATGCAATTTTTTCCCCCTTTTTCATCTGGTTATTTGGCCTTGTGTAGACCAAGCCAAAAAGTAAATGGGCAGAATGGATTTTAACTCAAAACCCAACACTTCTAATGACAATAGAATAAAACTCCTACTACCTGTTTGTTGTTGAGTCGTTTTCAATTGTGTCTGACTCCTCCTGACCCCATTTGGGGCTTTCTTGGCAAAGATACAGGAGTGGTTTGCCATTTCCTTCTCCAGCTCATTTTACAGAGGAGGAAACTGAGGGAAATAGGGATAAGTGACTTGCCCAGGGTCACACAGCTAGTAAATTTCTGAGGCCAGATTTGAACTCAGGAAGATGAGTCATCCTGACTCCAAGCCTGGCGCTCAATCCATTGTGCCACCTAGGGGCCTCTAAAGGTGTTTAAGTTCCACTCTAATACTTTGTTAGTTCTTGTTATTAGTCCGTGTTACTAACATTATCATTATGATGATAGCAAGCATTCATACAGCACTTTAAAATTTGCAAAGCACTTCGTAAATAACATCTCTTTTGATCTTCACAACAACACTGGGAGGTAGATGTTATTGCAACCTCCATTTTACTGATGAGGAAACTGGGGCAGACGGAAGTTAAATGACGTGTTCAAGGTCACACAGCTAGTAAATGTCTGAGGCCAGATTTGAACTCAAGTCTTTCTGACTCCCAAATCCAGCTAGGACTATTTGATAAGCCCTACATGGAAAAAAAACCTCTTTTCTCAGTCACAGAATCTGCTTCTCTCCCTTAGCAACGTGAAGCTATGATTATTGTCGGTCTTATGGGAGACCAGGTGAAAGGATGAAGATAGTTTATATCAAGAGCTATCATCATTATTGGAGAACAGTGCACAATGATCTAGACTACTTATTCTACTGTGTGGACCGTTCATTTACAAAGCACAGTAAAATTTCATCAATTTCATTAATCTGAATGTGAAATAGACTTCGCTGGAGATAATCAAGTGACCAGGAACAAGAATGATTATAGTTAGTTAGAGAGTAAGGTCTGAAAGGAAAGAGGAAAAATGTTCCCTTACCCTAGGCCTAACTTGGCCTAGTCTTGTCCAGGCTAGCATAATCTAGCCTGGCCTAGCATAGCCTAACTTAATCTAATTAATCAAGCATGGCCTACCTCAATATACTGATGATGATAATAGTTGACATTTACTGTACTTAACAGCTTTAAGGTTTAACATAGCACTTTATATACATTATTTCCTTTGAGCCACACAACAATAAGTGTTATTATTCTTCCCATTTTACAGATGGGGAAACTGTGCCTAAGCAAGGTAAAGTGACTTGCCTGGCTAGTATGTTTAAGAGATGGGATTTGAACCTGAGTCACCTGTCCGGTCCTAGGCTGCTATGCCCTAACCTAGCATGAACCTAGCCCAGCCTAGCCTCTCAGAGGTGAAAATGGCCTTAGAAATCACCTAGTCTAATCCTTGGAATTTACTGTCAAAGAAAAGGAGGTCTGGTCACATGGCTCGGGGGTAGAAGAGCTGGGACTAGAACCTTATTGTATGTTAATAGATAGGTACTTAATTGAATAAGGATATACTGCTAAAATGTACCCAACTGTAATAGCGCTATGGATTATCTGCATGGCACTTTGCTAATTGGATGAGCTCAGGAATTGTCTATAAGGCAGCTGAAAACAGAAAAGAGGGATGACTTGGGCAATGTGTGCTGAAAATGGGTCTATTATGCTCCTGATTTATAAATTTACATAGTCAGGGAGGCTTCAGGCTTGTGCGTTGTGGATAGGATGAACCTGGCAATCCACTTTGAATTGTGGCTTCTTCAAGTGGTCTGCCATTTGCTTGAGCTGACACCAGAGATAGCACAGAACTCCTCTATTGTGGACTCTGCCTCAACCTCCTATGAGCACAAAGGTAGCAGAGAAATTAGTCTGAAGTCAGTCAACAATTTCCTAAGTGTAGGGGATCTCTGAGGATTCCAGAACCTCCTCTTGGAGGATCCCCAGATATCTCTGAGTTCTACCCGTTGACCTTCCTCCTTTTCTTCCCCTGCCCCCAGTAGTGTTCCATCCCCCAAGGCGTTTGCCCTGAACTGCCACCCTTACCTGTGGGCTCATTGTTGCTTTACTATTTCAGAGAAAAACGTTGAGCTACTGGGAACTTCTTAGGAGATGGTGGTTTTTGGTACACTGGTCTTCATTACAAGGGAGCTAAGAAATAGAACCTTTCATAGCTTAAGCTGAAGAATGATTTCAGATGGGTATTTAAATCCTTTTGAGCGGTGGCAGGTTCGTCAGACATTAGAGTGGAGCGACAATATATCAAAGGAAATTCTAAATCCTTTTCCTCTGGAGAGCCTCAAAAATAGCTAGGGAGGGGAGGAGGGCAGATTATAAATCTGGCCACAAGGTATGGATCATTAAAGGAAAAAAAAACACCACACAGGAAATGTTATTCTTTTCTTCTTTTCCCTGCTTGTTATGATCATAGGAAAAGGAAACCTATTATTTGTGCTTGGTTATAGCTGAGGTTATGCCCAAGCCAGGGACACCCATTTAGGCCACGGAAAGGAAAGGTGAAGGTGTTTTTTGGAAAGTTCCTGTTTCCTTATTTTCCAGCCTCACATTTTTATTCATGTAAAGCTTTGTTTCCAACCAAACCTGACTATATTATGGTCCCTAAAATGGGTCTTATCAGAGGTGAGATTCTAGAATAGTCAGCTTCTTATCCTAGTTTCTTCTTGTAATTGAAGGTGACCACTTAAACTTTCAATGCCCAGCCACTCTCTAAGGCTGTAAATTACAGAACAGTTGCAGACCTGCATTGGTAGTGGGGGAATTTTCTTCCAGGAAAGCTTTCTATATGGATGAAATCATAGATCCAGACTGCCTTCCCCTTCTTTCTCCCCTCCCCACCGCAAAAAAGAGATTGGACACAAGGTTACAGCACATGCAGAGCAAATACCTCTGTATCAGAATCATAGAATCAGTGAAAAACAAATAAAAAGCCCATAAAATCAAGTAAAGGTACCCTCCCTGAGCAGGAAACAAAATTACTTATAAAAAACACTATGAGTGTAGACAACTGGTAAGCAGTATGAGATAAAGGTTTATTGGATCAATAGAACCAGTCACAAATTGATAAAGAGGATGTAGGGTATTGAAGGTAGTAGGAAATATACCCATCAGCTTTTTGCCATTAACCAATAAAACATTTTTTATAACTTGGAACATATTAAAAACCACTTCTGCAGAAATTTGTTTTCCATGCACAATTACAAAATTAGAGCTGGAAGGGAGTTTAGAGATCATCTAATCTAACTCCCTCATTTTAAAAAGAGGCAGATGAGGGTATCTGGCTTGAGGAGCAAGTAAGGACTTAGGGCCAACTCTTCTGACTCCAAATTTAGGGATCTCCTTCCACTGAAACCCTCTTCCTCCTTGCACATTACTCATACTTCAATGTGACATAATGGAAGGTGAGTAAAAAAAAAGAACTCATGTTACCATACTATGAAAAGCTTCAGTTCTCTATTTCCTGATTGTCCAGCATGGAAACTTGGAAGTAAAATGGAGCATTGTTGTATTATTGTGTATTTCATTTCCTGTATTTTGCCACTTGTTTCGGAGGGTGGAGCATCCTTTAAAATTTTTTAAAAGCATTTTTATTTAAAGTTTTGAATTCCAAGTTTTGTCCCTCCCTCCCCTCACTGAGACAGTAAGGAGTCAAATATAGGTTATACTCATTTTGTACAAGATGACTTGAATAAAAGAAAAAAAATGAAAGAAAGTAGAAAATAGCATCTTCAGTCTGTAATCAATATCAAATCTTTCTCTGAAGATGGATAGTATGCTTTGTCATTAGCCCTTTGGGATTGTCTTACATCATTGTATTGCTGAGAATAACTTAATTATTCACAGTTCTTCTTTGAACGATATTGCTGTTACTGGGTATAACATTCCCCTGGTTCTGTTCACTTCACTCAGCATCAATTCATGTAAGTCTTTCCAGGTTTTTCTGAAATCATCCTGCTTGTCATTTCTTATAGCACAATAATATTCCATTACAATCATACATCACAGTCTGTTCAGGCATTCCCTAATTGATGGTCATCCCTTTGATTTCCAATTCTTTCTTAGCCAGAGGGTGGAGCTTCCTTGAAGAACAATAATTATTATTCAACTAGAATCCTATTTGATGGTGTTTTCAGGATTTATTTAAATTCCAGCTTCAAAGTTAACATTTCAATGAACAGATTAACTAGAGTTTTCAGAAGGAACTTTGATTGTTAAACTCCTCTTATTTTACATTTTTGGTGTTATTGTTGGGACCAGTCCATTTAACTAGTTTAGGCTAGGCTGTAATCATTTAAATAATACCTCATATGTTTATAGCACTTTGAGATTTGAAAAGTATTTTCCCCATGATATCCATTGTGAGGTAAGTAGTGAAAGTATTATTATTCTATTTTAAAGAGGAGAAAACTGAGATTCAAAGAGGTTACTTGAATTGTCCATAGTATGTGTTAAAACTAGAATTCAAATCCAAATCTCTCCCAATTCCAAATCTAGGTGATGCTAGTTCAATTATGCTCGACTCTTCGTGACTCCATTTGGGATTTTCTTGGCAAAGATACTAGAGTGGTTTGCCATTTCCTTCTCTGGCTCATTTTATAGATGAAGAAATTGAGTCAGAATTAAGTGACTTGCCCAGGATCACACAGCCAGTAAGTGTCTGAGTTGAGATTTGAATTCCGGTCCTCCTGACTCCAGGGTCAGTTCTCTATCCACTACACCATCTAGCTGCCCTGAGATCTAGTCTATTTCTTCCTCCACAACCAGTCCTGGGTGACCTAGAGACTAGGAGGATGGTAATAGAGCACTTAAGAATTAATGTTTCCATGACAATTTGGCTAATTTCCTATTTCACACCAAAACTTTAAAAAATTTCGGGGGAGGAAGACAGAATTTTGCCCCCTTTCCACTTGGGGTGAATAGTTTAGTGCTTTTTTTTTTTTAAAATAACATTCTGTCTACTCCATTTCGTCAATAATGAAAAATAGGCTGGCATAGTCCTCTCCCACTCCCCTAGCTTCCTCAGGGTTTATTTTTTAAAATTAATCAAAAAGACAGAGAAGGAACACTTGATACATAGGAAAGACCTTTATGAAAAGCTAAAAATGAATGAAAAGGGGCTTATATAATGAAAATTTTCTTATGAGATTGGGGCTCAGGGAAATGATGTGACAACCTCTTCACCTATCTCGTGAGAGTGTAACAGCTAAATGGGAACCCCCTTCTTCCAGCTCTAAGGTCAGGACTCTTTCATAATCACCTATTTATTATTTTTATCCATCATGTATAGCAGTCGACTAAGTTCATCAGATTCTTTTGTGAAGGAAGATTTTTTTAAAGATCATTTTTTTGGTCACAAACTTAACAATCACGAAACTCTCACATAAAACAACAAAAGAAGGGATTTGAAATGAAACCACGATCTTCTATCCCATAGTTTATTTCTAACTAGAGCATATTAAATTTAACAAGCTGGTAACAAAATTGCCATGTTTATTTTTGTCCCTTTCTGTAATTCTCTTTATTGTATCCTGTGTAATTTTGTTTTATTGTTTGAGAACAGGATTTGAAAGAATGAGCGGGAGGTCAATGGATTCCTCAGAGACAGAAGGACATAGAAAGTAAAAGTATGAGGTGTAGAATTGCAGAACATTAGCCTTGGAAGGAAACAAGAGATTGTGTAGTCCAACATCCTCATTTCTACAGATAAGGAAACTGAGGCCCAGAGAGACGAAATGAAGAGATTTGAATCCAGGTCTTCTGACTCCAGTTGTTTCTCTAGTACACCATGCTTTGCCTCCTTGGCTATGAGGTTCAATGGAAGCAGTGCTAGCTGTGGAGTCAGAAGATCCGAGTTATAATCCTACCTCTGTCAGTTACTATGTGACCTTAACAAAAATCACTTATCCTTTCTGGGGCTTTATTTCCTCATCTGGAAAGTGAGAGGATTGGACTAGATTGAAAACTGGGACATTAGAGTCCATCAAGACCTTCATTTTCCAGATGAGGAAATAGTAGAGCAAAAGTGAAGTCACTTGCCCAGGTAGGATTTGAACCGAGGTTGTCCTGATTGCAAGTCTGGTGCCCTATCCACTACATCCCATTGCCTCTTATCCTTCAAATTCTCCCTTTGAGCTGTAGGTCTCTCTCAGGACTCTAGGATTCTTTTCTTTTCTCTACACCCTCTCACTTGTCTCTGGGCTTCATTATCATCTCTAGAGAGATGACTCCCAGATATATATGTTCATCCCTAGTGTCTCTCTCCTGAGCTCCAGTCATGCATCTTTTTCTGCCTAATGAGCATTTCAGATGGAATGTCCTGGAGCCATCTCGAGTTCCACAAGTTCAAATCAAAACGTTATCTTTTGCCTCAAAATTGGTGCATTTGATTGTTGGCCAGCCTCTATTCATAGATACCTTCTCCTCTTGGGGTTTTCTTGATGCTGCTCTATCTTTGTTCTCTGCCTTCCTGTCTGCTGGATCACCACCTATCTCTTATCCCCTGACTATGGGTGTCCACCCCTCCTCCCAAGGCTCTATCCTCACCCTTCTTCTCTTTCTACACTTTCTTACTTGGTGACCTTTTCGGCCCCTGTGGGTTCAATGATCATCTCTATGCAGATGATTCTGAGGTCTATGCATCCTGCACTAGTCTCTTTCCTGAGCTCAAGTCTCACAGACTGGATGTCCTATAGGTATCTCAACTCGGCATCTTCAAAATCGAGTTCATTATCTTTCTCCCTAAACCTTTCTTATTTCTGTCAAAGGCACCAGTGTCCTTCCAGGTCACTTACTTTCACAACCTTTGAATCATGCCAACTTCCCATTTTCCTTCACAAATTATATTCAATCAGTTGCTGAGTCTGGTAGAGTCTACCTTCACAACATGTCTCCTCTGCTTCCTCTCTACTCACACAGCTACCGTCTTAGTTCTGACCATCATCCTCTCACCTAGATTATTGAAATAGCCTCTTAATTAGTCATCTTGCCTCAAGTTCCTCCTCTCTCTAATACATTCTTCACAAAGTGATATTCCTAAAGTAAATTCCTGATCACATCACTCCCCTGCTCCATAACTCCCCCCCCCACCCCTTTGCCGAGCTCTGTGACCTTGGACAATTCACTTAACCTTTTTAGGTCTGATTTCCTCATCCTCAAAGAGGGCTGGACCAAGTGGCCTCTAAGATCTCTTCTAGCTCCAGACCTAAGCTCTATGGATGCTCAAGGTCAAATGCAAACTCCTCTGCTTGGCATTTAGAGCTCTTCACAAGCTGGCACCAATCTGTCTTTCCAGGATGATTCCATGTGACTTTCTCAGGCTCTTCCCTCATGCTCCAGCCAAACTGGACTGCTTGCTGCTCTCCACCTGGGTCTTTTCATAGGCTGTCCCCCATCCATGGAAGGCCTCCCAGTCCCTCTCTTCACCTCTACCTCTTGGAATCCCTAGCTCACTTCGGGACTCAGCTTAAGTGCCCGCTCCTTCAAGAAGCCTGATTCCTCCAGTCGTGAGTGTCCTCTGCCCTACCTCAAAGCACTGTGCATTTAGATTGTACACATCCTGGTTGTCCACTTACCTGTGGACATGCATTCCTCAATATGCAATATCCTTGAGGGCAAGAACCGTGTGGCCTACTTCTAAAGGTGTATCCGCTAGCACAGTGCTCAGTACATTGTTGTTCAGTTGTTTCAATCTTGAGTGGGAGGTTAGACTAGATGGCTTCATGGGTCTTTGTTGGGTCATTTTTTCAGTCATGTTAGACTCATGGCCTCATTTGGGGTTTTCTTGGCAAAGATCCTAGAGTGGTTTGCCATTTCCTTCTCCAGCTCATTTTATAGATGAGAAAACTGAGGCAGACAGGATGAAGTGACTTGCCCAGGGTAACATATGTGTCTGAGGCTAGATTTGAACTCAGGAAGAAGAGTCTTCCTGATTCCAAATCCAGTGCTCTACCCACTGCGCCACCTAGCTCAGTCTATGCTCAGTATATAGCAGATACTTAATACATACTTACTGATGGATGATTGTTCCTATAGACATGCCCAATTATATAATCCTGGTTAAATCATTTAACTTCTCTGAAACTCAGTTTGGAAGAGATAGGAGACAGGGACTAGTCCTACAATTTTGTTGATATGGGGAACTTCTCTTCCAGGTGAGGAAACTACCAAAGCAGGTGTCAGCAACTTAGAGAGTTGCATAGAGACTAAGAGGTCAGCTGACTTGCCCAGGGTCTCCTAGCCAGTGTGTGGGTGGGGGTGAGGAGGTAATTGCACAGTGGTCTTTCTGGTTCTGAGGCCAGCTGTCTAACCATTATGGCACACAGCTTCTCATTTGTAAAGGAGAATTAAATTGTCTGTGCAGTAAGTACCTAATTCTGCAGAGTTGTTAAGAAGATCAAAGGAGACATTATATGCAAAGTGATCTGTAAACTGTAAATGACTAGATAAAATGTGAGTTAATGGAAGAATTCCCCAGTTCTCCTGACTTCAGTCTTGTGCTCTTTCCACCATCACTCATTAGAAAAGAGTACCAACAGTACCAACCAGGATGAAACACAGGTTTATCAGAAGACCAGAAATGTACCCTCGGTTTGAGTCCAAAATCTTTGCTGCCAGTGCCTGCAATAGCATTTTAGCTTCTAAGACCATGGGCCTGGACTGCTCTCTCACTTGGTGGCAGGCATCTTTCCCTCCTGGCCTTAAAGTTCTACATTCTGTGAGTCTGCAGAAAACAGAAGGAATCCGCAGCACGACACAGTGGTTTTTTTTCTTGGTGCACTTCTGATCTGAGACATCCTTTAAGTATGATCTGCTAAGAAAAAAAAATCACTTTATTGTTTGTAAAATGAATACCTGAAGATATTTTTCTAAGCTTGTCTTTTTGAAAATTTCAATTCTGAATCAACCTCATTTCCCCTCTCTTAGAATTTCCCACTGATACCAGCAAGAGAGCTAAGAAATGTTCAAAATCTATCCCGCAGATCCATTGTGTGGCTTACTGGGTTTTTCTTTTTTTGGGGGAGGGGGTTGCATTCTCCCTTTCCTTTGCCCAGGCAGTCCCTGCCCCCTACCTACCCCCAACTTCTCTGACAAAGGACAGACAAGGAAACTTTTTATGTACCATCCCCCCTCCTCTTGTCTCTCTTCCATCAATTTCACTGGCTCACTCTGCTGGCCTGGTGACTAAGTCTTTTGTCATCTTTCCATCCCACCAGCCCCTCCAGCTGCTCTAATGGGCTCTGTTTATGCAGTATGGGTTCAGCCACAGTTCTGTTTGTGTGTGAGACTAGCTTGAACTGGATTAGCTCTGTGTGTGTGTGTGTGTGTGTGTGTGTGTGTGTGTGTGTGTAGCTGCTGAGGAGGGGGAGTGTTAGTGGGGAGATAGAAGGAATGGGAGTCAGTAGGGAAGCACCCTCACTGAGAGCTAGATTAAAAAAACCAGGAAAATGCCAACCCTTGGTAGCAGCTGAAAATGAAAATAACTTCCCCTTTCCCTGTTTTCTTGTGTCCTAAATGCAAAGAGGGCTCTGTGTCCACAGTGCTGTTGGACATTCTCATCCAAATTTCCTTACTGATACTCAACAGAGGGAATCTTTTCCTCGGAGGGAAGACTAATTTTTTTTTTAAACTTCAAAAGATTGACAATGAAAGTGTGGGCATTCCTTCCATTTATGTAAAAGATCACAGTCCCTCCATACTTCAGTAGGTGGTTTCCTGGGCTGCTGTGGCTAAAAAAAACAACAAAACACCAAAAAACCAAAAAAAAAAACCCTCCTGTTGTCCAACCTCCTGATGGAGACCTTCTCTGTGCTTAGCTAGACTAGTGCTTGGATGAGACACAGTCTGTTTCCCAGTCTGTAGTCAGGTTTTCCTTTCCAATTTGGTGGGACCTGCCAGGCCTTATGTTCTATTGACTCAGAGACTTTGAAAACTCAGGGTGACCTTCGTGCTCCAGTGAGGCATTAGAGGGGCGCTTTAGGGGAGACAGGCCAACAGGTGAACAGAAAGGTAAAATGTGAATTCTTCCTTCATTTTCCAGCACTTAGGATTATGTTCAGTTGATGGCATCTGGGGTTCCTGAAAGATGGAACTTAGCGGGTGTCAACCCAGTTCAAGCACCTACCATGGGCAATGTACTATGTATACGATCAGTGTTAGGGATGAGAAGATGAAACTGGATATCAGATCCAGGGGAAAATAGCATTTGTATGGTGCTTTCAGGTTTGCAAAGGCTTTTCTGATGTTATTTCATTTGATTCAGGACAGACAAGATAATAGGAAGGGGCAGATGAGCAGGGAGTAATCAGAATGGAAGGGCTAGTTAATTTAGGATGCAAGAATAAAGGAGTTAAATTCATTCATTCATTTATTCCATATATATTGAGATATCTGAGATGTGCAGGGCACTATCCTGCATACTGTGATGGACATTAAGCCTTCATGGTCAGGTTAAGATAATAACTAAGTGGGGTACCAATTTATAAATATGTGAAATCTGCAAATCCTAAGAAGAGAAATGTATTTGAGAACTACTACTTGAGGAATTAGCAAGGGGATGAAATCAAGAAGAGGAACTTAAAGGGAAAATTAGGAAAAAGTGGAGAAAGGGGAAATTTAGGGAAAGCAGGAGAAATTCCCTGTGCTCAGAATATTACAAAGTGTGTGTCAGTCTGGTGATACCCTAGAATTTCCCCTCTTTTCTTTTGGAATGGCCAAGAAATGAAAATCCTAGGCCCTTTCCTGTGTATGAAGTAAAGTCATTCCAAAAAGCAGCAGGTGGAAGTGGGCATGTTCTGAGCTGCCCAAGTCAGACAAAGACCCAAACACTGGGCTTTTATTTCCTTCAAGGAAGGGAGAGGAACTGGGAGTGAGGACAGACACCATTAGCAGGAAATCCCTCTGAGTTCATCCAGTGCATTCTTTTTTGGGGAATCCTTCTACATCAAATACCCCTGCGTATCCTCCTTCCCACCCTCCCAAGCCCTCATCTCTATCAGCCCTTCACGCCTTAATTTTTCTTCTGTTTCCAGTGGCCGGTCGCCCAGGAAGAGTTCAGTCAGGTATAATGAGCCCCCTTGTCTCTCATTCACCCTGAAAAGGTCAAGTGGGAAGGTGGGGGGATGACTTCACTTTGGCAGGAGTTTTATAAAAGAACAAAGAGGAAGCCAGTAAAAGGCAGGAATAAAGGCTTGGGGAGGAAAGGTTCAGCTGGAGTTGTCTCTGAACAGATGGAGGAAGCCTAGTTCCTTAGAGCCTTGGGGGAAGAAAGGGGAGGAAAAGAGGAGGGGAATGGGATCAAGAGATTGTTGTGACTGAAGGGAAATGAGTCAAAGGAAGAAAGGCATTGATTTAATTCTGGTGGATGAAGGAGTGAGATGGCTTGCCAGACCACAAAATAACACCCCAACCAACTAACCTACTTTAAGTGCCAAGGGCAAGACAGAAGGGAAAGGCAAATGGAAACTGGAAGCCTGGGATCCAGGAATAGAAGAGTTGGATCCTGCAAACAGGATGCTCGCTCTCCTTTCTACACATTCCCACATTCGGCACCATCAACAGAAAATGAGACGGTTTGGTGGGCTTGGGGCAAGGAGAGGAGTGACATTTGCTGGTGAGCATCAGGAATAGCTCCCTGGTGATGATGGCACTGAGGACAAATTGAGGCTCAACTAGTGCTGATGTGCCAGCAATAAGATCTAAATAACTTAATAATTTCCTCTGGAAAAATGAGAGACAGAGAGAGACAGAGATGGAGAGAGACAGAGAGACAGAGAAAGAGAGACAGACAGGCAGAGACAGAGATGGAGAAAGTGACAGAGACAGAGGCAGGGAGAAAGAGAGAGACAGAGACAGGGAGAAGAAAGAGAGAGAGCTAGCTTGCATTGCTTTAGTATACTTTAGTTAGCCCCAGGCAGCAGTCACAATCACTTCTACAGGAACTCAAAGCACCTATAAAGAAGGGTCACTGAACACCTGCTCTTTTAACCTATAGATAGACGTATCTTCTGACCATCTGTGCTGGTATTTTCCATTCTTCACCTTCCTTCTAAAATTACTCCTCTGTCTGACATCAGTGCTTGGATCACTGGGTACTACAATGTACCTGGTCCGGTTGAAATCTTTATCTTTTACTTTCCCTTCTCCCTTGCCTCTCATATCCAATCATATCCCAAGCCTTGTCAATTCTACTTTGGCAACATTTCTCAAATCTGTTTCCTCAACTAGACTGTAAGATCCTTGAGGACAGAGACAGTGTTATCTCTCAGCTTTGCGTCTTTCCTAAAGTTTAGAGCAATGTTCTGTATACAGTAAGTGCTTAATAAACATTTGATATTTAATTCAGTTTGGTTCTGCATCCAGACAAAGAAGGATCCAGTCATATTAGAGCTACAGCATCTCGTATGTGCTAAATAAATATTGATTGATTGACTGGATTTCGTGGTTACCTTCCAGTCCTCATCTCACAATATTAATCCCATTCTTCTCCTCTTTTTTTAAGGACTTGAAGGAAATCAAAGAAGGGAAGTGTGAAAATGACAGGAGAATTCTTTGGTTTTTTGTTGTTATATGGAGTAGTCTCTCTCTCTAGCCAGGTAAGGAGCCTTTTCACCTACATTATACATATTGTCATATGAGGGTCGGCTGAAACAGCTGGGCATGTTTGAGGGCTTATCAAGTAGAAGAGGCAGCTGGCATGCTCTCTTAGGTCCCAGAAGATAGAATCCAGAGTGATGATTAGAAGTTGCAAAGAGGCAAATTGATGACAGCTTTACTTAGAGCTATCCAAATGGCCCAGTGGTAATCTGGTCCAACTCTCTCTTTTTCCCAAGGTTAGAGAGATAGTAAGTGGCAGCCTGGGCACCTCTGGAGCTAATGGGTTCTACCTCACAAGAGGATGTCACACAGAGGCTGACTGACCTCTTCCTGGGGGTGTTGTGCTAAAGACTTCTTTTTGGTTATGAGTTGGACTATATGGCTGGCAACTCCTTTATGCGGGAGCATGGAGTAGGCCCCCAGCAAATATTTGATTTGTGATGGAAGAGTCCTGGACCTAGAGAATCAGCAGACCTCCTCCTATAAAGAAGTCATCCTACAAAGGAATCTCAGTGACATCTGGTTCAATCCCCTCATTTTGCAGAGAAGGAAACTAAGACCCAGAAAGGTTGTACTTTGTCCAGTCTCTGTGGCGAGATCATGACAAGAAAAGTACCTAGGTCTGCTGACTATCATGAATCGGGTATTTGCTGAGAGCCCATAACATGTTCTCACAAAGCCCAGATGTTTGGGGAGATACAGAAGTATAAGGTACAGTCACTTGCTTAAAGGAGATCACAGTCTAGCTGAGGAGATAGGTTATAGACCCTTCTGGAAAAGATACCTACAAACGCAAGGTGGAAGCGCCAAATGGAAGCGTGACCTAGGCAATACGCAATGCAAGAATCCATAGAAAGGTGTCATCTGTGGGGGGGTGAGGTGATCGTGGAAGACTTCCTGGAGAAGGTGGACTTTACTGGGGCCTGGAATGATGGGTAGGATTTAGATAGGTGGGAGAAGTGGAACAGAATTCCCAGTAAGGAGAAATTAGCTTGAAGGGAGAGAAAAACAGGAGCTAATAAGATAATAATAATAATAATAGTAATAATAATAATAATAATATTCTCACCAGAGAGATTACCTTAGGCAGCCGCCTGGTTTGGTAGGTACATACTAAATAGTTATTTCCTGAGACACTGCCAGCATTCACTTATCTCTCTTCTCTCCCCTGGTTTCTTTGCAGGACCTTCACAACCGTTTCAAACGAGGAGCTAGATCCTACACAGGTGAGTGAGAGGTGGGGTTGGCGAGGAGAAGTTTGAGAAAGCACAGGGCATGTAAGGAGTCAATTAAACTAGCGGGGAAGGGGGAGGAGGGGTAGTTAAGGATGTTCTTAAGGCACGTGCGAGCCTGTTTGCACAAGCTATGCCAAAGTTATGTTTTGTAAGGAGAACAAGTCTATTGAGATAGATATACACATATGTATGTTATGCATATCTATAGGCTGTTAATGATTATTAAACAATGATCATTGTGTTGTTCAACATTTCTTCAACAAGCATATATTAAGTACCTGCTATATACCAGGCACTGTTCATCAATTCATTCATTCAATAAATATTTATCGAACATCTGCTAGGTCCAAGGAAATGTCCTAGGCACCATAGGTGATACAAAGATGTCCAAAGTATGGTTCCTGTCCTATAAGAGCAAGATAGTCATGTAGTCATAAATCTTAAGGGAGGTTAGGGATTACAGGTCGTCTAGGCAAAAGTCTGTTATTTACAGATATGGAACCAAAGTGTGGAGAAGGGAAGAGATATGCCCAAGCCCAAACAGCTGGTTAGTGTCAAAGCCAGAATTCCGACCCTTTTTGATCCGGAGCTTCTGGCTCCCAGTCCAATATTCTTTCCTGGGTTGTAATCCCAGCTCCACCAAGAACTGCTTTTTGGGTGAAAGGCTGTTTAACCTCTATTTCTTTCCTCAATTTCTTTCCATCTGTAAAATTTAGCTTTCACCTCTGACTGTCACCTATTCTACTCACTGCAGTTAAGAAAAAAGTCCAAGATGCCATTTGGAAGGGAACTTTACCATTTTCTCATCTGTAAAATGGGGATAATAATTTCCATTTTAGTATCTATCTCACAGAGTTGTTAACCTATATAACACATTGAAAGTGCTTAGCAAACTTTAAAGCACTATATAAATATCAACTATTATTATTATTATCATTATTACTGTTTCTGGGGGCATTGGGTTGAAACTGCGGGATTTCTCTTCATGGGATGAAGGGGGCTGGGTACTATTTAGCACATAGAACACTAAAGAGAGTTGTCCTGCTTCTTGTTATATAGGTACTTGCAAAGATGAAGAAACCCAGATGGTTTACAAGAAAGGGCAATCATGGCTGCGTCCTGCGATCAGAAGTAACCGGGTAGAATTTTGCAGGTGTGATAATGGCTACCCTCGGTGTCACAGCACACCTGTCCAAAGTAAGCATCATTATTGAGGTTTGCCCTTAAAACTCCAAATAATCAATCTCACTCATGGGAATTTTGTCCTTGGAAGGCCACAGAACTTTTGAAATTTTTAAAAAAATTTTAGACTTAAATACTAACACTTAAACACATAACAAGAAAGGAAAAAGAAATGTATTGTAAACTTAAGTATTAAAACACATATAAAATAAGAAAAGAAAAAAATGTCATGTGTACAGCAGAATGTAAGAGAGGATTCAAAACATATAGCAATAAATTTCCATTTCAGGAAAGCCTATATACTAAATACTGCGCCTTGTATTGAGAGCTGTCAATCTTCGCTTCCTTGTAAGTTTTCTTTTATTCTCTGCTGTACACTTTTTACTTCATTCTTTTTCCCCCCTCCTCCCCACTCAGGCTACAATTAAGCATGGATATATATATATATATATGTATGTATGTGTATATATGTGTATATATGTATATACACATATATACACATACATACATATATACATATATAAACGTATACATTTTCCTAACAGATTCTATTCCTGAGCCTTGGAGTCGGGAGGACCTGAGTTCATATCTGGCCTCAGACACTTGACACTTACTAGCCGTGTGACCCTGAGCAAGTCACTTAACCCCATTGCCTAGCCAAAAAAAAAAAAAAGAAAATGTAACAGGACAAGAAAGAAGAGGGAGGACAAGATGATGGGAAGGAGATGAAATGTAGAGGGCAGGGAGCTGTCTTTGGTTATACACTATCCCTCTTTTTTTTCCCCTTAGGATTACTTTGAAAATTGACTCCATTTTTCTTTGCATTTAACAGCTTGCAGTGAGCCAAGGTGCTACAATGGTGGCATTTGCAAGCAGGCCTTGTATTTCTTCGATTTTGTCTGCCAGTGTCCCAGAGGTTTTACAGGAAAACAATGTGAAATAGGTGAGTGGTTGAGTGAGTGAGTAAACCCCAGCTCCACAGGTCCAGTCAAGGGACCAAAGAGGGTAACACTGAGGTTTTAGGAGTAATAGGCTGTGTGACCTAGTAGAAGGAGTTCTGTTTCTAGGTCCAAGTTATAATGTTAATAGAATAGAGAAAGAAGGGAGGGAAGATATAGCTAGCTAGCAATGGTGTTCAGTTGTTTTTTTATGTCCAACTATTTATGTCTCCATTTGGGATTATTATTTTTTTGTGTGTGCGAGGTAATTGGGGTTAAGTGACTTGCCCAGAGTCACATAGCTAGTGAGTGTTATAAGTCTAAGGCCAGATTTGAACTCAGGTCCTCCTGACTCCAGAGCCAGTGCTCTATCCACTTTGCCAACTAGCTGCCCCTAGGATTTTCTTAACAAAAATACCAAAGTGGTTTGCCATTTCCTTCTCTAGCTTGAAGAGGTTTGGGGTAGAGGTCAGGGGTGCTGGGACCCCGAGAATGCCAAGGCAGAGTTGCCTGGAATGAATTCACACACCCAAGCCATCTTTCAGATGTCATCTGTCAAGAGACAATTTATTACAACACCAATAGAAGAGGGCAGAGTTCCTTTGGGGAGCTTCCAATCTAATGGGGGTGATTCTAGAGCTTATGTAGAAAAGGTGTATGGGAAAGGAATGCCAGGGATACTAATTAGGTAATCTAGGTGTCCAGGTGTCTTGGGAGCTATAGATGGGAAAGTATAGGGAGTATACCAGACATTGAAGGAGTTGTCAGAGGTATGGACCTTGGGGATCTGGCATGAGAGAGAATCCTTGGGCCAGCCAGGGACAAAAATCCTTGGGCCAGGCATCCCTCTGTCCTGATAAAAGAATGTGTTCTGCAACAAGAGAAAATTTTGTCACAGGACAGGGGCCTAATGAGAATTTGGGAGGCTGGGGCCTGAGTACCCCATCAAGATTATTTTACAGATGAGGAAACTGAGGCAAACAGGGTTAAATGACTTGCCCAAGGTCACACAGCTAGTAAGTATCCAAGGTCAGATTTGAACTCAGGTCTTCCTGACCCCAGATCTGTTGCTCTATCTACTTCTACCTAGCTGCTCTTGGGGATAGGAATTTGCCCCTTATTCCTTTTGAAGACTTTTCCTTTAGGACCCAGATTTGTCAGCCCCCTTCTCTCCCAGGCATAGAGATCAGAAGTTCTGCAGATGGTCTATGGACCCAGGAAGTTCAGCCACCACCTCTGTCATTAGCTAGCGGCATGACGTTACTCGAGTTGCTTAAGCACTCCCGGTCTCAGTTTGCTTTGGCTGTTGGGGTATTCTCGTGTGATTGTCGGGTGATACGTTGGGAGACAAAAAAGCAATGGGTTTGAAGTTGGGAGTCATGGGTTCAACTGCTGGTGTCTGCCACTCAATACCTGGGTGATCTTGGACAAGTCATTTAAACTCTCATCATCTAGAAAATAAGGATACTGGACTAAATGATCTCCAAGGTTCTTTCTAGTTCGAAATGTAATCAAGTTTCTTTCTAGCTTAAAACGATATGAGGCAGGGGCAGGTAGGTGACACAGTGGATAGAGCTCTGGCCTTGGAGTCAGAAGGACCTGAGTTCAAATCCCAGCTCACACATATAACACTCGCTAGCTGTGTGAGCCTGGGCGAGTCACTTAACCTTGATTGCCTCACCAAAACAAAACAAAAGACATGAGGCAAAATGCTTTAAAAATGATTATCAAAAAAATCAGATTATTTAATGCGTTATTTTATTATGTTTCTCCTTCTAATCAGATACTGATGCAGCGTGCTATAAAGACAAAGGATTCACCTATAGGGGGACGTGGAGCACAAGTGAAAGCGGGGCCGAGTGTGTAAACTGGAAGCTGAGTGGCCTGTTCTCCAAACAGTACAATGGGCAGAGGCCAAATGCCCTCAAGCTAGGACTTGGGAACCACAACTACTGCAGGTGAATGAGACTTGCTTTGACTCTGGGAGGTCTTCTCCGGGAAGGGTCCCCCAAACCCTCGGTTATGTTAGAGAGTAGAATTTCTAATCCTCCCTCTGCCCTCTGACATTTAGGAACCCAGACAGAAGCTCCAAGCCCTGGTGTTACATCTTCAAGGATGGATTTTATATCGGGGAGTACTGCAGCATCCCGTCCTGCTCAAAGGGTGAGTGCCCAAGGGGCGTGTTTGGTCTGAACAGCCACACTGGCCTTGATGGAGAGAGAAAGCCACCAAGTTGAGGGGTAAAGCAATTGGGAGAACAAGGCTGATAGCCCTTGCTTCGGAGAAGAGC
This sequence comes from Phascolarctos cinereus, assembly GCF_003287225.1. Lineage (NCBI taxonomy): Eukaryota > Metazoa > Chordata > Mammalia > Diprotodontia > Phascolarctidae > Phascolarctos > Phascolarctos cinereus. The sequence goes on along the minus strand of NW_027555625.1, from coordinate 135,112,202 downwards.
AAAAAAGAACAGGATGGTGTCTGACTTGTTTCAGTGGAAACAAAGTTAGAGGTTGTTTTGGTTTTCAGAGGCAAGGGAAGAGCAGGCTTTCTACACAATTTGATTCAATTCAACAAACATTTGTCAGACACCCACTATATAGAGAGCCCTGTGTTAGGTGATGGGGATTTAAAAAAGAAAAAGAAAAACCAAAGACCTTGTCATCAGAAGATTGTAATCTAATGGTGTAACAGAGAGAAGCACGTTATGATGTTTTATCAAAGCCTTCTTCTCTACCAAAGCCTCATTGTGATGGACAAGTAACCCTGGGTTCGCAAAGGCTAGGTTAACAGAGCACAATTTCTGGCAGATCCTACTGAACCATGAGGATGAACCAGTAATAGACTATGTTGGCTGTCCAAGGATCAACCTAGTTCAGTTCAGAAATGCCTTTTACCATAATACTAGTAACTAAGTGATGATTTAATTTTTTTTTACAACAGCAACACAAGGAGACCTTTTATTACAAGAGGGGTTGCCGTCTGCATTATTAGAAAGGAGACTTGTATGGCTCTTTGGAAGAAGTATGAGAAATGGTGTTAAGTGCCTAGGACAGGGGTAAGAGATTTTAAGAGATCACTTCTAGGAAGAACTTCATAAATGGAGGGCTCCTTCATAATTGATGCTGGGCCTTGGAGGAAGAGAAAGATTTCAGCAGGCAGAGATGAAGTGCACTATTATCCCCACCTAAGGGATAGTGTGTGCAAAAGCAGAAAGGCAGGCAAAGGCCAAACTGGAGAATGGTGAGAAGTGAATGATGGAATGACGACTATGTGAAGGCAAGTAGTTTGAAATAAGGTTGAGCCTGTATTGTGGAGGGCTTTGAATACCAGGTTAAAGAGTTTGGATTTGGCTTGGCAGGCAATGAGGAGTTACCGAAATTTTTTAAGCAGAGAAGCATTAGATTTTTTAGAAGGCTAATACAATCATCTGGGTAGCTAGATGTTTCAGCAGATAGAGTGCCAGGCCTGGAGTGAGGAAGACTCATCTTCCTGAGTTCAAATCTGGCCTCAGACATTAGTTGTGCGAGTCTGGGCAAGTCATTTACCCCTGTTTGCCTCAGTTTCCTCATCTGTAAAATCAGATGGATAAGGAAATAGCAAACCACTGCAGTATCTCTTGCCCCCAAATAGTGTCATGAAGAGTCAAACTCTACTGAAAAGAACTGAACAACAACAACAAACGATACGATCATCCAGGCAAGAGAGGAGTACTTGTATGAGGGTGGAAGCAACGAGAATGGAGAGGAAATGGAAAAAATATTATAAGAGATAATGTGGAGGGAGAATTGATTGGAATTTGTAACTGATAGGATTGAGGGGAGAGTAGAGAAAAGGAAAGAACTTTAAATAAGGATTTAAGCATCTAGGTAACTAGGATAATGATATAGAAATTGCAAAATAGAAAGAGAAGCAAGTGTAGGTTAACAGAAGCATGTTTTATTACTACAGAACTATTCTAGAATCTGACAGTGTATAAAGGTAGGAACTCAAGAGGAAACAAGTCACTCCATTGTATCACAGCACCCCATCACTCTGTGGATCACTAATCCCTCAGAAGCTATGATTTTCAGTCTTGGTTTTACTCCTGATTTGTTATGCAGCTGTGAGGGACATTCAATCTCTCTGGGTCAGTTTCCCAAGAAGCAAATTAGAGGGGTTTGAAAAACTGATTGCTAAATCCTCCAAAACACCAACAACTGATAATATTAAGTGGGACAGTTTGTCAATTGTTTCTGTTAGAGAGAGAAGGAAGCAGTTTCTTCTCGGACTTGAGAAAATAAAAAGGAAGTGATAAAATTTCAGATGCTTCCGAAAAGGAGAAGTTTGGCATCCCAATTCATCTTACTCAGCTCCAAGCCCTCCCAGAAAGGATTTACTATTCATCTGATTTCTTATTTATTTTTTGTTTCATCCTTTTGTTTTTCCTTCTTAATCTAGGTCCCACTAATGATTGCTATACTGGAAATGGCATATCGTACCGGGGTATTAGGAGCAAAACTGAATCAGGCAATTCCTGCCTCAAGTGGAATTCACCACATCTGATATTTAGAGATTACACAGCACGGAGGGAGAATGCACGTGACTTGGGCCTGGGCAGTCATAATTTTTGCCGGTAGGTTTGTATTTGTATGTAAGATGCTGGCTTTTATGGGGGGGAGGGGGGAAAGAGAGAGTAAGGGTAATATTTGATGTTTCAAGTTAAAATGTGAAGAGATTTTTGTGGCCTTGTCTGTCAGAGAATTCAAAAAATTTTCATATAGCTTCCATATCTTCACAAATTTCCTGTGAAAATAGATTTCTACTCTCATTTTCCTGATGGGGCAAAAAAAGCCCAAGTCACAGAAAGGTCAAGCAATTCTCTTGAACTCACATAGTCATTCAAAGAATCAAATGTAGAACACAGGTGTCATGATTCCCAGCTATTGAATTGCTCTATGATGTAGCTTTTCCCAGGTTCCCGTTTTCCTCTAAGACCCTTTCTAAGAATAGTGGCTAGCATTTACTTAGCAATTTAAGATTTGCAAAGCACTTTACAAATATTCACTCATTTTATCCTCACAACAACCTTGGGAGGTAGGTGCTATTATTATCCCTATTTTACAGATGAGGAGACTGAGGCAGAACAAGGTTAACAGCCTATATTAGGCTCTCTGAGTTAATAAGTATCTCAGGCAGCATATGAACTTGGGGCTTCCTGAATCCAGCTCTAGTGCTCTATCCACTGAGCTATCAAGCTACCTCTATAAATAAAGAAATTTTCTCTCTATAAATAAATAAACAAGCAAGCAAACAAATGAATGCATGGATCTGTGACAGTTTTCCCAACATCCATTATATAACAATGTAATTCATTCCAAAAAAAAATATTTTTAGATGATTACATATGCTTCATTGGTGTGTTATGTAGAGGTAGGTAACATTCAAGTTAGCCTGAAGGGGCCCTAAATAGTTCTACAGAATTGATTACCCTTACCAACATGTGTCAGTCAAGCTATTGTTAAGACGTCCTTGTTCTCCACAATTCTGTTATGAACACTGCTTCTAGAAGGGATTTGAGAGTTCCGTTGACTTCCCTATCCAGCTGGATTTCTCTGGACCTTTTTAGCTAGTGAACAATAGAGCATTGCAGTCTGCTTAATCTTAATTAAAAATAACAACACAATTTTTCCCAAGAGAGAGGAGGTATTATGGAGATATTCAAAATCTTATTTTTCACATTCCAAGCTCTATATGAGCATGTTGGGGGAGGGTGGGGGAGGAGAGGGCACAGGCCCTTTTTAAGGCATGGGCATCTAGGTGGCACAGTGGACAGGATGCCAGATCTGGAGTCAGGAAGACTCATCTTTGTGAGCTGAAATCCAGCCTCAGACACTTCCTAGCTGTCTGATTCTGGGCAAGTCCCTTAACCCTGTTTGCCTTAGTTTCCTCATTTGTAAAACGGGCTGGAGAAGGAAATGGCTAACCACTCCAGTATCTTTGCCAAGAAAATGGCAAATGGGATCATGAAGAATTGTACACGACTGAAAAATGATTCAACAACAACATCATAGCAGAAGTGGAATTTGATTAATGGGAAAGATTCGAAAGATGATGATGGAGACTGGAATTCGTGTCCTATGAAGATAGATTGAAGAAGGCTAGTGAAGAGAAGGAGGGCTATCTTCCATTATCTATAAGGTCATCTTTTGGATAAGGAAACCAGAGAGCAGAACGAAGAACAGTGGATGGGAGTTACAGGGAGATTCCCCGTCTATATCTTCCTGATAATTACAAGTCCTCTGTTGTCGGGGGTCTTCAAGAAAGACTAGAGAGCCACATGTTTTGGATGTTGTGGTAGAGATATCCAACGTAAGGCCTGTGGGTTCTATGTGCTCCCCAGTGTATCCCGAACCAGATGGAAAGGCAATAAGAAATGTTTAACAAAATGAATAAAAATACTTCATTGGTTATGTAAATTTGAGGTTTCCTAAGTCAGCATGTGGCCAGCGGGGATCCATTCCTATTTGAGTTTGACATCAATGTAAAGGTCACAAGGTCTCTTCTAACTCTGAGCTTTTTAAAAAAAATTAATTCATGTTTAGTTTTCAACATTCACTTCCATAAGCTTTTGAGTTTTAAATTTTCTCACCCTCCCTCCCTCCCTCCCTTCCTCCCCAAGACAGCATGTAATCTGATATAGGGCCTACATATACATTCTTATTAAACATATTTTCACATTAGTCATGTTGTAAAGAAAGAATTAGAACCAATAGGAGGAACCACAAGAAAGAAGGAAACAAAACAAAACAGAAGAAAAAAAAGAGCAAATAGTATGCTTTGATTTACATTCAAACTCCATAGTTCTTTCTCTGGATGTGGATAGCATTTTCCATCATGAGACTTTTGGAGATGTCTTAGATCCTTGCATTGCTGAGAAGAGCTAAGTCTATCAACGTTAGTCATCACACAACGTGGCTGTTACTGTATACACCATTCTCCTTGTTCTGCTCACTTCACTTAGCATCAGTCCATACAAGTCTTTCCAGTCCACTTGCTCATCATTTCTTATAGCACAACAGTATTCCAACTCTGAGCTTTTATTTTAAAATCCTGTGGTTTGCTAACTGAGGTAAAATGCTCTAACCTCTTTGCTTTCAGGAATCCAGACAATGACAAAAGACCCTGGTGTTACGTGCTGACGGACAGCCAGGTGACATGGGAATTCTGTGATGTGCCCAAATGCTGTAAGAGATGGACTTTTGGCATTTTCTTTTGTTGCATCCTCTAGCTCTTTCTCTTCCTTTCTAGATGGTCTGTGATTATAGCAGCCACTCCTCCGTGGGTCAGGAACTTGGAAGAAACTAAAAAATCATTCTGTCATGTTTGTTCCTTAACCTGACAATTAATGAGAGTCAACACAGGTTTCCACTGCCCACCGAGTGGGGTGGGTGGGAGGCATCAATAGTCTCCTGATGGCAGTCTCGGGAAAGGTTTCGAGTGAATCTAACTCTTCTGCCTGCCAAGAATACTCTGTCCCCTCCCTCCTTCCCATTCCCCCTCAAAAATCTCTCCTTTCAGTTTTTATTGTGTGCTTCAGCTTGTGCAGAAGATCTAGGTCAGCAAGAGGGGGTGGGTGAAAAGATAATAAAGAGGAAAATCAAGGGTTGACACCTTTACCTTTCCAGCCTGTCTTTTGTACACTCTGAATTCTGGCTAAATTGACTTATTTGCTGTTCCCCAAACACAACACTCCATCTTCTGCCTCTTCAATTCTTCACAAGCTGCCCTTCATGTCAAGAATGATCTTTACTCATTCATTCAACAACCATTTATTAAGACCTAACTCTAATGATAGGCCCTATGCTAGTGCTGGGGATACAAAAGCAGAAATGAAATGGTCCTTGCCTTCAAGGAGCTTGTGCTCTATTGGGGGGAACCACATTAAATTAAAATTAATTTAATTAAATACAAATATATATATGTATACACACACGTGTATATAAGTGTGTATATATACATGTATATGTATATGTGTATAAATACGTATATATGAAGAGAGATGGAGAGAGAAGGAGACAGAGAGAGACACAGAGGCAGACAGAAATGGAGAGAGACAGACGGATGAAGTCAGAGAGAGAAAGAGACAGAGAGCAAGACAGACAGATGAGAGACATAAAGAGAGAGATAGAGAGACATAAAGCAAGTAATTTCTGGTGAAAAGACACTAACAACTGGGAGATGAGGTGACCTTTGAAGGAAGCTAGAGTTTGTAAGAGGCAGAGGGGAGGAGAGTGCTTAAGAAGCATGGGGGATAGCCTATACAAAGTCATGGCGGTGGGAGATGGGATATTGTGTTCAAGGAATAGTTGAATACACCAGTTTGTCTAGAATGAAGCACCCATGAAGGCGGGTAGGGTACAGAAGTCTGGAAAGGTAGGCTAGTGCCATATTACAAGGGGCTTTTCCTCTTGCAACTCCTAATTCCCTTCAAGCCTTGGCTCAAGGGCCACCTCCTTGAGGAGGCCTTCCCTGATTTACCCCGGTTCTTAGTGCTCTCCCCTACCCCAATTACTTTGGATTTATTTTGTGTAGACGATATTTTCTTATCGGCAATCACATTTTATCTGTCCCCCAATAGAACGTAAGTTCCTTGAGGGCAGGAGAGACATTTCTGTGACCTGAGATGGTTGTGGAACAGGTGGTAATCATGTTGTGTCATGACAGATGGGTAAATTTGGAGAGGAGAGGAAAGGAAAAAAGAGGAGGGGAGAGGAGAAGAGAGAGTAGATGGGAGGGGAAAAGGGAGGAGAGAAGAAGACAGAGGAGAGAAAAGAGGATAGAGGAAGGGAGAAGAGAGAAAAGAGAGGAGAGGAGAGGACAGAAGAGAGAAGAGAAGAGAGAGGAGAGGAGAGGGGCGAGGAGAGGGCATTGTATGCTAGGTGAATAACATGTTTCCTGTGGTCTTCTCCATCATTTTGTATGCTCATAGAAACTATCTATTTTGCCAGAGTTCAGAAGACTAAAATTGGGAACCAAAATGGCTTCTCAAGAACCCTTGCAGACCTCTGTAAAGTCTGACCTCCTCCCTTTTATTTGTATTTTGCTTTTTCCCAGCTACTTGTGGCCTGCGGCAGTATAAAGAAAGCCAATTTCGAATTAAAGGAGGCTTCTTCGCTGACATCACCTCTCATCCTTGGCAGGCTGCCATCACGACCAGGGACCGGAGATCCCCTGGGAAAACACATTTTCTGTGTGGAGGAATACTGATTGACTCCTGCTGGGTTCTCTCTGCAGCCCACTGCTTTCAGGAGAGGTAAGAATGAGGAAAACCCACAAGTTATTCTCCCCTAGACACTGAAATCAGAGGAAACTCTTATAGAAAGTCTGACATCCAGGGCAACACTCATCTAAGGGAATGGCAATTTGTCTGCAGTCATTCTCAATTTTCTTTTATTGGTCTGGACCTATGATTTCATGGATGTGTAGGGAATTCCTGGTGAGGAAGCTCCCTCTACCACTTCAGCTGGAAAACTGTTCCCTAAAGTATAGTCTTAGCGAATTGTCTAAGAGCACTGAGAAGCTAAGTGACTTGCCCAGACACACAGCCAGGATGAGTCGTAAGTGGGACATGAACCCAGGTCTTCTTGCCTCTAAGGCCTCCTCTCAACCATGCCATGATAAGTTTCTACAGCTCAACCAGATCCAGTGCCTGAAGATGGTCTAGTTCTGGGCTAGCCCCGGGAGTACAAAGCCAGACAATTATTCCACTTCTTAGTCTGGAATGGTCCCAGATTATGACTGGTCTTGGGGAGGTTGGGAAATTTCCAGACACTTCAGTAATCAGTGTCAACTGTACAATCTTTGGAGTTTTCAAACAAACTTGAAGAGTAGTGGAGGTGGGGGAAATTATAGAGTGGGAGAATGAAGCTACCAAAGCTTGGGTCAAATCTCTTGAAACTGCTCAAGATGTCAGACCATTGGGCGATTTCTCATTATCCCTTGCAGGTAGTCCAACCCCGTCTATTCACATCAGCAAAAATGAATTTTTTCCCCTTTTTTCTAGGTTCTTTTCTAAAATAATAAAAGAAAAGAAAGAAAGATGAGTGGTAACAGTCTAGGGAGTTAATTCTAATTGTGCAGGTACTAGGAGTATACCTCCATTGCTTCAGTTTTTATATTTTAATTTTTATTGTACTTGGAAGTTCACAGCCGAGCCCCCTCTATGCACATGGTTTTCAAGGGTGGATTGGCATTCAGAGACTGCAAAGTGATTCATATAAACATAGGACTGAGAGCTAGAAGGAACTTTAGAAACTAGTCTATAAGCTCATTTTGTAGATAAAGAAACAGCTGTTCAAATGCACAATTTATAAAAGCAACTGAGAAATATAAATAAGCATAAGAAGTTGCTAAATGATGATTTTTGCAATGACCAATCTTGGTTCTAGAGATTAGGTGGTAAAACACACTTTCCTCCTCTTAGAGGGGTCGAGATCATAGGTACAGAACATCGTCTAACAGATAATAGCTGCTCTGTTGGTCATTTTTGCTTAGCATTTTAAAATCATTGTTATTAAAAAGGAAGGTTCAATGCATGTGTGCGTGTGTGTGTGTATGTGTGTGTGTGTGTATGTGTGTGTGTGTGTGTGTGTGTGTGTAGGGGTAGAGCTGGAAATGATTATGATGTGTAAAACAAAAAGCATCAATCAATAAATATTTTTTTCAAAATTTTAAATAAAAGAAGTTAAAAGGATAGAGCTCTTAGACTGCTGCATACTGACTCTTCTTCCCTGACTCCATCATAGGATGTAAGAATAAAAGCAAATGATAAAAGTAGCATTGAGGTTAGGCAGACTGAGTTATAAGTTGATTTTTTTTCTTCTTCCTGAACCATTCCCAGATCATGGGACATGCTCTTGCATTACAATCTGGTGATAACATACATAGGCTGTTGAGCCAGGAAAGGATGCACACAGTTGTATTAAGGAATAAAGCAAGCACACCAGGGCTCCTACTGAATTCACGGTCTGATGTTCTCTAAAGGGACCAACTCTCCAAGGAAGCTTCTGTCCTATGGGACAGTGAAGGTTTTGCTATGTTTCACCCGAAGGGTTGAACACTTAAAGGATCCTAGGCTACCATGATCGGATCTTCTTGTCCCTCTCCCGTGGTCCATGAAGCTGAAGTCCAGTCCCATATCTTACCAACTGCCTGCTCCACCTACCTGCTGGACATCTCCACTTGGATGTCCCTTGGGCATATCAACCTCAGTGTGTCCGAAACAGAATTCATTTTCCCTCACAGACCCATCCCTCCAAATTTCTCTGTTTCTGATCATGGTACCACTATCTTTCTAGTTACCAAGGTTCACAACTTTGGAAGCATCTGACTCCTCTCTTCCTCAACTCTCATATTCAAGTAGTTGCCAAAACCTATCAATCCTCCCTCCACAACCTCCACAACCCTCACAACTGTCCCCTTCTTTCCACTCCCATGGCCTCCATCCTAGTTCAGGCCTGCATTAACATTAGCTAGCCTTCTAGTGGGTCTCTTGCCTTCCGGTGCTCCCGTCTCCACTATACCTTCCACACAACTGCTGCTCAGTGGCATTCTCTATTTAAAAATCTTCAATAGCTCCTCATTGCCCATTGGATAAAATACAAACACTTTAGTCTGGTATTTAAATCCCTTTCCAATCGATCCGACTCCCACCTCCCACCTGCCTTTCTAATCTTATTTCCTATTGCTCCCCTTTACACATTTTCTGCTCCAAAATGGCTTGTTTACTCTTCTTTGTATACAGGATTCCATTGCAAGTCAACAAGCATTTTTCTTTTTTTTTAAACACTGTTTATTTTGCTAAATATTTGCCAATTTAATTTTAAATAATATTTTTTTCCAATTACATACAAAGACAATTTTAGCATTTTTTTTAAAATAAAATTTTGAGTTCCAAATTTTCTCTCTTTCCCTGCCCTCCCTCATTCCCTCTCTTCTTTCCCCTCTGGAAGATGGTAAGCAGTTTGATATAAGTTATGTATGTGCAATCATGTAAAACCTGTTTCCGTATTAGTCATGTTGTCAAGGAAGAAACAGTTTGCAAGAAAAAAATTACGATTTGCAAAAGGAAAAAAAGAGCATTTATTTTCTCTTGCCTTCTTGTCTTGGCACAAATGGTCCCTCATATCTGAAATATAAGACCTCCTCACTTCAATCTCATAAAACCCCCTAGCTTCTTTCAAAGGACAGCTCAGGTACAACCCCCTACATGGGTTTTTTTTCCTGATGGCTCTAATTATGAAATTGTTTTATCTTTTCCTCTTGAAATTATCCTGTGTTACCTTGTATCTTTGAATATACTTCACATTTACATATTTGTATACAGGTTGTCTCACCCCAGTAGAGTGTAAGATCCTTGAGGGTAATGACTTTCATTTTTGTCTTTGTAACACTAGCACCAAGCACACATGGTGTTGTTATGGTTTAGTTGGTTCAGTCATGTCCAACCCTTTGTGACCCCATTTTGGGGTTATCTTGACAAAGATCCTGAAATGGTTTGCCATTCCCTTCTCCAGCTCATTTTATGGATGAGGAAACTGAGGCCAACAAGTGACTTGCCTAGGGTCACACAGCTAGTAAGTTTCTGAGGCTAGATTTGAACTCAGGAAGATGAGTCTTCCTGACTCCAGGACTCTATCCCCTGCACAACCTAGCTGCTCCAGTATACAAAGTAGGCACTTAATACCACTTTCCTACTCACAGGGTCACCTGAGAAGTTTTTGTGACAATCGTCATCTAAGGACCCTTTTCTTCAACAGGTACAAAGTCCATGAAATTAGGGTGGTTCTAGGCAGGACCTACCGGGAGAAGAAAGAAGAGGATGAACAAATGTTTGAAGTGGAAAAGTACATCATCCATGAAAAATTTGTTTTAGAGACTTTTGACAATGACATTGGTAAGATGGACCTTCTCTAAATTTTCCATCTCTGAAATCTGGCCCTTGTCAACACATGTATGTTCACCCTCTCTAGTTCCTCACCCTTTACATTACTGTTCTGAAAATGGAAATGTGTGTGTGTGTGTGTGTGTGTGTGTGTGTGTGTGTGTGTGACTTTGCACATAGGACTTAGCACATTCTTCCTTGTTTCTTTTCTCAGCTCTCTTGCAGCTGAAACCTAAAGCTGACTCATTACAATGTGCCCAGGAAACCAAGTCAGTCCGGACTGTCTGCCTTCCTGATGCAGGCCTGCAAATGGCTGACTGGACAGAATGTGAGCTGTCTGGCTATGGCAAACACGAGGAGAGTAAGTGTAACACCCACTGCTCATAGGGAGTTTCTAACCATAACAAGTCTGCAGAATACCATGAGATGCTATAGGGTAGTGAACCCAGAAGACAAGGAGGCAGGAGATTTGGGTTCTAGCCCCTGTCCACTCCATCCTTCCCTGTGACTTTAGGCAAGGTATCAGTTCTCTGTACCTTACTTGTACCTTAGTACAATGATGCTGTGCTTACCTATCTCATGGAGTAATCTGGCAGATCAGAAGAGAGAATGGATATGAAAGTGCTGTGTGAAGAGTAATTTTAGCATGCCTCTCACCTCTTGGCAGAGAAGAGATGGACTAGAGGTACAAGATGAGACATAATTTCGGAAATATTGAATGTGCTGATATGTTTGCTTGACTAATGTGTTAAAAGGAAGGGCTCCTACTGGGAGTGGGGGTTGGGGGAGGTCAGTGAGAAGGATAGAGATTAAAAAAAGCATGAATAAAACATTTTTAAAAAATACACAGAAGAAAACAAACACGTTCGGAAAGCGAACACAAACGGCAATTCTGTTACAACTTTGATAATTTTAGCACTCACTTTTAAAAACCAAAGTGTACATTTTTTACAAGAAGCAGCTAAGTTTTGCAGTGGGGTAGAGCACGGGGCCTGAAGGCAGGAAGGCCTCAGACAATCCAGCCTCAGACACTTACTGGCTATGTGACTGTGGACAAGTCACTTAACCTTTGTTTGCTTTTATTCATTGGGGAAGGAAATGCCAAGAACACCCCATGGACGGTATTGGTGTGCTGTGATCCACGGGGTCACAAAGAGTCAGTATGTCTGAACAATGTATTTAGAATCTTCTTTTTTGCTTTTGCTCATATAATGAAGTGTTTACGTTGATAATTAAGTTCACAATAAAATAAAAGAGTAATTATAGGAGATGTCTAGCACTCTACAGATGGTAAGGATTGAGAAACATCCCATGCCATTTCTATAAAAAGGAACCAAGGTTGTACCAGAAACCATGAAACCATTTGTCTCTCTTACAGCTTCTCCCTTCTACTCTGAGAGACTGAAGGAGGGCCACGTCCGCCTGTACCCGTCCAGCCGCTGCACGTCGAGGCACCTGTTTAATAAAACAGTCACAGAGAACATGCTCTGTGCCGGGGACACGAGAAGTGGAGGGAAGGAAGGAAACTTACACGATGCCTGCCAGGTAAATAGGGTCTTCTCCATCACTCGGATTATTGTGGTAGAGGAAAAGGTTTTAGCCAAGAAAAACTCCAGTCAGGATGGAATAAATGCATTTAATCTCAAGAAGCCAATGTAAACCTCAGGGAGGATAGGTGAGCGTCCTTGAGACTAGTGGTAGGGAAAGACCAAAGAGTCCTAAACTAAATAAATTGTAAGAAATTTCCTTAATTTCTGGGAAGGAAACCCCTCCTGCCTTGCTGGATTTCCTGCAAGCTCATTCAGTGAATTGACTGTTGCAATGACAAATGAAACACAAACAGGCAGTGTGGGCCAGGGCGAAGAGGCTGAACTCGGGCGTCAGAGACACGGGGTGAAAGCTTAGTTTCCAGCTGGTTCAATTGCTGGTCCTCCTGTTTATTTAGTTGTGAGGATCAAATGAGATAATAATTGTAAAATGGGCCGGGAATAGAGTAAGCGCTATATAAATGTTACCTGTGGTTATAGCTATTATTTGTCATTTCATTTGTAAAATGAGAGGATTGGCCTAGATGATCTCTAAGATTTCTTCTAGCTCTAATATTATGAAAGTTCTATGAGAAATTCCTGGGGAATGGGTATCTCCTCTGAGAAGGAGCAGTGAGGTGGTGCAGTGGATACAGTGCTAGGCCTGGAGTCAGGAAGACCTGAGTTCAAATGTGGCCTCAGACCCTTCCTAGCTGTGTGACAAGTCATTTAACCCTGTTTGCCGAGGTTTCCTTATCTCTAGAATGAGCTGGAGAAGGAAATGGCAAACCACTCCACTATCATTGCCAAGAAAACCCCAAATGGGATCACAAAAAGTCAGAAATGACTGAAATGAGAAAAATCAGGAAAGGAAGGAGAATAAAAATGTGTCAGCATGGACTCCTTGCCTTTGCCTCCTTCAAAGCTCAGTGTGGTACCAGTTCTTATGGGAAGCCTCACCTGATCTCCCTGAACTGATGGGACCCTTCCCCACCAAATCCTATTTTGTATTCACCTGGGGGCAGCTAGGTGGTGTCGTGGATAACATGTTGGCCTTGGAGTCAGAAAGACCTGAGTTCAATCCTGCCTGCAACATTTGTTGTATGACCTGGACATTCTTTTGGCCTCAGGCTCTCCACCTGAAAAATGGGGATGATAATAGGTTTGTTGTGAAGATTAAATAAGATAACATGTAAACTGCTTTGTAAATCTTAAAGTGCTTGCCGGTTATCATGAGTGAGGGATACTGGGGATAACCATGATGATGTAAAAAAACAGGAGACATAGACAAAAATTTATTAAAGTAATAATAGTACTTATATAGCACTTTAAAGTTTGCCAAGCACTTGATAAACATGATCTCATTTGATCTTCACATAGGCGCTATATTCAGGCTCATTTTACAAATGAGGAAACTGAGGCATACAGTGGTTAAATGAATTGTCTAGGGTCACACAGCTAGTAAGTGTCTAGGACCAGATTCTACCTGGGGTCTTCCTGACTCTAAGTCCTAGACTCTATCCATCGCACCATCGTGTTGCGATATAAATGCTAGCCATTACTACTGGAACCAGGATTTATTAAGGAAAAGGGAACCAGCATTAATTAAATGCTGACTGTGTGCCAGGCCCTGTACTAAGTACTTTACAGATATTATCTTATTTGATCTGAACAACAACCCTAAGAGATAGGTACAATTATTAGCCCCATTTTACAGGTGCGGAAACTGAGGCAGAGACTTGCCTAGAATACTTTACAAGTATTATCTTATTTGATCTGTGCAATAACCCTGAGAGGTGGGTGCTATTTTTAACAGGGGAGGAAACTGAGGCAGACAAACTTGTCTAGAACCACACAGCTAATAAGTGTCTCAAGTCACATTTGAACTCAGGTCTTCTTGGCTTTAGGCTCAGCACTCTATCTAATGTACCACCTAGCTTACTCTCACATGTTGTTTTACTTGGTAGAATAATAAGGAATATTTCATTTTTGTAAAGACAAAAACTCGCACAGGGGGCAGTTAATAAGTGGTTGTTGACTGATTACGCGCCAACCACGTTCAGAGCACTGTGCCAATGACTAGAGGAGGTCCATAGTTCTTCACAGAGCTTCGAGGAATTTAGGAGGCTGGAAATAGGCTATGGAAGATTATAAAATCTGTCCTAGAGAAACTATGTGTTTAGGAACAATGGCAGCGAAATTGCACAATCGACCAAGTGAAACTCTAAAAAAGACAAGCTGTCCAGGAGGTCTGTGGGCTGCCTTTCATGTGTGATTGAGCGCTGACATTCTACAGTAACACGGTGCTGGGCACCAACCAGGCCTGCCGGCTGCATAGGTATGTACTCCATAGGGAAAGATCTCCAATTTGTATTCAGAGGCCTGGAGACTGAATGCCGGCTCTGTTATTTACTCCCTGTGAGACCGGGGCCAATTCCCTCCTTTCTAGATGTTTCCTCATCTGTAAAACAAGGCCCCCTCTAAGTCCCAATGATAGGATCGCAGGCTCAGAGCTGCAAAGGACATACAAGTTTCCTAGTCCAACCCTCTCCTTTTACAGATGAGAAACTGAGGCTGAGGGAGGTAGTTTTAACTGCCTTGGGCAATTAGAGGTGGATAGAACACCAAGACTAGAGTCAGGGAGACCTGAATTCGAATTGGAACTTGGATACTTGCTAGCTTTGTGACCCTGAGCAAGTCACTTAACCTCTGTTCTCCTGTTTCCTCAATTGCAAAATGAAGATAATAACAACACCTACTCCTAAGGTGGTTGTGAGGACCAAATGAGATAATATTTGTAAAGCGCTTGGCCCCACCAGGCCTGGCACATAGTAGGTGCATTTTTAACATTTGCTTCCTTCTTTCCTTCCAAAGTTTCACAGACAGAGCTCGGGTTTAAAACCTATTTCATCTGACTCCATTTCACTTTGCTGGCTTCCAGTAGAGCAAGTCCTGGACTTGGGAGACAAAATACCTGGGTTTAAATCCCAATTATGCTTCTTAACAGCACAGAAAGCAATTCTGGCCGTCTAATCCAACTGCTTCCTTTTATAGATGAGGAAATTAAGACTTTAATGAAGTTAGATGATGTGCCCAAGGTCGCACTGGAAATAGGCATTTTATTTTCTTTGAATGGTTTTCAAAGGAGGAATCATGCAATGATTTCTTAAGTAATGGGGCTGATCAGAGAGCCCTCTGCTCCCAACTTCTGGAGTGGGGCCTGCACCCTGGACCCTTCCTAGCTTTCCAGAGTTCTTAGACTTTACTCCCCTCCACGGACTGTAAGATTCAGACACTGGCGTTCTTGCTGTTCCTCTCACATGACAGACACTCTGTCTCCTGCATCTGCGACTCTTTACCATCTGTCCTCCATGTCTGGAATGTTCTTCCTCTTCACCTCTGTCTCTGGCTTCCCTCACTTCCTTCAAGACCCAACTTTACTCTCACCTTCTTCAGGGGGACTTTCCCATTCCTGCCCCCCTTAGTACCATGCCTCGAGACTCGGATTTATCCTGCATACATCTTGTAGGTACCAGAGTTTGCACACTGCCTCCCCAACTATAATAATGATGATGATGATGATGATGATGATGATGATAACTAACATTTATATAGGTTTATGGGCTAAGCACTTTACGGCTATTGTCTCATTTGAACCTTACAACAACCCTGAGGAGGTAGGTACTAATGTGAGAGAATGTGAGCTTCTGGAGGGGCAGGATTGTGGCTTTGCCTTTCTTTGTATTTTCTTCTTATTGTTCAGTTGTGTTGGACTCCTCGTGACCCCATTTAGGGTTTTCTGGGCAGAGATTTTGGGGTGGTTTTGCCATTTCTTTCTCCAGCTCATTTTACAGATCAGGAAACTGAGGCAGACAGGGTTAAGTGACTTGCCCAGGGTCACACAAGTAGTAAATGTCTGAGGCTGAATTCAAACTCAGGACTTCCTGATTCCAGGCCCAGCCTTCTACCCATTGTCAACTAGCTGCCCCTTTCTTTGTATACTCAATGCTTAGTTCCGGGCCTGGCACATAAAGTACTTGAACAGTTTGCTAACTGACTGATCAAGCATGCTAAATGGGATTGTCCACAAAGGCTCCAATCCAGCAGATCAAGGAAGAAGGATTCCTTGCATTTTCCCATAAGCTGGAGAACTCAATAAATGCTTATCTGTTTGAACACTGCTGATTTGTCATAGTTAAAAGAAAATACATGTTACAGGACCAAAAGAGTGCTTTACACATAGTAAGCACTTAAAACATATATGTTGTATTTTAAGACACTTTTTTAGGTGGGGGAAAGCTAAGTGGCACAGTGGAGACAGCACAGGGATGGAGTCAAGAAGTCCAGAGTTTGAATTCAGCCTCAGACACTTACTAGCTGCGTGTCCTTGGGCAACTTAACCTCTGTTTGCCTCTGTTTCCTCAGCTGTAAAATGGACATAATAATAGAACCTACCTCCCAGCATTGTTGTGAGAATCAAATGAGATATTTGTAAAGCGCTTATCACAGTGTCTGGCACATACTATATACAATGTATATGATATAACATCAATATTATATATATACTATGCTATATAGATATACAAACTATATAGATATTATATGTTGAAATGGAAATATTTTACCTCAACCATTTTTCTATATCAAGTCTAAAATGGATGGGTTGGGGTCTGATTTACCCTAACCTTCACTTAGTAACAATTTAGCTATTTAGGCAGAGTCTCCAGGACTTTGCAAAAAAATGAAAGTATATTTTCAGTAAATTAACTACAAAAGAATAAAGGCAATTGTCTATTATTGTTATTATTATTATTATTATTATTAAGAACTATTCGGGTCTCTACAATACTGCTTGCGATCTCCAGACACGGTGGCAGTACTCATCTGGATGGCAAAAATATTGATTAATTTGTCCTCCCATTGCAGGGTGATTCAGGAGGTCCTCTTGTGTGTATGAAGGACAATCGTATGCATCTGATTGGCATCATCAGCTGGGGCATAGGATGTGGAGAGAAAGATGTTCCAGGTGTATACACCAAGGTTATCAATTACCTCAAGTGGATCGAGGACAAGAGGAGGCTGTGAACAATTTTTAAAAAACTGCAATCATCCTCATAATCTAATGGTCTCCCACCTACTTCCCTCTCAGATGAAGCACTGAAAAAACTAAGGGGCAGCTTTTTTTTTAAATCAGATTTCTCCATAAACTGTCAGACAGTGAAAATAGGAGAGGAAAAGGGAGATGGAGTGAGCATATATTTTTAAGGTACTTTTCTACTTTGGAAGTTATCAGGAATTAAGGTTTGGTTTTAATTTGTAATCTGTCAGGAGGATACACAGAAAGATGCATTGCAATCACCCTGGGGAAATACCACCACCTAGGGACAGACAGACAGACAAGCAAACGGGAAGATGGGGAGAAGGAAAAAAAGTCAGGCATGAGATTAGAAAAATGAGACCACAAAGATAAAACCAATATCACCATAATGAGAGGAGATCATTAGTTTAAGAGAGTGTGCCATGGGATGCAAGGAATGCCCCACTGGGACTGACTGATTGGCCAGTACAGGGTTCTGGTTTTCTCAAATACTGAAGAACCCTCCAAACAATCCCATCATCCCCATGGTTTCTTTTCCCCATTTGACAACTGCTGAATGACATTCCTGGCTTCTGGGTACACTGTAGATCTTCTCATGTGTTACTACTTTTTAATCGGCTTTGTTTAGTTGGGCAGAATTTGTATCATTTTAGGGACTGTTCTCTTCAGCATATTTATAGCTATCGATCCATATTTTTTCCTTGTATTCATTAGTGACACAACTCTGTACCATATTTCTTCAATATAATAAAAAGATATATTTTTCACATTGTTGACAAACAGTACTGTGTATTCAGTTGCCCGGCATGGGGTGGTGGTATCTACCTGCCTGTCCAATTATCATCACACCTTTAGCAAGCTTTTGTAACTTCAGTCTGTCTCACACCTAAGCATAACCTTGATGACACATCAATAGCCCTAATGTTGGCCCAGGTCAGAGGAGATGAAATGAAACTTCCACCAGAAAAAAACAATACCTGGAATATTGTACCCAAGTACAGTTATCCCTTTTACATTGTGATTTTTCCCGCTGTGGTTTTGATATACCATGGGTTGGCATAAGAAATTAAATGGGAATTTGGGGAGAGTTTTGCAGAAGCCACAAATGACCTGCGAAGGCCAGCAGATGACATAGATAAAGTTTAGAAACTCTGAAATGCATAAAATATATGTATAATATTGCATAATATCACCATATTTTATCTTTTAATAATTCAGATTTATTCTCTGGTATGAAGGGAGGGCCAAAAATTTTTACATGAATTTTCAGATCAGAGTGAGGGGGGAGTTGGGCTTTCCACGCTCCTAACCCCCACTATACAGAAGGGATAACTCTTTCTACTCTCTGCTCGCCTTATTTCCAGTTTGCCTTTGCTCACGGACGCAGCCTAGCCCTCATCCTTCTCTTCCTCCTCCTCCTCAGTGTAGCCTGTTGTCTCTGGAGTCAACAACACCCTGTATCCAAGAATAAAACTGATGATCCCGGACTAGCTGTTGAATGTATGCGGACACAGCTGCAGAGAGAGAAAGGAGAGGAGGAAGGTGACGGTTTTCTACTATCTCTTCAGATATTGTCAGAATTGTTCAGTTCAGCATTTTCTTGGTAGAAAAGCAGGTTCAGCTACAGAGAGAGAGAGAGAGAGAGAGAGAGAGAGAGAGAGAGAGAGAGAGAGACAGAGAGACAGAGAGAGAGAGAGAGAGAGACAGAGAGAGAGAGAGAGAGAGAGAGAGAGAAGAAGATATATGTTGTTTAAAGCCTTGGGGCACAATTTAGGAAAAAGAACTCCTCTAAAAATTTGGACTCGTCCCCAAAGCCAGTTAAATACATGCAGACCATAGAAACTTGAGTCATAGATTTTTGACTTTAGGACAGCTAGGTTTTAACTTTCCCTGAATCAGTGCCAGACATACAACTGAGGCACTTAAGAAAAACATAGATTGAAGAGAGCAGTGTGGCAAGAATCCCAGGCCACTGCATCTGGCAAGAATTCGAGCAGTCCCCACCCCCACCCCCACCTCACCATGCATGGGGCAGGCTTTGTTCCGACACTTTGGTTAATGAAATGAACTGAAGAAGTATGGCCTCCTGGGATGGAAATGCAAAGTTAAAAGACTCCAGCATTCCTTTGAGTGAAGTCCTGGAAACCACAGACTATGTAAAGACAATAGCTCAGAAAAGGTCACTGACTCAGTTATAGGGCAGACACGGAGCCCAGCAAGGAGGGGTCATGTGAGTTACGCTAAAATGTACTCAAACAGCATGATGTGATCTGTTAGCAACACTCTTGTTTAGAGCAGCTTTGGGCAGGATGATTCAGGATGAAACATCCAAAGGGGGTTGAGAGGGAAAAGGCGGAGGAGGGAATCAAACATTTCTTCCTAGCTATCACTAGCTAACACATGGCTTCTAAAGAAGAAAGCTGCCACAACCAGTGAATAAGTATGATTTTCTGCCAATGGTGCTAGGAGTCTCATTGAACAAAAGGGAAAGAGAGACCCATAGATGACAAGCTGGCCCGTAATCCTAGGCCTGCCTATCAAAGCATGTCATAGGCTTTCTCCTTCTCATTCAACTTTGAGTCAAAGAATTGGATTTAACAAAGCTCCCTAGTGTTACCATTTTGAGGAAGTTTCAAAGCTTGAAGTTAAGCTCCCTTTAAAATACAAAATATTTTCAATCATTTGCTTGTTGCTGGCATTAAGTCACCACCTACTGGTCAGAGAAATAAAGTGCTAGTACTGTAACAAATAGTTGTATTACAGTTAACATTTCTTCCTCTTTTTTTTTTCTTCTTATAGTTAACATTTATTTCTTTCAAAATACTCTGGCCCATTTAAAAGCTACTAAGATGGAAAGACCAGGTATGGAAAGCGTGCAATTACCAAGAAAAATCTGTTACCAGTGTACAGCAGTATGACTACCGTTCAATGCAGATCCGTCCATGCCAGCCCCTACTTGATTAACACGTCTCCCTACTCCCTCCAGGATTGAACTGAAAATCCTTTGTTTGGCATTTAAAACTCGTCACAACCTGGCCCTTCCTAACTTTGCAGTCTTCTCCTATCCTTTCCACCCACTCCATGATCCAACCTCAGTGGCCTCCTCACCCAGGATACTCCATCTATCTCCCAACCCTGACTGTGCCTTTGCACTCACTGGCTACTCCTCATGCCTAGAATGTCTCCCTACTCCCTGCCTCCACCTCTGACTTTGAGAATCCCCAGGTTCCTTTAGGACTCAACTCAAGCATCATGTCTTCCATCAAAGGGGTCTTTCCTGGTCCCCCTAGCTGTTAGTGCCAAAGCCTCTAAGGGTTACCTTCTATCCTCTATCTTGCACACCCTGATTTAAACATTATGTCCCCCATTAGAATGTAAGCTACTTGGGAGGAGATTTTGCTTTGTATCCTGAGAGCTTAGATGGTACCCAGAACCTCGTAAAGTTTAAAAATGCTTACTGATTGATAGCTACCCCCTAGGTATTTACTTCAGTGAATTTCAAAAGACAGCTAGCAATGCTGAGGCCCTCCACGACAGCATCTTTCAAGAGGGCATTAATCTCCACTGTTAGTCTGATTAACAGTGCAAGTACAAGCCAGCAAGGCAGTATTAGAATAGGAATTAGAACTAAATTCTCAGATCTGGACTTGTCATGAACTCCAAGACCCTTAGCAAATCATATAAATGTGTAATTTAGGGTTCACAACTGTAAAATGGTGTTAATACCTTTACAGGAAATCCTATTAAAAATAAAAAAAGTACTTTAAGGTTTTTTTAACAGTAGCCATCAAAACCGTCAATTATGTATAATAATGTGTAATGACAGTCATTGTATATTACCATTAAGAACTTCCTTTGATGGGACATTCTTAGTGTCATACATGGGTTTAGAGATGGAAGGCATGTTAGAGATCACACAGTTCAACCCCCTCATTTTATGAATGAAGAAACTAAAGCCCAGATTGACTTGTCCTTGTGATTTGTCCATGATCATACAGCCAGTTAAGTGGCGCGGTTGGGACTCTGAGCCACGCATGACCTTCGATCCCAAGTTCAGTGCTCTTGCTACCATGCATTTGTGGCGGAGGTCATGGCAGGCCGCTTGAAACAAAACACTTGGGACACAGAGTTCTGGTAAAACTAATCTTTATTGAGGCTTGGGTGAGCATCTACTTCTGTATGTGCTAAACACATGGAGTCTGAACAGCTCCTCTGAGACAACCCTGCACCATTTGTTCCAGCAGTATACAGAGCTGTGTGGTTGGAATGATAGACCACCATGCACCAGAGATCCATTCCACAGGTCATAGATGATGATACAGTTGTCACTTTGTATGTTTAGCCTTGCACTCAGGAGGATGCTCCCCTTCCTCTTAGGTGTTTTGCCTACAATTAGCATGAGTTGCTCAAGAAGAGAACAGCTTCTGGAATTTTGGACTTAGAAACTTACACATATGCAGTAACAACAGGAATATATTACACTTTGAAAAATGATGCACTGGTTACACTGTCATCCCAGGAAGCCAGAAGTCATTCAGGGACCTGGGAAGAGGTGATTCTAAGTGCTATGGAGTTCCTAAAAAGGAGACTCCAAAGTTCACATGACTCCATAGCAGGTTTTGAGCCCAAGTCAGATCCTGAAGTGAGACTCAGCTGCTGTTTGCACAGTACCTAAAACACAAAGTGGAATGCCCAGGGAAGTTGGGAAGGAAACAAATTTCTCTCTTCACAGCACAATTTATATCAGAGGAAAAATACAGTGCAATACAAAGTTACATAGTATTCATTAGCAAAAACAAGTCCAGAAAAGTAAAGAGTTATGAAACTGAAAATTCATGTAAGTATCAGCAAAAATAGGATCAGGAAATAGATTTCTTTCATTTCTTTCTACCCACTCCTGCCAGGAAACAGGGAATAGCACCTGCATTTAAGCTAAAAGTGAATGTTCATGGCTTTTTAATTTTTAAATCAATACCACATATACCCTTGAACAATTGTGAAAATTGCAAGCCACTTAGTCACCCAGTGACTGAGAACAAAGACTAGGTAACTGTTAGGCAACTCTAGCATATTCTTCATGATCCAGGTGGCCAGTTCCGACCTCCTTAAGAATGGAACTCGAATTTTTTTTCTCATGGAATCTAGCCATATAACCTATGCCCCAAACAGACCTTTCATTTCCCAATGCTGAGACATCCCTGAACAAGCTAGGCTAGGATATGTTGGCTCAAACCTCCTCAACCTTCTTCACCTTATGAAAGCTAGAGGAAAATCAGATTCCAGGAAGGAAGCTAGTGAAAGTGTAGTGAGTTAAATTATTTGGGGTTGGGCAAGGAGGAATGAGAATTGTATAGTTTGTGTAGCCACTATCCTACGAGAGAGGCTCAGACATCCTCTTCTCCCTTTCTACCAATAATGGACAACCTTACCTCCTCTGAATACTGAGATTAAAAATAACGGCCAGGACCTCATTAGAGTAATTGGTACAGGATTGTAGGTCTGCAAGGATAATTTTTTTTCCTACTGTGTTTTAGCATTTTAGTGTTGGGTTTAAAACAACTTTGAAAATTCCCAGTTTATCACGCCTGTCCAAATTTAGTGAATATTTGACAAGCAGAGAAATCTATGTATAAGAAATCAACCAACTCAACACCTTCATTTCTTTCTACCCTCCTATGAATGAGGTCCTTAATTACTTCCCATATCACTCATCCTCCCACACATAACTTCCCTTACACAAAACTGTCCTCCAGGGATTTCTTATTCCCTCCTCCAGGTCCACAATCGACCCTTCCTTGGCTAATATTCACCATTATTCAAATGATCGAACTCTCTTATCACCCCCTTTTAGAAAGGACTATTTTCCTAGCTTCAGAAAGAAAAGTCAGGCAAGCAACATATGCCAGCCTTCTTCAGAAAATAGATTAAAAAGAGTTAAATATATAGTCAAACAAATCTGCCATGTCTCATCTCCTCTTTGAGAATGAAATTATCACTGATTCAACTTCAGATATGTCCAGTTCTCCCTGGTGACCCTCCTTCTCCCTTGATTTGTTCAGTGAGACTAAAGGCTCAGTAGATCCAACACAGAAAAAAGGGAGAATGTTGGCCCAAGAAGAAATTGATGTGCAGAAGACAGGCCCGGTTCTTTACTTCTGGATGAGACAAAATAGAAAAAGTATTTGTGGCTCTTCCCTCAATCTGGGATTCTCTTTTCAGGTTCGGACTTGAAACTTCCCAGCTTTGGTCATGTATTTTATGCCCTTGAATGGTTTATACTTTTCTCCATACATATCTAGACGGTTCACTTTCAATCCTAGAATAAATAAAGGGATATAACATAGGTGTTATTTCAAGTAAAGAGAAAACAAAATTGTATAAAGAGAAGAGAATGATATATGGTATGCACTGCTATATTTGACACAACTGATCGCCCTTCCCCTGGACTTTCTTCCCAATATGCATTTTTGGGACACTATTCTCCCCAGGTTCTCCTCTTACCTGCCTGTCTTGCTCCTCCATCTCCTTTGCTGATCATTATCTATATTAAGCTTCTTAACTATGCATATTCTCTTGACTCTAGTCCCAGGCCCTCCTCATCTCTTTGCTCTCTACATCAGGGGTTCTTAACCTTTTTTTGTATCATCGACCCCTTTGGCAGCCTGGTGAAGACTATGGACTCCTCAGAATAACGTTTTAAATGCATGAAATAAAATACATAGGATTACAGAGGAAACCAATTATTTTAATGTACAATTATTAAAATATTAAAAAACAACCACTTTCATGGACACCATATTAAGAATCCTTCTAGTATACTTTCTCTTAGTAACCTCATCATTTCTATGGGTTTAGTTACCATCTTTATGCAGATAAACTCAGAGTTGAAAAACCCATACTCCTGAGGAGCTTATATTCTAGTGGAGAAAACAAAAGAACATCTATAAGTGTATACAGACTAGATGGAAAGACAAGAAACACAAATAAATTCAAAGAAGTTTAATACAAGGCAATTTGGGAAGGAGGACACCAGCACTTAAGGGATCAGGAAAGGTTCATGTAGGAAGGGGGTCCTGAGTTTCATTGTGGAAGAAGAGAAGTATTCTATAAATCAATATATTAAACTAACGCCTCTCTTCTGAGCTTTCATCTCATATCACCAATTGTTTACTGGACATTTCAAACTGGATATCTAGGAGATATGTCAAATTCAATATATTCAAAATAGAATCCATTATCTCCTTCCTCTATATCCTCCCCTCTTCCATCTCCCCCTACTTTTGTTGACGACATCACAGTCTTGTCAACCTCCCAAGTCTGTAACCCTGGCACGATATTCCATACTTTCCCTCACCTACTTTATCCAAATGGTTGTCAAATCCTGCCGTTTCTACCTCCACAACACATCCTGCATTCAGCCGTTTCCTCACACAGACACCCTTACTTCAGGCCCTCATCCACCTTTTGCCTAGAGCAGGGATGGGGAACCTACAGCCTCGAGCCCACATGCGGCCTTCTAGGTCCTCAAGTGCAGCCCTTTAACTGAATCCAAACTTCACAGAACAAATTCCCTTAATAAAAGGATTTGCTCTGTAAAACTTGGATTCCGTCAAAAGGTCACACCCAAGGACCTAGAAGGCCACAGGTTCCCCACCCCGGCCCTAAACTATTACAAAAGCCTTCTGTCTGGTCTCAAGTCTCTACCTCAAGTCTCTCTTCAGTTTATTTTACCAACTGCTGTTAAAGTGATTTTCCCTAAGCACAGATCTGACCATGTCAGTCTCTTAATCAACTCTAGTATCTCCCTTTTGCCCCCACAGGACACAATATCAACTCTTCTGTATTATTTTTAAAGCCTTTTTGTGGTGGCAAAGAATTGACTATGAGGGAATGAATGCCCATCAATTGGGGAACGGCTGAACAAGTTGTGATATGTGAATGTAGTGGAATTCTATTGTTCTATAAGAAACGATGAGTAGGTGGACTTTAAGAAAACCTGGAAAGATTTATATGAACTGATGCTGAGTAAAGTAAGCAGAACCAGGAGAACACTGTACACAGGAACAGCAATACTGTGTGATGATCAACTATGACAGACTTAGCTCTTCTCAGCAATACACTGATCCAAGGCAATTCCAAAAGACTCCTGATGGAAAATGCTATCCACATCCAGAGAAAGAGCTATGGAATCTGAATGCAGATTGAAGCATATTATTTTTTTTTCTCTTGTGCTTTTCCCCCTTTTATTTTGATTCTTCTTTCACAACATGACTAGTGTGGAAATATGTTTAACATGATTACACATGGATAACATATCAGACTGCCTGCTGTCTTGGGAGACGGGGAGGGATTGAAGGGAGGGAGAAAAATCTGAAACTCAAAACCTTACAGAAATGAACACTGAAAACTATCTTCACATGTAATTGGGAAAAAAATCACTATGAAGTACAAAAAAAAGAAAATGAACCTTCTGTCCCTTCTTTGTAGAGACAGGGGATTATGGG
Source organism: Phascolarctos cinereus (assembly GCF_003287225.1). NCBI lineage: Eukaryota > Metazoa > Chordata > Mammalia > Diprotodontia > Phascolarctidae > Phascolarctos > Phascolarctos cinereus. The sequence continues at coordinate 135,086,610 of NW_027555625.1, read as the reverse complement.
TGAAGAACAATGGAAATGTCACATTTGGTTGATGAGTTGGTTAGTCTTACTGAATGGTTTTTTTTCTGTTTATTCTTTGTTATAAGAGATGGCTCTCTAAGGGAAAAAAGGAATGGATATATTGGGAAATCAAGGTATTATAAAAGCTAAAACTGTTAAGAAAAATTTAAAAATGTCAAAAGGCTTTAGACATGGCGAACAACAAAAAGAGAACTATGCCAACTGACAGGAATGGCCAGATTATCCATGTAGATGTCATTTTTGAAATCAGCTGTTTGTGTGCAGTCAAACAGACCACAAACTAGTTAGAACAAAGGTCAAAATCAACACCCAATTGGAAGAGAAGATCAAGGTAAGAAGAAACTGTGTGTAACTACACTTCTGAAGTGATCTATATAAACCAGCTACTGACAATAAGAAATGGAAAATAGAGTCAAGGAAAAGATATTAATAGACATAGATAATCACCATCTTTCCTACAGAAGTAACAAATATATTGTAATCACAATAAGAAGGAGACTAAATAACCCCAGAGTCAACCTTAACCAGCAAACATTTGATCTTGCCAAGGTGAGAGGCAAGGCAATGCTAATTTAAAATATATTCATTTATGAAATGTGAAAGAAGTAGATAGGTTATAAGAAGAGCCTCTCAAAAGAGTGAAGAATGATGGAAGGAGAATGAATCTCAAAAAAGTCTGGCATAAGACCCAACTAAAATAGATCATCCCAAAAGAGTTTGTAGATAAAACTGAGAGATCAACAATAAAAGAAAAATAGAACATATCTGTCAGCATTTTATAACAAACTATTTTCATCATCGACAGTAGAAACAACACATTTGGATTCTAATACCTTAGTGTCAATAAGGAATATGGCAGAAATTACACTAAAGAAAATTAAATCGCAGCTGGATTAGACCAAGTACAAACAGAAGAATTTGGAGACAGAAGTGACAAGTCTGAAAGGCTTTAGAGTGATTTTACAAAGGTATCTCAAAGAGAGGAATACTAAGAAACTAGGAAAAAAAAATAGCAGATGATGTCTTTTTAAAAAAAGGCATTTGAAAGGACATTGATAACTACTGATCCATATGCCTACTTTGTCATCTCTATAAAGTCTTTAAGAGAACAATCTAGCTATACTTATGTCAAGAGAATCCTTGATGTGAATATGAGAAGGGAACAGGTAGACTTTCATAAATACTTTTCTGAGAGATTAAGTAAATTACCCACAGTGTTGACTGCTTGACACCCAAAAATATTGAAGAATCCCAAGACTCTTCAAAAGAGATCAGTCTAACAATTCACACAGAAAAAATCAAATGGATGAAGAATAACTACTGTTCAGATTATGACATGCAATTACATGGGCAGTCCACTGAGTTTGTTCATCAAAAAGCTACCTGGACAAGTCCTACAGGTGAATAATCAAATAAACCCAGAAATGAGTAGGCAAGATAACATTTGTAAAATTATGTAGCACTTTAATTTTCCCCAGCTGCTTGGTACCACAAAAACCCATCTTTTAACACCAATATTCTTCTAGTGATTTGATATGGGTAGAAAAACCTAGGACACTTCAGTGTTTAAAAAAAATCAAAATTGTGGGTGACTCAAAAGGCAATCGAGAAACATAGGAAGGAGATAAAGATGTGGTAGTTCTAGTGGCACATGCCCCATTAGTACTCATGGAATGTTAAAAGACCTAGAGGAAATCCTCTAGGATGGTGGGTAGATCCTCTATGGAAAATTTATGGAAAGGCAGGGACAAGAATCCCACAGGACGAGAGGGAATGTGTACATTGTGACCTATATCATGTGAGGAAATATTCTTATCAATAAAATCACTGATCGAAGTATAAGTTTGAAAATCTATTCTTTTGTTCTTTGAGTGGCTGTGACTTGAAAGTGATTTATTTGAAGGTTGCAAGAAAAAGCTAAGTAAAGAGCATGATGAATAAATCAAATTCCAAGTTATCTGGGATTAACAAGCTAACTAATATTAAAAATACTCTAACTGTAATAGGTAGTAAAAAAAACAAAACAAAACACCACGGGGCAACTTATGTTACATACTTGGGAACCTAAGAACAACTTCTTAATTTTTTTTTTTTTTGGTGAGGCAATCAGGGTTAAGTGACTTGCCCAGGGTCACACAGCTAGTAAGTGTCAGGTGTCTGAGGTTGAATTTGATGATGCAGATGCAATCTTCAAGGATCTCATGTTTTTAGTTAATTCTAATCACTGAACTAAGTCAATAGCCTGAAAGTTAGGGGTGAAAGACTGATTTTATGGAGTTCTGAAGGCAAAGAGACTTGCCAGAGCAACTTCAGGTGAGGGTATGCTGATATGCGTGGGCTCAATGGGCCTAGAATGACAAATATAGGTTGGAAAAAAAAACATTTCTGATCAAAGCCACTATCTAAAAAAGAAAAGGACATACCTTCAAACTGTAGATCGATCGAACTAAGGGCAAGAACCTTCTCAAGTCAGAAAGGACTTAAGTACAACCTCTTATCAGTATTTATTTTTATTTGTAGCTAGTTCCTTTCACCTAGATGATTTTGGTGATTTTACAATCAAGGATTATAAAATTTTCCCTGAAATATGTTGGAAAAAAGCTACACTTTCTAGTCTAAAGCTTACATTTCAGCTAAAGAAACAAAACTCTGTAAATAAATAGTAAGCTGTCAGGAAAGCTTTTCAAATTAGAAAGTCATTTATACTCCTGACCTCCAGCTGTTGGTTACTCACCAGAGATGGCCAGCTGCTGGATTTTAAATTGCAGGTTGATAGTAGGGTTCTCATCAGGTTTGGAAGCCCCAGCTTGAAGGCTCATAGTCCCCTTCAGACTTGGCAACTTTTGGGGATTTATTTTTCCGACATCCCAAGAGAGCAACTTCAGAGAGAAGAAGAAACATGGTAACAGAAAAGTGATGAGTTAAATGTGGTAGGAAAATACTTTCTTTAGTCCTATTTCTACACAATAAGAAGCCCACAATACTTTTCTTGAATGTATTTTAGCTATAATCTTACAGAAAAAAAGTTTTTTAAACAAAAAAATTAGCTGCACTGGGATTAACATTTGAAAGAAGTTGCTCAGGCAGCTAGGTGGCGCAGTGGATAGAGCTCCGGCCTTGAAGTTAGGAAGACGAGTTCAAATTCGACCTCAGACACCTGACACTTACTAGCTGTGTGACCCTGGGCAAGTCACTTAACCCTGATTGCCTCACCAAAAAAAAAAAAATTAAGAAGTTGTTCTTAGGTTCCCAAGTATGTAACATAAGTTGCCCCGTGGTGTTTTTTTTTTTTTTACTACCTATGTGTAATGATTGTATCCTTGTCATGTCATTTCAATGAGGGCAAAACTCCATCCCAAGCTCCTTTTCAACAAATGACACGGTCACTTTTGGAAATGCCTAAACAGTTACTGTTGCACCAGCCATTTCCAATTCAAAATGTCCTAATCTATAATCACTTACCTTGGTAACTGGGTCAAAAGTGTGGGTGCCCTGAGATGGAGTAAGGCTCATGTTCAGGACCCCTTTGGGCATTTGGCTGGTGACAATCACTCCCTCTACAGTTTTCCCCATCGTCTGCTTGGGCCCCACTGTAATCTCAAAGCGCCCTAGTGAGCTACTATCTCGGAAACTGATGCTATGTTTGACATACACTGGAACTGCGACCAAGCTGAGGAAAAAAAAAGACAGGCAATTCATTTTATTATTGCAGTGAAAACATGCAACATCTCTTCACCTTTCCCTTTTTCTCCTGGTATCATGTTTTCCTCTTCACGTGAATTAACTTATGAAAATACTCAGCATACCTTAAAGCACCATACAGATGCTAGTTGTTATTATTATTGTCATTATGTTCTCATCCCTTACCTCAATCAGCATACAAAGTACTCTTCTCCCTTTTCTTTTTTCAAGGATAGGTATCTAGCAGCTAAATTACCAGATAGATAGCATGGAGTTTTGACTCTAAGTTTCCAACCTTGCTGAGACAGTGGACTTCTTAAACACTAGTCTCAGGTTCAGAAAACCAGAGTTTGAATCTGGCTTTGCCACTCACTAACAATGTGGCCTTGGGCAAATCACTTCTTTTTCCAGGCTTCAGCTTCCTCACCTGTTAAATAATGGAGCTATACCAGATGATCTCTGAAGTCCTTTCTAGCCCTAAAAGTCAACGTTTCTAAAAGTAAAATCAATAAAGCCCTCAAATACTAAGTACCAGGCATCAGGTATGACACTAAGAAGTCACTTTATCCTGTATTTCCATTTCTAGATTTATAAAGTGTGGTTAATACTTCTTTTCTTGAGAGTGTAATACTATCACCTTATATTTATATAGTGCTTAAGCTTTTTTCAAAGGCCTGTTGCATTCAAGATATAATTTGATCCTAATAAACCAATGAAATAGGGGGGCATTATTTTTTCCCATTTGATAGATGAACAAATAAAGAAAAGTGAAGGGTGTCATTTAACAAGTTACTGGCAAGGTTGGGACCAGAACCTGGATCTCTGTACTTTCTTCTATACTTTATGCTCTTTTCATTGACTTGCACTTTCTCTAAAGGAATTTAAATCCTCAGATTAAAGAGACAACTGAAATCCTAACAATTATTGTTTTTCATAGTTTTCAGAATGTTTGTTGAATATAAGAACACAAATCATACAGCAATGTTCACATTCTAAGTTGAGAAAAATATTCTGATTTGGAGACATATAGATATGTTTCATTCATATTGAGAATTGCTGCTTACTTCTGAGCACTGACATGGTAGGAGAGCAGGCGGAAGTTTCCATCAGGGGGGATGAAGGAAAGGATACGCTCAGATTCCCAGCGCTTGAAACGAACACACGGATGAAAGCTGACATCATCTAACAACCTAGGATTCTAAAGTTACCATATAAGGAAGAGTAAGGAACAGGAAATAAACGCTCATATATCATCCAGGGAAATTGTTTAGATGTTTTTCACAAAAACAAACAAAAACCTTCTAGTTATATAGAATGAATTTAGTTAAATACAAGTTTTTTGACCAAACCTTTTAATTCCTCATTTCATTTCTTTCTCTTTCTTTATCACTAAGTATGCCAACATCTCTTTTTTTAAGCACTATATCTCTAGCCCAGTGTTTTACCATGAAAGACAGTGTGAGATCTGGCATCCCGGTCAGCTTGACACAAGCATCAATGACTCCTTGGATCTCAGCAGTGATTGTAGAACCTGACACAAAAAAATAAAACAGAGCAGCAAATAAAAGGCCATTGAACCAAACAAGTGTCATCATTCTAACTGAAGTTCCAAAGACATTTCGTGTAAGCTAAAGGACCACAATCAAATCTAATTTTCCCCAAATTCTAAGATGTTATATTTTCTCCATATCTACCAAATTAAATAAGTGGGGAAAAAAGTCTCATTAGTGATTCTGTCAGTGATAACCTTTGCCAGACTGGTCCTAGGAATAAAGGGTAAAATACCTTAGGAAAGCAACACTAATTTCTACTAAGAAAAACTTCTTTTTCTTTTTGATATTTATAGAACTTAATAGGAGTACAAGATAGCAAAGAGCCATATGAAATCATTAAAGTTACACACTAAAAGCATAAAGTATCAAGACAAACCTAATTAATTACTGATAAATGGGACAGATATACAAATACACATCACTGTATACATAACAATGGTCAGTTAAGTCATATAAGGGGAGCATACTTCCAATACATATTAATACTACATGAAAAAAATCATTGCCCTCAATTTTCTTGGTGCTCAAACACTTTAGATCACAGCTGCAAATACCTGATTTATCAATGATGGCATCAATCTCCTCAATCACATCAAAATATGCTTCATTATTAGTATATTTTACCCCAGTCCGTCGCCACGGTACCACTGATAACTGTCCAGTGGGAAGCTGATCACCCACATTTGTGCTTCCTAAAACAGTAATTAACACAATTTTATCCACAGTTGATTCCACCTTCCCAATCCCTTTCACCAAACTTCTACACAATGTGTTGAAATTTCCTAAACTAAAGATATGGTTTTCCCAAAGGCTTTTTTCCTCCTTATAAAGGAATGACCTGATCTATTTAAAAAATTCCTTGTTGCCATCTGGTCTGAAAAAACACCACCTCCCTTAGTCACCTTCTCCCTTCCCCCTCCTAGAGAAAAAAAAAATAAAGCTACATGAAGAACAGACTCTATTATTATGGTTTTGAAAGTAACCTGAACTTACTTTCTCAAATTCCACAATAGCCTGCAGTTTAAATAATGTAATGGCTTCCACCAGGGATATCAGTATATACAGTGGTGTACAATTTTCATGGGTAAAATCATCTGGTTCTTGCTGAGTTCTTGGGTACATCAGGGCTCTGGTATCAGAATGAATCCATCAATACAATCTCTCTTAGACTTAAGGCCAGAGGTTTAATGGCATAAAAGACTACTGCAATTCCTTTCTATTATATGCCAGCTAAAGATGTATTTTCAAGCCATTTTTATGTTCCTCATAAAAAGGTAAAGAGATTTAAAAAGCACTAGTACTAAAATTCTATAAGACTAGTCTTCTTCAAAGCTCTTTTCTCCCGCTATTTCTTGCACCTTCCCAAACTGAAGGCAAAGAAAATGAATTTAAAGCCACGCCCTTAGCAGCATCTTCACAGTCAGGCATTGGGAAAGTTGTTCTGAGACATTAGTTTCCTAGGACTGAGTTGGATAAATGACATTTGAGACTTGCTAGTGTTTTTATAAATGACCTACACTTCATGAAAAATATATGGAACAAAGCTGTAAAACTCAATTCTAAACTTCAGGGGTCTATTTCTCCTCCTTGTCAGAATGCTCAAAATGTGGGAAAAGGTTTTTCCCCCCTTGAAAAGGGGTAGTGTGAGTTCCTTGGACCTGAAGAAATTTTCTAACAGAGAGTATCATTTCAGTCCATACTCAACATTTAAAGATGCATATACAAAGCAAATATTAAAATTAAAGCAACTAAAAATCAGAAATCATTTTTACCCTGGGACTAGCACTCAGCCAACACAAAATTTCAGAACAAGCAACATGATGACTTCAGCAGTCAGAGACTACAACTAGCTTTGTACCCTTCTCTATACCTGTGATAGTGTTAACAACAGTTCGAAGGATAGTAGGAGGCTTTATCAGCTCTTTCAAGATGTTTGACTCGGTAGCCAATGGAAACCCATTGTCTAGCATCTCTTCAAGTACTTCATAAACCACAACAACATTGTCTTTGATAACTAGTTCTGAACAAACTCCAAAATAATCCTGGAGAAAATAAAACAAAGATGTTAATCACATTCAGAGAGTAAGAAATATAATAACTTCCCCAATGAATGAATACCTAGTCTTGTCTATATTACTTTCTGAAGTTTTTTTTTCTCAATTACATCTAAAAACAATTTTTAACATTTGCTTTTTCTAATTTTTGAGTTCCAAATTCCCTCCCTCTCTTCCTTCCCCCCTCCTCAGGAAGGCACTTTGATATAGATGATACATGTGCAATCATGCAAAACGTATTTCCACGTTAGTCATGTTGCAAAAGAGAAAAAACAAAAAAAGAAAAAACAAAACAAAAAAGTACACTTTGATCTGTATTCAGACTCCATTAGCCCTTTCTCTGGAGGTAGACAGCATTTTTCATCCATCAGAATTGTCTTGGGTTACAGTACTGATCAGAATAGCTGAGCCTTTCACAGCTGATCACTGCAAACTCTTGCTGTTGCTGTGTATGATCTCCTGGCTCTGATAACTTAACTTTGCATCAGTCTATATAAGTCTTTCCAGGTTTTTCTGAATGCATCCTGTTCATCATTTCCTACAGCACAATAGTATTCTATTACAATCGTATACCACAACTTGTTCACCCATTCCCCAATTGATGAGCATCCCTTCAATATACAATTCTTCACCACCACAAAAGAGCTCCTATAACTATTTTTGCACATATAGAAGTTTTTCATTTTTCTTTGATTTCTTTGGGACACAGATGTAATAATGGTATTGCTGGGCCAAAGCGTATGCAGAGTTTTATAGCCCCTTGGGAATAGTTCCAAATTGGGTTGGATCAGTCCACAACTCCATCAAGAGTGCATTAGTGTTCCAATTTTTCCACAGCCCCTCTAGTATTTGTTGTTTTCCTTTTTTTGTCACATTGCTGTTCAATTGTTTCAATCATGTCCAACTCCTTGTGACTCCATTTGGAGTTTTCTTGGCAAAGATACTGGGGTGGTTTGCCATTTCCTTTTCCAGCTCATTTTACAGATGAGGAAACTGAGGCCAACAGGGTGACTTGTGACTTGCCCAGGGTCACACTGCTAGTAAGTGTCTGAGGACAGATTTGAACTCAGGAAGATGAGTCTGACTTCAGGCCTGGCACTTTACCCACTGTGCTACTTCTGCCATATTAGCCAATCTGACAGGTGTGAAGATGTACCTCTGAATTGTTTTAATTTGCATTTCTCTAATCAATAGTTATTTAGAGCATTTTTTCATATGACAGCTTTGATTGCTTCTCAGGAAAACTGCCTGTTCATATCCTTTGACCACTTATCAACTGAGGAATGATGCGTATTCTTATCAATTTGACTCCGTTCTCTATATATTTAAGAAATGAGGCCTTTATCAAAGAAATTTGCTATAAAAATTTTACCCTAGTTTCTTGCTTTCTTCCTAATCTTGGCTGCATTTGTTTTGTTTGTAGAAAACCTTTTTAACTTAATATAATCAAAATTTTCCATTTTATATCCATAATGTTCTCTATCTCTTGTTTGGTTATAAATTCTTCCTTTATCCATAGATCTGACAGGGAAAGTATTTCATGCTCCCCTAATTTGCTTATATCACTCTTTATTTCTGAATCATGCACCCATTTTGACCATATCTTGGTATACAGTGTGAGATGTTAGCTGTACCCTATGTCTGCCAAACTGATTTCTGGTTTCCCCAACAATTTTTGCCAAATAGTAAATCCTTTTCCCAAAAGCTTGGATCTCTGTGCTTATCAAACACTAGATTACTATGGTCATTAACTACTGTACATTGTATACCTGATCTATTCCATTGATTCACCACCCTATTTCTTAGCCAGTACCAGATTGTTCTGATGATTACCACTTCGTAATACAGTTTGAGATCTGGTACTGCTAGGCCGCCTTCCTTCACTTTTTTCCATTGATTCCCTTGATATTCTTGACCCTTTGTTCTTCCAGAAGAATTCTATTATTGTTTTTTCTAGCTCTATAAAATAATTTTTGGTAGTTGGTTGGTATGGTATTGAATAAGTACATTAGTTAGAATTGTAATGTTCATTACATTGGCTCTGCCTACCCATGAACAATTAATATTTCTCCAATTGTTTAGATCTGACTTCATTTGTGAGAAGTGTTTTGTAATTGTTTTCATATAGTTCCTGGGTTTGTCTTGGCAGGTAGACTCCTAAGTATTTTATACCGTCTACAGTTATTTTATTTATTTATTTATTTTCTCTCTCTTCCTGCTAGGCTTTGTTGGTAATTATGTTACTTTTTTTTTTTAACACTTTTTGCTGAGGCTTTCAGACACTTTCTAAAGATAGGTTTTTTCCTATTCCTTTTCAATATTTCTGTGTGGATGTGTCTGTATGACAAAAATAACATAAGAACTACAGCTTATATTCTATTTCTATGGACTGGCAAAATTTATTATAGAATCTTAGGGTTGCAGGTGACTTTAAAGGTCATCCAACCAAATTCCAATCTAGTGTGAGAATCATTTTTATAATAATAGTGTGGCCAAAGTATTGTCTATTGAAAGAAAAGTTTTATTTCTTCAGAATATCTCCCATTGTCTGAAAGCATCAAAATAAAAAGGAGGGGTCATATGCAAGTTTGTGAATAATATGATTTTACATTTGTAAAGCATTTTATAGTTGATGCTAATAACCTTATGCTGTAGGCAGGCATTATCCCTGAGCAATTACTTGTTCCAAAATCGAATGGACTATTTCTATAAGTAGCAAGTTCCTCATCACTAGGCGTCTTTAAGCAGAGGCTAGATGACTACTTGGAGTATACAGAATCCCAGAGTTGGAAGGGACCTCATATGTCATCACAGTCTAATAACTGAATAAACAAAATCCAGTAACTGAACAGTAATCTCATACAACATCCCTGAAAAGTAATCATCCCGTCTTCAGAGGAATCTACTACCTCCTGAGGCAGTGCATTCCACATTGAGGTAGTTCTAATTGTTATTTTCCATACATCATGCCTAAATTTGTCTCTTTGCAACTTTTACCTTTTGCTCGAAGTTTTATGCTGAAGTACAAGCACAAATTTAATCATTCTTCCATATTAAAACCCTCAAAATATTTGAAGTAAGCTATTATGTCCTTTCTTATCACCAATCTTTATTCTTTCCAGGTTAAACACTCCTTGTTCCTTAGATTGTACAGCATGGTCTCTAGCTTCCTTACTATTCTTGTTGCTTTCCTGAGGATGCATTCCAATCTGTCAATGCCCGATCTAAACCATGGCATAGAAATGAACACCATTCCAGATGTAGTCTGACTAGTTACTAATTTTGGACACTGTGCCTCTTTTCTGGTCTGGACCTGTGATAACATTGGTGTAGAAAATTTCCAGGGAGGAAACTCCCTCTACCAATACAGACCAGTAATTGCTCTGCCTCTTACAGTCTTAAGGTTGTTTGACTTGCCTAGGATCACATGGCTACTGGACTTAAATCTAGATCTTCCTAACTCAAAGGCCGGCTCTCTGTTAACTACACTAAGCAGCCTGTTGTGCCTCTCTTTATGCTGTCAAACATTTGCTGACATTTAAATAGTGTTTTAAGGTTTGCAGAGCACTTTAGATGCCTCATTTCCTTTGATCTTCATTACAACTCAGGGAGGTATGTACTACATACAGTACCAGGTGCATTTTACAGATGAGACTACTTGGATGCAGAAAGGTTAAGTTCCTTGCCTATGGTCACAGAGCTAGTGCCCAAGGGTTGATTCAAATATAAATTTTCTGACTCCAAGTTTACACTCTACCCATTATGTCATGGTGCCCTTCAGACCAAGATCTTATTAGTTTCTTTTTGGATTGACAACGTGGACTAGTGTCTCATATTTGGCGTGCAATCCATTAAAACTTTCAAATATTTTTCAAACAGTTGTCTAGCCATTCCTCTACCATCCTATACCTATGCAGTTAAGTTTCTTGACACAAGCATAGGATCTTATACTTGCCTTAAAGTCTATCATACTAATCTATTCAGCACATTATTATTATAGCCTATGAGGATCTTTTCAGATCCTAACTCCTGAAGTATCAGCTTCCCTTCAAGCTCGGAGTTACTGGAGAATTTGATAATCTTTTGCTAGATCCTCCAGATCACACATTCTAACCACAGGTGTCCCTCAGGGTCTTATCCTGGCCCCTCCTCTGTTCTCCCTCTATACTACTTCACCTCATGAGCTCATCAGCTTCCATAGATTTAATTACCATATTTATGCTGATGGCTCTCAAATCTACCTGTCTTGCCCCAGTCTCTTTGCTAACCTCTAATCTCTCATCTCCAACTGCCTTTCAGACATCTAAACCGGATGTCCAGTAGACACTTCAAAATAAACATGTCCAAAACTGAACTCATTATCTTTCCCCAATAAGATTTCCCCACCTCCTACCTTCCCTGTCACTATCGAGGGTAACACCATCCTTCCAGTCCTTTCGGCTCATAATCTAGGAGTCATCCTCAACTTCTCACTGTCTGTCGCCCCCCTTCCCCCATATCCAATCTGTTGCCAAGGCCTGTCTGTTTCATGTCTGCAACATCTCTCCTATATACACCCCCTTCTCTCCTCTGACACTGTGCCCACTCTGGCTCAGGCCCTTATCACCTCATGCCTGGACAACTGCAATAGCCTGCTGGTGGGTCTGCCTGCCTCAAGTCTCTCCCTATTCCAATCTATCCTTCATTCAGCCACGGAATGAATTTTCCTAAAGCACAGGTACTACTATGTCCCCTCTGCTGAATAAACTCCATTGGCTCCTTATTGTCTCTAGGACCAAATACAAAATTCTCTGTTTGGCATTCAAGGCCATAACCTACCCTCCTCCTACTTTCCAGTCTTCTAACACTACCTGCCTCGAGTCTCTCTCCACTCCAGTGCACACTCCACGCAGTCAACCACAACAGTGATTTTCTTAAAATGCACATCCCCCTACTTGATAAACTCCAGTACCTTCCTATCATCTCCAGAAGCAAATGCAAAAATGATCAGTTTGGCCTTCAAAGCCCTTCATAACCTCATCCCCTTCCTATTTTTTCCAAACAGGTATTCTTGTACTCCCAATGTATATTCTTGGGTCCAGTGACACTGGCCTCCTGGCTGTTCCAGGAACAAGACACTCCACCTCTCAGTTCCAGGCATTTTCTCTGGCTGTTCCCCTTGCCCTCCCTCCTCTGTTTTGACTTCTGACCTCCCTGGCTTTCTTTAAGTACCAACTAAAATCCCACCCTCTACAGGAAGCCTTTCCCAACTCCTTTTAATTTTAGTGCTTTCCCTCTTTTAATTATTTCCTATTTATTCTGCATATAGCTTGCTTTGTATATATTTATTTGCATGTTGTCTCCCCCATTAGACTGTAAACTCCTTGAGGGTAGGGACTGTCTTTTGCATTTTTTTTTGTATCCCCACAGCTTAGCACAGTGCCTGGCCCATAGCAGGTTCTTGATATCTGTTGATGGGTAACCATTGTAGAGAGGGGATTTGTGTTTCAGGTAAAGTTTAGCCTAGATGATGTTCCTTCCAACTCCAGGATTCTAAGAATAATCCTTGGCAAACAGTCAACCTTTTCTTGAACATCTCTAGTGATGAGGAATTTATTTCCTTCAGAGTCAGTCTGTTCCTAATGGTTAAAAACGTTCTTCCTTGCGCTGGGCCAAAACTTACCTCCTTGAAAGCTGTATCCTTCTGGAGGAAGGTCTAGCAAATATCTGAAAACAGTTACATCTCCACTGAGCCTTCCCTGGTCTAAGCTAATGACTACAGACTCTCAGAGCTGGAAAGGGCCTCAGAAGGGATCTAGCCAACTGCAGGACATCGAAGCAAGCAGATGCTGAAGGTATGCTTTACAGCACACTTAACACACTGGTCATCTGACTTTTGCTTAGAGACTTCTAATGAAGAGAAATAAACCATTTACTGAAGCAGTTCCTTCCACTCCGGATAGCTCTAATTGTTGGGAAATTATTCCCAAAACCTCAACTTGCTTCTCTGTAGCTTCCATTCAATGGTCCCAAGTTCTATCCTCTAGGATAAATCAAGAAAGTCTAAGTCTTCTTCCACGTCACAGTTCTTCAAATACTTCAGGATAGTCTTGAAGTTGTAAAGTCTTCAAAGTTTCAAGTCTTCTCCAGACCATCCATTCCAAGATCCTTCAACTGACTCTTATTTAGCATGATCTAAGACTCTTCACCACCTGGTTGCTCTCCCCTGGTTGTTTTCCAGCTTATTAATTTGCTTCTTAAAATGTGGCCTGCAGAACAGAACACAATACCCCAGCCATGGTCTGACCAGGGCAGAGCACAGCTGAATTATTACCTCACTAATCCTGTATACAGTGCTCTGTCTCTTATAATGCAGTCTAAGACTGAATTAGTGTTTTTGGCTGCAATATCATACCACTGACTTAGAGTAGCTGGTAGTCTACTAAAACCCCCCAGATCTTTTTCAGATGAGCAGCTATCTGGTTCTTTCATCCTGTACTTATGAAAAATAAAAATAAAAATAAATTAAGTGTAAGACTTTACTTCATTTTATTAGAAACAACTCAGTGTTCTCGATGGTCAGGATCTTTTAAAAATCCTGAGTATAGCACGGTGAATTAGCTGTGACTGTAAGGTTAGCGTCATTTGCAATTCTGAAAAGCATTTTATCTTTACTTTTTATCCAAGTATTTCATAAAAAAGCTAAATGGTATTGGGCCAAGAACAGATCCCTGGGGCCCTCCATTAGAGTCATCTTCCAAGGTGACACTGAACATTGATGATTACTCTTTGGGTTCAACTATTTAACCAGTTGAATTCACTTACATTTAATCCATGCCTCAATCTTCTCCACAGGCACGGTACAAGAGATTTCATCAAATACTCTGCTAAAATCTTAGTAAAGGGCATCTAAAGTCAGATATGGTGGTTGATGCCTGTAATCCCTGCTAATGGGGGAGGCTAAAGCTTGCATGGGCAGCTAGATGGTGCAGCAGATAGAGTGCTATATATTCAAATCTGGCCTCAGACACTTACTAGCTGTGTGACCCTGGGCAAATCACTTAACCCGTTTGCCTCAGTTTCCTCATCTGTAAAATGAGATGGAGAAGGAAATGTCAAACCACTCCAGTATCTTTGTCAATAAAACTCCAAATGGGGTTGTGAAGAGTTGGACATGACTGAATAACGACAACAAATGACTGGTATATTACTTGAGTTTGGAAGCTCTGAGCTGCAGTAGGGTTAAGGATAATCAGTGTCTGCAATAAATCTAACACCAACACAGTAAGCCCATTGTGGAGGGTCACCATGTTGCCTAAATGAGGGTCAAACCACATTAAAAAATGAAGGTTAAAGCTTCTTTGCTAATTAGTTTTGGGATCAGGCCTCTGAGCAGCTGGTGGACTTCTAGTCTGAGCAATATAGGGACACCCAGTCTCAAAACAAATGAAGTGTATCTAGAGCATCCTCCAATCTACCAGTGAAGCAACCTTGTCCAAAAAAAAAAAAGAATTTAATTTGGTCTGATATGACCTATTCTTAATGAAGCCATATTGGCTCTTCATGATCATTGCTTCCTTTTTGAGATGATCGATAACTACCTCTTTGATAATATATTCTAGAATTTTTCCAGGAATTGAAATCAAGTTCACTGGCTTACAATTTGCAGGCTGCTTTTTTTGGGTGGGGGAGTAGAAAAGGGGGAGTGGAACCAGTCATCTAGTCTAGACAACAAGATAAGTGTGTTGGGGGTAAGAATTAGAATATTTGTTCTTCTCCAGTTCTGCAATGCCTCTTCTATTCTCCAGTCTATTATGGAATCAGCAAATACATGTGACTGCCAATTTAGTACCTGAGAATAAATTCCCTTTGTGTCTTCATCAAGTACTTATGACTTGAAATCATAGATGGCAATTAGGTATTCTCTTATCTCATCATCTCACTCCCCCACCTTTAAATTTATCCCTCCTTCAAACTTTCCTCTTACTGCTGACAAAATCAACATCCTGCCAGTCACCCACTTTGAAGTTATAATTGACTTTTCTTTCTAGTTACTCACATAAATAATCTGTTGCCAAATCAGTTCTATATCCTCAACATCTCATGCCCACTCCCCTTTCTCTTCTCTCAAATCCATTCTGCACACAGTTGCCGAAATGGTATTCCTAATGCACAGGTTTGACTATGTCATTCTCCTCTCAAGAAACTACAGTGGTTCCCTATTGTGACTGGGAAAAACACAACTTACCTTTGGGGATACTTTAAGCCTTCACTTTCTAGCTCCAGCCTGCCTTTCCAAGCTCATTACACAGAAATCTCCTTTATAGACTCTGTATTTCAGTCCAACTGGATTATTTGATGTTGTCTGTATACAACTGACCACCTCTGGACTGTGCCTTTGCACAGGCTATCTCCCATGCCTGAAATGCACTTCTTCATCACCACTTCCATCTCTTAGAACCTCTAGCTTCTTTCAAAGCTCATTTATACGCCACCTGTTATAGGAAGCCTCTCTTGATGTGTTTGCTAATACTCGGTCCTCTCAAATTATCACATATGTATATGTTGTATCTTCTCAGTAGAATGCAAAGTCCTTAAGAATGGATACTGTTTTTCATTTTGTTTTTATATTTCCAATGTTTTATAGTAGCGTAATTTTAAAATATTTACTAATTTAATATTTATTGGAGTATGTCACCTTACTAATATTGGGTACTTATCTTAGGTGCCAACTCCCTATTAACCATTTCTGTACTCTTTGACAGTCCAAAAAGCATTTTTCTTGCAAGGGAAAAAATGCACAATGAGAGTTTAGCTGCTCTGCCTACAGTCCCCATGCACTTAGAATGGTGATTCCATTTCCTCTTGGATTCCAACCACTCCTCTGTTGTTCTTAGCTCTCTTCCCTAGTCTTTGCTCATTCTGAACTGTACCCCCGCCTCCATCCCCATTACTCCGAGCTTTCGTATTTATCATCTATTATCTATCTTTGTTTCCATCTTCTGTGCTTCTTTTTAAAAATCCAAGTTGGTCACTAAGTTCTCTGTGCACCAACATCTGTCTCTTTAGACAGCTTTCTCTTTTCCTTCTTACCAAAACCACTTCTGTGTCATCCATTCTCGAAAGTTTCCCATCTCTTCTGGGCTAACTTCCCCTTTACAATTTTAGTGCATAGGAATTCTACCTGTTCTTATTCTGAACCATTTGAAATCTACTCTCCTCAAATTTTGAATGCATTTAAAGGTATGTTCAGCTTGCCTCTTTTCCATCACAAACTCTAAGGTGGAATGGTCACTCTCTTCTAAGGTTTCTATTAACCTTCTGTAACCAATGCCTTATCATTGGTGAGAATCAGATCCAGAACAGAATTTCTCCATGTTGGTTCCTCCACCTTTTGAAGGATGAAATGACCATTAAAGCCAAGAAAAGAAATTACTAGACATTCTGCTTTTCACACAGTGAGAGCATTCCAGCAGATACCCAGATAATTGAAATCTCCCATTACTCCTATAGTACTCTGCCAGACTTGTGACCTGTTTCCTTAGCTCTTCATTTATTTCCTCTTTCTGTTCAGGTTGTCTGTAGTATATTCTGATCACAATATAGTTTATTTCTGTTTCTTTTGATGTTCACTCAAATGCTTTTTACCATGCTTCTCCCTGGCAGTGTCAAGATTTCCTCATTACAGTTTCCCCTTGAAAGCAAGGGCTGTTTTTTCCTTTCTTTGTATCCTCAGTACTTAGCACAGTGCAGTGCCTGGTACATAGGTGAAGGGAGGGAAATAAGCATTTATATAGCACCTATTGCGTGCCACAAACTGTGCTCAGCACTAGGAATACATCATCATCATCATCATCATCATCATCATCATCATCATCACCACCACCTTCAAATGGGAAAAGAATATATATATAAAATCCCTGCTGCCCTGTCTCCTATGGGACTTATACCAAGAATACTTTCAGTAAGTCTACAGAAGGTGAACTTACATCCTAATACTTTTATTCAATTACAAAAAGCGGTTCTTTTGTTCACTAGTTCAATAATCTATAGAACATTAAATATTTAAAAAATAGGATAGCAACTTGTCTCAAAATCATTTTTATCTGTAATCTATCAAACAATAATAGAAGAATGAGCTTTTTGTTGTTACTACTATTAAATAATAACCTCCCAATGCCCAAACCATCATTGATATCATGGGAGGAGGGGAGTGGAAATGGCAAAATGGGGGAATGTCAGCTAGGATGATGTGAAGTAGAAATTTTGTGTGTTCTGACACTGGTAGCTATGAAGACCCTGTAGGAACCCTGAAATGTATGTAATGTGAGGTGCTGATCTAAACCTAATTTCTGCCATACTACTTTCCAGTTTTCCCAGTGACTCTTCACAAATGTTGAATCCTTCCTACAGTAAATGGGGTCTTTGGATTTATCAAACATGTTACCGTGTTTGCTTCTACATGCTGTATACCTGATTCATTCTATTGATCTCTCTGTGTCTTTCACTCAGTACCAAATCAGTTTAATGATTACTGCTTTGTAATACAATTTGAGACCTGGTACTGATAGACCTTTTTCCTTCTCACTTTTTTTCATTTTTTCCTTCTGAGTACTGACCTTTTGGTCCTCCCCATTTTATTATTTCTTTCTAGCTCTATAAAATATTTTTGGTAGTTTGACTGGCACTGCACTATTTGAATAAGCAAATTAACTTGGGTAGTATTGATATTTTTATTATATTGACACAATCTACCCATGAGCGTTTCTCCAATTATTTAGGTCTGTCATTTCTGCAAACAGTTTCAATAGTTAGATTCATATAGTTCATGGCTGAATCTTGGAAGATACATTCCCAAGTATTTTGTAACTTCTTGAGTTATTTTGAAATGAATTCTTTTTAGAACTCTTATTTGCTGGGAGTTATTGGTTATATATAAGAATGCTGATGATTTATGTGAATTTATTTTTTCCTGTAACTTTGCTGAAGTTATTATAATTATCTGTCAGTTGACTCTGTAGGATTCTCCAAGTACACTTGCAAAAATACCCGATTATTTTTTCCCTTTGCTTATGCTTACTTCCTCAATTTTTTCCTCGTCTTATTGCTATAGTTACCATTTCTAGCACTATTAAAAAGTAGTGGTAATAATGGACATCCTTGCTCTACCCCTGATCTTTTATTAGAAAGGTCTGTATGATGTTCGCTTTTGCAGTTAAATAGTATTGATATATTAAAGAAAGGTCCATTTATTCTAATGATTTCTAGAGTTTTTAATAAAAATGTATATTGTATTTTGTCAAAAGCCTTTTCAGCATCTATTGACACCATAGCTTTAAAAAATTATTTATATTATTAAGACAGTTTATTGTATTTATAGTTTTCCTTCTGTTAAACCAACCCACATTCCTTGTATAAACCATTGTACAAACCTAGTCATAACATGTAACCTTTATAACATGTAGTTATAGTTTACAGTTTATTTAAAATTTTTACATCAAGCGAAGTGAGCAGAACCACAACATTGTACACAGTACCAATACTGTAAGGATGATCAACTGTGAAAGCCTTAGCTACTCTGATCAGTACAATGATCCATGACAATTCCAGGGGTCTCATGATGAAAAATGTCATCTACCTCCAGTGAGAGAATTAATGAGTTCTCAGTGCAGACTGAAGTATATTTTTTTCACTTTATCTTTCTTTTTTTTTTTGGTTTGTAACATGGCTAATGTGGAAATATGTTTTGCATGACTTCACATGTATAATGGCTATCATATTTTATGCCTTCTCAACGAGTAGGGGTGGGGCAAAGGGGAAAACTTGGAATTAAAATTGCATCAATGTTCGTTAGGGATATTGGGATTTATAATTTTCTTTTGTCTCGCCCTGGTTTAGGTATCAAGACCATATTTATATTATAGAAAGAGATTAGAAGGGTGTCATTCTTATTATTACAGTTTATGTAGTATTTGAATTTATCATTCTTTAAATATTTAATAGAATTGACTTGTGAACCTATCCGAGGACTTTTTTTTTTTAATTTGGGAGTGTATTTGTGGTTTATTCAATTTCTTTTTCTGATACTGAATTATTTAAATAGTCTGTTTCTTTTGTTAATCTAGGTATTTTATATTTTTGTAAGTATTCATCCATTTCCTTTAAGTCATCAGTTTTGTTGACATATAATTGGGCAAAAGAATTTCTGATCATTTCCATTATTTCCTCTTCCATTTTTATACATTCTTCTTTCTCATTTTGATATGAACAATTTGGTTATCTTTTTTCTTTTTAAAAATCAGGTTAGCTATCTACTCCTGAAAAAGAAGGGATCTACTCAAGATGCTGAGTGAGAAATATATTTGTGGACATGGACAGTGTAGGAATTTATTTTACTTAACTGTGAATTTTGCAAAGGTTTTGTTTTTCTTTTCTCTTTTTTTTTCAAAGCGGGTAGAGGTGGGATAGAATATTTAGGAAAGGGAAGGAGGATGGGGATAGGGTATGCCCCTAAAAAGAAAAGAAGAAAACAAAAATATGCTGTCTCACATGGAAGTGTGGTTTCTGTCAAGACTGGTGAACACCAACTTCTCATAAGGTTAGATCTTTTATGCCCTAAGTGATCAGGAAACCATATCAAGGATCATCAGTCTCCTAGATCAATAAAGGGAAGTTTCCCTGTACCTTTAAGGAAAAACTATGAAACAAAATGTTGTTCCTAACAGCTTTACACTGCTTTCTGCCAGTGATATCTTCAGCTCCAAGTTATCCAATATTGCATTGGAGATCAATGATGAGCAACTCTAAGAAATAATTTTATTTGTCCTGTTGTGTTCAGTCATTGTTTCAGTTGTATCTGACTCTTTGTAACCCCTTTAGGGGTCTTATTGGCAAAGGATGGTTTGCCATTTCCTTCTCCAGTTCATTTTACAAATGAGGAAACTGAGGCAAACAGGGTTAAGTGACTTGCCCAGGGTCATACAGATAGTAAGTATTTGAGATTGGATTTTAATTCAGACCTTTCTGACTCCAGGCCTAGCGCTCTATCCACTGGGCCACTTAGATGCCTTATTTATTCTAAGATTAAATAAAATAAAAGCCTAATTCAAGGAGCCACTTAAACCTAAAGAGGGAAAAGCTGCTTATATCATAAGTTTATATAATTAAAGAATGCAGTCATTTTATCCACTGCACAATAGTTTAAAGAACATTAAACACAAAAGTATATTAGACCATCAACCTGTCTATGTGAAAATCATTTAATAAAAAATGAGAACAATAACAATACTGAAATTTATATAGCTCTTCAAGGTCTGCAAAACACTTTACATGTGAGGCTGAAAACAACCCTATGATCTCTACTTCGTCTACCTTGTTATCCTTACTCTGTGTATACCATAAGATCTTTCTTCAATGTACAAGTTAATTCAGAGATCCTAACATGAAGAAACATATTTGATCTCATAGGTATCCCTGAGATTTGATAGGACTGGATCTAAGATTAGAATAGAGTTTGGAAAGGTAGATCTTATTCAAAAGGAATGGGAAAGGTAAAAATAGAGATTAGTCTGGGTGGCAGGAAGAACAATGCAAATTAAGAAGGTCTATTCATTTGTGGAAATCTGGAAACCAGCGGAGTTAAGCATGGCAAAGAGCATTTTGTTAAAAAACAATGAAGGAAGTACTTCCAGTGCCAAGATGGCAGAATGAGGAAAGGAACTCCCTCAAATTTCCCTCCAAACAACCTTGAAAAAGGCCTCAGAGAAGCCACGTGTCTCCAGAGAAAACCAAAGACCACCTGCCTCTTACCTCTTCAATCCACTCTCTATAGAGCTACCCAAGTGAAACACAGGTCAGACCATGTCACTACCCTGCTCGATAAACTCCATTGGCTCTAGGATCAAATAACAACTACTCTTACATTTAAAGCCTTTACAACTGGCTCCCACCTCGATTTCTAGCCTCATTACATATTACTCACTTTCAGGTACTCCTTGGTCCAGCCAAATTGGCTTTCTTCCCATTCCTCACACACACCATTCCATTTCCTATCTCCATACCTTTGTATAAGCTGTTTTCCATCCCTGGCACGTATTCCTTACGTCTGCCTCTTAGAATTCCTAGTTTCTGTCAAAATTTTGTTCAAACATTACCTCTAACTAAAGTTAAGCCTTTCCTGACTCCCCTGACCTGGCTACTAGTATACTTCCCTTTCAAAATTACCTTGTATTTAGTCTGTATGTATTTTTCATATACTTCTATCTGTACATGCTGTCTCCCCTTCTAGAATGTAAGTTTCTTGAGGGAAGGGACTACTTATTTTTATTTTTGTCTCCCTAGTTCTTAGCATACTGTCTGGCCCACTATACTAGGAGCTAAATCAATACTTGTGGACCAAATGATTGCTTGATTAACTAAGCTAAAGAAGCCATTCTAAAGTCTATGATAGCATGGATTTTTGCTACTGTCTGGATGGGATGGCAACTGAAGACTCAATTCTGTAAATGAAATTCTAATTCTGTGACTGAAATTCTGGATTCTGGTCAATTCCATACCCTTAGATAAGATCTGTCTTAAGTAAACATTTCTTTCCTACTAAAATGGAGAGTTAAGAACAAAAGAATTTTTACTTATAGTTATCAAGTTTTCATCCCAAATGTATCTTTTTTAAAATCACAAGATTTTATAGGCCATACTTGATGTCACCCCAGACCTTGAAAAAGGCTTCTAAGATACAATCTTTTAATAATTCTGA
Organism: Phascolarctos cinereus; assembly: GCF_003287225.1. Lineage (NCBI taxonomy): Eukaryota > Metazoa > Chordata > Mammalia > Diprotodontia > Phascolarctidae > Phascolarctos > Phascolarctos cinereus. The sequence continues at coordinate 135,064,567 of NW_027555625.1, read as the reverse complement.
AGTGAGCACTTTTGTACCAATGTATCAGCCTACTCCTAAAAGCAAAGTATAGGTATCACTTTTCAAGTAAGACATAAACTTTAGGACTTGTCTGATTACTCTCAAAACTATTAAGTTCGAAAGTCAAACCTGAAACCCAACTAAATTTTTATCTTCCTAAACTCTTCTGTGGTTTAACTAGATTAAACATCTTTTCCTACTTCCTGTATTATAATCAGTCATGTAGTGTTGCTATGCAGATGTTAACTAACTGTCACATGTTTTACCACAGAAACCGTTACATCTTAGGATAAGATAAAGTATCATATGTGGGCACCTAAGCAAAGAATTTGCAGTTAAAATGATTAAACACCAGCTATCATAGATCTCCCTTCCTACTTTACAATCCTCCCTAGGTATTTCCCTAAGCCCTACTCCTTCAAAGTCTAAAATCTTCCCCTGCTAAACTACTCATTGTGTCTGTCCTCTAGAATCTCCACTGCTGTTAACAAATTCCCTCTTGGTCTTGTATCTCTTTGCTTAAGCCTTAAGGGGCTAGGGCAGCAAAGGGCCCTGTTTTAAAACAACCTCAAAGCCCATATATATCCTAAGCCTAAGCATAGCAAAGGTACTTACAATGCCTGCTCCAAATTCAGGGTATCTTCTGGGTATGCTTCATCCCTACCATTCTGGGAGATGGCCCTGAACCCTGAGTTCAATCCAGTTGTCAGATTTCCATCATGTTATTCTTTCTTTACTCTCAGCATCTCAAAATTATAAACATCCTGGGCCCCAGAGAGCTAGCAGTAGTAAAAGAACCCTTAACGACTCCATACTCAGGCATCACACGTCCCTTATGCTTTGGAGCTCTGATCAGCTGGTGTGGATTTTCCTCATGCTGTGGTGGGCAAATTCTCAGGCTCTACACCCTTTATTCTAGAGATTCAGGTAGAGTCAATGACTTCTGAAGTGAAAGTCCTCTGCCTATTTTATATCTCGCTGTATGCTCATTCTTAACTACCTCAGTCTTATCTTTCAAAAGTCCTCTTCTTTGGCATCCTCTGAAACCTCTACTCTCTTGGCGATTCCCCTTCACCTTGGATTTCTTGACTTCACATTATTTCCCTCTTGCAGGAGTAAAAACCTGGCTTTCTCCAGAAGACAGTGTATCCCCGGTCACCCACTTTAGTCCTGGACGCTCCTTCTCTTATGCATTCCAAAGCACTGGGTCAGGAGGAGAAGCAGACAAACTGCTCATTGGCCACCATTGCTCAGCAGCCTCTCCTCCACTGAGGCTCACTCTATCCACTTCACTTCATCCTAAGAGGCAGCTAAGAGGCATAGTGGATAGATTAGTGTACTTCAGGTCAGGAAGACATGATTCCAAGTACTACCTCAGGACATTTACCAGCTATATGGCCCCAGAACATCACATTTACTCATTTGTAAAATGGGGATAACAATACAATGTATCTCATAAAGTTATGAGGACCAAATGAGATAATATATGTGAAGCGCTCTGCAAACCTTAAAAGTGCTATATAAATGTTAGCTATTGTTGTTATTATTAATCTTTAGCACTGGGTCCAAATCTTTGTTACAGTTATCAACTGACCACCTGTTTCTCCCCTTTCTTAAGGGGCTTTGTATATGGCTCATACCTTCCTCTCTCCCACAACCCTGCCTTCTAATAAAATAGTGGACATCCATCTCCTTCCCTACTCCATTCCTCAAAACTTTTGTTCTCTCTTTTGCTTTCTCTTTGTTGAGGCTAACACCTTTACTTGTGCATTTGATCCAACCACCCTACTCCCATCTTCTCTGGGAGCTTATCCCTTAAATCATTCCTTCTCTCATCTTTAATCTCTCCTCACCTATTGGCTCCTATCCTGAGCCCAACAAACACACTCAGGTTGGCCTCATCTCTTAAGAAGCTTTCACTTGACCCTGAGATTCCTTCAAGCTATTATATCTTCTCCTTTTCACAGCCAAACTCCAGTGACTCCATACTAACTCTGGGATAAAACACAAACTCATTAGCCTGGCATTTAAAGCTCTTCACAATATGGCTCCAATTTACATCTCCATTCTTATTTCACTATTTTACACTCTCTATTTAAAACAAATTAGTTTACTTGATGTTTCCCATAAATGACATTCTCACATTTGATGCCTTGGCATGTCCCCTCTATGTCTGTAATATACTTCCTCACCTTCACCTCTCAGAATCCCTAGCTTTCTTCAAGGGACAGCTCATGTGCTATCATCTATGTGAAGCCTTTTCTGATTCTTCCTATTGTTAGATCTCTCTCCCTCCAGAAAATGCTTTTGTATATACTTATCTGCTTACATATCATATCCTCCCAGTACAATGTAAGTTCCTTCAGGATAAAGCCTTTATCAGCCTTGTCTTTGCATCCTTAATGCCCAGCACGGCGCCTTGCACATAATAGGTACTTAATGTGTTCGTTGAAATGACTTAACTCTAGCTCCATCTCTGTTGCTTGCTGAGATCATTTGCTTCCATAATTTTCATTTGCTTTCATTTCACCTATAATTATAACTTGCTTCTATAATTTTCACTTTATGAAGTTAGCTAGTCCACTAAAATCTACCTTCAATACCTTATCATGGCATGGATGTTAAATTGGCAAGGCTACGCCAGCAGAGGAGAGGTTCTAGCGGGTCTCAGCAATGGATTGCACACTTGTCATCTGGGGAACTCCCTAGACAAATCAGGAAAGACTCATCATCAAAAAATTGGCCATCAGAAAATTTTTTGGCCAGCCAACTCATAAAGATCATCAAGAAAGGCTTAGAAAGATTGTTCTATCTTCCCTATTACTGTAGAGGGCAACACCATCCTCCCAGTCTCTCTGGCTCGCAACACAGGAACCATCCTGGATTTCTCACTATCTCCCACTCCCCATTTCCAAGCTGTTGCCAAGGTCTGTCCATTTCACTTTTGCAACATCGCCTGAGTACACTCCCTTTTCTCCTCTGAGACTGTTACCACATTAATTCAGACCCTCCCTCACCTCACACCTGGACTACTACAATAACCTGCTGGTCAGTCTGCCTGCCTCAAGTCTCCCCCCCACTCCAATCCATCCTCCATTCACCCACTAAAAATACAGGTCACTCCCCATCCTTCCCCAACAGATTCCATTAGCTCCTTATTGTCTCCAGAATCAAACACAAAATGCTCTGTTTGGCACTGAAAGCCCTTCATAACCTAGCCTCTGCCTACCTTTCCAATATTCTTACAGTTTACTCCCCAGTGTATACTCTTAAATACAGCTAAACCGATCTGCTGGCTGTTTCACCAACAAGACACTCTATCTTTCAGCTCTGAGCAATGTCTCTGGCTATTGCCCTTGCCTAGAATGCTCTCCCTCCTCTGCTCTGACTACTGACCTCCTGGGCTTCATGCAAGTCCCAACTAAAATCCTACCTTTTAGAGGAAGCCTTTCCTAACCCCTTTTAATTCTAGTGCCTTCCCTCCGTTAATTATTTCCGATTTCTCTTGTATATAGCTTGCTTTGTATATTTGTCTGCATGTTGTCTCCCCAAATAGACTGTAAGCTCTTGAATGTAGGAACTATTTTTACCTCTTTTTGTATCCCTAGAACTTAGCACAGTACATGGCACATAGCAGGTGCATAATAAATGTTTATTAATTGATTTATTGATTGATTGTCATCTGCATCAGTAGTGCAAGTACCCACATTGATGAAATTACACATCTCTGAAGCACGGAAGAAGTAATTAGTATTTCATATCAATCTTGGTATCACAGAATTGCCTTTTTTATATTAGAAACCTTTAGGAATATATATATACATATATATTATATATGCATATTGTACATATATGCACACACTAAAATAAGATTATAAAATATGCTTTGGCTTTCCTTGGGATAAAAGCTTTAAACATGTGATAAAGCTGGTTTCTGACAATGCTTTTCATTTGTATTAGCTAAATGTTTCAGTGTTCATATTCTTTTCTGCCAATCCTAGAACTTCTGTATTCATACAGCTAATACCATAACTCACATGATACAGAAGTTAAATAAAAGAGTCCTTACTTCTCACCACTATGCAAATGCTGGTCATGGGAACTGGACAGAAAGTTTGATTTGAAAGCAATCAGAGTTAAATAGAAGATTTACTGTCTGAGGTCAGACCCTGGCTAAATTGCCCCAAATAACTGAGAAACTTGTGTTCTACATTGTACTAATGGTCTTGCATAACTTAACTTTCTCCTTGAAGACTTGGAGCCTGTCTACCTTTGAAGACAAACTCCAAAAGAGAACACTACCTTGTGAAACTTAAAAGCTATACACACTAATTTTAGTAATGAAGTCTTTATAGGTTTCTATCTGCAATAAAAGTTTAACACTAGCATTATAAACTCTTCATTGTCGTTCAGCTGTGTCTGACTCTTCATGAGGACACTGGATTTTCTTGGCAAAGACACTAGAGTGGTTTGTCATTTCCTTCTCTAGCTCATTTTACAGATGAGGAAACTAAGGCCAATAGGATTAAGTGACTTGCCCAGGACCACAAAGTTGAGGCCAGATTTGAACTTAGGAAGATGAGTCTTCCTGACCCCTGGCCTAGCACTCTATCCACTGTGCCACCCAGCTGCCCCATTTTGAGCTCAGTCACAAGCTACAGACAAACATCCTAAACTAAAGGCTATTTGTGCACAAACCATTCACTCCTGCAATTGGCATGCTGCTACAATAATAATTAACTTATGGCACTTATTAAAGCACATACCTTTGCTTTCTTTTAAATGATAAATTACAAAAGTATAAAATTGCATGTAGTATCAGTCACATATACTCCTTTATGTTTCTTAATTTTTCAGTAAATATACCTTGTTGGTGATTTGTTTGTGAAGGCTGCTGCATGAAACAAAATTTGTCAATAAAAAACATTAACTTAGCTTGTTCCCTTTCTCTTTAACAATCCTCCATAGTTATCGTATTTTGATATAACTCAAAGGACTTTATTACTGTAGTTAATATCAACAAAGAACTATACTGTAAGACGATATTTCTAATCATCTAGCTTATGAAGGAAAATGGAGTTTAAACTAGTCACCAGACCTGAAAGGGCTGTGAACCAGCAACTCTGGTATCATCCAAGTATATCTGGTCAAGGACAGGTAGTACTACATGGTATTTGATAACAGTGTCCAACTTTGAGAGACTGTAATAGTTCTTCCTATCCAAAAGGTACTCAGTTTATCATTTTAGAAGTAGTTGGGGGCAGCTAGGTGGCGCAGTGGATAGAGCACCCGCCCTGGAGTCAGGACTACCTGAGTTCAAATCCAGCCTCAGACACCTAACACTTACTAGCTATGTGACCCTGGGCAAGTCACTTAACCCCACTGCCTAGCCCAAAAAAAGAAAAAAAAGTGTATAAAAAAAAAGTAGTTGATTAAAAGTCACACTAGCACATAATTTTCATCAGCTATGAGGCTACTTTTCTATTGAACTGAATAGCAAGACCCTTGGGAAGACACCTCCCTCATCACATATTGCTAAAGGTGAACACAACCGTTCAACTGTAAAATTTTAAAAGACATTACAAGTAAGTCTTCTCCTGATTTACCCACCTGGAATGTGTCTACCACACGATGAAGGAACTCAATGACAAAAAGCGGTGGCACCTCTGTCTGGATCACAGCCACAAAAAAGATCTTGTGGCGATAAACACTTAGGAGATAGTGATGAGGAGTAGGAATCACAGGAGGCACGTTTTCTGCCTCAGTAGCTCTCTCCTGGGCCTCAAAAAAGTAATCACAAACAGAACGACTAACCACACTTTTCCAGTGCTTTTCTAGAAAAATATCCCCAGAGGAGTTGATCAAGAACAGGCTGTGAATCATGGTGAGAGAAGAAAGCCTTTTTCAGTATAAATGACTCAGAGACTCAATAGAAATTCAACCCTGGAAAACAAAATGAGTTAAGTAAGAGGGTGATGCTCCACCTGTCTGGAATGCCCACCCTTTCTTTTTTACTATCTAAATCAAACCTATCCATCAAAAAACAAGTGATGCTCCAATCCCTCAATAATAGCTACAGACTAAATATTTCCCTCTTCTGAACTTTCATATTAATTACTTTTTGTGTGGTTGTTAGCAATTAATTATAAACCATCTTGTAACATCTCTTCTATTACACTGAATTATCACTTTAATCTTTTATCATTTCATTTTTAACACATTTGTCTTGACTCCCAAAAGAGTGTAAATTATTTATGGGGAAGGCCTCTGCCTTACACTTGCTTGTACTCCTTATTTAAGAAATACAGGGTTCCAAAAGTTTTAGTGCATTATTTTAAGCTTTGATTGCTTAAAAATTAATTAAAGCTTAAAGCTTTAATAGCTTAAATCACTGCACTAAGACTTTTGGAACACTTCGTATTAGGAGGCTACTGTATAATGAACATTGTGCTAGATATGAGAAAGCTACAAAGTTTGGACAAAACAAGTAGCTATTTATACTGAAAAAGCTTTCTTCTCTTACCTTGATTCACAAGGCACCTCGTGGAGTTCATAATCATAGATTGTAAAACTTAAAGAGATGACCTAACGGCAGTCGTCTTTGGAAACCTAGTTCTGACACTAAGTCCTGTTATTTCCACTGCGCCACTGCAGCCTAGGTTGTCCCAAAATGCAGTTTTCAGCCACTAAAGCTCAATACCTTATGGACACCCTGCCCAGCTGCCTTATTTTAATTGTTTATTTCACCAATTTGGCCACAGTTTACTCATGCTCTACACAAAAATCAACTCTCTGAGGTACAGTTCAGACCTTTCCTGCCGCAGCAACATCTCTATATCTCTAAGAGAGAGAGAAAGAGGGAGGGGATGGGGGGAAGAGAAAAAAAAGAGGGGGAAGGGGGGAGAGAGGCAGAGGAGAGAAAGAGAAGGAGAAGGAGGGAGGAAAAAGGGAGAGGGAGGAGAGGAAAAGAGAAAGGAAGAGAGAGAGAGGGAGGGAGGTGGATAGAAAGAGGGAGGGGGAGAGGACAGCTAGCTTCCAACATGGCCGAGCAGAGGCAGAGGAGAGTTCTACCAAAAACACTCGTGCAAGGCTCCTCAGCCTCTCTGTCCCCCGAACTTACACAGGAAAAGAAGCAGGAGAGTGGGAGCCTCAGCTGACGAAAGGAAGAGATGGGGGCAGGGGAAGGAGGAAGGAGTGATGGAGGCACGGGAGGAAAGGATGTAGAGATGGAGGGATGGATGGCGGGGTCAGAGACAGCGGAAGATGCCAAATCCAGTCATTCCAGAGCCGGCCCCAACCTGGTGCACTAAGGCCAGGGGGGCCTGGGTGACATGCACGGAGGGATGGATGGTGAGGCGTAGGGAAAGGAGGAGGATGGGGTGATGGGGCCTTCCTGGTTTCCATACATCCGCTGCCATGGCAACGAAGCTTCCCACCCCCTCCTTCCGCCCCCCCATCCTCCTCCACCCCAGTCCCCGACAGTCGCCGGGCAGGATTCTGAGCCTCCCCAGGTCTTCGCCTTCGTGAAAAGCCCCCCGCCCCCAACCTCTCTCAATATGTCGCATTCCGGAGGGTCGATTTCTGAGGTCCGGCACGACCCTGACTCTCTCCATTGCACCCCGAGAATATGCCGCTCTGCGCGCCCCCATCGCTGCGCCCTCCAGCCCCGCACGAACCCTCCCTGGACCTCCAGTCCCCAGCGATAAGGTGCTCGCGCTGCCCCCACCCCGACCTGGCCTAAAAAAAAAAGCAGCCCCTCACCCGGCTTCTTGCAGACCCGCTACGCTGCGCTTGACAAGCCCCCGCCTTCCCCCACCCTCCTGCCCCGCCCACACCGGAGAGCGCGCCCCTCCCCCCTCTGCGCTCATTGGCCGACACGGAGAGCCCGCGCTCCGCCCCCAGGCAGGGAATAGGAGGGAGTCGCTGATTGGATTTGTCCTTTTTCTCCTCCTCAGTCCTTTGGTTGGCCCCTCCCCGAGGCGCCTCCTGGGCCTCCAGGCTCTAAGCTTTGTGATTGGCTGTGCTGAGGCGACCTCTGATTGGGGCTGCCCAGTCGCTCGGGCCTCTGATTGGTCGGGTAGACTGAGAGCGGGTGGGCGGAGGGACAGTGGGCTTGGACAGGTCTGCGGGTAGTTGCCCTATTTTCAGTATCGCAAGCGGTTGAGTGTCGCAGCTTCCAGCCTGAAAACGAGAACGTACCCGATGTCAGTTTTGAAACAAATTTATCAAGCACACAATATGGGAAGGAAAACAATATTTTTGGTCATCATGGTACAGCGGAAAGGGCGCTAGATTTACATTTAGAGGCACCCTGGGTTCGAATTCTAACTCTGCCCTTTATTACTTGTATGACCTTGAGCAAGTTCCTTCCCTAAGGGCCTCAGTTTCTCTAGTTAGAAAATGAGGCTTTTGCACTGGGTGATTTCTAAGGTCCCTTTCAGCTCTAAACCCTCTGCATGGTTCTTAATATTTAACAAATGCCGCATCTTCTGATTCCCAAACCATTCTTTCCACTTTACTGTGCTTGTTTTATTCTTAGGTTATACAGAGACAGTGCCTTAAAAGACTAAACCGCGCCGTTAGGAGAGTTGCTTGCTCATTCCGGCTCTGCCAATAACTGGCTGTGTGACTTTGGGCAAATCACTTCCCTTTCTGGTCCTCAGTTTCCTTAAGTGTTATTAAAGGGATGGTTTGTGAGAAAAATAAACAGTTAAAAGGTAAAAGACACCATCAAGAACAGGTCATGCCAGACTAACCTCATTTCCTTTTTTGACAAAGTAACTAGACGGGTAGATCAAGGGAATGCTGTTAGGCATAATCTACCTCGATTACGGCAATTCGGTTTGATAAACACTACTGAGTAGGAGGCACTGTGCTAGGCGCTGGGGAGAAAAAGGCAGAAATGAAAGTCTTTTTCTCAAAGATTTTACATTCTACTTGGGGCATAGGACATGTGCACAGATGAATATAATAAAAGGTAGGGAGTGAAGAGGAGGAAAGACAAAGAGGTCTAGGAGAATTTGAAAAGGACTAGGGTGCATGGCAAAATCTCTCAAATTACACTTCTGAACAATTTGTAGAGATCTGACCTAAAAGAAACTAAGGAGGTGAATGCAGGACTGGTTGAACAACCAAACCGAAAGTGTAATCATTAATGGGCCTCTGGCAACTTAGAAGGAAATCTATAGAGAGGAAGGACCCCGGAGATCTTGATCTTATGACACTCAACTTTCTTTTTTATCAGTGGCTTGGATGAGGCCCTATATGTCATTTTTGTCAAATTTGCCAATGTCTTAAACTGAAATAGCGAATACGTCTGTTGACAGTCAATATCCAGAGAGATCTAAACAACACAATGGGTCAAATCTGCTTTTTCTTCTATACCGAATCTGTAATTTCATCGCTATTGATATTCCCTCCATGAGGTAATGTGTAAATTAGTAGTCTTTGAGAGATGTTGTGGCCCCAAATTTATTGCTCTATAGCAAACCTAGTGATGGACTCATCTAAAGGTAGCTAAACTGAATTTCTTTTTTCTTTATTTTTGACATTCATTTTTCAGAAGTTTAAGCTCCAAATTCTGTCTCCCTCCCATCCATCCTTAAACTGAATTTAGAAGTATGCTCCAAATGTAACTAAACGACTCAGTGTCATTCTTAGGCCTATACCCAAAGAGATCAAAGAAAGATGAAAGGGGACCTCATATGCACAAAAATATTCATGGTAGCTCTTTTTGTTGTAGAAAAGAATTGTAAACTAAAGAGGTCCCCATCAATAGGGTAATGGCTGAACAAATTATGGTATATGAATGTAGTAGAAAACTACCATGCTGTAAGAAATGGCGAAAGGAAAAGTTTCAGAGAAACCTGAGATTTGAATGACCTCATGAAGAGTAAAATGACAGAACCAGAAGAACAATTTATACAATGACTACAATATGATTAAGGTAAACAGCTTTGAAAAACTTAAGAACTCTGATCAATGCAATGACCAACAGAGTTTCCAGAGGACTGATCATAAGGCATACTATCCACCTCCTGACAAAGATGTGAAGGACCTGAGATGCAAAATAAGACATAAATTTTCAGACAGAGCCATTGTAGGAATATAGCTTGCTTAACGATGTGTATTTGTTGTAAGGCTTTTGTTTTTATTTTAAATTTGCAGATAGGGGCCTGAGAAGGGGAGGATTAGGGATACCATAGCAAAAAAAAAAAAAAGGTCAATCAGTCAATAAACATTTATTAAGCACCTGCTATGTTCCAGATGTTGTACTTAGTGCTGGAAATATAAAGAAAAGGCAAAAAATAGTCCTGCTTTCAAGGAGCTCATGGTCTAAAGGTGGAGACAGCAAGCAGACCACCTCGTACAAACAAGCTAGACAATGAACAAATTAGAGATAATCAATAGAGGGAAGTCACTAGAATTAGGAAAGGAAATTGTTGTTTGTCCTTCATTCTCAAAGAGGACCAATGATATCAGGAGGATGATGTCTTATCAGCCTCACTCTTTCCTAAAGAATCATGAGAGTTCAGTGGCAAGATGAAAGTCAAGATGACTGGCGATGGCCCAGGATACAGTGGTGACCTTGGCCTTTTTTTTGAAGAAAGGAAAAAAAGAAAAGAGGCTTTGGGGCAGCTAGGTGGTGTAGTGGATAGAGCATCAGCCCTGGAGTCAGGAGGAGCCGAGTTCAAATATGGCCTCACATACTTGACACTTACTGGCTGTGTGACTCTTAACCCCATTGCCTAGCCCCCCCCTCCAAAAAAAAGAGGCTTGTTGCAGAATTGTTTAAAAAGAACAGAAGAGAAGGAGAAGAAGGCCAGAAAGAGTCACAGATAAGTGAACAGCTTTGTGAAAGTTACATGTTGAATTTATTATATATTTTAAAATAAAAGCAAGTTGAACATAATAGAATTTTGCAATTTCATGTACAATTCTCTTTTTTCTGTTCTTTATACATATATGAAGATGCTAATTTTATTTGACATTTGTTAAGTTCAGAATTTTTAAAAATTCTATAAAAATTAGCTGGACTAGTTCTCAGGCTGTAGACATAAAATTGATCCATCAACGAGTCCCTTTTCAAAAACTTTCCTGTCTTGATGAGACTTATGTCTACTCCACTGGCACAATTCTCAAGAAGCCAGAGTCACCTCCACACCATAATGTATATTGGAGTATGGCTTTAATGGAAGTCAGATCTAATAAAATGAAATTGAATGGTAATAAATAAAATTATACATCTGAGGGTTTCAAAAATCAGCTTCATAAGTACTTGATGAAAAGGCATGATTAGATTATACTTCAAGTTAAAAAGATTTGGGAGGTTTATCAATTGATTATCAATCAACAAACATTTATTTAGCACCTACTATGTGCCAGGGACTATGCTAGGCTTTGGGGATATATAAAAAAGCAAAACAATCATAACAACGATAATAATAATAATACTAATAATGATTAATAACTAGCATTTATATAGTACCTACTAAGTGCCAGGCACTGTGCTAGGTGCTTTACAAATATTATTTCATCTGATCTTCACAACTTCAGAAGGGAAGTACTAATATTACCCCTGTTTTACAGTTGAGGAAAGTTAGGCAAACCGAGATTAAATGACTTGCTCAGGGTCATGCAATAATTGTCTGAGCTGGGATTTGAACTTCCTAACTCTTGGGCCAGAACTCAGTCCACCAAGCAAGAAGCTCCCACACTAAAGGCAGAAATAGCTTTTAAGCAATTAGGCATCTATAAGATATAGATGGAGTTTGGGGAAGGTAATTTCAGAGAGGGAAGGTTCTAGCAGTTGGGAATTGGGAAAGGCTTCCTCTAGGAGTTAGGATTTGAGCTGAGTTGTAAAGGAGGTCAGGAAAGCTAAGAGGTAGAAGTAAGGAAGGGAAACACTCCGGGCACGAGAAATAGTCTTTGCAAAAGCTTAGGGCTAGGAAATGGGGTGCTGTGTTCTAGGACTAGAAAGTAGGTCAGTGTAGCTAGATCAGAGGGTGCATGGAGGGATGTAAAGTGTAAGAAGACTGAAAAGGTAGAAAAAGGTCAGGTCGTGAAGGACATACAATGTCAAACAGAGGATTTTACATCTGATACTGTAGGTAAATAAGCTATTGGAGCTTATTTATCAGGGAGGAAGGATGAGATCTGTGCTTTAAGAAAATCATGGTGGGGGCAGCTAGGTGGTACAGTGGATAGAGCACCGGCCCTGGAGTCAGGAGGACCTGAATTCAAATCCAGCCACAGACACATAACACTTACAAGCTGTATGACTCTGGGCAAGTCACTTAATCCCAATTACCTCATCCAAAAAAGGAAAGAAAGAAAGAAAGAAAAAGAAAAAGAAAGAAAGAAAGAAAGAAAGAAAGAAAGAAAGAAAGAAAGAAAGAAAAAAAAAAAAAAGAAAGAAAGAAAGAAAGAAGAAAAGAAAGAAAGAAAGAAAGAAAGAAAGAAAGAAAGAAAGAAAGAAAGAAAATCACTCTGACAGTTATATGGAATATGGCCTGGAGTGGAAAAAGATCTGAGGTAATGACACCAGTCAGAAGGCTGATGCAGAGGCCTAGCAGCAGCCACTTCGCTGTGTCTTCCCACAAGACGTCTAAGATCAAGAGGTTTTTTGCAAAGAAGTCAAAGCAAAATTGTCTCATTTTTCAGTTGGTTCTCATGAAATGTGTCCATAAGTCTAGATGTGGCTCCAAGAAGAGGCTCTGGAGAAGGATGGAGCGAGATTCATAAAGAATTGCCAACATTATGATGCTCACATTTATTTTGTACCAAGTCCAAACACCTCGCCATGGCACCACCCCTGATAAGAAGTAAATGCCACGACTCTCCCATTTTGGAAGCTGCCTGCTAAGGGACAGACATAAAGAAACTCATTGTTGTAGAGACTGCTCGTGACCTTTTTGGTTCAGTAATAAATATGTGCATGATATTTTAAACTGCTGATCTCTGCATCCCTGTTTGTATAATAATTCTATATCAGAGGTTGCCTGGTGTGTGGCAGTTGTCTATAGTGAATAAAGTGCTGGGCTTGTAATTAAGACTTGGGTTCAAGAGGCAGCTACGTGGTGCAGTGGATAGAGCACTGGCCCTGAAGTCAGGAGGACCTGAGTTCAAATTTGGCATCAGACCAAACACTTAAAACTTACTAGCTGTGTGACCCTGGGCAAGTCACTTAACCCCAATTACCTTTTTAAAAAAAAGACTTGGGTTCAAATCCTGCCCCAAACACTAGCTTTGAAACCCAGAACAAGTCATTTAACTTGGTGTATAGGGCAGCTAGGTGGCACAGTGGACAAAGTGAGAGGCCTGAAGTCAGAAAGACTCATCATCCTAAGTTCAAATCTGGCCTTAGACACTTACTAGATGTGTGATTCTGGGCAAGTCACCACCACCCTGTTTGCCTCAGTTTCCTCATCTATAAAATAAGATGGAGAAGGAAATGGCAAACCACTCCAGTATTTTGCCAAGAAAACCCCAAATGGGATCAGGAAGAGTTGGACATGACCAAAAACAATCCAACAACAAATAATCAAATAAAGTGGAGATCATGGTGGCACCTATCTCATGGGGTAGTTGTGTGGCTCAAATAAATTAATTTATGATGTAATTTGCAAGCCTTCAATGCTACATAAATGTGACCTCTCTCAGCCAACCCATGGGTGGTACAGTCAGAAGAATTACCTGTTGACCCGCAGGGTTTTAACTAAAGAAATGAGCTGTCCTGTTTCATTTTGTTGGGAGCTTATGATTTTTGACATGAACAACTTCATATATAGTATGTGCATTTTAAGAGAATCATTATAGAAACTAGCCTGGGGGAAGGTGAATAGTTTTTCAAATTGTTTGCTGAAGATGAAAATCAGTATATAAATAAGAAATAAAATATAATAAAATAAACAATATGTCATATATAATAAATAAATAAATAAATAGATAGATAGATAGATAGATAGATAGATAGATAGATAGATAGATAGAAATAAAGGGCTTCTATGGAAAAATTGACTATTGCAATAATCCAGGTGAAAGCGGATGAGGGCTAATACTAGGGTTGCTTGGTTGGTGTGCTTCATTCTCAGAGGACCAAAATAACATCACTGTGCTAGAGTCAAGTTACAGTGTGTGCAAATGTGGCTGATCAGACCAATATGAGATCAGAACGTTCTACCACAAGTCGGGCACAAATAGTCCACATGAACATTTGGGGTAGATTCTCTAAATTCGCGCATCTCGAGTTTCTTTTGAGCTATTTCAGTTCTGCTTTGCTCATAGAGGACAGGACCTTCTCTGATGTGGGCACGCCATGCTGGGAGGTCCTGTGCCAGTGTCTCCCATGTCATGCAACCAATTCCAAAGGTCTTAAAAAGACCTTGAGAGTGTCCCTGTAGCGCTTCTTCTGACCACCATGCGAACGCTTGCCCTGTGTGAGTTCTCCATAAAATAGTCTTTTTGGCAAACGTACATTTTGTATTTGAACAACATGGCCAGCCCATTGGAGTTGTGCTCTCTGAAGTGCAGTTTGAATGCTTGGCAGTTTAGTTCAAGAAAGGACCTTAGTGTCTGGTGTCTTATCCTGCCACATGATCTTCAGGGTCTTAGGAAGCTAAGACAATTCAAATGGAAGCAATTCAGTTTCCTGTCATGGCACTGGTATACTGTCCAGGTTTCACAGGCATACAACAATGAAGTGGGCACAACAGCTCTGTAGACCTTCAGTTTGGTAGCCAGCCTAATACTTCTTCTCTCCCACACTTTCTTTTGGAGCCTCCCAAACACTGAGTTAGCTCTGGCAATGAGTGCAACCTCATTATCAATGTGTACATCCTGGGAAAGTATACTACCAAGGTAAGTGAACTTATCCACAGCATTCAGAACTTCTCCATTTATCGTAACCAATGGTTACATGTATCATGGTGTGGTGCTGGCTGATGGAGCACCTGTGTTTTCTTGGTGTTGATTGTTAGGCCAAAATTAGCACAAGCAGCAGAGAATCAATCCATACTCTGTTGCATCTCAGCTTCAGAGGCTGCATTGAGTCCACAATCATCTGCAAACAGAAAATCATGCACCAACACTCCCTCCACTTTGGTCTTAGCTTGTAGCCTTTTCAAGAATTTACCATCAGGCTGAAAACATCACGCTAAAAAGGATGGGAGCAAGCACACAGCCTTGTTTCACTCCATTGGTGACTGGGAAAGCACGAGAGCATCAGAGCATCGTCCATTGTCCAGAACCAGGGCAAGCATGTAGTCATGAAATTGACATACAATGCTGATGAACTTCTCTGGGCAACCAATTTTTTTTTTTGGGGGGGGGTGGCTCAAATCCCAGTCTTCTTCTTTTCATTTATTTATTTATTTATTTATTTTTATCAACAATCACTTCCATATGCTTTTGAGTTTAAAAATTTTCTCCCCCTTCCACCCCACCACCCTCCCCAAGACGGCGCACAATCTGATATAGGCTATACATTTACATTCCCATTAAACATATTGTCACATTAGTGAAGTTGTAAGTGAAAATCTAAACCAATAGGAGGAACCATCAGAAAGAGGAAACAAAACTCAACAGAACAGAAAAAAAAGATAGCAATTCAACTTCTGTAGTTCTTTCTTTGGATGTGGATAGCATTTTCCATCACTAGGCCAACAACATATTGTAGGATTATGGTTTTTAATCCATTCTGCTATCCGCTTCCATTTTATGGGAAAGTTCATCCCATTCACATTCACAGTTATGATTACTATCTGTGTCTTTTTCTCCATCCTTTTCCCCCCCTGTTTATGCTTTTCTTTCTCCTTTCTCCTTTCCCCTCTCACTAGTGTTTTGTTTTTGACCACCACCTCCTTCAGTCTCCCCTCCCTTCTATTATGCCTTTCCATTTTCTTCCCCTTTACCCTTACTGCTTCTTCCCTCCCTTCTATCCCCCCTCCCTTTTCTTTCCCCTTTTCCCTCCTACTGCCTATAGGGCAAGTTAGATTTCCATACCTAACTGATTATGTTATTCCCTTCTTGAGCCAAATCTGATGAGAGTAAGGTTCAAACAATGCTCACCTCCCTCCCTTCTTTCCCTCTGCTGCAATGTAATTTACCCTTGTCTGCCTCCTCCTTTCTCAGTACATTTTCTAAGATCAGACTAATCCATTTACTTGGATCCATTTAACCCACTTGATTAGATTTTTTTTTATCATTACATCAAAGTCCACTAATATCTACCCCCTTTACGTATTCTTCTTTAACATGGTGTAATAATAATACAGTTCTCAAGAGTTGCAAGTGTCATCTTCCCTTGTAGGAATGTAAACAGTCTGCCCTTATTAATTAACATTTTGTATCTTTCTGTCCCATTTACCTTTTTATGTCTTTCTTGAATCTTGTACTTGAAGATCAAATTTTTTGTTGAGCTCTGGTCTTTTTATCAGGAAGGTTTGGAAGACCCCTATTTCGTTGAATATCCATCTCCTCCCTTGAAAAATCATGCTAATTTTTGCAGGGTAGTTGATCCTTGGCTGTAATCCAAGCTGCTTTGCCTTAAGGAATATCATGTTCCATGCCCTGCGGTCTTCTAATGTAGAAGCTGCAAGGTCCTGTGTAATCCTGACTGTGGTTCCATGATATTTAAATTGTTTCTTTCTGGCTGCTTTAGCACCTTCTCTTTCATCTGGTAATTTTGGAATTTTGCTATTATATTCCTTGGCGTTGTCAATTTAGGATCTGTTTCAGGTGGTGAGCGGTGTATGCTTTCTATGGTTATTTTACCTTCTGGTTCTAGGACTTCAGGGCAGTTTTCCTTTATGATTTCCCAAAAGATACTGTCCAGGCTCTTTTTTTCATCATGATTTTTAGGTAGTCCAATGATTTTAAATTGTCTCTCCTGCATTGATTTTCCAGGTCGGTTGTTTTACCGATGAGGTATTTTATGTTTTCATTCATTTTTTCATTTTTTTTGGTTTTTGTTTGACTGATTCTTGCTCTTTCATAGAGTCATTAGTTTCCATTTGTCCAACTCTAGTTTTTAACAGATTGTTTTCTTCTGTTAGTTTTTTTTCCTTCCTTCTCCAATTCGCCAATTGCATTTTTAAGGGATTTGTTTTCTTCAGTGTACTTTTTTTCCAGTTTGCCGATTGTATTTTTTAAGGACTCTTCTACCTCTCTCATTTGATTTTTAAAATCCTTCTTGAGCTCTTCTAAGAAGGCTTTTTGGGCTTCAGACCAGTTTATATTCCCTTTTGATGTTGCAAATGTGGTTTTGTTAACAATGTTGTCCTCTTCAGAATTTCTGTCTTGATCTTTACTCTTCTTATAATATGAATCTATGGTAAGTTTCTTTTTACTCATGGTTTCTTTATTCCCTGGCCTGTAAAGAGTTTGAGCTCTCCTGCTGGGGAACAGAGGGTACTGACCAAAGCTTCTTGTGTTGGGAGCCTAGGTCTTGGTCACTGACATTGTGTGCTGGGGCCTCTTATGTTGGCAATTGGAGGCTGTAGGGTTCTGGCAGCTTGCCTCATGTTGGGCTGGAATCAGTAAGGCTGGAACTTTCAGGCAATTCTAGGTTGCCTGCTTTTCCTTTCCTTTAGCTTTCTTCAGCTTCTTTTAGATGGGTGCTGCAGGGTGTTTATCTGCCTGGGACCCCTTGCAATGTTGCCTCCCTCATTTCTGCTAATGCACTGGGAGATTCCTTTGTGGTAGAGTGCGGAGGCACCTGGTCGTTTTCTGAGCTGGTTTCCACCAGTTCCCCCACCCTCACTGAGGCACTTGGAGGTCCAGGTGTTAGTGTTTGCCTGCTCTACCACCTGGGCTTCAGGATCTCCTCCTGGTTGACAGTTGGAGGCTGTTTTGACAGCTTAGCTGGTGTTGAATTGGAATCAGCAAGGCTGGGACTTCAGGAAGGCTCTAGGTTGTTTTCTTCAGCTCCTTTCAGATGAATGCTGCAGGGTGCTTATCTGCCTGGGGCCCTTTGTAGTGCTGCCTCCCTTATTTTTGCTGAGGCACGGGGAGACCCGTTTGCTGGGCTGCTGCACTGCTCTCTTCCCCATCTTTCTTCTAGTTCAGCTGTTCTAGGTTTTTTTTTTCTAGGATGATATTTTCTGGGTTTTCAGAGGTTGATAGGGGAGGGTGAGAGTGACTACCTTTTTAGTCCACCATCTTGGCTACTGGAAGCAGAAGCCCCCCTGGGCAACCAAATTTTGACATAATTTTCCATACTAGGGTAGTGGCTGTATGAATGGAGAAAAGGACATTGTGTACAAGAGATATTTTGAAAGTAGAAACAAGATTTGGCAACAGATTAGATATATGTAGTTGATGAAGTAAGGAACTGAGAATGACACTGAGGTTGTGAGTATAGGTGACTGGGAGAATAGGTGATATCTTTGACACTAATAAGGAAGTTGAGAAGAAAGTAGGTTTTGGAGAAGATAATAAATTAGGTTTGGGACATGTTGAATTTGTGGTGCCCACTAGACATCTAACTGGAGCTATTCCAAAAGCAGTTGGGGATGCAGGATTGTATCTCAGGAGACACAAAGGTTGGGTAACTAGATCTGGGAATCATCTGAATGGTGATACAGTTGAACCCATGGGAGCTGATGAGATCACCGAGATAGAGTAGATGGAAAAGAGGACAGCGCTGTGTGGTACATCCACAGTAAGTGGTCCTGACACAGATGAAGATACAGCAAAGGGGACTGAAAAATGGTCAGTTAGGGAAGGGGAAAGACAACCAGCAGGGAGCAGTGGAGAACACAGAGCATTGAGGAGGAAGTGGTGAGCAGTGGTGTCAAAGGCCCTACAGAGAGTGGTCAAGAAGGATGAAGACTGGAAAAGGCCGTTAGATTTGGCAATAAGAAGATCACTGGTAACTTTGGAGAGGGTACTTTCAATGGAAAGTTTAAAGTCATACTTCAGAGAGTTTAAAAGTGAGAGAAGATGAAGTAAATGTACCTGATGTATGTAGATGGCTTTCTCAAGGAATTTAGTAGAGAAGGGAAGAAGGGATACAGGATGATAACTTGCAGAGATGGTCAGATAAAGTGAGGACTTTTCAAAGTTAGGGGAGATAATGGATTATGTACAGGCACCATGGAAAGAATCAGCAGATAGGGAGAGAATGAAGATTAGAAAGAGAGTAGAGATGTTAGTAGGGGCAATCTCCTGAAGAAAAAAAAATGGGATGGGATCAAGGATGCATGTAGAATAACCTATATCAAATTATTTACTGTCTCAGGGAGGAGGGAGGAAGAGAGAAAAATTTGGAACTTAAAATCTTACTAAAAAATGAATGTTAAAAAAAGAAAAAAAGGATGCACGTAAAAGGGGTTTGCCTTGGCAAAGAGAAAGGTTATTTCTTCATCAGAGACAGGAGTGAAGGAGGAAGTAGGGGAAAATGCCTGAGTGATATGAGATAAGGAAGAGGGAGAAAGAGGGAGTTCTCAGCAAAAGGCATCAAATTTTTATCAGTGAAGTTTAAGGCAAGGTTTTCAGTGGAGAGGGCAGGGGTAAGAGTAGGGTGGAGGAGGGATTCAGCGGGAGGCTGGAAGAGATACTAAAAGATTTGGAATAGCTGCTGCAGTGAGTGGTATAGAGAATCAATTAGGGAAGTATAAAAAAAATTGCCTGGCTGCAGGGAGGGTCCAATTGAGATTATGTAACATAAATTTATAGTGAATCCAATCTTAAGGTCTCTTGATTTTCTCTATCTTCTTTCAGCAACACATGAATTGGGGTGGTGGGAGTAATCCAGGGCATCTGTGATCTGTGATAAAATTGGGGGGGGAGGATTAGAGAATAGAGGATAGTGTAGGGTTGAGTTGGTTTGCCAAGGAATTGGAATTGGGAAAGGAGTAGTGTGAGGGAATGGAGGTTACAATGAGGAGAAAACACAGAGTTATTATGGTCACAGGGTATAGGGAAAGATGGAATGATAAGAGATTATAATCAAATAAAGGCATTCTGGAGCTCATGAATATTGAAGTAGAACAATTATGGATGATAGCAAGATCAAGAGTATGTCCACTTCTTTGTATAGCTAAAGTAAAGTGAAGAAGTAGATCACGGGAATGGAATAAATTGAGGAACTGGGAATCTGGGCTATTTGAAGGAGCATCAACATGTATACTGAGTCCCTTAATATGAAGGTGGGAGTTGGGGAAGAAAGAAAGACTATGAGCTAGGGACTGAACTCATTGAGGAAAGAAGGTGAAAGTGCTGGGGTGCAATAGGTAATGGCCACAGGATGTCCATTGGGTGACAAATTTGTATAGTATGAGCCTCAAAGGGCATGTTGCTGAATGATGCTGGCAGAGAGTCTCTGGAAATGGCAATAGGAAGCAAGGAGCATTACAACCCCTCTACCATGACCACTGGATGTTGGGGGATGTGGGGTATGAATGACAGCCTAACCTGTACTAGAAAAGGCGACCAGGGATGCAAGAGGGGGCTATGTCTCAGTCATTTCCAAAGCTGGAAATAATGAGATCAGAAAAGGTCTAAGATGAAAGGAAATTGGTTAATTATGGTACAGGCGTTAAGGAGAGTATGGTGGAAGGGTTGGGCAGATGTGGAATGGGATCTTGTGGGGTTTGGGTTGAGAAGTAAGGGAGTCGGGATTGGGGAATTGGAGTTTTTATGTAGCAAGGGCTTCAGAATCACCAGGATGAGGTGATTAGACTAATTCAAGGTCCTCCCTCCATATTGTGGCTAGTGGTGATATTGTGTCCTGGGAGGCCTGCAACAAATAAGGTGGGAATAGAAAGAATAAGGCCCTGGGAAGTCTGAACAGGAGACAAGAGGTGGCAGTATGAAGTGGGACAGCTAAAGAAAACCCTGGGGAATAGGAGGAAGACTCCTGAAAGCGATGATTGGGCCTGGTCTCTGATATGAGTCTAACAGTTCTAGAAAAGAATTTGAGATGAAGATAGACAGCTCAGTCTGGTCCCAGGGGAAGCCTTGGGGCAATGACAGAGCCAGGATGTCTAGTAGACTGCAAACTCCAAATGAGTCAACATGAAAGCCAAAAAAAGCTAATGCTATACTAGCTTTAAGAGAGGGACAATGTTCAGATCAAATCCCACTGTACTTTCCTTTGGTCAGACAACGTCTGAAGTATTGTGTTCAATTTGGAGTACCATGATTTATGAAGGAGGCTGGGAACCTGGAAGGCTTCAAGGGTAGGGTAACAAGAATAGTGGGGACCATGACATAGCTGGATCAACTAATGGAATTGGATATATTTAGCTTGAAGAAGAAAAGGCTTGGGGAGGGGAAGGGGCATGATAATTGTCTTCAAATATTTGATATAATCATTGTTATTATTGTTTTGTTATTAAGATGGTCTATTGGATTTACAGATGCATAAAGTATTTATTAAATACTTATGCTGTGCCAGGCATAGCTGCCTTCAAATACTTGATATAATTATAATTTTTAACCATTTAAAAATATTTATTTTATTAGATTCAATCCAATGTTCTATTCTGTTAAGATCTTTTTGAATCCTGAGTCTGTCATCCAGTTTGTGAACCATCCCTATCCCCCAGCTTTGTGGAATCTACAAATCTGACAACCACACCATTTATGCCTTTATTCAAGTATAATCCCTGTCCAGTGTCCTGGGGTGCTTAAAGCTCTGGCCCAATGTAGGCAAAGTCTGATGTTAGGGGCTGAACCAAAAAATCTGTTTCTTTTTAGTTCATGATGGTCTCACGCAGAGTTTACTTTGGGAAATCTCAAAATATGCTTATGTCTCATTTTCCACAAATGTGAGTAATAGTGCCCCCAGTTCCTCTATCTTCATTCAAGGTAACAAATGCATATCTGGTAAAGTACAGTCTTTATTTCACCCCACAGAAAATGCAGATGTGGAAAAACATTTTCAGGAGCCCATAAACAGACACAAAAAACACAATAAATACTCAAAATAGAGTATTAGCTCTCCTTGGAAGGGAAATGAATTTAGGGGGGGCCAGCAGGTCACACTCTGACCTTCTAGGTCTCCCACAGGAACATGGTCCCTCCCAGACTCATAGTGCCACCCTCATGTTTGGTTCCCCCTGGAAAGCAAATACATGTTGGGGCTGCTATACAGACAATCCTTTTCCCATTGCACCTGCACTGTCTAAATAACTGATGGCAATAGCAGAAGGGTAAAGTGTGTCTTCTACAGCCCCATCTCATGGCTTTAGTCTTTTATTGCTCTTCTAGCCGTGGAGGCCACATAGGCAATTCTCTTCTGTCTCCAAAACATGCTGCTCATGATCTTCCCTTCTCTCCTCTACGTTGTATCTTCCAACTCCTGAACAAAGTGGTTTTTGTTTTGTTTTGGTTTTTTGGTAAGACAAGCAGGGTTAAGTGACTTGCCCAGGGCCACAGAGGTAGTAAGTGTCAAGTGTCTGAGGTCGGATTTGAACTCAGGTTGTCTTGACTCCATGGCCGGAGCTCTATCCACTGAGCCACCTAGCTGCCCCCACAGGGTTTCTTTTAAGGTAACACCCAAGGCTGGCATTGCCCAAGCTATTTCCCTTCTAAGCTGGAAAGCTAGATTCAGGGATCATGTTGCCTATGAAATTTAGGTCCCTTTCCTCAACCCAGGATGTTCAGGAACACTTTCTATGAATTCCCCCTCTCGGCCCTCATGGATGAGCACACGTTTACTGCTGTCACATGCTTCAAGAACACTTAATGCTTTACTACTGTCCAGCTATGGCTTCCAGCTTCTGGACTGGGAAGTTCATTCTCAGTTCATAGGATCAGCTTTCTGGTCTCTGACCTATGCTCAGAAAAGGAAACAAGGGCAGAAAGCAACTATGAACTTGGAGTCTATGAACTCCTTTCTCTGGCCATCTGAGCGAGCACATGCAATTTGTTGTGCGCTTCTGCAAAAAGTCAGCCATTATGAACTCCTGTTCAAGAGGAAGATAAAAATTCCTCCCCTTTCCCCCTCATCCAATCCATGCTATATTCCAGAAGACAGGCACAAGAGAAAAAGCAAAAAGGGGGGAGTTGGCTCTCTTTTGTAGGCCGACACAGGGGGTGGCTACTCCAACAAGAATTTATTCTCTTAAGTCTGGCCAACCAAATCATCTTGGCTACAATTTCATTCACTGAATACCATCCCCAAGAAGGTATAATGTGATTGCCTTGACACATACCAGCCATTTCATATTGTTGCAGCCTTAGGCTCTGCAACTTAAGCAGAAGTTGTCTTTGTCCTTTTAACAAAGGGTCAGTGGTTCTATCTATATACTATAGGAAGAAATGCCTTAAAAAATTTCAGACAAAAGCTTACCATCAATGAGTTCATCATGTTAATTAGGGGAGTCTACAGATGAAAACTCCCTCCCTTAAAAAAGTTATGATGAAGACTCTAAAAAGCAAGGGCCAAGCACCGATCCCTAGGCATTCCAACGGAGATTATTATTAACTCTTTCAAGAAAACACTAGAATTTTGCTAGGAGTTGAAGTCAAGCTCATTGGTCTATCGTTTTCAGGCTCTCTCTCTCTCTGTCTCTCTCTCTCAAATTAGGACAGTCATTCAGTACATTTCCCATTCTCCATGATCCTTCACAGATCACTGACAGTGATTCAGCAATCACACCTGCTAGTTCTTTCAGTCCCCAAGGATGTAGATCATCATCTAGGCCAGTTGATCTGAACTCCTCAAGGGCAACTAGGTACTCTCTTACTATTTCCCTGCTTACTTCGCTTATCAGCACCCAATTAGCTATTTTTTTCCCCTGACTTTGACAGTCCAGAGATTATTCTCCTAACCTGAGAAAATAGAACAAAATGAATCAAGCAGCAATGTCTTATTTCCATGAGCAGTTATAACTCTCTCATCTGCCCCAAGCACTAGTCCTATCCTTTCTTTTTTTGATATTTCTTTATTTATTCTGTTACATTTTGAATTCCTGTCTTCCTCCTTTCTTCCCAACCCCACACTAGAGAAGGCCAACATTTGATACATATATATATGTATAGATATACACACACACACACACACACACACATATATATATATATATATGTATAGATATACACACACACACACACACACATATATATATATATATGGAACCATACAATACATACTTTCATATACATATATATATATATATATGGAACCATACAATACATACTTTCATATATCGGTTCTCTGGAGATGGATAGCATCTCCTTCATACGTCCTTTGTAGTTGATTTGAATATTCATATCACTCAGAGTAGCTTAGCCATTCACAGTTACTCTTCAAACAATATTGCTGTTACTGTATACAACATTCTCTTGGTTCTACTAGTTTTACTTGTCATTATTTCCTGCAAGTCTTTCTATGTTTTTTCCCCCTAAATTCCACCTGCTCATCATTTCTTACAGCACAGTGGTATTCCATCACAATCATATACCATAATATATTCAGCCATTCCCCAATTGATGGGCAACCTCTCAAATTCCAGTTCTTTGCCACAACAAAGAGATCTGCTATAAATATTTTAGAATATTTAAGTTCTTTTCCTTTTTCCCTGATCACCTTGGGAAACAGACCTAATAGTGGTATTTCTAGGTCAGAGTATACACAGGTTTATAACTCTTTGGGCATAATTCCAGATTACTCTCCAAAATGGTTGGATCAGTTCACCATTCTATCCAAAGTATATTAATGTCCCAATTTTTCCACATCCTCTCCAACATCTGTCATTTTATTTAGCCCTATCCTTTCTATAATCTACTTTTTTCCCCAATATAGTTTTAAAACCACTTTTATTGGCTAACCTCTTCTTTTCTTCCCAGCCACCAGTCAATATGAACCTTAAGATGCCTTATATGTCATACTTTTGAATTTATCTTCCATAATTGGTCCTTGCTTCTACCATCAGTGCATATATTTTAAAAAAATCTAAGTGGGTTTGGTGAGATCCCTATGCATTGATATGGATTTATCTTTAGACAATTATCTCTTTTCCTCTTCTTTGGAATTGTTTCTCTCTGTGTCTTCAGTATTTCATTCTTAAGAGTTTCTCATCCCTCTTGGGACTTTTCCTGTTTTGAGTCATGGGAGCCTTCTATTCCCCCCCCCAAACCCTCTGAAATCTCCTCTTCCCAAATCTAGAACGCATGTCATATTGTTCTCAGCTTTCCTCTCTTTATCATAAATTCTCTGTTGGAGTGAGTAGAGGATTAGATCTCTAGATGCTGATCTATGTGGAGAGACTTCTCTAACCTGTCTGAATGTATTTATAACTCAAAAATGCATCTCTAGACCAGGATGATTCTGTTTTATTACTTTTGAAATCTTTTTTTGGGGGGTGGGGTACACTTGGATTTCACCATCTCTATCCTTTCATTCCACTGGCCTTTCCGAGGCCTATAGAAATATTCCTTTCTTACACTGCTTAAATGGGTCTCCATTTTCATTTACATGCAAAATCAAAGAGAATCACTTCTGTTTTTCTTCCATCTTCCCCGAAACCAAGTTGGCATGCCTCTCATTTGCTTCAGTATCACTCACTGAGTCATAAGATTTGAATGGAAGGCCCCTCCTCTTTTCACTTCTGTTTTCATCCCACCTTCCTTGGGGGTAACTGGCTTGGTTATTCATATTACCTCACCGATGCTTCTGGAAAGGTCTTCTGAAGGGAAAAAAGCCAACTGCTCCCAGAGTAGGTCCTACACATTTGAAATCCTATATGCAGTGTAATTTTCTTTGTATCTCTCTTATAATCCCAACTTACTTGTAAACTCTTGAGGACATAGACCAAGCCTTATTTAATTCTTATTTAACCTGAATTCCACCCAAGCCTATAGCTGGTTTACAGAGACTCTTTGAGGAGAAAAGACCTTTTGGGCGGCAGTGGAGAAAGACTTTTGAATGGCAAACTAGAGTCCTCTGAGCCAATGACGCCTATGGGAACCAATCTTATCATGGTCCTGACCTCCAAGGTCTAAAATTGCAGAGACTGCTGATACAGGACTTACCCTGGGTGAGATCATTTTCTTTCTCCTGATCTGGGTTCAGATCTTATTTCTACATCATTCCTAGTAGAAGAACTTCTTTCTCCCTGTGTATTTCCTGCAGAACTTCTCTAATCTCGGTTTGCTGTTTTGTTTGCATAACTAGAATTACTTGCTATTCACTATTTGAGACTGTCTTTTATGCAACTAGCATTTAGTGGAGAGGGGTTGACAAGTGTAAGCTACCCTTCCTTTTAAGACTGATCAAAGGAGGAATCAAAGAATTTCTTCAGAATCCACACTTGAACCCCTAGACCAGAGGGCAGGTAGATAGAATTTTAGCCCAATAACCCTCTTGGAGACTGGAAAAGAAATTGCCTAACGTTGGCTGTTCTGGACCTTGACTGCCTCTACCTACGAGCTGCATGTGGTTGGTGAAGGCAAGACTCTTCTCCTTTTTGCAAAGAGTGGGCAAGATTTCCCAGCATATCAACCCATGCCACCTAAAAGCCATGTCTATATATACATACATACATACATATATATATGTATATATATATTTATAGACAACCCCTCCCTCCCCAAAATATGCATCTTATATCTTGGTTATATTTCTCCTCAGAACAGACTTCCCTCTCCTTAGACAAGCTCCTCGCACTTAGCACAATGCTTTGTCCATATCAGGCATTTAATAAATATTGATTGATTGAATGAATTAATGAAGTGATAGGTCTGAAGGAAGCCTCAGTTCCAGACAATAGCACAAGCCTAGGAAAATAGCGAGGCCTGGAATCTTGATTGATTGAAGAAGAGTGACAACTTTTGTGAGTTTTTATAAGTATAAACTTGTGGAAACAACCGATTTATATGGTGTAGGAATCCAGAGGGCCTGACACAAACAGAAGTAATCTACTCAAACTATTCATTTCAGAAAATCTTTGTTTCCCGACTGAATTTTTTTTTATACCTTGGCCTACTTTGTATCAGTGGGATTACTTTCTCTGTGTTTACACAACACAGGTGTAATGGTACTGGACTTCCCTGTTGTGATTGGTCAAGCCTGAAGGTTCACCTATGCAATGATGCTTGATGCCTATTGGCCATTTCTTAATGCTGTGCATACATTAATTGATTTGGAGTGAATAAATGCACTTCTATTTACCCTCCAGTCACTTCAGCTCTTGACTAGTGAAAGCTCTGATAACACTTGGGTCCCTACCTTTTCCACAGTTTTGGAGTCCTAGAGTAGAATATGATTATTCCCATTTCTGCATTCATCCCTTGCCCAGTAAACAGCCTGATTTGATCCATTAGCAAGTAAGTTTGATAGCGTATTTGCTGGCCTACCTCCAATTACTCAGAGCTTATCTGTCTGACTGATAGACATATAAAGATTTCTGGGGAAACATTCAAAATCATTCATCAGTAACCCATTTAATCAAGTGTCTAATAGTTCCTGGGAAAAATCACTTAATGGGAAAAAAGCACACTAGTTCTGATCTCGGGTTCAAATCCCACTTCTGCTACTTATTACCTGTGTGACCTTGGGCAAATTGCTTAATGTCTCAGGGAGTCAACATCCTCATTTGTAAAAGGAGAGGGTAGGACTAGTTGACTTTTGAGGTCCTATTTATCTCTAAATCTATGCTCCTATGCTTTTTCAGATTCAGTTTCCTCATCTGTAAAAATAAGCATAATAATAACCATAGTGCTTACCTCATGGGATTATACAGAGCAAATGAGATATATGTAAATTACTTTTAAAAACCTTAAAGTGCTATATAAATTTCAATATTTAGTTTTTGTTGTCATGGTGGTTGTTATTATTATTATTATTATTATCATTAGAAATTTTTCTACCAAGGCAATAGAATCCCTACCATCATAGTTTGATACCTGTAATAAAGTACATATACTTACATCAGTACATATACAAACGTCTCCTTTCAGAATTAATTGTCCTACCACTAGTAGCCCAAAGAAGAGATTTGAGAACATTCTTCCTTCCCTTTTTTGGCAGATGTGGGACCCCTGATATAATGCTATGCTTTTGCAATATGTGGTTTCATTTTGCTAAACTATTTTTTTCCCTTAAATTTTTTTTTTATTACAAATTTGGCTCTTTGGGTGAGGAAGGAGGAGGGATAAATTGGGAAATGTCAGTAACGTAAAACCAAAAGACATCAATAACAATTAAAAAAAAAAAAGAAATGTCCCATTTTGGGAAGGGGCATGAGAGAAGTAAGAAGGAGGATCAGTAAGTAGTTTAGTCAGTGTTAGCATCTTTCTAACCACATTACAGAAAGGATGACTTGCATTCCTAAAATGAAGGGGTTGGACTGAATGAGCTACCTTCCAACTCTATAATATTGGAGGCCCTTCGAGGTTAAGCAACTAAAGACCCTCACTAAGAACCGGTGAAAACCTCTACACAAACAGGCTGCTATGGATAAAGGTCTGTATAAGAGGATTTGGACTGACACATGCCTGACCCAATTAGAATCCTAGAGTTGGAAGGGATTTTAGAAGATGTTGAGTTCAGCCCCCTGCTTAGAACATGAATCCCTTCTACAACTAGCCAATCTCAAGTTTTTTCCCTACAAAGTAAAAAAAAAAAATTATTAAATATATTCCTGCTACATAGTCAACGTGCCTAAACCCAAGAAGCAAAAAAAGTTTAACATAAAATAAGGTGAAATTGCAAATAGAGCCAAGTGTAATTATTTCAGACAGAATATGAAGTGTTTTGAAAGTTTTGCATCTTAGTCACTTTAAAGCTATCAAATCATTGGCTAAGATTTAAGATAAGAATACTGAATTATACCTTTCCTTTAAAATCACTGGAAAAAAATAGCAATTTTAACTAAATCACATCAGTTAGTTGCTCAGCTTGCTCTTCAGGATTTATCTTTGGAAACATAAAAAGAAAAGGCAACTTGGTCCCTGAGACTGAGAAAGTTTTCAAAATAAGGTGCTTACTATTTTATAGATGGTAGTCTAGATGTGAATTAGTCAGAAAAATTTTCCTCTGCCAGACTTGGTAATTTCCTGTTTACCAGCTGGAGGACTTAACAACAGAAAAAAAAACACAGAGCAATTTGCTTCTTGTCCTTCACCCTCTGGACTTCCCAACACTATATGAGTGGTGACCAAAAGTGAAACTAGAGATAGGCTGGGGTGGGGTGGGGACAGGCTGTGAAAGCTGGAATGGCAGGAATTGGCCTCTCTTGGTAGAAGAGTTTCCTGACCATTTATTATACCTTAAAATGGGGCAAAACTTCTACATGTATTGCCTCAAAGTTAAAAGTTTTAGCTTAATTGGTTGGAAAAGAAATTAAAATATACTGGCAACAGAAAATCACATATATTTTTAATGTATGAAGGTGGAAAGTCTTATCAATCTGGAGCAGTGATTCCTTCAAACAAACCTCTTCCCTCACCTGTAAAGTGAGGGAGTTGGGCTAAATGATCCTTTCAGCTCTAAATCCTATGATCTACCAGTTTTCCTGGCAAGCACCAATTTCACCATTAGACAAAATTTCATGATTCAAAAGAATTCTCCTAATTTTTTGTTTGTTTGTTTTGGGTAGGAAATCAAGGTTAAGTCACTTTGCCCAGGGTCACACAACTAGTAAGAGTCTGAGGCCAGATTTGAACTCAGGACCTCCTGACCTCCTAGGCCACTTATCTGCCCCAGTCTTCTAATTTTTCAACCATTTCCTCTCCATTCATGTTCTACAGTATTTCATTGCTTCCCTAATGCCTCTGTGTTCCACCCATATGCCCATCTTTGACTTTTCTTTTTTCCTCTCCCGGAAATGACTATCATTGTTTGATCCTTTTCCTTCATGATATCCTGACTCCTTCAGTTTTTATACCATCACCACTATATTCTTTTTATCTTCCACATGAACTGAATATTGCCTCTTCACCCTTCCACCTCCAAACTCAGTTTTGGGAACTGGTCAGGATGTGTTTATTGACCTCAAGAACTCAAAGATTATATCTGTTTATGTGGGAGGTGGGTAGTAGGAATAGGTTCATTGTATTAGGGAACATGGCATAGTGGATGGAGTGCCAGACTTGGAGTAGGGAAGACTCATCTTCCTGAGTTCAAATCCAGTCTCAGACACTTACAAGCTGTGTGACCCTGGGCAAGTCACTTAACCCTGCTTGCCTCCATTTCCTCATCTGTAAAAGGAGCTGGAGAAGAAAATGGCAAACTGCTCCAGAATCTTTGCTGAGAAAACCCCCAGATGGGGCCATGAAGAGTTGGACGCGACTACACAATAACAACGTTAGGGAACACAGGTGACTTCAAGGAGAGGCTTGATGTTGTCTTGCTGAGGAATGTTGTCAAGGGCATTCATCATGTACGGGTTGGGCTAGATGACTTTTGAGGTCCCTTGTAACTCTGAAAGTCTATGATTACTGGGTCCTAAGCAGGTCCATTAACTTTCAGACATAAGGACACATGACATTGCGCCAGCAGCATGTATAAACCCTTCATTTAAAATCACACTAAATCAAGTGATGCACATGGATCGAGTGGGGGGACTACTTTGCCAGAGGAATCAACAAACAGGGCAGAAAAAGAAATCTGTGGCTTAAAAGGTACGCTGCTGGGCCTGGAAATTACACTTCAGGGTGAGAGTCCCAAGTGGGTCCAAGAGATTTGTGTAAGTACGGATTTCGAGACCAGAGAATTGATGTGTGTCTGGCAGGGGTGGGGAGGATGGGGATAACAGAGGAAATGAACATGAGGGACTTAGGCAGTAACATGCAACATGGTTTGTCCCTAGCATTTGTTCCCCTCTTCATGAGACGGGGTGTTGAAAGGGGGGAAAAGTTGTGGGGCAGAGAGAAACAGTGGCGATGAGAAACCCAAATGTCTTTCATCCTCTTTAGACAAAGAGGTGCCTCTTTGGACAGCAGCTGCCAGTGCCACACACACCATACGGCACTAGGAGGGTGAAGGGGGGGAGGATGGAGGGAGAGGGGAGAAAGAGAGTGTCTGAAGCAGGAACTGGTTCTGACTTTCAATAATGGGGTGGTTGTCATGGCGACAAGCCATCCATCTAAAGGGGATTGCTGAAAGGACCCATTGTTCTGGGGTTAGGCTGCCCTGGCTGTGCCTGTCTCTAAGAGATACCTTTAAACACCTCCATTCTTTAAGGGAAGGGCTAGGGGACCTTCCTCTGAGAGAATGCCATTAGGCGTTTCACACGAGGCCAACATGCCAGACACATCCAAGCACTTGTTCTCAGAAATGCAAACTCCCACACAAGCATGCCCCAAACACTGCTCTGGGACACATGTAGCCACAAATATACACACACACACACACACACACACAAAGCACACAAAGCACACACACACACAAAGCACACAAGCTTATGTGGTAGCACATATAGGTAAATGGACATATGACTTACATAACAACACTGAACAGGCAGCTTGAATCTGGGGGACAACTGGGTGGGGGTGATAATGGGAGGAATGCTTTGGGAAAGAGCGTGAGGGGACTGAAAAGCCCCCCCCCCCCCAAGAAGCATAGATTTAGAGCTAAAAAGGACTTTATAGGTGATCTAATTTAGCCCATTCATTTTACAAATGAGGTAACCAAGGCTGAGAGAACTCAAAATACCTGTTCAAGCATTTAGCAAGAGGCAGTCAGGATTCAGATTCAGGTCCTCTGACTCCCAAACCAGCACACTTTCCACTACTTGCTTCCTGTAACTTTTCTCATGGTTGAGGCAGAAGTCTTTATGGTATTGAAAATAAAGTAAACCAGCACATGTACCAGCCTACTTTATGTCCTGAAGAGGAAGGCATTGTTTGTACAGTGTTTGGAGTAAAGTGCTCTCTGAGTATTACAGGGCTTTTAAGTATGTGTACGTGTACAAACGTGCACTCACATGTCTACAAGTGCTTGAAGATTTTCACAGCCTTGCTCAAAGCACACAGGCATAAACACACCTCCTCCATTGCCTTTCTCCTGGAAAAGAGAGTACACAGGAACCAGCTGTCACATTGAGAGGCATGCTACATAATCCATCTGTTTATTTATTACATCAAATGTATCACAGGGCCCCCAAATAAAACAAACATTATATTAGATCAGGAGGAATCGTCCCTATTATAAAACAACACATAATTAAGGAAATAAGAGGTGTTGAGCATCAAGGCTGTACATGATTTTTCTGCAATGAAGGTCTTGAGTGACAGCATGGTTGGAGTATTAGGCTAGGAGTCAGGAGGATTTGGGCTCAAATTCCGCTTTTGACAATTACTAACTGTCTTCAGTCATCAACCCCCTCTAAGACTCAGTTTTCCTTTCTATAAAATGTGGATAATAACATCTGTAGTGTCTACCCTGACAAATATAGAGTGAGGGCCAAATGAGATCATAAAATATGTAAAGCACTTTGAAAACTGCAGAGTGATATATAAATATCACTTATTATTAGCTATGAATTTTTAAAAGAAAATCTCCCTTATCCCTTTCCCCTCCAAAAAAAAAAACCTAGACAAAGGCAAATATATAGTATACTGTGATTCCTGAAACTGAATCAACTTTTATTTAGTAGTGAGCACTGGGCTGCTCACAAAGAAATTTGGATGCTAGAACACAGTGTATGTTTGGACTCAAATATGTGCTTTGCTCAAATATATGCTTTATTCAAAATAGTTGTCTGTGATATTTCAGAATCTACAAAACCACAGGCCTCCCAGGGTGGATAGCCTAGATGTTGTTATATTCTAATTATCATCTTAATGCAGATAAACCCCAAATCTACCTACACAGCCCTCAGTTCTCTTCTGACTCCCAGTCTTGTGTTACCAACTGTTACTGGACATCTACAGTTGTGTGTTCTGTAAGTCGTACCTTTTGGCTGTCCCTCAACTCATAGGGCATGTATGAAGGCTTTTAGGAAGGAGCTAGCTGATAGGGAGAGATTAAAAGAAAAAGAGAGGGGAGGATAATGAGGGCCATCTGATGGAGGAGACAGAAGGGAATGTGATCAGTCATATATGCAGTGAGGTTGGCCATCAGGGTCACCCTTTAATCAGAGACTGGATTTACAAAGGAAATAGTGTATTTTTGTGGGGAGGTGGGGGGAGGCATGGTATCAAAGGATTGCCAGATTATGAGGCAAGAAAAAGAGGGAGTTTGGTCTTCATTTTTTCCTGTAAGGGGCTAGGGAGATCCAACCTGATCCCAATTAATCCCAGAAGGCCCAGACATCTCAAATTCATCCATCAATCAACAGTGAACTAGGAATGAATTTTGTTGTTGAGTTGTTTCAATGGTGTCCAACTCTTCAACCCCTCATTTAGGGTTTTCTTGGCAGAGATACTAGAGTGGTTTGCCATTTCCTTCTTCAGTTCATTTTACAGATGAGGAACTGAGGCAAACAGGGTTAAGTGATTTGCCCAGAGTCACATAGTTAGTAAGTGTCTGAAGCCAGATTTGAACTCAGGAAGATGAGTCTTCCTGACTCCAGGCCCAGTACTCTATCTACTACCACTTAGCTGTCCTAGTTGTGAATAAAAAATCCTTAATCAATTGGGAAGGCTTTTAGGGCTTTTGGATCATTGGATAAAAGTAGATGATGCCACACAGGAAATATCTTGTGGTTGGCTGAAAAAATCAAACAAAACTCTGGTTCTATATATAATAAAGAAAGCAAGTTCTAAATCTTAGATGCCAGCAGTAATGAGTTCACTGATGGTTGAATCCAGTGTTAAGAAGACTTCTGCTTTTAGGGGGAAGGAGGGAAGAAGGGAGAAAGGATGGAGTTTATCTCATTCCTTCCTCCCCACTTCCCCCAACCAAGTGACAATTTTATGAACTTTGAAAGGCTGGAAAACCATTGAAGCAACAGTGGGTAACCCTAAGGGCCACTAGGGTTTCTAGTACTATCATTCATGAATTACCAGCATTGTATTCCCCATTGATAGGGCATGTATGAAGCCAAGAATTAATTATCTTTTAGAAATGGTATTTACTAAGCAAATATAACAAGGGCAGTAAAAAAAAAGACATTCCCCTTTCCCCTCCCCCCAAACTGGGGGGCACACTTTGTCTTTATCCTTGGAGAAGTGGGCTTAAACTTAAAGAGCATATGTGGCTAATGGGTAAACTCCTAAATCCTAGTTACCGCAAGGCGAGAGTAGTCAACCACCCTCTGGGGTCACAGCTTACCAGTAAAAGTGCCAGTTGGGCAAGTGAGCCGTGAGGGAATGTTATATCAGAAAAGTATGAGTAGAGGTCCTTAGTTGAAAGGGTAGGAGGAGGGGGTGGTGAGAAGTCTGAGAAGAGCAGACAAAGTTTGGAACAGACCTTTGCAAGATGAAAGAAGAAGGGGAAGTACTCCTAAGAGCTGACTGGCTGTCTTGATCGGACTGGCTCTACCAGGCTCAGTTCCCTATTTTTAACCTATTTTGAAACTCTCAGTTTCTTTCTTATCTCCTCCCCAAGCAACCTTAGATTCATTTTGTACATATTCTCTACATATTGTCTACCCCTTAAGGGCAGGGGCTGCCTCACTTTTGGATCCTCAATGTTTAATATAGAAAGCCCTTAATAAATTGATTCTTTAATGAGTGTGTAAGGAAAAGTCACCAGGGCAATCCATGTCCAGAGGAAGTCTATTGTCTTTGTCAGTGCACAGCGGAGTTTCCTGCGTTTTTCCTATGAAATTGTGGCCACTCTAAGTCTGTAAAGAGCACGTTCTCACATCTCATTATCTCTGTTATTTGCTCATTACATCTTGGAAATGAGGTCTAAATGGATTCTTGTCCTATATTCTTACAAACTAAAAGTGAGCTACTCACATCTGACATCCTACCATTTTAACAAGTGGATTGGTGGACTCAGTTGATTGGAGATACCTAGATCACTCTCCTTCCTACTTTCTCTCCCACATGGGTATCTCAAACTCAACATTTCCAAAACAGAACACATGATCTTTTCCCCAAGACCCACACCCTTGCTAATTTTCCTATTTTTGTCAAAGTTAACACTCTTGAGCATCCCTGGCATACTCATCAGCTCCAGTGTGTTTCATTAGCATCTCTGTAAAAGATTCCCAGATCTTTATATCCAGCCCTAGTCTTTCTCCTGAGCTCTAGTCCTGCATTTCCAACTAACTATTAGACATTTTAAAATAGATATTCCATGAACAGCTCAGAATGTTCAAAACAAAACTCGTTATTTTCTCCCTCCTCCTTCCACCACTCCAAACCACCTCTCTTCTAAATTTCTTTATTTCTTGTCAAGGAACCACTATCACCACAGGCTATCAGTTTCAAAACTTCGGAGTAATCCTGGACTTCTCCCACTCCCTACCAACCATCATATCCAATCAGTTGCCAAATGTTGCCATTTACACAACATCTTTCCTATCTGGCATCTCACTACTCACACAGCCACCACCTTAGCTCATACCTTTATCTCTTCTCATTAATACTTTTGCAATAGCTGTCTAATTGGTCTCTCAGTTTTAAGTTTCTCCCCCACTTTAATCCATCCTCCACACAGCTGCCAAAGTGATTTTCCTTAAGTATGTGTCTGGCTATGTTACTTCCCTACTCGGTACACTACAGGGCCCCCCCTCCCCCATTGTCCCTAAGATAAAATATAATTGTTACAGGGGCCTGGCTAATGAGCCCAGTCATTTCAAGAATTCGTGACATGCTCTGGTTATGCAATTCCTACACTGAGCATGCATATATATTCTGTAACTGGTTCCAGTCGTCTAACCATAAGGTGAAAAGACAGACTTTTGATTGACTGGTGAACTAGAACTGGGGTACATTCAAAAGACACTAACCAGCCAAAGCAACCCTCTAATCTTTCCTGCCTTCTAACTTCAAGGAGACAAACATGCTGTAAGCTTCTGGATGGAAAGAGGCTTCCCCACCCAGGGCTGACTTGTGACTTATGAATACGGAGGTCGGGCCTCCACCTCTTGCATTTGTTCTTTCTTATTTTTCAGTGAAGCATTGGAGATAGCGGTAGCCTTGTGAGCTTCCAAAGGTCAGACTGGTGAGCCATCAGAGGTCCAGGAGCCAGATTCTGTGCCAGATTTTGTGGCCAGCTGAGACTGGGGAGCAAAGTTCTGAATAACCGGTTTGACCAGAATAGATCAAAAGGAAACAATCACCTGCATCCCTGCTGAAGTTAACTTGAGCTTGCTGGGCTTGATGCCTTTCAGCAACCACCCTAAGTTTGAGTTCATTCTCCCTGGAGACCAAGGTGGTGTAGAGGAGAATATTCCCTCGGGTGGTGGGGGAAATGTTTGTAATTTCTGTTCTTGCTGTTCCTTCTGTGAATCTCTCTAAACGCTTGTTAATTGATTAAATGATACTAGGTGCTAATCACTGGTGGTTAACATTGGGAAAATACATAGGAATATGGGCTTGAACAAATAACATTATAGAAGAGTCACTCAAACCTTCAGGGATACCCCTAGAACCCCAAAAGGAAGATGTAGCCTTCTTCTGGGGCATCTGACTCATCTATATGAGTGTGAATTAAGATAAAGATACCCAGAGCTTTATAAGAACTATATGTTCTTATATAAGTTCTTATATATATGTATATATGTGTGTGTGTGTGTGTGTGTATACACATATATATATATATATATATATATATTTATTTATTTATCTATCTATCTATCTATTTATTTATTTATTTATAAGAACTATATGCTCATCTGGGAACAGTCTATTCATACTGACAATCATTCCACCCCTATAACTTCCTCCTCTGATTGGTGACTTTTCCAAGAATTGAGATGATTAGGATAGCAAATGATTAATTGCAGAAATTGAGTGAGCCACACTGACTCCATCTTTCCATCTTGTGACTCAATTTTGGAGCTAGCTCAGTTCCCTTTCTATTCAATTATGGGTCTAGTACAAATTCTGGTTTGTGAGAAAAATTTATTCAACTGAAGGAATTGAGAGAAAACCTTATTGCATTATTTGAACCTAGACCTTCATGGCTGGGAAACTAGACTACTTCTTCTTGCTGCTTAGAGACCCCTCTCAAGGACTTAGGTTATATTGACCAGAAACTCAGATCCAAAGACCAATGCAAGGAGTTTTCTCAAAATTGTACATCACAAGTTATCTGAAAACTGGCCCCACGCTGATTATCAAATCAGTTATTGTTTGCATGTTTCTTTGATTGTTTACAGACACTTGGGGGAGAGTGGAACAGCTCCTTTTTTGATTTCAAGGAATTTCACTTGTTCATTCTTCCCTCGCCAACTTGGGAAGTCTTTAATCTTTCATGTAATTAGAAATGAAATTACCTAATGTCGCATAGTTTCCTTTTAATTAATTGGCCTTATTTGATTAATTGTCTCTAATTTATAAAAGTCTGTCTACCCCTGTATTGGGATTCAGCCCTAAGTTGAGGAAGGGGCCTGGTCCTGATTTGTTGGGCAACCGGCATGTATTGCTTAATAAATCGATATACTCTGAAGACTGAACCTTTGTTTCTTCAGTCATTTCATCTTTCACCAGCCACAGTTCCTCTTAAGAACCTCCATTTGAGAAAACACCCACACCCACTACCCCTTCAAACTTGTCTCAGCCCATGACTCCCCAGACTCCTTCTTCACCTTGCCCCTCCTTTGGACACCTTGACCTAACTCTACTACCAAATTCCGCTTTTATGTATTATCTTCCCCTTTAGAATGTAAGCACCTTGGGGATAAGAGATTGTCCTTTTTTATGACTGTATCGGTACTCTCATTGTTTGGCATAGTGCTTGGAGCATAGTAAGAACTTAATAAATAAATTTTCTCTCTATCTACAAAGCTGGGCCCTACACATTCATTGAGGATTTTGGATTTTCTGGAATCCCAGCACTTCAGTTAATGGATGCCCTTGTTTTTGAAATCTACTAGAGAAAAATTGGCAATTCCTCCCCCTCCCTGGCCCCCACCTTGGTTTAGGCTAAAATTGAATAGTCCATTTCCTGGAGTGTTCCCTTGATAAGTCAGACCAGTTCCTTTTTGAGATCATTTTTGCAGACTTTTATATTTGCTGACTATTTAAATATTGCTACGTTACTGACTTCTGTTCAAGTATTGATACTGAAGCTAATATGAGAATCATATTTTTGTATCACTAAAATGCTGATGCCTAACTAATAAATGTATATCTTTTTCTTAGACCTAGACCATTTGCTTTATTTTAACATCCTTAAGGATTGCAGATCCATAGAGTAAGGTTTGCCTGTTGACCTTAAACCTGGAATACTTAATCCCATATACTTAATCCCTTTTCTTGTTTAGCCATCCCCTACCCTTCTCCCCCACTCCTTGTCACAAGGAGTGTGGAGATCGAATGTTTATGTAAGGGTCCTTATACTTTCTTACTTTATCTTATTTTCTTCAGTCTCTCATTTAATCTACTTGTCCTATTATTAGGTAAGTTTGGCATTCCAGTAGAAGTACCCTTTCAGTGGCAAGTATCCACTGGGGGAAATTTCACGTGCCTTTTGGCATGGGACTCCAGAGGAGATTTGCCTTGTCTTCCAAGAGGATCCCCTATTGTAAGGGACTCCTGGAAAAAGTTTGGTGTGCATGTGTAGAAAGGAATACCTAGAGATTTGCCCAGATTCCAGTTAGGATGGCCTTATGTTCTAAAAAGGAATTTTGGAAGCCCTGTCACCCAGTTTGGTGTCTCACCTGAGAAGGAAGGAGTAACTTCCAGTCAACCTCAAGAATTCCTATGGGATTCACATAGGACCCCTGTAGGACCTGCCCCAGGCCCTTAGAACCATACTGGTTTAGTTTCTCATATGAGGGTTTGTGTGTTGGGGTGGTGGTGGTGGAGTTGGGAGGAGCCTGATTCATCAGTGTGAGTGTGAATTGGGTTAATGATATCCAGAGCTTTATAAGGGCTATATAAATTCCCCTATTTGGCAGTTAAAGCCTGTCACAACCTGGCACCAATCTCCTTTTTTTTTTAAATGAAATTTTATTTTTTTATTTTGAACTTAAACACCAAAAATATTTTTCCTATACACACAGCAAAATGCAAGAGGATTCTTCATGAAACCATGAATTTCCATTTCATACTGCTTGATTTTCTTAAAAGTATACAATAAATCCCTCGTGTTACTTTCAAAACTGTCCTGCTTGTCTGTGCTTCCTTCTGAATTTTTTTTCTGGTCTCTTTTGTGCCTTTAAAAAAATGGGTCTGATTTTTTGTGGAGAGCATGACTGTTGCTACCCCTTCATCTCCTCTGACCCATCCCCCTGATAAACTGAAAGAAAGAGGAAAAAACACCCTTGTAACAAATATGTATACATCACCCAGCAAAGCAAATCCACACAGTGGACGTGCTCAAAAATGTATGTCTCTGTGCCTTGTATCCATCACCTTTTTGCTTCTTCTCACACATGACATTCACACCTCACTCATCTTTCTGCCTTTGTACAAATCATTCCTCCAAGCCTGAAATACATTCCATGGTCACCTCTACCTCTATGACCTTTAAGACTCTGCTCCACTTGAAGCCTTTCCCGATTTCCCTAGCTGCTTAGAACTTACTGTTTTTCCCAGAACTGTTTACTTCAGATGTATTCTTTATACACTTAGATATATACATGTTATATTCCTCAATGGGTTATAAGTTCCTTGAAGTAAGGAACTGGTTCTGCTAGTCTCTAGCATAGTGCCTGGCTTAACAAACATTTGTTGATTGATTAATCGATCCTAGACTCTTCACTTGTCTTCATTCCACACATTTTATCAGTTGCCAAGTCTTGTCAATTCTATTTCTGCAACAGCCTTTGCACCCATCCCTCTGCCCACATAGATATCACCCTAGTTTAGACAATCATCACCTCTCACTGGGATTATTTTAAGAACTTTAGTTGGTCTCCCTTCTTCCAATCTCTTCCCTCTCTAATCAATTCTCCACACGGCTGTCACATTATTTTTTTTGAAGCAATGGGGTTAGGTGAATTGTTCAGGGTCACAAAGCTAGTAAGTGTCTGAGGCTGGATTTGAACTCAGGTCCTCCTGACTCTATGGCTGGTGCTCTATCTGCTTTGCCACCTTCCTGTTCCCATAATGATACTCTTAAAGTAGGGGCTTGACCATGTCAAACTCTTGCTCAGGAAGCTCCAGTGGTTTCCTATTGCTTCTAGGATAAGATACAACCTCCTCTGTTATTTAAAACCCTTCACGGAGTAGGTAGGTGGTGCAGTGGATAGAGCACCAGCCCTGGAGCTAGGAGGACCTGAGTTCAAATCCAGCCTCAGACACATAACACTTACTAGTTGTGTGACTTTGGGCAAGTCACTTAACCCCAATTGCCTCACCAAAAAAACCCAAAAACCCACAAAACCAAACAAAGTCCTTCACAATATGGCTCAATCTCTCTCCACAGAATTATCGTACACCATTTCCTTCATGTCCTCTCCTCTGGCCAAATCATCCTATTTGCTGTTCCCTATGCATAACATTCTACCTTCCATCTCATGCCTTTGCACAGGCTGCCCTCCATGCCTGTGTAAGGGGGTCAATAAGAGGAATTCATTAAATTGATCAGAAGCTCCCCATTCAAGAGGCAGCCCCAATCTCTGGAGTTCAATCAGTAAAATGTCACTGAGCAAGTCCATCTTCATAGGAGGTGCCCTTTAGGTGCCTATAGCAAAGTCCGCACCCTGTGGTCTTATCAGATTGTTGGGGGCAGGAGAGAAAGTCATCGATCGTCGAATGGATCAGAAGTCCTTCCTTACCTCTGCTGCCTAGGATCCCTAACTTCTTTCAAGGTTCAGGTAACCTTCCAATAGGCCTTCCCCAAGGTCCGCAATTGTTAGTGCTGTCCCCTCTCAAAATTACTTCTTATATATCATATATAGGTACTCTAGTTACTTATCTGAGACCACATTTTTTCCCCAAGTAGAATGTAAGCAGCAGGACTATGACTTTTTTTTTTGTCTTCATATACCCAGTTCCTAGTATAGTGCTTGGTACATAATAGGTGCTCAATTGGGCACCTAGATGGCACAGAAGACAGAGCACTGGGCCTGGAGTCAGGAAGATCTAAGTTCAAATCTGGCCTCAGACACTTACTAGCTGTGTGATCCGGGGCAAGTCACTGTTTGCCTCAGTTACTCAATTATAAAATGCAGACACACTAGAGAAGGAAATGGCAAACCACTCCAGTATCTTTGCCAAGAAGGCCATAGGGTCACATAGAGTCAGAAGTGACTGAACAACAAAAAAGGTGCTTAATAAATGAATTGAATTAAACTGAATAGCTAAGAGGTCTTGAAAAAATTCCCTTCTCTAAAATGAAAGGGTTTGATTAGATGCTACCCAAGGCCCTTTCCAGCTCTAAAATTCTGTTTTATGCCAGTGGGAACCAACCTATATTCATTTAACTTTCATCGAAGTCCTTTTCTTAAATGTGAACCTTCAAGGAAAAATAGGAAGTCGAAAGCATCTTATGCTTTTTAATGCTGGATCTGTCCTATCCTATGAGGTTCTTATCCATATCCTTTCATAAATTCTCCATAGAGGATCCACTCAATATGCTACAGGCCTTTCCTTTGGCTCTTTGAATAACTCTAGGATACCAACCAGTGTAGCATTTGGGTGGTCCATCTGTTATCTCTCACTCTTGCTATAGGCCCCACCTACTACTTCCTTTTCTAGGCATCCCCATCCCTGGTGATATCTTGTATGCCTCTTCTCACCCACAAACCATTACTGGTAACATCGTACTGCTCCCTGCGGATACCCACCATATGTTCCTCCATTACTTTTTGGGTCACCTGCAATTTCCAGTGATGTTGCCAAGATGGAAGAGGAATTTGACATTGCAGTTTTTGGACTCTCAGTATGGGTTTGAGAGGTTGTAACACCAAGGGAGAAATACAATAAATAAAAATAGCAGTAACATTGACAGTAATAACAACAACAATAATAACATTTATGTAGTGTTTTAAGGTTTGCAAGGTACTTTTACACATATTAACTCAGGAATCCTGGGAGGTAGATGCTATTTTACCTCCATTTTACAGATGAAAAAACTAAGGTAGATCAAGGGTAAGTGACTTAGCAAATAAATGGCTGAGGCAGGATTTGAACCCAGGTCTTCTTGACCCCAAGTCCAGCACTCCATTTACTGTGCCACCTAGAATAGTTGAAGATCACCACAACAACTTTTGTCATGATGGTTGCTATCATTTTCCTGGAACATCTCAAGGATATTATGGGGCTGTTTCATTTTAACGACTGTCATTAACATCTTTACTGAAAAAAAAAATCTGATCAATTGGTAGGAAATTTTAGTGGAAAGCGCTCTGGCTCTGGAATCAGACCACCTGAGATCAAATCCTGGCTCTGATGCTTAATACCTGTGTGATCTTGGGCAAATACTTGACTTTTTTGTGACCTGGTTTTCTCATTTATAAACTGAATGAATAACAAAGCATTTGTTAAGTGCTTACTCTGTGCAAAGCACCGTTCTAGCTCGGTCCTGGGGACACAAACAAAGAAGCAGGACAGTCCCTGTTTCCCAGAAGCTCCCATTCTAATGGGGGACATAACACAAGTGGAGGTTTTCAGCTACCATTTAGATGGAAAGGCCTCATGCTTCTTACAGTACAGTGGCAAGGATAAAATCATATCAATTTCTATTGTTCCACCACACTACAGCACCAAGGACTTGGGTCACCAGGACTTTTCTTTTCTGGGTCTTCACTAGATGTGCCTGTCATACCTGCAGGAACAGTTGCCAGGCTGTCTCTTCATAGGGGTCACTTCCCAGAACAAAGGAGGGGGTTCCTCTGAGGTTCCTTCCAAATCTAAATTTATGATTCCTATGAAATGCATTAAAGGAGGGACACTGGAATCTGGTGAGGCCAGCTGCCACTAATCACACGTAGGGGACACATAGGGAAACTGACCCCAGAAATCCCTTTCTATACTGTCCCCTCACCCCATCCTTCAGCTGCTCCACTCTTGCTGTGCTATTACACAATTAAAAAATTCTAGGTCATGCCCACAGACATCATCTACCTCTAAGAGCCAAAGGTTGTGGGTGTCCTTAGGAATGGTGCCAGCTCACTTTGAAATTTTGCTTCTATGCTCTGGGAACACCAGATCTCCAGAAGCAACTCCACCCAGCTAACAGCTGACCTGTGTTGGCTTGTCTAATGCACTGATGAATTTGGCTTCAGTACAGAGCTCTTGGGAAAGAAGCACTGAACTTGTCACAAAATTCTTCCCATCCCTCCCTCCTAATCTCCTGTAAGAAAGCTGTCGTGTTTGACATATCAACCTGGGTCCACAATTGCTAATGCAGAGGAGCAAAAGTTTTTATCTGGGAGCTTCATTCCTCCCTATTAAAAAATTTTAAATTGATATTGATGCCTCTTGTCTTTATGTTAATCATTTCTTCCACATACCATACCCTCCCCCCTCCACTGCCATTGACCTTTTCCTTGTGACAAAGAAAAACAATTAAAGAAAAACATCCAGCATGGAGACTTTGCCCAACGATGTGTACTGTATTCTATCCTTGTCACTCCCTATTTCTTTACCATGAAGGAGGAGATATGTTTTATTATCTCTTCTTGAAGACTTTCATTGATTCTGCCATTTTGACAGAGTTCAACTCGCTTTTAGCCACTGTTTAGATGACATCGTTGTAGCTATTGTGCATCTCGTTTTCTTTCTTTACTTCACTCTCTTAGTTCATGCAGAGTTTCCCACAAGATTCTGGCTGTCTGCTACCTAAGGGCAGGTAAGCCCAAGAGCCCTGGAGAATAGGGGCAATCCCATGAGCAACTATCCCTGCTTCTAGTCAGGCAAGGCCACTATACAGGGAAAGACCTTTACGTAGAAATGACCTGGCAACTGCCTTCTTCGTATTCAGAGCTGCTGAAGATCTGGAAAAGAAAGTCACTATCAAGTGATTCAACATTAGTAATAGCTATGGTTTTATTAATGGGAGTGACCCGAAATGAGATAAATTACCATTTGCTCTGCCTTTACACCCTAAGGACCACTAAACCTTGTAACTGAAACCTCTTACATGTATTATCTTCCATATTAGAAAGTGAACTTTTGGGAACAAGACTGCCTTTCTTTTCTCTTTGTATCTCCAGTGCAAATAGTAAGCTCTTAGTAAATATTTTTAAAATGTATTTATTTCTCTGAATTCTCTATATATGTCATTTTGTGTTGCAGAACAAAATTCTATTCCATTCACAGAGGGATAGGAATTGGATTGTTGATATCGTT
Source organism: Phascolarctos cinereus (assembly GCF_003287225.1). Classification (NCBI taxonomy): domain Eukaryota; kingdom Metazoa; phylum Chordata; class Mammalia; order Diprotodontia; family Phascolarctidae; genus Phascolarctos; species Phascolarctos cinereus. The sequence goes on along the minus strand of NW_027555625.1, from coordinate 135,020,311 downwards.
GGTATGGAGAACAGCCAGGTGAGGAACTCTATCAGTGAAGGTCTATACCTTCTCTGCAACTTATCCATAGTCTTGGAGAATTGTTTGAACACTGAGATGTTAAGTAACTTGGTTCAGGGTCATACAGCCAGTGCATATCAGAAAGGACAACTTATGCCTAGGTCTTCCTGGCCCTAGTTGATGAGTATCCACTTTGTTACTAGTTCTTTGGTACTATAAAGAGTGCTGCTATCAAAATGTTGATATATATTAGACTTTTGTTTCCATCTCTGACTTCCTTGGGGATACATGTATCCAGTAATGGGACAGCCTCCTAAAAGTAATGGATTGTTTAGTTACTTTTCTTTTGTAATTCCAAACTGAAATAAAGAATGGGTGAACCTTTGCACAGCTCTGCCAACAGTCCAACTTGCCTACCTTCTCACGGTCCCTCCATTATGGATTGCTTCCATTACTTTCCTCTATTTTCCACTGAAGCAAACAAGACTGATGTTTGGGACATTGGTGGAAGGGCTCCAATGGATATCATTCACAGTTGAGTAAACTGAAGCTGAAAGAGAATAAAGCCACAGATCCATCCAGGTTAAGAAGTTGTAACAACTTCCATAAATACTTTCACAAATTTTGAGAATATGATAGGAGAAATCATCTGGGCCTATTCCAAGGTGAACAATTCTGAGCTTAGGTATTTTTTTTTCAGTTATTGTTCATCTATAAATAGCATCAATATTAATTGATGTAAATAAGTAATACTAATTGTACATTTGTATGGTTCCATGTGTCCCAGTGCTGTTTCATTTCCCATGCTTAATTACGCCTTGATTTCACCTAACTTACTTGTAATTTTCTTATTTTTTTCTCTCTGATCCCCTTAATACACACACCAGTTTCTTTCTGCTGCTCCCATTGCTACCCATTAACCTTCCACTCAGCCCTTCTTTTTAAGCACATGGTACATGAAAATAAATTAAAATAAGTGCAACCTGACAAATGAACATCATTGCATATTTAGCTAATTAGACTTAATAGCCTTTCTTAGTTCACTGTTATGGGCTATGAAAACCCCCCATACTAATATCTTAACATGACAGAGGGTAGATATTTTTTAAAAAGGCATATATCTTTAGATGAAAGGAAGATCACTTGTTATACCCCACTATAATCCTTCTGAGTTTCTTCTCCACAAGGGGGACCTCTTTATGTCAGCCAATGAGAGTAAAACGGGAATTTGGGGAGAGCAGATGCAGGTAACAACCATCTTAAGGAAAAAAATCTATCAAATGAAAACAATTTGATTCTCTCTCAAAAAGTCAATTTCCACTTAGGATATTAAGGTTGTAATAAAAAAAAAAGACTTTTAAATTTAACAAGAAATGGAATTAGTGGCTAAAATGTTGGATTTCAAATCTTGTCTCAGATTTACTAGTTACGTGACCTTGAGCAAGTAAGTTAGTCAACACCTACTACATGCATACATTGTGCTAAGCATTGGGGAATTCAAAGAAAGTGAAAAACAAAACAAAACCAGGTCTTGCTCTCAACCTCAGTTTCCTCATCCGTAAAATGGAGATAATAGTTGCTACTTCATAGAATTTCTGTGAAGATCAATGAGATGCAATATGTGAAGTGCTATAAAAATCTCAAAGCATATTATTATTATTTTTATTGTAGTATCTTGGGGCTTGAGTATACTTAGAGAAGTCATCAAGTCCATCCCTCTGCCATGAATTAGGACCTCGTGTAAAAATAAACTAGAAAGATAGAATATTCCATTTTTTAAAAAAAACATAAAGAGCCTACAACTCCCCCTGGTAACATTCTTCAAAGTATTTTAACTTCAAAGTTTTCTTTTACTTGAAAACAAAACAAAACAAGGCATTGTGATTTTATTTGTGTGGGTACTCCCTCTAAGGATATAATGCTTAACCCCTCTATAATTTAGTAGATGGTCTCTGATCTTTGAGAGATGCTGGGGCCTCAAACTCTGTAGTCAACAAAGTGATGAACCTCTCCTAACTTAGCTAGGTTAGTGCACAAATAACAGATGTGCAATCCATCCCTGAGGCCATATTCAATCTTTCCAGCTTGGTAGGATCTGTCCAACTTTGTACTCCATTGGGATGACCTTGGTGACTACAGTCACCTCCATACCACAGTGAAGAATTAAAATAAGCCTAGTGAAAGTCTCCCATCTCACTGGAAGAAAATTCTTTTCAAGTCCATTCTCTTTGTTTCTTTCTTGTTGTATGTTCAAATACAAATGGAGAAGGCCAGTGCCTTCCTTTAAAACCGCTGAGTGTTAGATTTGGAAGGGAATTTTGATATTAGCTATTTCAACCTTCTTATTTTACAAAGGAAGTAGTCATGTAGCTGATTAGTGGCTGAGACCAAACCCTAACCCTCTTGACTCCCAAGACTCCCAGGGTTCTCTTATAGATGGAAAAGGGAAGGATGAAGATGATTATTAAGTCATGGGTTTTTTTTTTCTCCAGCATGAACAAACCTAATTACTTTATAACCCTTTATTCATAAGTCTGATTACCCAACCAGTTGATCTCTTTTATATTTTTTTTCCTTTGAGCCAGCTCTGTAAAAATCTAAAACTGTAACTAGAAATTCTTGAAGCCAGAGCAAATTCCATCGAGGGGAGTGAGGCGGTGTTAGAGGACAATCTACCCTAAATGAGTGAAGTCACAAAAAGAAAAGAATCAGCCATCCCCCAGAAGGATGAGGCTGTGTTAGGTATAGCCAGTAGTCCCTAACCCCTTAATTTCTAAGGATTAGGGAGAGTAGGCAGGTATGGCAGGGGAAGGCAATCTCTGGGAAAGAGGGCATAATGGGACCCTGGAGAGTGAGCAAGGAAGCAATAATAGTCACATCACAGGGAAGACATGCCTTGTCCCTTGGAAGTACCCTGGGAATAAATCTGGCCATCCCACCCTAGCTGTGACTTTGTAATAATCCATATACTATATTGTGCATAATTACAAACTGAAAACATTATTAATGATAATTTCTCATTAATTAATGAACAAGTATTTATTGGCCCTCTATGGGCTCCCAGCTGAGTACCTACTATGTGATAGGTATTGTGGGAGTTACATAAAGAAACGTAAATCATAGTTCTTACTCTCAAAGAGAAATAGAATATAATTACATGAAATAACATTTATTTAAGATTTATTATGTGCAGAGCATTATGCCCTACAGGAAATGCAAAGTTTAGTTAAGACCATACAAAATTTAATCTAGGCCGGGGTGGGAAGAGGCCACATGTGGCCTCAAGGCTGCAGGTTCCCCATGCCTGGGGTAGGCTATGATCTCAAGAAACTTTCAGCCAGAGACTCTGAGGGTTAGATTATAAACTCCTTTAGGGCAGGGCCTGCTTTGCTTTTTTTTTTTTGTCTTTGCATTCCTAACACCTAACACAGTGCCTTGCACACAGTAGGGACTTAACTTGTTGAATTTAATTCTGTGAGTCCATAAACATTTTCATGAGACGTTTAATCATTTTGTTTTTCAGTGTTGACTATGGGCATAAACAAATGGACTACCATGAAAATATAGTTTCTACACCAACATCTGTTGCAGTTGATAAAGAAGCATTTTATAGAATGCAACATAAGCTTCTCAAAGATAGGAACTGTTTCTTTTTGTCTTTATTTCCCCAGCACCTAGCCAAGTGTATTGCACATAGTAAATACTTAACATTTTTATTTGTGGAATTGAAGATCCTGTAGACTGAGTCAACATACATTTTTTTTATAACTTCGTTCAGAGTAAGCACAAAGGAGGATGGCAAAAGTTGTTACACTAATCTTACTAAAGCACCTTGCTCATGCTACTCCCCTGCTCAAGAATGTACAATAGCTTCCTACTATCACACTGTAATTTATCCCAAAAAGCCTTGGAGGGTAGGCATAAGAGGTAGAAGGAAAAAAGGGGCCACCAAAGAAGAGAAAATGTAGTAACACAGGTCAGGAGGACAACTAGGATAGGCACTGTCACACGTGGCAAAGGAAGAGAGATTTCTAAGAAAGAGTGAGCAGTCATTAGTATCAATGCAATAGCAAGGTCAAAGAGGATGAGAATTGAGAGAAAGTAATTGGATCTGGCAAGAAGAAGGTCATTAGAAGTCAAGAGAGGAGTTACAGTAGAGTAGTGGGGGTCAAAGCCAAATAGCAGAACTTAAGGAGGGAATAGGTCCGTAGGAAGTAGAGGCAGCAACTGTAGGCTTTCTTAGAGGCAAGATACTAGAGTAGTTTGCCATTTCCTTCTACAGCTCATCTTACAAATGAGGAAACTGAGGCAAACAGGGTTAAATGACTTGACCAAGGTCACACAGGTAGTGTCTGAGGCCAGATTTGAACTCATGAAGATGAGTCTTCCTGACTCCAAGCCAGAGTTGCTTAAAGCACTGAGAGTTTAAGTGACTCTCACTTAAACTCATTATTGCCCAAGGTCATACAGCCAGGATACCTCAGAGGTGGGACTTAAATCCAGGTCTTCTTTGCTTCAAGGGAAGATCTCTATCCATTATGTCACACTTCCTTTTCCCACTGTTTCATTTCCTTGCCTGGCATTCAATAAATGGTTGTTGAATTAAACTGAACTCAGAAGAAATAATGAGAGGGTGTACATATCCAGAGTTTTATATATTGAGGTTTAGGTGGAGGTATGTAAGGGAGTTTAGATGGTCTCTTTTTGCTGGTAAAGTACAAAGTGAAGTCATTTGTTGAGAATGAGGGGGGAGACGAAGAGAGAGGGAATAATTGGGGACATAAAGAGGAGAAGGCATGGAAAAATTATTTTGGGATAATGCCCAGAAATCAATGAAAAGAATGAAAGTATTGACAATTAGCTTCAAGGACAGATGGAACCTAGAGAGTCTAACTTCTGTATTCTTTTCCACCACCCAGACCCAACCTACTTCATCTTTTGTTTTCTGGCTTCTCTGTGTTTCTGTCCCCAGAAGACCTAATGTAATATTGAGCCTATCTCTGAACTGCTATTCAGAACTTCCTAGATCCTATCTGGCCTTATCCTCCCCCAACCGGAATGGTGCCTCCACAATAACTCTTAGTTTGACTCCTTCATAAATGGGTTTAAAGTACATCGTTTCCGGGAGCATTTCTGCAATGAAACCAATCACTTTTTTTTGGGCCTGGTCTCTCCATCACTAATATTGCATGTTCTGGTCTGTACTGTTTCTATATGTTAACTTGTGCTAGTCAGGGGTTTGCAACCTGAGGCCTCTAAATATCTGGACAAAAAAATCATTTTAATCGTATGTGTTTTAGTTAATGTATTTAATAAGATTATACTGAGGAGGAACCTACAGATTTCACCAGCCATCAAAGGGGCCCAAAAAAGTTAAGAACTCTTTTTGGTTTTGTATCAGGCTACTTCTCAAATCATTCCATGTGTTTGCTGATGATAAATGCTACAGTTACAAATAAGTGTTTTTCCATGAATAAAATGATTTGGAGACAAAAGCACAGAAGAAAAACAAATTTCTTCTTTCCCCCCAAAGGTTTATGAGAAATAACAAAGGAAAAAAACCCCTATTTTTTCCCCCTGTTCAGTTTGCTTTGCAGTTCTCTCTCTCCCTCTCCTCTTCTTTTTCAAACTGACACTGACTTGGTGAGCTCCAGAATCAATTTTGTCGTTTTCCAGGAGGTCCTAGTTCTTCCCTTCTTTTGGGAAAAATTATGCCTAACTATTGGCAGTGTCTGTGCAGATAGCAATTTGAAAAATTACACAACTGCTTACTTCTTGAGAAATAAACGCTGGCTGGCTTGCTTCTGAGCTGTCAACATCAAGGTCATATTTCATTCTGAAACTAAGTGAATGTTCTGCTCTAGACTGTTGGAGGGACCAGAATAAACCCGAAAGGGAGAAAGCAGTCCTGAGAGTTCCAAGCTTAGAACTCTCCTTATCTCAGTCAAAGTCCTGAACACTACTGAGCACAGGTTTAGAATGTACTTTAGGTCAGGAAGGAGTTGAGCAACGATCTTATAAAATGTGTTTAGAGTTAGCAAGGCAGATTGATGTTTTAGGAACTGATATTCAGAAATTCTCACTTTTAATTATTCTGATGAATCAAAAGTCTTTACTGGGCATTAGAACTGACTTCACAAATTCAAGACGTCTGTGATTTCATCTGTGTGGACAACTCCCTCCACATCTTAAAAGATGTTTTGTTATTTTATGGTAGCCAAAACAATCATCATTGTCATCATTGCCTAGTGGCTAACTTTGTGGTAAAGAATTTAACTGGTCTGATCCTGGAACAGGAACGACAGATGCAGAGACCATTTTGGATTCATTCTCAAAGCCTTTCTGCTCAGTAGGACTCATCAGTTCTTGCACTGTGCTAGCAACCTAGATTTCAAGAATACTAGGTCATTTTCACAACATGGAAAAGTATCAGAAGAGGACTTTAATGGAAGTACATTGGAATTGTTTTCTTTGTTTTTCCACTTGGACTCTCAATAACCTAAATATGACACAAAAAGATACGGTCCTATATCAGATCAGATACAAATTTCAGACACAAAAATTTCTTAAAAAGAGGTAGCTGATGTAGAAAATATTAGTGGTAAAAGTTTCCACTGTTACTTATAAAACCTTTAAATAACTTGAAACGTATAATCATTATCTAATTACTTTTCATATTATATGGATGTGAAGTGTTAAAGACACAGGTAATTGTTCTCTTTTTGCAGGTGAAGTAATGGAGGCCCAGAAGGGTAATAACTGTTTGCATTAGGTGAGGGAGGATAGATTTTCCAGAATGGTCAGCATCATGTGGAAAAAAAGCTGCTATCCAGAAAACAGAGTAGAGAAGGGGAGCACATGAGTTAAGTGTTAGGGTTCTGTGAGAGGGTCCTTTGACCTCTGACCTAGGCATACGCAAAAGAATAGGGAAAGACTCAAAAGGTATCAAGGGCACAGCTGATTTTATGACACAGTCATCATCTCTAAAATCCTTTCATGGTTGCTTTCCCTAAGACCCTAGGAAACTTAGAACACAGCTTAAAACTTTTCCAGGAACACATATCAACACAAGAAAACACAGGCACACAAAGGAAGTCATCTAGGTAACCAGAGATCCACTTACCATTCTTGAAAGAAAAGGTTTCACAGAGCTCGATTTGCCATCCTTTCTTGTCTGGGCAACCAACCTTACGTCTACAGTAAAATGACGAGTTTATAATCACCAGGCCGGAAATCCTGGGTCTCTCTTCTTTCATCTACTCCCTTTCGGAAGCTTTAGAGCTGGGAGAGAGACAGATGCCATCATTAGGAGTACTGACAATAGATGTTGTCTTCCAGAGCCTACAGGTTAAATGACCTGCTTACCGATTCTGGTAACTAAGGAGGTCAGTCAACATTTATTAAGTACCTGCTGTGTGCTGATCCTGGAGAAGGAAATGGTAAGCCACTCCAATCTCTTTGTCAAGAAAACCCCATGGACAGTACTAGTGTGCTATGGTCCACAGGGTCAAAAAGAGTCAGACATGATTGAGTGAACAACACAAAATGTGCCAGGCATTTTGCTAGCTGCTGGGGATACAAAGTATGACCCATAGGTTCTAGAACTACTCAGACCAAGCAGGTAAGGTCACTAGAAAGTAGCTACTACTTATCTCCTTAGGATTTTAGGCAACCCTGAAGGGATATAGAGGGGCGTATCTTTCTAAGACCACTGCTCACAAGCCCCTATCAGCTGTGTTCCGACCAACATCAATCTCCAGTTAAGATCTCCCTAATGTCTTTTAACTAATTAATATCAATTAACTTTTATAAGGGGATATTTACTGAGAAGACATAGCAAAGACTGAACTACAATAACAACCCAAGCCAGAAGTACACAATCTTCTACCATCTCAGTTTCTAGGGAAACTGGGATTAAGTTTAAGGTAGTTGGTACAAAACATTCTCCCCATCAAGTTCACTTCTGGGCGTGGATTACGTGATGGATGGATTGTTCCCTTAACTGTAGAACACTGTGTCTTGGTTACTAGATCAGTACAATGCTAGGTTGAGGGTAGCTCCTCAGGTTTGGCTTCTCACTATTGGCTTGGCTATTGCTACTCAAAGCAGACTCAACAATAGACTCCAGTTGCTGGATCTCTGATGGTTCTTCCTACCTTTCAAAGCTTATAAGATCATAATTTGATCCATACTAGCTACAATACTCATTCGTTAAAGATCAGGAAAGAATATATCCAACAGAGACATCAACAGAAATGGCCATATGCATTCATGGCCACATGGTGGCCAGTTGGGGACACAAGTCAACAGGTGGCAGGCAGCAGGCTATTGCCATATCAGCTACTGATACTTCTGTCCCTACCTAGAGGCTTGCACTAGTTCTTGCCTCACTCTCCACCAGTGAAGAGAGAGAATGTCAATTCAAGCCTGTTTTATGCATTCAATTACAGCAACCAGATTCAGCAGCCAATTGACTTTTAGTCAACATGTAATAATGACAGGATAATAGTTTAAAAAAAACCTGCTCATGCTGTGAATCAGAGAGGGGAAAAAACCCCTCCATTAAAATTTCTAGACATAACCTTACTAAGCCTCTGTGTGAATATTTTTGCAGACAGAGCATTTTATGCCCTCACTGACCAGTAAGCCCTACACCCCATTTCACAAAGAATGAAGCAAAGAGCCAAGGGAAATAAAATAGTATGAGATAAAGCTGATATGAGCAGGTATATTGATTAGGAAAGTTAAAAAAAAATCAAACTACATGGGAGGCAAAGGGGAGCCATGAAAAGGATTCAAGGAGAAAATAATAGTAGTTTTATTTTGGCAGTAGCAGTTTAAATAAACTCAGGAGGTAGAGTCAGTACCTGTGCTTATCTGACATTATTTTCAAACAGGAACACTTGGGGTGCAGCTTACAAAATAAAGAGAGATGTGTTTTGTTCCAAAGCTAAGGCACAGTGCAACAAGCACTGAAGTAAGACTGAAGAGAGTCAGAAGATCTGGGTTCAAGCCTCACACTACTTGTTCCGTGAGTGATCTTGCAGAAGGCTCTCAATCTTCTTACACCCTCAGTTTCCTCAAGTGTAAAATGGATTCTGAGGACAATTCCAGCTTTAGAGCTATGACCCTCTCATCCTATTGCTATGATACAGTACCTTGCTGAAGTCAGCACCATTACTCCTAAATTGAAATTCATAGATTTAACGAGCTCCAGCAGTCTCCTCAGTGAGAAGGGCAGCACACTACAGCAGAACCAGCACTAGTTTGGTACAGAAGATATGTAGAGAAGATGGAAGCAGAAATAGGGGAGAGACCAAAGGACCAGAAAAAGGTAAATGAACGTGACAAACTGCAGGAGCAGGAAAACAATGTACAAAATGACCACAACCATGACTAAGACAATGTAAATGTAAATAATAATGATAACAACAATAAATGAATACTACGTAATTAAAATGACTAAGGCTGGCCCAAAAGGAGAGATGAGAAAATGGACCTCCTTCCCTTTTCACTATAGGTGTAGACTGTTGCATATACACTGACATGATTTTTGTGCTAATTTTGTTGAACCTCAAAAAACTCTCTGGTTAGAGGAAGGGGAAGAATATATTTGGAAATGAAGATGTGGTGAAAACAAAAGATGTCCGTAAGATTACAAAGCAAAAAAAATATCCCCCTCAAAAATGAGTGGATGAGGGGCAGCTAGGTGGTGCAGTGGATAGAGCCCTGGCCCTGGAGTCAGGAAGATCTGAGTTCAAATCTGGCCTCAGACACTTCACATTTACTAGCTGTGTGATTCTGGGCAAGTCATTTAACCCCAACTGCCTCACCAAAAAGCAAAAAAACTATGTTAAAAAAATGAGAGGGTGACCTGGAATGATGATGATGATAATGATGATGGTGGTGGTGGTGGTGGTGATGATAGCACTTACTATGCGCTAGAAGTAGTGATTTGGCCAGGGTCACCTACCAGGCCAGGTAGGGTTTGGTTGGACCCCAGGCAGGCAGAGAAAGTACTATTCTCCTGTAAGTATTGAACTTGGAGCCAGAAAACACTAAGTCTGTGAAATCATCTTGGAACCTATGTCACACCTTTGTCTTTTACCTTTTTCAAACATTTTGAAGGAAGCCTATTTCCCTTCATTTTGTTGCTCATTCCAGTTTTTAACAAGGTAGCTCTTCCAAGCTTAACTTAAACCTTCTCCTGAAGAAATCTTGTTCTGTTTTCTGGAGGAGATTGGTAAATCATTCTCTTTATAAATAATCCTTCATACACTTCAATAGGGTGGATGCTTCTTGCTTCTGATTTTTCTTCCCTCAATTTAATTCCTTTATCCTTAAAAAAAAATGGATCTCACTTTCTAAACCTGAAAGCATTTTCTTCCCCATTTCTTCTACATCTGGAATCTGTTTGTGCATGTGTGTGTGTGTGTGTGTGTGTGTGTGTGTGTGTGTGTGTGTCTTGAGCAATAGGAAGAGCTGCAACAGATCAGAATCTTCCCTCTCAGCTAACACTTGGGAAATGCTTCCTGGGAAGTTAGCCAGAGAGTTCTTATTCACCTTCATGGCAACTGTGGGCATAGCTCCTCAATCTAAAAGACTCTCCATTATCCAACCCTGAAGTATTCACTTAGGACACCAAGAGCCACAGAAGCCTTCTGAATTTTTATTATCAAAGTTAAGTGAGGCATTAACAATTCAATTCAACAAATGTCTATTAAGTGCCTGTTGTATACAGAGCACTGGTGTATTTTTCCTGAAGTAACAGCAATAGTTCTCATTTAGGGAAGCAATGTAGCAGAGTGTATAAAGGTTTGGAAAACCTAGGTTTGAGCTTGGCCTCTTCTCTTGCACAATGGTTGTATGGTCCTGGGCAAATTTCTTAATATCTCTGTGCCCCAGGCAAATGGAACATAGTAGGTGCCTAATAAATATTCATTCCAGGGGTATCTAGGTAGTGTAGTGAATAGAACACTGGCTCTGGAATCAGGAGGACCTGAGTTCAAATCTAGCCTCAGACACTTACTAGCTGTGTGACCCTGGGCAAGTTACTTAATCTTGATTGCTTTCTTTCCCTGCCCTTCCCCCCAATAAATACCTGTTCCTTCCTTTGCCACCCCCTTCCCTTCTAAGACTATAGTCATGGAACAGTTGTTGATCTTCATTAATGAAAGGAAAGAAACAAGCATTTATAAGCTTACTTAAGTACCAGGCACTGTAAATCACCAGATCTAGGGGGGAAAACTACATTTAATAAGGCTCTTTAAGGTTACAGGAAAGTGCATTCTTCACAACAACCTTGTGAGGTTGGCAATGTAAGCATTATTATTATTACCATTTTATGAATGAGAAAATGGAGGCTCAGCAAGGGTAGATGACTTGTTTGTGGCCACAAAGCTAGCTAGCATCTCAGCCAGATTCAAATCCAGGACCATTCTCCTTACACCCCAGTTGTAGGCTAGTCTTGATCAAAATCATTGTTGAAGGCATCATGGCTTAGGGGATTGGGATGTTCTGCTTACAACTAATATTCTTTGTGGGATATAATTTGAGTGCTTTCTCCACCCTACACGTCTTAGTTTCCCCATTTGTAAAATGAAAACATTAAACTTTGCCTTATCTTTACTACATGGGGATATGATGAGGGAAAAACAAGATAATGCCTATGAAACCACTGTTTAAATGAGTAAATTGTGGTATCATAGGTTTAGAGCTAGAAGAGATCATAGGATTGCAGATTTAGAGCTGGAAGGGACCTCATACGTTTTTTCCCTCTTTTTCTTTTTTTTTCCTTTAAAAAATACTGTTTTTGTAAGGGTTGGCTCTCTGCAAGGGGACATGGGAAGGATACTGGGGAAAACTATGATAACATAAAAAAATCAATAAAAGCTTACGTAAAAAAGATAAAAGATACATCTATATCATGATTCCTTTACGAGGTGTGAACACCTGCTGAAATGAAAGAGAGTGACTTCTTTGCACAATAAAAATTAGACACCATTTTAGACACTATTTCAGAGCTTTAAAAAAGCTAAGAACCAAAGCACTGGAGAGAATGCAAGAAGGAACTGCCTGCACAGAAGGAGGGATAAGGAAATTTTCTTCTCTGATCCCCCTCATCTAACATGTGGATTCTCTAGCTACCTTCAAATCTCAATTAAGCACCATTACCTACATGAGTCCTTTCCTGAGACACCTATCTAGTGCTTATCCCTCTGATATTAGCTTTGTCTTCACTCCACATATACATATGTATATGTATATGTATGTATCTACATGTAAAGCAGAGCGGGCTGGATCAGAGGAGGAGTGGAGAAGTTCCTCAATCAATCTGATGAATTGTGGGGTTTTGTTGTCCTTGTTGTTCAGTTGTGTCTGACTCTTCATGACCCCATTTAGGATTTTCTTGGCAAAGATATTGGAATGGTTTGCCATTTCCTTCTTCAGCTCATTTTACAGATGAGGAAACTAAGGCAAACAGGGTTAAGTGACTTGCCCAGGGTCACACAGGTAGTAAATGTCTGAGGCCAGATTTGAACTCAGGTCTTCCTGACTCCAAGCCCAACACTCTATCCACTGTGCCACCTACCTGCCCTATTGTTAGTCCCTTATCAGATTGAAGAGTCCCCTAATCAAAGTATTGGGATATGAAACTAAAGATTGGCTGACTAAAGAATTATGGCTTATATATAAGCTGGTTGTATTCTCTAGACTTCTCAGCCAACATTTACCTATTTCCTTGTACTTTCTTCCAAAGAAGGGAAGGGATTTCTCTCTCTCTCCACTCCCACTCCAGGACAGGAGGTGACAAATTACAGCAAAAACCACTCCTTCCACTCCTGCTCATAAGTTGCTGAATGGAGCTGGAGGAAGTCATGAAAAACAAGCTGACTAGATCCACTATAAAAATAAGTAAGTATGGGTTGGAGTAAGAGGGAGGAGCATGGTGAAAAAGTCAGAGGAGTCCCAAAGTAGTGCAGTCAGGTGAAAAATAAGCTATTTTCCTATATCTTCTCCCTTCCTTTCTCAGTCATACTCCTAGAAAAAACTATCTATGATTCTTGCTTCCATTTGGAAGAGGGAAGTGTCTAGGCAGATGATTTCATTGTATTATATAATTCGAGTGATGAAATTCTCTCTCTCAATGATGACTAACCACTGTTATTTAGCTTATGGTTTTATAAAATTGACTAGGAGCACTGAAAACTTAAGTGACTTGCTCACACAGCCACTAAGTGTCAGAGGCTGCAACTGAACTCTTGTCTTTCTGACTCCAAAGGCATTTTTTTTATTCAATAAACTAATACTTTCTATACATACTTCTAAAATTTAAAATTTTTTTTTACTTTTTAAAATTAATTTTTAGTTTTCAACATTCACTTCCACAAGATTTTGAGTTCCAAATTTTCTCCCCATCTCACCCTCCCCCCACCCCAAGATGGCATGCATTCTGAATACCCCTTCCTCTAATCTGCCCTACCTTCTATCTCTCCCCCCCCTTCCCTTATCCCCTTTCCCTTCTATTTTCCTGTAGGGTAGTATTGATTTCTATACCCCATTTCCTGTATTTCTTTTTCCCAGTTGCATGTGAAAACAATTTTTTTAACATGTGTTTCTAAAACTTTAGGTTCCAAATTTTCTCCCTTCCTCCCTCCCCACCCACCCTCATTGAAAAGGCAAGCAACTGGATACAGGTTATGTATATGTAATTATGCAAAACACTTCTATAGTAGTCATGTTGTGAAAAACTAACTATATTTCCCTTAATCCTATCCTGCCCTCCATTTATTCTATTCTTTCTTTTGACCCTGTCCCTCCTCAGAAGTGTTTGCTTCTGATTACCCCCTCCCCCAATCTGCCCTCCCCTCTATCATCCCCCTGCTCTCTTGTCCCCTTCTGCCCCTATTTTCCTGTAGGGTAAGACAGATTTCCATACCTAATTGAGTGTGTATGTTATTCCCTCCTTAAGCCAAATCCTATGAGAATAAGATTCACTCATTCCCTCTCACTTTCTTTCATTTCCCCTCTACTATAAACGCCTTTTCTTGTCTGTTTTATGTGAGATAATTTACCCTATTCTACCTCTCCCTCTCCTTCTCCCAGTATAATCCTCTCTCACCCCTCAATTTTATTCTCCAGGTATCACCTCTTCATCTTCAATTCACCCTGTGCCCTCTATCTATCTATCTATCTATCTATCTATCTACTATCTATCTACATACATACAATTTTTCCCTCCAACTACCCTAATACTGACAAAAGTCTCATGAGTTACAAATACCATCTTTCCATGCAAGAATGTAAGCAGTTTAACCTTAATAAATCCCTTATGATTCTCTTTCCTATTTACTTCTTCATGTTTCACTTGAGTCTTGTATTTGAAAGTCAAATTTTATATTCAGCTCTGGTCTTTTCATCAAGAATGCTTGAAAGTCCTCTATTTCACTGAATGACCATTTTTCCCCTAAAGGATTATACTCAGTTTTGCTGGGTAGGTGATTCTTGGTTGTAATCCTATCTCCTTTGCCCTCTGGAACATTATATTCCATGCCCTGAGGTCCCTTAATATAGATGCTGCAAAATCTTGTGTTATCCTGATTGTGTTTCCACAATACTTGAATTGTTTCTTTCTGGCTGCTTGTAATAGTTTCTCCTTGACCTGGGAACTCTGGAATTTGGCTACAATATTCCTAGGAGTTTTCCTTTGGGGATCTGTTTCAGGAGATCTGTGGATTCTTTCAATTTATGTTTTGCCCTCTGGTTCTAAAATATCAGAGCAGTTTTCCTTAGTAATTTCTTGAAAGATGATGTCTAGGCTCTTTTTTGGATCATGGTTCTCAGATAGTCCAATAATTTTTAAATTATTTTTCCTAGATCTATTTTTCAGGTCAGCTGTTTTTCCAATGAGATGTTTCACAGTTTTCTATTTTTTCATTCTTTTGAATTTGTTTTACAGCATCTTGATTTCTCATAAACTCACTAGCTTCCAATTGCTCTGTTTTAATTTTTAAGGAAGTATTTTCTTCTGTAATCTTTTGGACTTCCTTTTCCATTTGGCCAATTTTTCTTTTTAGGGCATTCTCCTCATTGACTTTTTGGACCTCTTTTGCCATTTGGTTTAGACTATTTTTTTTTTTTTGCTTTTAGGCAATTGGGGTTAAGTGACTTGCCCAGGGTCACACAGCTAGTAAGTGTCAAATGTTTGGTCTAAGGCTGGATTTGAACTCAGGTTCTCCTGACTTCAGGGCCAGTGCTCTATCCTCTGCACCACCTAGCTGCCCCTAAATTTTTTTGGGGGGGGCAATTGGGGTTAAGTGACTTGCCCAGGGTCACACAGCTACTAAGTGTCAAGTGTTTAGTCTGAGACCAGATTTGAACTCAGGTCCTCCTGACTTCAGGGCCAGTGCTGTATCCACTGCACCACCTATCCACCCCTTTAGACTATTTTTTTAAGGTGTTATTTTCTTCAGTATTTTTTTGGGGTCTCCTTTAGCAAGCTGTTGACCTGTTTTTCATGATTTTCTTGCATCACTCTCATTTCTCTTCCCAGTTTTTTCTCTACTTCTCTTGCTTCTCAAAATCCCTTTTGAGCTCTTCCAAGGCCTGGGACTGATTCATATTTTTCTTAGAGGCTTTGGATGTAGGAGCTTTGACTTTGTTGTCTTCTTCTGATTGTATGTTTTGATCTTCTTTGTCACCAAAGTAAGATAATATAGTCTGACTCTTTTTGCACTGCTTGCTCATGATCCCAGCCAATTACTTGAGTTTTAAACTCTTTATTAAGGTAAGAGTCTGCTTCCAATGTGGAGAATGTACTGTCCCAAGCTTTGGGGGTTTATACAGCTGTTTTCAGAGATACTTCTAGGGACCTGTAAAATTCTTGCAAGGTGGTATGATAAGGGGCGAGGTGTTTACTCCTTTCCTGGCCTGTGTTGTGGTGTATTCGTGACCACAAGCACTCCTTTATGTCCTGGAACTGTGAGGAAGGTTTTCTCTTCACAGCCACTACAAGCTCCACCATGCCAACACTCCTCCTTGCCCCAGGACAGCTACCCAGAACTGTGACCCAGATCCAAACACAGGCAAAGCAAGAGATTCCTGCCTCAGCACTGGCAAAAGGAGCCCTGTAGTCCCCCTCTGATCAGCGACTCAATTCCCCCTCAGTCTGTGGGCCGGAAGCTCAGGATGTAGCCACTGCCCCAGCACCTCTGCTCTGAGCTTTGTGCTCTGGAACTGGCTCTGAGACCTAGCTCCTCTCTCGCTGCAGAAACAGACTTTTCCCACTGACCTTCTACATTGTCTTTGGCATTTGTGGGTTGAGAAGTCTGGAAACTGCCACAGCTGCCCATGATTCAGTCCTCTGAGGCCTGCTCCAGGTTCACTGCGGCCTGTGCCCCCACGCTGCACTACGCTCCTCTTCCCGCCTGGCAGGTTACACCTTTCTGATCAATCATCCAGATTGTCTTGGGCTGGAAGTTTGCTTCACTCTGTCTTTTTGTGGGTTCTGCTGCTTTAGAATTTGTTTAGAGCCATTTTTTATAGGTATTTGGAAGGATTTGGGGGAGAGCTTAAGCAAGTCACTGCTTTCGCTCTGCCATCTTGGCTCCACCGTCTGAGTTTCTATTGTTAGGGAAACATCTGCTTTAGGACATTTGACAAAATATAATTATGATGCCATAGCACATACGGTTGTATTACTGGAGAGAAGGCTGAGCATGTGGATTGACTATAGAGGGGCCCTTTTCCTTGTTGTGCAATTTGTTTCCTAAAGAATTGAAGAGATTCAAAGGTAGCTCTCATGCTTTACTTAAAAAAACAAAAGTGGACCGTATTCTTTCACTTGGGAAGATATGAGACAGATGACTTTACAATCAATGTGTCATGACACTCTGATGCAGTACACAGAAACCCTTAAGAGTGTCATGATAGGGGCAGCTAGGTGGCACAGTGTATACACCAGCCCTGGAATCAGGAGGACCTGAGATCAAATCTGGCCTCAGACCAGACACTTGACACTTACCAGCTGTGTGACCCAGGGCAAGTCATTTAACTCCAATTGCCTAAAAAAAAAAAGAGTGTAAAAGAGTATCATGATAGCATGAGGCAATGGCAAGTGTCCTGGGTTTAAATACTACTTCTGAATTTACTAGCTATGTGAACAGGCAACTTAGTCTGCCTTAACCTTGGCTTCCTTATTTGTAAAATGAGGATACCATCTGCAGTTCCTATTTCATAAAATCTCCAGTGAGATGATGTATGCAGAAGGGAGAGTGACTGGTGTGTATATGGAAATGGATGTGTTAAAACCCATTTTCAGCAACTATTCTGTTTGTAAATCAGTTGCCCTATCTTTAAGCTGCCAAGTACAAATAGTCTGAGTATAAATTAAAGCTTTATTGGAGGTTAAAAAACCCAAATACTTAAAATAATTTTCATTGAATTTAAATGACTTTACTTATGTAGCGGAAAGGAAGTTGATCAGGACATCCTTGATCAATTGATTTCCTTTCAGCCAAGTTGATGAAATTACAGAAGGTAAGGGGATAACAGACATTAAGGTCTTAAAGTGCCAAGAACTGTCTATATTTACCCTTTTCTTAGATGTGAAGACTTTAATCAAGCTTGAGGGAATTAGAGCATGGCAAGCACATTGGATGGCCTTGCCATGCCTCAGATTGCCCTTAAATAAAAGCAACTCTCTCCCTCTTTGCCCTCTACCCCTCCCCCCCCTCTTTGTCTTTCTCTGTCTCCCTCTCCTCCTCCTCCTCTTCTTTCTTCTTCCTTTTTCTTCTTTTTCCCTCCTTATTTCCCCTTCCTGCCTCTCTTTTCCTCCCTTTCTACCCTTTCTTTCTCTGTTTACCCTCCTTCTTTCTCTTCTTCCCCCTCTCTTCTCTCTTTCCCTTTCCTCTCCTCTCCCCTCCTTCCTTTTCTATTTGTCTCTTTTCCTCTTCCCTTCCTTCCCTCTCTTCTTTCTTTCTTTCCCTCCCTCTCTTCTGTCTTCCTCCATCCTCTTTCTCCCTCCCTCTTTATTTCCTCTCTCTCTTCATCTCTCTCCCTCCTCTCTCTCTTCCCCCTCTTTCTTTTTCTCCCTCCCTTATTCTGCCCTCTTTCCCCCTTTTTCTTTCTTTCCCTTTCCCTCTATCTTCCCTCTCTCTTTCATCTCCTACCCTCTCTCCCACTCCCAAGGAGGCAGGAGACAAGTCTGAGGAGTGTGACTTTTGGTAGCAGTTATGAAAGAAGAATGCACCTCTTGAAATGGAATTGCTTTCTACTTCTTGTTAGGGAAGGGATTCCACACACACCTCTTCCCCCACCCATCAGCAATGGTTAGAAGGAAATGACTCACTCAGCAGAGAGCAGGCCCAGAGAGTCTAGCTGCACTGTCAAGAGTTAACTCTGGTAATTGGGAGTTGAATTACAGATATTAGCAGGATCTAAGTGGAGTGATGTGCCCATAAGCAGCACTGAGACCAAGGACACTATGGAAAAGAAAAGACAGAGGGCATCTGCATCCTCAGAAGTATGAGTTGACTAGGCTATATGTATTCCTTAAGTATATGCCTTTTTACGAGTATATTCTATGTGTAATACTTATTCTTCTAACTGATGCTGTATATATAGGTCAGAGAATATGCTCCATATTTATGGAGGAAACGCTTTATAGCTACTTTCTTTATTATGACATCATAGTAAACACCTTTGCTTTGAGCTAAGTGTGTTCTTTGACTTACAGTTAAACGTAAGTGTACTGGTGGGGGTTCATGCCTAAAGTTTTAGGAGTATAGCACCATGGAGTACCTTTAACCTGCTGTAGCTATTCCCTAGGGGATAAGTGCAAGAGGGGGAGGTGCTATAATTTAATTTACTGTTAACAGTGTTATAAAGAAATGAATTTTTAAAAATTTACCTTATTTTCTTCATATGACACAGAATCTTAGGGTTGAAAAAGTCCTCTGAAGACATCTAGTCCAACCTATACCTAAACAGGAAATCTCAGACCACATCCTTAACAATAGGCTATCCACTTGAAGATCTCTTGTAGTGGTAGACTATCTTTCAAAGCAATGAATTTCACTTTTGGAGATCTTTAAATGTACCTATTTAGATAATGGCAATTGTTTGTGGTTTTTTAACGATGTAGTTGATTGTGCATTATGTTTCTTAGCACAGGTGGGAGTGCACTGGGGACCAACTGAGGTGGTTTGCTAGTATCCCTTGGAGCCGAATAGTGGTTCTCTGGGGAATTGTGCTTTACCCTTTTCCAAAAGAGTTGAAAGGATCCAGGCTAGGGTGAAGCATCTTTTCCCTATCTCCCTTCTTCCCAGAACAAAACACAAATTGTGAATTGCAGAAGTTCCAAAAAGAGATTTAGTAATAAAAAGATCCTTGCTCCTGGGTGAGTCCCAGGAATGTGAATGCAGGAGTCTGTGTATCACTGTGACCTCTGTGTACTCAAGTGAGAGTGACTGAAAGCATTTGGTTAGGAGGAGGTGGGGGTATGTGTGTGTGTGTATGTATGTAAGCACACATATATGTATATATACATACATACACTACACATATATGTGTATATATACTATATACATAAATACACATCTGTATATATACTACAGTAGACTAAGTGGGAAAAAGCAAAAGCATTAACAAAGGCAGGATAACTTGAGTTTTGTTCCAGGATGCCAACATGTGAGGTGGAGAGAGTATTTCCTCCCCAAATTGTCTTTTGTGCCTATACTTCATTCCCTCTACCACCTCTGTGCCATGCAGTGCCACCTTTAAGGATCTTACTCCTCTCTTCAGGTTTGCCTTCCCCCAATGCCTATCCCTTTCCATTGTTACTTGTTGCCTTTATTAACAAAATTGTTTTGATTTAGGCCTAGGATAATTAGTTGCTGCCTAATAAGAATTAGTGTGGTACAATGTAAAGGATTTGGAGGACCTGGGTTTAAATTCCTAGTATGATTACTCAACCTGGGGCTGTTGTCATCTGTAAAAATGAGAAATTTTGACTTGTTTATCTTTAAGGTTTCTTCCAGCTCTATAGCCTATATTCTAAAGGTTGACTTTTTCCTTTTCTTTTAATCAAACTATCCCATGACACATTATGGCTAACTTGGAGATGGTGTCCATGCAGCTGAGGACTCTAAGTTAAGCATAAGACACAAGTGGATCTTGAGGCCATTCCAGCTGAAAGTAATCTATTCTTTCTCTAATGTTTCTAGTACCCTTTGTCTGGGTCTCTCTTTTGCCTCATCATACCCTACCTTGAACTATCTTTATCCTTGCACATTTTGTATCTCCCTTCTTAGAATGTAAACCTCTTCAGGAAGGGACTGCAGGAATGTTTGTCTTTGTATTTCTTACCCTCGCACAGTGCCTTACATAAAAGAGGTGCTTCATGAAACTTTACCGAATTAAGTTGAACAGAAGAAAAACACAAGATATCTTCCTTTCATTACTACATAGATGAGAAAATTTTCACTAAAAAACAAACAAAAAACCCTCCTTCCACAAACCAAAAACAATGGCATCACCTCTCATCTCTGTGATTTGGTTATTGTTATCCTTATTATGAAGTGTAGGGACATTTCCAGTTTTGCATATTGGTATTATTGCACTCAAGTACAAGGTACTCCAATGTCCTTGGTTAACATTTGCATATAGCAGAACTGTTTACTCTCTGGAGATCTGAATGTTTGGGAATGTGTCCACATTGAATGTTAGTCATGTACTACAGCAAATGAGAAGAGGTGGGAAAAATAAAACTACAAGCGAAGATAGGAAGAATTTCATCTTTAAGCTCATGTTCCTACTGTTATTTTTAGCACGTGTGAGTTTCATTTTTGTGTCTGCAGGAATTTTGTTTAATTCAAGGAAATGCTATAGTTGCTCTTTATGGGATTTTAATGGTCCTCTTCAATTTATTTTACTCATTTTGTTTATTTTTGTCCAGAGCTATGATTTCAGAGAACTCCTGGTAAGCAAACTCCTACCAAATGCAGTCAAGTGATTGTTTTGAAACAGTTTTCTGAAACACCCAAGAGAAGTGACTTTAGAGTTACACAGCTAGTGTGTGTGAGAGGCAAGATGCTCAGCCAGGTTTGGTCCTCTCCACTATGAATCTCATACTTTAAGATCTTATTTTAAAAACCAGTTCTGCTGATATTCTCCTCCAATGCCTCATAGTTTGAGGGATAACAGGTCAGAATCTATGACCCTGAATTTATCAAGGCTAGGCCAACAGAACACAAGCTCTGGATGGGTCAACCAAGCAGCAAATACTTCGAGTATGGGCTTGGTGTGTCTGTTATCTAAGGGCTGTAAAATGAGGGGATTGCGCTAAGTATCTTCAGGTTCTAAGTTGATGATCCCAGGACAGAACTTAGATACATTCAGAGTGGCTCATCACAGGCTTAACTAATGGGGGATGACTTTTTTGGTCAAAGTAATTTTTGAAGGGTACCTCATCCTGAAATCCGAGAACAGTGGGTATCTACATACGTGGAGCGGGAGAGGACCTACAAAAACAAAATTGTAAACGGGATTTTGTATCTTCAAGGGTTCATTCTCTCTTCCTAGGCACCAGCAGGGTATTGGCTGCCCAGTGATAAGAGCAATAGAGACAGTGGCGGAACAGCCCAGAGGGAGAGTCGACTTCAGAGAGAGAAACCACCTGGCAGAAAGGAGCCCACCTGGCATTGATCAGGCAGTACTCAGTAGGGATGAAATGCAAAATAGTAAAGGAGCAGCCAGCCCTCACTTGGGTGAGGGTTCCAACAAGGCTTGTGTACTAGCCTCTCAACCAACAGGACTCATTCTATGATTCTCTATTGTGTGCTGTTCCCTTTCCGTGAAGGATTAAAGTTGCCTGTTCCATATTTGATGTCTATGTATACTCTAGTTACCTTTTTTCTTTTTTTCTTTCTTTCTTTTCTTCTTATTGCTTCTTTCCTCCATGCTGGGGAGGACCCTTTAAATTAAAACCAAAAAGAAAATTATTTTTTAGGAATTGGGGGTATAATTAGGACACTGGGGAGCCAAGTTCTCCTACTGAGAAGACAGACAACCCCAGAACAATGAAACCAGGGCCAACCAGAAGGGTAGGTAGAAGACTGTGGGACAGATACTGCACACCCCACCTCCATCCCCTCTTCCTGTGGCTTCAGCCTAGGGTTGCTTGACTAACTGCTGGGATACCCTCATCCTGGGCAAATCTTTACCACTCAGCACTTACTCTGACACACACATCCATATTTCCTGATGTCCCAGATAAGTAGAAACCCTAAGAGCAGTTCAAAACAAAGGAGAAGTAAAGATATCAGGAAAGTACTTAACCTCTCCTAATTTCCTAATCTGTAAAACAAGGAAAGAAATACTTATCATACCTACTTCAGGGTTGTTTATAGGGAGAGTCCTTTCCTAGTCTGCAAATGTTACACATATATAAATGTGAGTTATTATGCAAGGGTGTCCCAAAAGACTAAGTGCAATGTGAAGCTATTAAAGCTTAAAACTTAGAAACCAACCTTTAATAGCTCAACACTGCATTAAGACTGGGGACACTCTAGATAGTGGTGCTAGAGGCACAGATACAGGAGTTTTCTCTCTGCCAAAAGCACAGCAGCTTTCAAATTCTTGGCTAGCCTTCACCATAATTTTATTCCTCAAAACTTAGAAGGAAAAGTGACGGAAATGATCACAGACTTGACTTTTACCAACAAGGATGAATTCAATTAAATTCAACAAACATTTATTAAGCGCCTTCTAGGGGCTGGGCAAAGAAAGATAAAAACAGAATGCTTGCTGCCCTCAAGGAACTTATGGTCTGCTGGGGGAATATCTGAAGTGAGAGGACCTGGGTTGGATCCCCATTTTGCCACTTGTTCAGTCACTTCCAACTCTGTGACCCCGTTTTGGGGTTTTCTTGGCAGAGAGACTGGAGGGGTTGGCCATTTCCTTCTCCAGCTCATTTTGCAGATGAGGAAACGGAGGCAAACAGTGTTAAGTAGGGTCACAGGGCCCAGGGTCACACAGCTAGTAAGTGTCTGAGGCCAGAGTTTGACTCAGGAAAAGGAGTCTTCCTGACTCCAGGTCCCACACTCTACCCATTATACCACCAAGTTATCCTGCCCCTTTGCCACTTACTCCCCATGGAACTTAGGGAGAATCACTTGACCCCTTTGGGTCATAATTTTCTATAAAATGAGGGTATTGGATGGATCTCCGAGGTCCCTTCCAGCTCTAGATCAATAAGCCTGTGAAAGTATAAATTTTTATTATTAATTAATCTGAAAAATATGAAGTATGCATATGTGTATGGGATGGGGGTGGGGAGACTGGGGACTGTAGCTGCACTAGGCATGTTGTAGGCTACACTAGGCTAATATTGCTCATTTAACTTCCATTAGACAGATGCTAGTTTGGGAACTTATTGCCCCTATTGTACAAGCCTGGAAAAACCCATGCCTGTCCCCTCTACTTGCAAATGAAAGGTAAAAAGATTCCTGACTTTGGTATAAAATAAATCAGCTTGTGAGAGGGTAAGAGTTTCTATAATGAATCATATAGCACCATAGTTTTGGAGCTAGAAAGGAGCTCAAAAGTCATTTAGTCCAAGGGTGGGGGACCCCTTGAGTGGCCCTCGAGGACCTCAGGTGTGGCCCTTTGACTGAATCTAAAATCCAAAAGAAAGTTCTGTGAAGTTTGGTTTCAGGCAAAGGGCCTCACTTGAGGACCTCGAGGGCTACATGTGGCCTCAAGGCCACAGGTTCCCCACCCCTCACCAGTCTTCTGATTTTACAGGAGAGGAAACTAAAGTCTAAAGAGGTTAAGCAATGTGCCCAGAGCCATACAAAAAGGGCCTGATAGTTAAACTCAACTGTCTGACTCCAAATTCGGCGCCTCTTCCAATACACCCTACCATGTCTCTAATAGGATGCTTACTTAGGCAACTTTTATTAATATGCACTGTTGCCAGATACATTATCATTGTATACCTAGTCTGCATAAGGCACTGTGCCAGGGACCAGTATACAAAGATAAAAATAACTACAGTACTCTCAGAGGGCTTATATTTTATTAAAGGAGAAATAAAATGTACATTGATAAGTATAACAAAACATAGGGTGTGATGGGGAAAAGAAAAGGCCCAAAGTGCCCTAGGAAAATTACAGTAGGAAGAAATAACTTGAAGTTATATGGAGTTGAGGGAGGTTGGTGGTAGGACAGGGAGGACTGGAGAGAGAGTCACAGAGGAAATGACATCTGAGATGAGAAAAGAAAGATGCAGAACTCTTTGGAGGAAAAGGATTCTGAAAGGCAGGGATGAGAAGGGCATGGGGAGAGCCTGAGGCTATGTGTGGAGGCAGGAGACATGTCAAATTCTGGAAGTTGTAAGCAGTCCAGTTGATCTGAAAGAGTGCATGTGTGAAAGGGAATGGCATGAAAGAAGGCTAAAACGGTAGAATGGAGAGGGTTGGTGGAGGGTCTTAAATGCCAGGCTTACGCAGAATTACTGAAACCACATAAACGAAAAGAGCATTAAAAGGAAGTTGAACTCTGCATAATTGAAAAACCATTGAAGGTCTTAGAAATCAGATAATGAAACATACATTCTCTTTGAAGCCAGGAAAGCAGAGGGTTACCAGGATAGAATATTGTATACATTGTCAGATTCAATTTTGCTAAATTGTTTTTCTTTGTTACAAGACAATCTAGAGTGTAGTGGGCAGAATTGTTGAGATGATTGTGATGTAAAGACAAAAGGCCTCGATAAAATAATTTTTTAAAAAATGCCAGGCTAAGGGTTTTGTATTTTACCTTAAACAATGACAATGGGAAACCACTGAAAATCTTTGAGTAGGAGTGCAAATGATCAGACCTATGTATTAGGAAGATTATTTTTGGCAGCTATGGGGAAAAAATGAATTGGAGTGGGAAGACACTAGAAGCAGGGATATAAGTTGTTACAGTACTAAAATGGTATAGGTGAGAGGTGATAGTCATCTAAACAAGGCTGATGGCAGAGCCAGTGAAAAGAAGGATTTTATTTCTGTTTACTTGTTTTTACAAAGATAGATGCAGTATTAATTAGATGTGGAACAAGGGAGTAGGGAGCATCAAAGCTGATTGTTTTGAGCCTGAATACCCATGACAGTCGAGATTCTATTGGCATAAATATGAAGATTAGGGAGTGGGAGAAGATTAGTTTTGAATGCTTTGAGTTTCAGGTATTTGAAGGAGTTCCAGGAGGAGATATTGTGTAGTTGTGTTTGTCTTCATTCTTGAAGATGACATCTGGGAGATGATGACATGACTTGCCATTGATTTTGATTTTAGTAAGGGAGGGCTGTGCAAAGTCACCAGCCTTGATTTCTCCTCCAGAGCCATCTGGGTCCAGTGGTTAAATATATCAGGATGATTGGAGATGGCCCTGGATGCAATGGCAGACGCTGGCCCTTTTAAGCTAAGGTCTTTTTAGGTTCTCACTGTGAGTGAAACAACACCCCTTCAGTGAATAGGACTCTTTAAGAAGTGAGTCAAGGGATGGCTCCTTTAACAAATTAAAAAAAAAAATCAAATGAAAGGGAAGCCCCTCAGGGTTGCTGGCCAAAAGAGAAACAATTACTGTTTACATTCACTCTGAGCCAGGAGGGCCCAAAAAATAATCTTTAAGTGGTGCTTGGGCAGCGACCTATTGTTGTCCAATCCATGAGATTCAGAGTGAATTGAGTTTAAAGCTTGCTCTTTGAGAAAGAAATCTAGCCAGCAAACTCCAAGTTAGTTAACTAGGTATCTTTTGGTCCTCAAAATTTACCTTCCTTTGGGAAGAAGATATACAAGATACAGGATTGACCAAAGAGTTTGATGATCAGCTTGAACTTGTAGAATGGTACGCCTTTATTTGGGACTTTTGGAAACATCTTCCTGTGAAATATATCAACATGCCCATTAACAGGTCGGTAAGAAGACTAATGACACCTTCTGATTGTCTCAGTGACCAAGACTGTCCCTAAAATGAATTGATTCCCACTGCTGTGGGATATACTTTTTTGAGAAGAACAGCCCTTTTGCACTGGCCTGTAAGAGGCACCCTTAAGATTCTTCCTGTCTTTTATCGTGGAGAGTTTCTGAGAGTTTAGTGGGTAGGAGTTGTGTTTGGAGGGCCTGGAGGACAAAGGTACATGAAGAACTGCTTATGCTTACATAAAGTGAAATAAAAGCTTCTGTACTCCAAGTTCTTGGCTACTTTCTGTCTTCTTTTTTCCCTTTTCTGAATACAAATCAGAGACTAGAGACCTAAAAGTAGACTTTCTCAGCCCAAGGGACATAAGCAGCTAGGGTATCAAGAATTCCTAGAGAGGCTCACAGCAGAGGCAAATGCTTAACTGAATGAACCTGCAGCCTCAAGACCACATGTGGCCCTCTAGGTCCTCAAGTGTGACCTTTGTCTGAATCCAAACTTCATAGAACAAATCCCCTTAATAGAAGGATTTGTTCTGTAGAACTTGGACTCAGTCAAAAGGCCACACCCAAGGCCACATGCGGCCTCAAGGCTGCAGGTTCCCCACCCCAGGCTAAGATATGAATTCCAAGTCAGTGCCTCTACCTTTGCCGAGGCACAGGTGTGATCTCTCAGACACCTGGCATCTATGGTGGGGGAGCTGCATGATCAAGTGATGAGATTTCCTGAGGGTCACCTCTCTAGCAGTCCTGAGTTTGAGAGCATCAGAATCAGGCCTTCTGGAAAGAGAAGGGGACAGGTCCTAGGTGGTATGACCCTGGAATCTAGCCTTTCAGCCAGAGAAAAGGAAAATGCTTATGAAATGACCCCAAGTTCAAGAGTTTGGGAATCTGGCCTTAAGAGAATAGATTTTCTCAAGAGTGTTCCTCTTGGTGAGGGCAGAGGACTGAGCACCTGACTCCCACCCTGGGAAGGACAGGAGCAAGGAGCTGAAGTCATGGCATGGAAGAGCAAGGAATTTGAATTTTGCATTCCTCTATTACATCGAGTTACAGATAGTATGGGTCTTATGGCAAGCAGGTCGCCCTATGTAGCAGCCTCAAGTGTGGTTTTCTTCTGGGAGAGTCCAAGCCCTCAGGATAGTAGCATAAGGCTGAACGTCTGTGTAATCCTTCCTCTGGGGTACTTCTCTAATTTGGCATTTTCAGGTCATGTCCCAGAGATGTAACTACTCCTAGGCCCGAGGGTACTCAGTGGGTCTGCCCTCCTATAGACCCCCATCAATGAGTTTACTTTTAATATTCAATGAGTAGATATAATTAAATCAAAGCAAAGACATTTACTAAAATGGGATAGTAAGAATAGTAACAACAGGACAAAACATTACCCTCACGAACCTGGGGCACATTCTCTCACAAATGTACACAGCATCAGTGTGGAAGAGTGGGCAAAATATTAGAATATTCTTAGAATGAGGCACACACATAGGCAACATATATGGTGAAGACCTCTGGTGTTGCAGTGGCCTAATGTCCTTTTTTTCTTCTTCTTGCTGAGGCAATTGGGGTTAAGTGACTTGCCCAGGGTCATATAGCTAGTAAGTGTCAAGTGTCTGAGGTCAGATTTGAACTCACTTCCTCCTGACTCCAAGGCCAGAGCTCTATCCACTGCGCCACCTAGCTGCCCCCTAATGTCCTTTTTCTTATCATGGTATCTCCATACAATTCCCCTATGGTACAAAGTCTTTACTGGGCAGGTCCCTGAGTCTGCTCCACTCCACAATGATATTCTATGCTGCTAGGACTAGTTCTCTCCTGAATCAATAGTTGGCTCTCTTTTCTGCTGCTAGAGGTAATGATCCTTGAAGCTGCTTCCTGCCCTGACTCTTCTGTGTTTGTGTCTTTCCTCCCTTCTAAGTATGTGTCTTGTACTGGTGAAATATAAAATACTCTGGCTTCCTTCTACCACCACCACTTGTCTTTTGGTAGAGATGCAGGGGTTATACAATCATATAAAGCTGATCCTGCCTTGACTGTGACTTAATGTTTTCCAAGGCTGGAAGATTTAACTTTTTTTTTTTTAAAGACCACTTGGATTATCCAGCCAATGGCCAGCTGCCCTTCTAATTCCATCTTTCTACTTCATTTTGATGTATTAACACTGTGCAATACCCATCTCTCTGTTACATGTTCCTTTCTGTGATTTTATCAATTAGGCTTGGGCATTCAATTGGTCAGGAACCATCTTTCTAGACCCCCATCTTGATGGTCTCTGTGGAGTGAATGAGGGACATACTGGATTGTAGGGAAATTGTCTAGCAGCTTCAAGTTCACTTTCCTTTAAACCTCATAATAGCACTATTGTGGAAAACTTTAGGACCCTGAAAAAAGTAGGATTCATTGGAGAGGGAAAATGATTATGTTTATTGTTCATGGGCTCCTGTGAGTCCTTTGACTTTTCTATGGGTAGAATAAAGATTCTGTTGTACCTGACAGTTGTAGTTTTGCCTTGAGTGCTGAGGATCTGGGGGGACTTTGTTGTCCATATCTGTGAAGACTTAGACACAAGATGCAGGATTATACAGCAGAAACTCTGAGTTAGGGCATAATGAGCCTAAGCCTAAGTGATCTTTTTTGGGTGGACTCCCAGACTGGAACCCAGACTCTCTGAACACAGATCATGGGTCCCTGGTTCATGGATCACACTAACAAGTAATTGAAGATGAGGTTCTGAAGTTCAGGAGAAATATTATAGCTGGATTATAGGTTAAGAAGTCACCTGCATAAAGATAGCTAGACTAGAACTTGGAGGACACCATACTTAAAGGGTGGTAGAAAGATGAAGAACCAGTGAGGGATACTAAGAAGGAACAGTCCAATGAGTAGGAGGAAAATTAGGAGAGAGTTGTGTTCAAGAAGCCCTGTGAGGAAAGAGTATTCAGGAGGAGTCAAATACTACAAAAAAGTCAAGGATGATGAGGGCTGAGAAAAGGCCAATGGAGTAAGTAATCAGGTTAGTAATCAGTTAAGAGAACAGTTCCAAATGAGCGCTGGTATTATCAGAAGACAAATAATAAGCCGGGGAGGAGTGAATGAGTGGTGAAGAAGTAGAAACTAGGAGTGATCTTGCAGTTGAACTTTCTTTCATGTGTTGTTTCTTCCAATTATATCATGAGCTCTTTGAGAGCAGAAGCCCTCTCCACTTTTTTTCTATTTGTATTCCCATGTGTGGCACACAGTAAGCACTTAATGCTTTTTCTTTCATCCATCCATCCATCCATCCATCCATCCATCCATCCATCCATCCATTCAAGAAGTATAGGCTAGGGGGCAGCTAGGTGGTGCAATGGATAGAGCACCGGCCCTGAAGTCAGGAATACCTGAGTTCAAACCCGGCCTCAGACCAAACACTTGACACTTACTAGCTGTGTGACCCTGGGCAAGTCACTTAACCCCAATTGCCTAAAAAAAAAAGTATAGGCTAGTCTTTCTAAGACTTTGGGAAGAAAGATGTAGAAAAATGGCTTGGGGAAATGGTAATGGTAATGGTAATGGAGGGTTTTCTAAGCATTGAGGAGACCTAAGCATGCTTTCAGATATTGCAGATGGAACAAATAGCTAGATATTGATGAGAAGACAGTGAGAGGATATGGCTAATGGTGCAAAGTCCTGATGGAGATAGGAAGGAATGGGATCAAAATTAGGGTTGGGGAAGTGTTAACCTTAGCAAAGAGAGGGAATACCTCCTATGAGATTAAATTAAATGAGGGTAGGGACGAAGGGTTCTTAAGTTGTAGAATGGGAAATATGAAGGCACTCATAAGGATGGCTTAAATCTTCTGGGTTAAGTAGCATTCTGGGTTTTCTGCTAAGAGAGAGAAGGATGAAGATGTAGCTAAGGACTTGAAGACAGAAAAGATTTGGAACAGCCACTCCAGTAAACATCATCTTCTGTGAAGGCTTTAGGGAAAGACATGGCAAGAGTCACATAGAATGGGAAGATGCAGAGGGGTTGAAATGTGTGCTGGTGGAAGAGTGCCATGGGCTCCAATGAAAAACAGAGTATTAGTGCTGGATGGGCCTTTAGAGATCAATTGGTCCAACCTCTTCATTTTACAGATTAGGAAGTTAAGGTCCAGGGAAGGGAAGGAATTTGCCCATGGTCAAATGGTAAGAGGCAAAACACTTCTAGTCTGGAACTAGAATGCTGACAAAAATTCATAGATCCATCACTTTATAGGATGAGAATCAAGAAATTTTACTATATTCCCTAGCATATAATGTTCAGCTTAATTTATAGAAGTGAATAACAATGTCTTTATATTTTATTTTTCCATAAAGCAGAAAGTACCTTAGAAATATTCTCATTAATTTTCACATAATTCCTAGAAATAACAGCTCATATTTCTACAGTGTTTTATGGTTTACAAAGCAATTTTCTCATGACAACCCCGTGACGTAGGCAGTACATCACAGTGTTATCCCCATTTTACAGAGAGAAAAATTTACGGTCAGTGAGGTGGCATGCCTTGCCCAATCACCCAATCATCGAGTATTGAAAGGAGGCCTTTGGATGCCATGTCCAGCACTTTTTTCATCATGTTATAGATAGGAGAGAATTAGAATGCGAGTTCTACGAGATCAGGGACTGTCTTGCTTTTCTATTTGTAGCCCCAACACTTTGCATGGCGCTTTGCACGTGGTAGGTGAATGCTTTTTTCATTAATTAGTTAATTCATGACCATTTAATAAATGAAAAACCTGAGATATAGAGATGCTAACTGCCAAAATATGCCAAAAGAGGCCAGCTCTACATCTAGAGCAGTTTTCCCTAAAGGAAGTAGTGCTGTCATTTATTATCAAATTTTATTTAGTGAACATTCATGTGGATCTGAATCATAGCATCTAAAGTATTTGGGGGTGACTGATTTTTTTTTCTACCTCTACCAATGCAGATCAGCTCTTCTTCTTCTATATTTAGAGAATGGCTCAGACTCTGAGAGATTAGGTGACTTGTCCAGGACATGTCAGAGGCAAGACTCAGACCTACGTCTTCTGTACTTCGAGGTCAGCTCGCTATCAACTATACTAGTATTTCTCAAAGTGTGATTTGGGGACCACTGGGGTCCCTTAGGTCCTTTCCGGGAGTCTTCAAGGTCAAAACTAATTTTTGTAATAATACTGACATGTTAATTTCTAATATGGTAAATATTGATAGATATAATCCACATAAACAAAAGCTCTTCATGTGTATATGTGTGTGTGAATGTGTGTGAATCCTCAATGATTTTTAAGAGTGTAAAGGGGTCCTGAGATCAAAAAGTCTGAGGATTGCTGCATTACCCTATCCTGTCTCTGTTACATTATGAGATTAGTATTTTGACTTGCAATTCAATGTTCAATCAAATTTTTTTTTCTTTTTGTTCTACGGTTAAAAAAAGGGTAGTAAGCCCATGAAGGTATCCCAGAATAACTATTCTATCATTTCTCTTTTTAACTCACAGGGAAAAAGTAATGTTAAGTTTAAACACAATTTAAACTAGTTTTGTTTTAAGAAAATTTTTCTTGACTTTCAAATCAAGAATGGGAAATTTAAATTGGATTCAATAAATACAAATCACATCTCAAAATAATCTTCAATTCCATATTACAGTCCATTAAAGGATTGGGGGCCAGAAAAGAAGAAAGAAAAGGGTAAGAGTAGAATAAAGTCAGAGGGGAGGAAAAAAGACTGACAGGTAGAAGAAGAAATGTGAAAGATGAATGAATGGATTAAGAAAGCATTTAAGTGCTCACTCTACGCAAAACGCTGTACTAAGTGCTGAGATACAAATAGAAAAGTAGTTCTTGCTTTCAAGGAAATCACCTTCTAATGGGACAGAAAACACATCTGAAAGGTTTCAATGGCAAGTCACATGGAAAGACGCCACAGTCTTTAGGGTGCAGCAGCAAAGCAGATGTTAACGCGTCTTTAATCATGCCATTATTTAATGTCACTCTTCCTAGGGCTCTTGGGTTCAGGTTCCTGGATTGGTCCCATCAGGGGCTGAGAGGAGGTGGTAGTCCAAGTGCTGGTGATGCTTGGCACGTGCTGCCTCCTGCCTCTTGCTTGCTGTTTTAGCTAGGTTGGGCTAGCTGACCCATGTGTGGCAGTTGTTTGGCCACTGCTGAAGATGGCTGACCCCTTCTCCACAGGAGTTGCTTGCCCAGATGATGGCTGTGAGGGCTGGGCTGGAAGCAGCCCTGCCACGCCCAGAACTCCTCTGCCTGTTGGTGGTGGATCATCAGCAATTATTGTTGGTCATGATAAGGAGGAATGTCTCCCCTCTTGGATGGCTGTAGAAGTTGGACCACAAGCAGGTTTGGGGGGCACTGGCAATTTCCAAGGCTCTTGGTTTCAGGGTCTTGGTTTCTGTCCCCATGGAGGGCTGAAGCAAGTTGGTAGCCAAGGTCGTGGTTTAAATTGCCTGGACACAGATAAATAGAAATTGTAGAGTGAAAAGGAGGGAGGATAGTAAGAAAGAGAAAGTGTTAGACTCTGAATTAGTAAACTCATTCTATCATGCGCCGCTGTTCATATGGATGTGTGTTTCAGATTGCCGTCATCACGTCTAACCATCAATTGTTTACAAATCTTCCACTGTTTTGGGGCTTTAAAATATCTATAGCAGCAGGTCTTCTCTACAGGGAGATTATTACCTAGGTTGCAGTTGTAGGATCAAAGCCAATTTTTTCTTTTTATCCTTCCTCTATAGTACTCTGTGCCCCAATGGTGAAAAACAGGTGTCACCTACTTTTATCTAGTCACATGTTTAATTTAGTTGGTGACTCTAGAAAGAAATCATACAAGACAAATTTTATTACAAGCAATATAGTTAAAATGCAATAAAAATTCATCATAATTTTTTTTCAAGCTCCGACTATAACCCATAGTGAAGCAGTTGCCTAGGACACTCTAGGTGGCTAAGAGGGCACAATGAAGAATATTCTTTAATATTACTCTTAATAAATGCACATCTTTTTAATGCCAAGAAATCCTGCTCTCCATGGCACATAGGTAAGCATTTTGTGATAATTCAGGTTACTGGTGTTACACTGAAGGCTCAAAACCTCTGGGGGACAATAACCTACTTGGGCGCAATTTTCCAACCTTGTTTGGGGTTCACAAATGCCTTGGCTTGGCTCTGTCCCACAGTCATAGTGCTCACAGTGAAGGGAGATAAGATTGGTTCTGCTTTACCCTGGAAGGCAGAAATAGGACTAATGGATAGATGTTATGGGGACACAGGTTTTTGTTCAATATTACTCATAATTCACTAATAACCTAAAATGCTGTATTTATATATCATTTTAAGATTTGCAGAGCACTCTCCTGACAGCAGCCCTGCAAGATAGATATAGTATTATTATTCCCATTTCATAGAGAAGGAAATTGAGGTTCTGAGAATGTTAATGACTTGTCTATGATCCCATGAGGCTATATTTGAATTTAGGCGTCTTAACTCTAAATCTAGTACTACATCTACCATATTACTTATCACTCCTCATAAGGAAAAAAATTCTTAACAAAATGGCTAGTTTTGGGGTGAGGAGTTGGGGAGGGAGGAAAGAATAACAGTAAAGAATTATACCACTAAAAGCTTTTATTTATTTTTTTAAATTTTATTTATTTATTTTTAGTTTTCAACATTCACTTCCAAAGATTTTAGGTTCCAAATTTTTTCCCTATCTCTCCCCTCCCCCCACCTCAAGACAGCATGCAATCTGATATAGGCTCTACATATACATTCATATTGAACCTATTTTCACATTAGTCATTTTATAAAGAAGAATTAGAACCAATGGGAAAAACCACGAGAAAGAAGAAACACACACAAAAAAAAAAAGAAAAAAGAGAGCAAATAATATGCTTTGATCTGCATTCAGACTCCATAGTCTTTTTTTTGTTGTTGTTGTGCCCAGGGTCACACAGCTAGTAAGTGTTATGTGTCTGAGGCCAGATTTGGACTCCAGTCCTCCTGAATCCAGGGCCGGTGCTCTATCCACTGCACCACCTAGCTGACCCTCCATAGTTCTTTTTCTGGATGTGGACAGCATTTTCCCTCATGAGTCCTTTGGAGTTGTCTTAGATCCTTGCATTGCTGAGAGACAATATGTCAAAGTTAGTCACTGCACATTGTGGCTGTTACTGTGTACAGTGTTCTCCTGGTTCTGCTCATTTCACTAAGCATCAGTTCTTATATGTCTCTCTGGGTTTTTCTAAAGTCATTCTGCTAATCATTTCTTATAGCATAATAGTATTCCATTACATTCATATACCACAATTTGTTCAGCCATTCCCCAACTAATGGGCATCCCCTCAATTTCCAATTCTTTGCCACTACAGAAAGAGCTGCTATAAATATTTTTGTACATGTGGGTCCTTTTCCCATTTTTATGATCTCTTTGGGATATAGACCTAGAAGTGGTATTGCTGGGTCAAAGGGTATGCATATTTTTATAGCCCTTTGGTCATAGTTCTTTTAAATAGAAGGCTAGGCTAACCACTTATTATGGATATTGTGGACCAGACCCATGCTTTAGATAGGATTTGGATTTAGGTGATTTCCAAGGTCTCATCCTACTTTGCAATTCTATGAATTCATGACAATAAGGTTGGTTGGTTATAATGACCTTCACTACTGCAATTAATCCAGTCCAAACACAGTACCTCCCTGCCCAGCCCCCCACCCCACCAAGGCCCTGGAAAGGACTTCCAGAATTTTTGGACTTTAAGTAACTAAGTCAAAAGCATCACTTTTTAGACTATGCATTAATATAATCCAAGGCCGTAGGCCTCCTAAACTCCTAAGCTCTGGTCCCTCTAAGCTTCTGGTTCCCTCCATTGCTAGTACCTTCCTTCTAATATTATCTCCAATTTATTCTGTATATACCTTGTTTGTACACAGTTGCTTACATAATCCTTTCCCATTAGACTGTGAGCTCCTTGAAAGCAGGGACTGTTTTTCCTTTCTTTGTATTCCCAGCACTTAATACAGTGCCTGGCATATAGTAGGCATTTAATAAATGCGTGTTATATTTGAATTACTGGAAGTAATTTCAGAGGGAAGGCACTAGTGGTGGGGATAGGGATGTGGACTGGGTGGGGTGGGGGACTTGACCTCTTGGAGAAGGTGGGATTTGAGCTAAGTCTTGAAGGAAGCCAGGGAAGCTAGGAGGCAGAGATGAGGAGGGACAGCATTCCAAGGCATGGGGGGGGACAGCCAGCAAAATGGCATGGAATGGGGAGATGGGAGACAGGAAAGGTGGGAGACATTCCAGTTATAAAGGGTTTTAAAAGCCAAACAGAGGATTTCTATTTAATCCTGGAAGTAATTGGGAGCTACTGGAGTTTACCAAAAAGCGGTAGGGGAGGTGACATAGTCAGACCTGTTCTTTAGGAAGATTGCTTTGATAGTTAAGTGGAGGATGGAATGGAGTGGAGAGAGACTTGAGGCAGGCAGACCAATCACAATGCTTTTTGCTATATTCCAGGCATGAGGTGATAAGAGCCTGCATAGGATGATGGCAACGTCAGAGGAAAGAAGGGGGGATGTACCAGATATGTTACAAAGGTAGAAATAACAAGACTAAGAGACTGATTGGATATGTGAGGTGAGAGGGAGTAAGGAATTGAGGATGTCACCTAGGTTTTGAAGCTAGATGACTGGTAGTATGCTGATGTCTTCAATGGTGATAGGGAAATTAGGAAGAAAGGAGGGCTTGAGAAAGGAAATATAATTAGCTCAGTTATAGTTTAAGTAGTTTATAGTTTAACTGAGTTTAAAATAATAACTTGGCTCAAGAGATTCAAAACTTTGCCCAAGGGAAAAAAACACCTTGAAAATTAGAATGGACCAAATAGAAATCAATGACTCCATGAGGCAACAAGGAATACTACAACAAAACCAAAAGACTTTTAAAAATAGAAGAAAATGTAAGTTATCTCATAGCAAAAAACAATTGACCTGGAAAACAGATCAAGGAGAAAAAAATTTAAGAATATTAGGCTACCTGAATTCCATCACCAATAAAAAGAACCTAGGCATCATATTTCAAGAAATCACGAAAGAAAACTGGCCAGATCTCTTAGAACTAGAAGGTAAAGTGGAATGGAAAGTATCTACCATTTTCTGAAAGAAACTCCAAAAAGAATACTCCCAGGAACATGATAGTCAAATTCCAGAGCTTACAGGTCAAAGAAAAAATACTGCAAGCAGCCAGAAAGAAATAATTCAAGGACTGAAGATCCATGGTCAAAATTATACATGATTTAGCATTCACCACTATAAAACAGAGGAGAGCATATAATATGATATTCCAGAAGGCAGCTCATATAGGCTTACAGCCAAGAATAACGTACCAAGCAAGACTGAGTATAATTTTACAGGGGGAAAACAGTTCATTAATTAAATAGAGGACTTCCAAGAATTCCTAATGAAAAGACCAGAGCCACATAAAGACTCTGAAATTCAAACACAGGAGTCAAGAGAAACATAAGCAAGCAATCATAAGGTACTAAACAAAGATAAAGTGTTTATATTCTCATAAGGGGAGATTTTAGATATATTTCTCCAGAACTCTATAATCATTAGGGGCCATGGAGGGAGTTTCATTAGACAAGGCCTGGGAGTGGTTTTATTATGTCTCAATGATCTTGTGAGAAGACTAGAAAGAGAGGGCAAGAGAAATACATTAATGGGGAAGGGAAAGGAAAGTTAGGGAAAAGCATCTCACATTACCAGGGTGCACAAATGAATATCTATGCAAACAAGCAGGAGGTTGTGGGGTGAGGAGCAGCTGACACTTGAACTTTACCTTCATCTAAATTGGTCAAAAGAGGAAAGAGTGTACACATATACACACACACACAGTTAGTAATAGAAATACACTTCACTCAACAGGAAAATAAGAGGGAAAGGGGGAAAAGAAGAGGGAAGGAATAATAAGGCAGGGATTAGTCCTAAGCAAAATAAACTCATACTAAGGATGTACAAATATATTGATAGCACTTCTGAGGGGGCAAAAAATGGGAATATGAGGGGTAGCTATCAATTGGGGAATGGCTGAACAAGTTATGGTATAGAATGGGATAGAATATTATTATGCTATAAGAAATGATGAAGGGAAGGGTTTCAGAGAAACCTAGGAAGACTTGTATAAACAGATGCAAACAGAAAGTGAACAGAACCAAAAGAACAATTTATACAATGATAACATCACGGTAAAGACAAACAACTTTGAAAGAATCAGGAACTCTGATAAGTGTAATGACCAACCACAATTCCAGAGAACTTATGACGAGGTACGCTACCCTCACCTGATAGTGAGGTGAGGGACTCTGAGTATAGAGTGAGACTTTTTTTTGGTTACAGCCAATACAAAAGCTTGTTTTGCTTCACTGTTCATGTTTGTGGCAAGGCTTTTATCAGTCAATCAACCAATAAAGATTTATGAAGCACCTACTATGTGCCAGGCACTGTGCTAAACTCTGGGGATACAAAAAGAGACAACAGACAGTCCTTACCCTCAAGGAGCTTACATTATAATGGAGGAGACAACATACAAATAAATATATAAAAACCCAAGCTATAAATGCAGAAGAAATAGGAAATAATGAACAGAAAGAAACCACTGGAATTATGAGGAATTGGGAAAGGCTTCCTGTAGAAGATAAGGTTTTAGTTGGGACTTAAAGGAAGACAGGTAGGTCAGTAGTCAGAGCAAAGGAGAGAGAATATTCCAGGCATGGACAACAGACAGGGAAAGTGCCCTGAGCCAAGAGTCAGAGTGTCTTATTCGTGGAACAGCCAGGAGGCCAGTGCCACTTGATATATTAGGGAATAAAGTATAAAAAGACTGGGAAGATAGGACAGGGCTAGGCTATGAAGGGCTTTGAATGCCAAATAGAACATTTTGTATTCGATCCTGGAGGCAACAGGCAGCTACTAGAATTTATTGAAGGGGGGGGCAGGTGACATGTTTAGACCTGTACTTTAGGAAAATCACTGTACTGGGTGAATGAAGGATGGATTGGAGTGGGGAGAGATTTGAGGGAGGCAGACCCACTAGAACGTTATTGCAATGAGCCAAGCATGAGGTGATGAAGGCTGGCACCTAAGTGGTAGCAGTGTCAGAGGAGAGAAGAGGGTATATTTAAGAGATGTGGCAAAAGTGAAATTGATAGCGCTTGCCAACAGCATGGATATTGGGGTGGGGTAACAGACAGTGAGGAATCCAAGATGATTCCTAGGTTGGGAGCCTGAGGGACTGAGAAGATGGTGTTGCCCTCTACAGTACGGTCTGGGGGTGGGAGAGGTATTGAGTTCTGTTTTGGACATATTGAGTTGAAAATGTCTACTAGACATCAGATGTCTGAAAGGCAGTTGGAGATGTGAGACTGGAAGTCAGCAGAGAGTCTGGGGCAGGATAGGTACATCTGAGAATCATCGACATAGAGATGGTAATTAAATCCTTGGGAGCTGATGAGATTACCAATTGGAGTAGTAGAGGGAGAAGAGAAAACGGCCCAGAACAGAATGATGATGGACATCTACAGTTAGAGGGTGTGATCTGGAAGAGGATCCAGCAAAGGAAACAGAGGAGTGGTCAACATGGTAGGAGAAAAACCAGGAGAGAGTGGGGTCCCAAAAACCCAGAAAGAAGAGAGTATTATGGAAGAACGAGTTGTCAAGGAGAATGAGGGGTTTTCTTTTGTACTCAACTCGGGGGGGCAGGTGGTTAGGTTGAGAGAGAGAGAGAAGGCAGATTTTTGCAGATTGAAAAAAAATACATATAACTTTTAAATAAATAGACTAAGAGAAAAGGAAATGGAGGCACCTAATGTGGATTACTTTCTCAAGGAATTTATCTGGAAAGGAGAGGTGAGATATTGGACAATTGCTAGCTGGGCTGGTCAGATTAAGCAAAACTTTTTTAAGGATGGGAGAAACATGGACATTTTGGTAAGCATTAGAGAAGGATCCAGGGAGAAATTGAAAGAGAGAGAGAGAGAGAGAGAGAGAGAGAGAGAGAGAGAGAGAGAGAGAGAGAGAGAGAGAGAGAGAGAGAGAGAGAGAGAGAGAGAGAGAGAGAGATTGAGAGAGAGAGAGAGAGAGAAAGAGAGAAAGAGAGATTGAGAGAGAGAGAGAGAGAGAGAGAGAGAGAGAGAGAGAGAGAGAGAGAGAGAAAGAGAGTGAGGATGTTAGTACGGACAATTTTCTAAAGATGTAAGACGATGGAATCAAGAATGCGTGTAGACAAGTTTGCCTTGGTAAGGAGAGAGGGTTACCTCTTCATCTAAGACAGAAGTGGAGGAGGAAGTAGTAGGGGAAGATATCCAAGTGATATGTGATTATGAGATGAGGAGGAAGAGGGAGCTCTTAGTAAATGGCCTCAATTTTCTTTAGTAAAGGGGTTATTTGATTTTCCTTTGCCTTAACATTTTTACTGTCCTGTGTTAAAAAACTTCATGGAATCCTATCAATGAATCACTCAATATATGTTTTACTAGAGGTCAACAGAAAGAAATGGTGATTTCACATTTCACAGTATCTAAGACAGGCCTGTAGTTGGTCACAGTGGAAGGTCATTTAGGATCCCTCTGTAAATATCACACTCCTCCCATAGCTAATTAAGTATGCTAAGAGAAGCACCATTCTAAGGGATCAATCATGTTTACTCTGGCTTCGGTGTATCTGACTTGGTCTTCAGAAGACCTAACCTTGAGTCCTAGCTTTACCACTTATAGATTGCATGGCTCCTTAACCTCTTTGTGTCTCAGTTTCCTCATCTGTTAAATGAGGGGCAATAACACATTACCTATTTCACAGGACTTTTGTGAGGAAAGTGTTCTGTAAACTTCATAAATGGCCTTGGTGTGGTTTCCTATTATGTACCACTTAGTCTCAGTCACCTAATTGAGATATGTCTACAACCTTGGGTCTTTGAAGGCCATGTTGTGGAACATAAGCTCTGGCAGGTTTTACCAAGCTAGAACAATTTAGAGTAAGGTCTTGTCAGGCTGAATCTACTGGTTTGAGTGCCAGTCTAACCAAGAATGGAGAGGCGTGTCACCAGTTGGCCGTGGAAACCTATGAAATAAAGAAAAAGATAAAATTTAAGATGGCCTTAAGCCCTACATGCTCACCTTCTACTAATGTATCTGGGGCTCAGAACAAAATTCTTATATGCTGCTCAGAGTAGAGCCATTTGACAGTTCTAAGGACTTTGATGGGAAGAACTTATTTATTCTGGGCCTTAGTAGCTGTGGCTTGTAGCACCTTCAGGAGCAGATGGTAGGTTGCATCTTCACAGAGGTTGATTGCTTCCTAAGATGATGGCTGAGGGCACTGGACTGGAAGCATTGCTATTACCAAGGCTCTTGGGTTCAGGGTCCTGGGCTTTCTTACTGAGGTCTGAGGGGAAGTGGTGGTCAAAGTGATGGTGATTTGACTTGACTGGCACCTGCTTCCTCCTGTTTCTCTCTACAGGTGCCTTGCTCCTTCAGGAAAGATTGCCTGCCAGAGTGGAGAAAAGTAGTAGAGATAGCAGCAGATATATGAGTAAAGGTTTCAATATAGTAGATATTGAGGTGCTCCTTCCCTCATGCTTCCCCAACTTTCCAGATGGAGAAGCAAGTTTACCGCTTGCTCCTTACTACCAGTTCTAGACTGTCCCTTTGTCATCATCACTCAGCAACCGCTCCCCTTTACAAGTTCACTCTGTCTGTCCATACTGCCCAGTGCAGTATTAGCCTCCACGTTTTTCATTCCTTTTTCAGGGAGTTCAGTATCTGGCTCACAGTCTTCCTCTCCACCATAACCCATATCCTTTGGGTCTTGAGTAAACACATTGATATCTCCTCAAATATCTTAGTCTTCCAGTTTATCAACCTCAATTCTTTGCTCCTGGTTGCCATTTTCAGACTCTCCCTCTTCATTCATCAACCTTTCTTTGTTGAGGTTTGTGCTATTCAAATTTATTACCCAATCTAGATTTTAG
This sequence comes from Phascolarctos cinereus, assembly GCF_003287225.1. Lineage (NCBI taxonomy): Eukaryota > Metazoa > Chordata > Mammalia > Diprotodontia > Phascolarctidae > Phascolarctos > Phascolarctos cinereus. The sequence goes on along the minus strand of NW_027555625.1, from coordinate 134,979,304 downwards.
CATTTTTTATCTATCTATGCCCAGAGATTCTATTGCCCTCATACCAGGGGACCTCAACACACATTCCTAAATATCACTACTTCCAAGTTCCTTAATCTATTTAGTTCCCAAGAACTACTCCTCCACTTTATGCTCACAAAGCCATGCTGACTGGGTCCACTACAAATTTATGCTATCTAATCTCAACCAGGCCCTCACTGAAGTACAGAAATCCTCTAAAATCAAATCAATATGCCCACTTTCCACATGGTCTGTCACAAACCCTTTTTGTCTTTCCTAAATCTTCCCATGGCACTCTCTCCCCTACCCTCTCAGCTAAAGACTTCAATTCATACTACACTGAAAAAATTGAGGCCATTTGCTGAGATCTCCCTCTTCTCTCCTCCTCATCTCACATCATTTAGATTTCATCTTCTACTATTTTCTCCTTCACTCTTATCTTGGCTTAAGAAGTGGCCCTTCTCCTCACTAAGGCAAACCCCTCCACATGCATCTTTGATCCTTTCCCCTCATGTCTTCTCCATGAGATTGTCTCCACTAACATGTCTTTTTTTAAAAAATGTATTTATTTTTAGTTTTCAACATTCATTTCCATAAGATTTTGAGTTCCAAATTTCCTCCCCATGTCTCCCCTTCCCACACCCCAAAACAGTGTCCAATCTGATATAGGCTCTACATATATATTCATATTGAACTTATCTTCCACATTAGTCATGTTGTAAAGAAGAATTAGAACCAATGGGAGAAATCACGAGAAACACACACACACACACACACACACACACAAAAAGAGCAAATAATATGCTTTGATCTGCACTCAGACTCCATCTTTTTCTGGATGTGTACAGCATTTTCCACCATGAGTCCTTTGGAGTTGTCTTGGATCCTTGCATCACTAAGAAGAGATGAATCTATCAAAGTTAGTCATTGCACAACATGGTTGTTACTGTGTACAATGTTCTCCTGGTTCTGCTAACTTCACTTAATATCAGTCCATACAAGTCTTTCCAGGTTTTTCTGAAGTCTGCTTACTCATTATTTCTTATATCACAATAGTATTCCATAACATTCATATACCACAACTTGTTCAGCCATTCCCCAATTGATGGGCATTCCCTCAATTTCCAATTCTTTACCACCACAGAACGAGCTGCTATAAATATTTTTGTACATGTGGGTCCTTTTCCCATTTTTATGATCTCTTTGGGATATAGACCTAGAAGTAGTATTGCTGGGTCAAAGGGTAGGCACATTTTTATAGCCCTTTAGGCATAGTTTCAAATTGCTCTCCAGAATGGTTGGATCAGTTCACAACTCCACCAAAAGTGCATTAGTATTCCAACTTTCCCACATCTTCTCCAGCATTTATAATTTTCCTTTTTGGTCATGTTCCCACTAACATTACTACTCTTTCTCTAACCTTCAATCTTTCCCTATCTATTGGCTCCCTCAATGGTGCCTACAAACAAGCCCATGTTTCTCTCATCCTTAGAAAACTCTTGCTTGATCAGATCAGGGTCTACTCAGTGCAAGCATTATACCAAATTACTTGTGCCATACTCCTTGTGCCAAAACTTTCTTGCCTGGCTCCTATTCCCTTATTTATATTGTATTGTAACTCTATTACAATGTAAAGCTCATCATGTAACTTGATTAGAATGTAGATAATCAACTATCCTTGTCATCACCATTATCATCAGTAGTGAGCATTTATCGAGGACCTACTATGTAGAAGTAGTCCTTGTGCATTTAAAAAGGTGTATCGATAGCACACAGTTTTTGTCGTGAGAATAACAAAATCTAGTTGGGGAGACAGGGAATGTCTACAATATATGGTAGTAAATATTAAGTGCAAGGTGAGTGGTAGACAATAAATTTTTGAGGAATTCAGAGGAAGAAATGATAAATGGTGCCTGGGGCAGTCAAAAAAGTCTCCAAAGAAAAGCTGACATGTAAGTGGGGCCTTGAAGGATAGATGGGACTAAGAAAGGTAGGGTGACAGTAGTTAAATAAATGGCTAGAGCCTAGAAGTCTAATTGTATTGCAATTATTTAGTGAGTTGCATTCTTAGCTCCATGCTAGTTTGGAAGGAGTTAGGAGATGTATTGGATTGAACACTGGTTCTGGAGTCAGGAAGACGTGAGTCTGAATTCTTCACTGAGGGTCACACAGCTAGTGTGTACGACCTTATTTTCTCAGCCTTAGTTTCCCAATATGCAAAATGGGCATAATAATAACACCTACCTCACAGGATTATTGTAAGGGTCAAATGAAATAATATATGTAAACTACTTTGCAACCTTAAAGTGGTATATAAATGTCAGTTATTATCACTATTAATAATATTAGAGATGAAACAAAAATATAAGACATTCTCTCAGGCATTGTGCAAGCATTGAGAACACAAAGAAAGGCAAAAAAAAATTAATCCTTGCTCTCAAGAAGATCATAGTTCAACATAGGAGATAACACGTAAATAACTATGTATAGATAAGATACATACAGGTTAAATTGGAGATCATCAACAGAGGGAAGGTGCTAACATTAAGGTGGATCAGGAAAGGCCTCTTGTAGGATGTAGAATTTTAGTTGGGATGTGAATGAAGTTGGGAAGTGAAGGATGAGAAACCAGGTAACAGAGATAAGGAAGAAGAGAATTCCAGATATGGGGGACTGGTAGCAAGAATGCACATAGCTGGGAGATGGAATGAGAGGAACAACAAGGAAGCCAGTGTCACTGGACTGAAGAATATCTAGGGTGGAGTAGGGGCTTAAGGTATATAAGCAAGGGTGCTTTGGGAACAACTCTAACTAGAGAGCCAACTGTTAAATTTTGAGCACCAGTATTTACACCTCAGAAATCAGCAGTTATTACAAATCAAGGCTTGATTTATTGTTTTATTGATTTCATAGACTTAACAAAGTTTGAATAATGTAGATTAAACATAAAAGTGTGTATGCATACATTTCCTCCCTCCCCCAGAAAGGTGGGTTGTTAAACATTTACCCCCACATCCCTGCATTGCTCTATAAACATTGCTTGAGTTCAGGAGAATGATAGAAGGCTCAAGGAATCATCACTAGACTAGAGGCCTGGGGACTGCAGGGTAATAATAATAGTTGGCATTTATATAGTGCTTTCAGGTTTGAAAAATGCTTTACATCCATTATTTGAGCTTCACAATACCTGGGAATATAAAAAGACTGGAAAGGTATGAGAGGGCCAGGTTTTGAAGGGCTTTGAATGCCAAAGACAATTTTTCGTGGAGTTTATTAAGTAGGAGAGGGGTAACATAGTCACACCTGTGTTTTATGACGATCAGTTTGACAGCTGAGTGGAGGATGGACTGGAATGGGGAGAAACTTGAGGTGCGGAGACCAGCCAGCAGGCCACTGCAATATCACAGGCTTGAGGAGAGAAGGGTCTATACCAGGATGGTGGCAGTGTCATGAGAGACAAGGAGGCATGTAGGAGAGATGTTATAAGGATAGAATTGACAAGACTGGACAACAGACTGGATATGGGACGATGAGAGAGAACGAAGAGTTGAGAATGATACCTTTTGAGCCTGGGTGACTGGGAGGATGGTGGTGCCCCCAAGAGTGATAAGAAAATGAGTTTAGGTGGAGAGATGATATATAATAATAGCCAGAGATGGAACTAACACAGGGCTACTGGGCTAGTGTGCCAGATGTCGCCATCCCATGCAATACTTCCTCATGGCTCTCTTAAAGGACCCCTTCTCATCATGATAAGGCAGACTGTACCCTCCCTCCTCCCAACTCCAACTAGAACTGATGACTCACCCAGGATAAGCTACCTGGCCTGGGGACCCCAAGCCAGACTCACAGATTAGTGTGAGATCAGTGTGGAAGGTGGTTTGCTTTTTTTTTTTTTGGCAATGGGGGTTAAGTGACTTGCCCAGGGTCACACAGCTAGTAAGTGTTATGTGTCTGAGGCCGAATTTGAACTCCTCCTGAATCCAGGACTGGTAGCCACCCCTAGGTGGTTTGCTTTTGACCACACTGAGCCCCTGTCACCTGAGTAAATTGAACTCTAGGCTCTCCCTAATAACCATCTTCTGCTCTCCCTTCATTCATTCAACAAATATTGATTAAGCAACTACTATGTGTAGGACATCAGCAAAATAGACAAAGATTAATCAGGGGGTCCCTTAGGTGCTTACATTCGGGGGGGGATGGGAAATATGTACATAAAAATAAAATGCAAAAAATATCCTCAGTTAATGCTTTGGGGGGAGGGCTGTAGCAACTGTGGTGTCAGGAAAGCTTTCTTTAGGAAGTAACATGAGCTGATTTTTGAGGAAATCTAGGGATTGATTCTACAGAGCTGTAGTGAGCATGGAGCGCTTTCTAACTAAGGAGGACAGACCGTCTTTGCTAAAGAACAGAAATGGAAGGTGGTGTCCTGGGGACAGCGAGCATTCCAGCTTGGAGAGAACCAAGAGGGGCAGAATGCTTGATGAGGAGGGAGAGTGACCTCCTATTTTGGAGCACTGGAAAAATCACTGGATTTAGATGGAGGATCTGAGTTTGAATCCTGTCTTTGCCACTCCCTGCTTGTGACCCCTCTGGCACGTTTCAACTGTCTGGGCCTTGGTATCCTCATCTTTAAAGTGAGGAAGGTAGATAGAGTAGGTGACCTCTGAGGTCCCTTCCGGCTCTAAATTAATGATGCTAGATTGATTCTTCTCAGACATCTCCCTTTTTCTTCAACTTAGCCTTCCCCTGAAGACTCTTGGCACTCTCTCCAGGGCTGGCTTGCTCCCTCTATCACACTCCCTAATGCTCAGGGACCAGGAGGAGGAGTTAGCATACTTCTTCCTCCTTCCCCCGTGTCTTTCAGATCCTCCCTCTTCCTCCATCACTCAGCAAACACCTTTCAAACTTTAAAATTTATTCCAGTCTGTACAGACCCTTTTTGCTGTCCTTTATGGATCTCTAGGACACTCTTCCTCTTTCCCAGTAAGTTCAATATCTAGCTCATGGTCAGCTCCATGACCCTTGCCTCCCAATTCTCCAGCCTCCTCTGTTACCTCTGTTCTAGTTTATTACAACTTGATATGAGTTAATTTACCTTAGACTATTTCTCACCCCCAACACCCACCCACCCACCTCATAGCTTCCCTCTCTCCCAACTGAATTTACCCCAGGTGCTAGAATTTCTAGTCAGGAATATAATAGTAGCTGGCTTTTACTGACCACTTTATGATTGCAAATCACTTCACTGACATCTTATTTGATACATCCCTGTGAACTGTGGAGCAGCAAGTCATATTATCCTTACTGTACAGAGGAAATTTGGTCTCAAAAATGGGTTTCCCTATTCGTAAGTGCCTTATGCACACCCAAGCTTTAGAATTCCAAGTTCAAGTGTATTTTCCATTGGATCGTACTATAGGCTTTGCTTTCAAGGAAACTGCAATTAACGGTGAGGCTAAGATAGATACAAAGGCAGTTGCAATCGGAGGTAGGCTATATACCGTGCTGCACCTCACAGACTCATTTGTGAGAATTAGGAATAAAGTTCGTGGCGGGAGGGTGCTGGGAGGAGTGAGAGATCACATACCGGCAGAGAAAGGAACCTGCATGGAGGAGGAGGGCCACTGGAATGGGGCAATGAAGGAAATAGACCCAATCCCAAAGTCCTGATAAGGAGAATCATTTTGGGTAGCGGGAAAACCGAGAAGAGACCAGGGTAGAGGGTACACCAGGGCAGAGAGGAAGGGCACTTGAATGCAAGAAGCATTGGTTTGGGAGTCAGAACTCCGTTCTAGTCCTGGCTAGACTTCACCTTAAACAAAGCATTTGAGCTAGGGCCTCAATTTCCTCACCTGTAAAATGGGGATGATAACATTTGCATCTTCATTTTCAAAGGGCCGGGAGGAAAGCACTTTGTAAATGAGTTTGTGGCAGTGTTGGAGCGCGAATCCTGGGTACACGGCTGCTTGCAGTGCCACTGAGGCCAAATCCAACCCTCAATGCCTCAGTTTCCCCATCTGTTAAACAGGAGAGAAATCAACTCTTTCTTTTTCTTAGTCCCCGCACTACCTAAAGGGGATTTGGAGGTAGAAAAGAGATCCCAATTGTTGGTCTCCTCCACGCTAAGTCCTCCTCCCACTTTGGCTTTGGCCTTTTGTACCGGCCTCACGTGACCCTCTAGGCGGCTGTTTCCCCCCTCTCGCCACGCCCCGCCCTCTGGCCCTTCCCCCCTGCGAGGCGCCTTCGCCCTCCCGGCTCTTCCGGCTCTCCGGCCTCTCCCCCCGCCTCTGGCGCTCACCCTTCCTCCCTCCTCCCCCTCCGCTGCCTTTCCGGCTCTTCCCACTCTCTACCCCCGCCCCCCCGTCCCCTCCACGACCGCCGTTCCCTCGCGATCGCCCCCCTTCCCCCGCGGCTGTTCCGCCGCCCCGCCTCCCCTCCCCCCGCCCCAAGCTCACTGTCTCCAAGATGGCGGCCGTGTCAGTTTGGGGCATCTCCGCCGTCCGGCCCAGGGCCCCGGGATCCAGGCTCTCCACCGCCTCGGTAAGTAGCTGTGGAGCCACCCGGTGCCGCCTCCCGCCGTCGAGTCCGCGGCTGAACCGCCTCGGGAGCCACCTGGCCGCCCCTCGGAGTCCGCGGGCGGCTGCAGGCCCCGCCGCGGCCTGCGCCGCCTCCCGCTGCTCTGCGCCAGGCCTCGGGCCGGGGCGCCACGGCCGCCCCCTCGCGCCGAGCCGGCGTCCGGCTTCCTCCGCCGCTTCTCCGCGCGCCGGGCTGCTTGCGCCTGGCCCAGGCCCCGGCCCCGGACCCTCGCTTTCCGGGCCTTCCGCCCTGCCACCCGCCCTGCCACCCGCCGGCCGGGCCCGGGTCCCGGCCCCAGGCCCGGGGGAAGGGAGCGAGCGGGCGAGCGAGCTGGCTGGCGGGCGGGCGGCGCAGGCCTTGGAGCCGCAGGCTGGGCTGGGCTACCCTGGGAATCCCGCTCCGCCGGCCCTGCCTCCTCCTCTCGCCTCCCGCCAGCCGCCCGAGTCCCGGGCTCCCCTGTCGTCGGCCCGGCGCCCGGCGCGGCTGGGATTGTCCGGGGACGGGGGCCCCGGCTTTGGGGGGCGGGTGACAGGCGGGCGGGTGTTGTGGTGCGGAGGAGGCAGCACGTGTGTTGTGGTGTCTGTCGGGCTGTCAGTCCCGGTCCGGGCGGGCGGCGGGGGCGGCGGGCAGGGGCTGCCTGTCAGCGCGGAGCTCAGGCTCGGAGGGGAACTGTCCGACCTGTCAGACCCTCCCGGAAGCCTGGGCATGCCCTGCCCCGAGAGGCGCTGCCAGGCTCTCTGGCGGGCGCGGGCATCGGGAGCTCCGGTGCTGTTGGGAATGGGAGATGCTGCTCCACGTGATTTCATTGTTAACTTACTCCTCTGTTTCTGTTTTGACCTGATGGGAAGGGCAAAATGACTCGTTAGCAAGTAGCAGGGCTTGCCATGTAAAGTTTGTAAAGTTGTCCTTCCCTCTTTCTTTAAAAAGTGGGGGTTAGCGGGGAGGGACTTTGAGTGGTGATGCTCTTCCAGGTGAAGTGCTGTACTTTCAGATGTACATCTCAAAACATCCAAGTTTTGAGACACTCTGCATTCAGAAGGCATGGAAAGAAAACCCTTGTTGGAAGATCCCAGTAGTTGTCATTCGCTTACCTGCATGGTTGATTAGCTGGTCGTTTCTCAGTTTCTTAAAATCAATCAGAAGCTTCTTTATGTTAGCCCCGACATACACATAATCACATTTACTGGACTGATACTACAACTTTTTTTTTTGGCCTCACTGAAATGAGAAACTTCTGTTTCTCAGCCAAAAAAAAAATCCTAGTCGGTTCAGGAGAATTGAATATTTTTCTTATTGTATGTATGTCAGTACTTTGTCTCTTGGAGGTAATCCTTTATCTCCTTGTAACTTTGACGTCATAATTAAGAATAGTTGCTGACGACCCATTTTTTTTCTATTTATATTTACAGTGTAATTTCTAAGTGCTTGATGAGACACTAAAGTAATACTAGTACTTTCAGCCTTACCTGTAAGTAAAGCGCTTTTTTTTAGAGGATGCTGATTTAGATTTAAGATGTATTATTTTTACAATTTCCAGAATAATGTAGAATTTGTCTCACTAGCGGTAATATTGTCATGTTTTTATCTGTTACTGTAGGGCATGTTCCTGTCTGGACAGCAGCCTAGGAGTCTTGTAGTCATATTTGTGTGACTTCTCTCTCCCTTATTATATGTTAAAACTAATCATTAATTTTTTTCTGTACTCTGTGGTTGACGTGGAGGTTATTCCCCATCCTTATCACTGATATTTCTTTGATCCTGGACAAATCACTTATCATCTCTGAATTTTACCTTTTGACAGCTATTAGGTCATGTCTAGCTGATGGTTCATAGTTTCTGAGTTTTTATAGCAGTTCAGAATAAATTAAATTATTGCTTGTAAAGTATTTTAAGCATCCAGAAGTACTAAAAAAAGAGTTTCTTGATTTGGCTTTTATTACTTTAGCTTAATTGTATTCAGCGTTTTTGTTGCTTCCATGTAGGACACATAATAATATACTTGAAACAAGATTTGTACTTGTTATGTATAAATCATGTTTCCTGTTTCTTCTAATGTGTGAAGTAGTAAAAATTTTTTAAAGTTTGACTATGCGTTGATCGAGTGATTTGACCAGTCTAAAAATTCTGGAATTTTTTGGAGATGGAAGATTCACTGTTGATTTCATTGCAGGATTCTTTCCACTAAATCTGTCCATTTGCTGAAGTATCGAATGTTTTCTTGGGGGAAGATACCAAGGAACAGCTCAGTTGCAATTCACAGACTGGTGAGCAAGGGTTGTAGAAGATAGCATAGCTGGCACCCCTCACAGAACCCTGAAGTCAGTGATTGTTTCCAAACTGTGATTGCCTTTTGTTCATGTACAGGATTGATTTGGAACATTTTTACTACAAGTATCTTATATCTCTTATAGCATATCAACACTGTGCCAGGTGCATAGGTGCTTATTAAATACTTGATACCTCTATGTGTACATGTATTCCTATATTTTTTGGTAGACTGATAGAAAACTGACATTTTGATTTTCTTTCAGGTGTAAGGTACACATTTTTCTCATGTGAGTCTGGACGGCAAAAGGAGCTGTGAAATGATTTGATTTCTTACCTTTTGAGGAAAACCTGTCTCTGCAGTGCTCTTTAGGAATCTGTTGGGAAGTATGCAGACTTTTCAAACATTAGATTGGTTTGGTTTTTGAATTAGAAGCGGGAAAAGTGTTCTTGTTTGTGAAAGGAGGAGGGATTCAGGCCAGAAAACTGTATGCTATGGTTAACTGGTTCCCAGCCTCCGAGAATCTTTTTTTCCATGGTGTGAAACATATTCAGCATCAGGATAAGGGATAACGACTCTATGGATATACAGAATTCTTCACCATGGTAAAACTCGCTAACCCGCTGTATACGGAGTGGATTTTGGAGGCGATCAAAAAAGTGAAGAAGCAAAAACAGCGTCCTTCAGAAGAGAGGATATGCAATGCAGTGTCTTCATCCCATGGCTTGGACCGGAAAACTGTTTTAGAACAATTGGAGTTGAGTGTTAAAGATGGAACAATTTTAAAAGTCTCGAATAAAGGACTCAACTCCTACAAAGATCCTGATAATCCTGGGCGAATAGCACTTCCTAAACCTCGGAACCATGGAAAGTTGGATGGCAAACAAAATGTGGATTGGAATAAACTTATCAAACGGGCAGTTGAAGGCTTGGCCGAGTCCAGCGGTTCAACCTTGAAGAACATTGAACGTTTTTTGAAAGGTCAGAAAGATGTGTCTGCATTGTTTGGGGGCAGTGCTGCCTCTGTCTTTCACCAGCAGTTACGATTGGCTGTCAAACGTGCCGTTGGCCACGGCAGACTGCTTAAAGATGGACCTCTTTATCGGCTCAACACTAAAGCGGCCAATGTGGATGGGAAAGAGAGTTGTGAGTCTCTTTCCTGTCTACCTCCTGTGTCTCTCCTTCCTCATGAAAAGGATAAGGTAAGTGTCATATGCATTAGCATTCTTTTATAGCTGATAAAATAAGAGGATGCAAATACACGTAACTGGCCAAGTGTATTATTGTGTAACATTGGGATTTGGGATCTTTTTGCAGTTATCAATCCTGTGTTTTGTTTTCCTTGGGCAAGTTCTGTGTGGGATCTTTAATAGATAATAATAATTTCTTTCTTGGCCTTTGGAAATACTTAATTGTTAAGACTCATTTGGGGAGTAATGATGATAATATGATTCTATCAAAAAATGCACATATTCATGGGTATTTAGATTGTCATTAAAAAGGAAAACAAAACTTTAAAAACTCCTGAGAAGTAGTTCCTTAGATCTGTTTTGATCTGGAAGATGAGCTGCTAATCATTGGACACTGGAGAGTGAAGGAATTCTAAATCTGAAGCCTGTGCTGAATGTCATGCTTATACTGAAATTGTTACTGGCTCTCATGTCAAAGAGTAGTATCTAAGGAAATTTTGCCTCTTGGTCATTCTACAGTTTTCACTGTCAATCTTAGTAGGTGTTCTGCTCCCTTTATCATGGACTCTGTTACTATATTAATATGTTTTCAAAATCCTGGTTTAATTGATGAGATAGTTAAATAGCCTAGTGATTTGGAATTGCAATGGAAATATGTTTTTTTAGTATAGAGTTTTGCATTTCACACCAACGTAACTGAAAGTATATCTTCTTTGAAAGTATATTTTATTTGTGAAAATTTCAAAGATAACAATGTAGGGGTAATTTGAATTTGTTTCCTTAGCTATATGTATATTTCATTTATTTTCCACATTGTTAGCTCTATGAACTGAAGTCTTTTAGAATTTGCACATAACACAAATTAGTATAAAAAGTTTCATTTTACTTAAAACCTTGGAGACTATCTCTAGGATCATTAAGTTAAAAACTGAATGAGTATAAAAGTATCTGTGATTTTACCTAAATTCATGCCAGGTATTATGGCCCACCATGTGCAGGCTTTTTTTTTTCTGCAAGGCATTTGGGGTTAAGTGACTTACCCAGGGTCACACAGCTAATAAGTGTCAAGTGTCTGGTCTGAGACCAAATTTGAACTCAGGTCCTCCTGACTCCAGGGCCAGTGCTCTATCCACTGTGCCACCTAGCTGCCCCATGTGCAGGTTTTTAAAAAGCAGTCCAAAGGTTGTTTTGTTGATTAATCTAAGCAGAATTAATTTTAACAATTCCGTTTAACTCTGTTAGAATTTTCAAATCCATTCATGGTTCACTTTACACTTTGAAGTGGCACCATTATTTTTACCTTATTTTAGCTTCAGAAATCAAACTAGTTGAATCAAAAATTGAAATGCCAAGTATTCCATTCATAGTATTATAGTGAATACATCATTTGAACATGTGTTGAATATGTAGTAAAAATTTAGGGTGAGCAATGAATTGAAATATTTGATTCCATATTTCAGTGAAATAAGAACTTTTCATATGTAAGAAGGATGGTCAAATTTGAAGAATGAAGGCAAAATTTAGATGAAGGAAATCTTGAATACTGCTATTGCCACCAAGTGATCCATATGTGGAAGAAATTTGTAGTTTGTCCATATTAATTTTTCAATCTGTGTTTCAATATATGTGTATTAATATTAGCAACAAAAGCAACTATAGTTACGCAGATTAAATAAAAGTAGTGTTTATCTTATGAATTAGGATAAGAATGAGTCTTTAAAACTTGAAGATTATAAAGCTAGAGAGACTTTATGGATTATCTAATTCAACTTCCTCATGTTATAGTTGAGGAAGCTGAGATCCAGAGGAGCTATGTCTTACCCCAGATCTCTTAGCTAACTAGCGACAAAACTGAGACCAGAAACTAGTTTTTTTTTTTTACTCATTCCATTACATCCTGCTGTAGGTATTTCACAGATGAAGAAACTGAAGACACCAAGAGATTTATAGGATCAAAATTCTTATAGATTTATTTTTGTAACTTGCTCAAGGTATTGCACAGCTGAGGACAAGGCCTACAAATTTTGATTCTGAGTCATAAGTTCTGGGAATCAGTAGGACCACCAGGCAGAGAAATGAATAGTCTTAAAAACTCATTATTGAAGACTGTATGGTCCTTGAGGGCAGGGACTCAGTCATTTTTCATCTTTGTATCCCCAGCACCTCATACAGTGCCTTCCATATGGTGGCAAACTCTTAATAATTGTATATTGAATTGAATTATCGGGAGTGCTTTTCTCAAGGGAAATGTTCCATCAACTAAGGTTATATGATTTGAGTGCCTTTTTTTGCCATCTCCTTTCTCCTAAATCATTGTATTGCTGAGAGAGCACTTAGAATCTCAGAGGCCAAGCCACTTTTCTGAGCCGATTTTCTTCAGTTGTAAAATGGAGATAATTCTTGTACTCCCTACCTTATTGGGTTGTTGCTAAGCAAATGTTTTGTAAATCTTAAAGTGCTATGTAAATGTGAGATAAAGACTCTGATATTGCTTAGTAGTCCCTTGCAAAGTTTCACTTGGTAGGTAGGACTCATATTCATAAGGTCAAGCAAGAAATATTTACACTTTTTTATATCACTTTAACACAATGTTAAATTCTGAGTTGACAAAATTTGGACATAAAAAAATTTCAAGTTGAGTAGGTTTTTTTGTGTGTGCAGGTCGTTGATAAACTAATTGTGTAGGATGACAGAGGAAATTTGGATTGAAGATATCTTTGATAGAAAGTAGTACTTGAGAGTCATTTTAATGTTTTTGATAGTGAATTTCTTGAATAAAATTTTCTTAGGGATAAAGAAAAGTTTCATTCTAAACTATAATGCAAAGTACCATAGAGACTCTATCTCTCCTTCCCCCTTAAGTAGATCCATTTTCCCTCTTTCTTTTCTCTTGTTATTGTAGCTGTTTTCTTCCTATCTTCCCCTTGAAGAACTCTTATGTGAAACTGTTTGGGACTCTCTTCAGAACCAAAACAATTGACTTTGGAATAGTACTACCTTATGTCAACTAGATAAAATTATGGGATAATAAAGTTAAATGCAAGAATCATCTAAGTTGTCCTGCTAGTAATGCAGAATAACCTGAGTAGACAGTTTTCATTTTTTCTATACCATATAATGATGATATTCTAAAAGTTCTGCTAATAACTTGAAAGCATTAAGCTATTTGGGTTAACATAGACAGTATAATTGAATGTAGATTTTTGGGCAGCAGAATGACTTTTTTCTCCTTGAAAGGTCATTGTTCAGAAAAATTTCCTATTTTAAGTCATTTTCAGAATTCAGGGCTTTAGTATCATGTTCATAAATAGTAAGAACTTGCCTGACAATTAAAGAGTGATTTATGTAGTTTAGGAAGAAAATTTCTGAGCTAGCTTTAGAGATTGATAATATATGCTAAGTTAATAGTTATTCTGTATACTACTTACCACAGGATAATATTAGCTGATAATTTATCTGTAAATGGATAAATATGTTCCATCCATAGTTGATAAGCCATTTGTACTTTCTTTTCCCATATTAAGTAACAAAATTAGGGTTATATTTAGTCTTCATGAAATTTTATATTTGAATATCTTCTTTCTGTGAAGATCATTTCTGCATGTTAGTTTTTACGATAGTTGCATTTGGGGGATTGGAAAGCATGATTTTAGTAAAGGACCTTTATTTCAGGCCCACCTTTTTTTTTTTCCTGGTGTCCTAGAGAACCTAAGTTGTTTGGCCTCTAGTCATTTTTTGGTTCTCTTTTTCTTAAACAAGTCCATTTTCTACTACTAAAAAGGTACATTCTCCTAAATGATGTGTACTTAATGTATATACTTCAAAAAAACAATCAAATAAATGAATTTTTTTGTCTTCTGTATTTTTAGAAAACTGGTTCACTTTATAGATAAAGACTGCTGAATGTGTCTGGAGGAGGCTGGGAATGAAACTGTGAAAGTGTGGTATACTGGAAAGAATATTGGAATTGAAGTCAGCAGATCTGGTTTCCACTCCTGGCTCAGTCACCTGTGTGACCATTGGCATCTCAATTCATATATATATTTTTAATAGTACTTTAAGTTTTACAAGTCTTTCCCTCTCACTCTGAGAGGTAGATAGTGTGTAAGTATTATAGATGAGGAAAATGAGGCTTAGAGAAGCTTAATAACTTGCCCATCCATGTCCACAAAGTTATTTTAAATGTTGGAAACCAGGCTTTTAACCTAGGTCTCCTGTGTATATCCAGTGCTCTATCTCCTTCACCATGCTGCCTTTACACTTAACATTTCTGAGCCTTTAGTTCCTTATCTTTAAAATGATGAGTTGGACTAAATCATCTCCAAGTCTTTTGGTTGCTAAAATTCTATAATCCTAAATGCTCCTTGGCCTTATTAACAGAAAACCATCATCTTAGAAATTTAAAACATGTCTTGAATCGGATATAAAACTGCAAATACTACACGTTTATTTGGCTTGATTTTTCTTGTAGACAGTTGGTTGCCTTGTGTGTTTGTATTTTTTCACCGTTCTTTACCTAAGCCAGCCAAATCCTTTAGTCTTGGGGCTAATCTTTTATTATCTATCTACTTTGGGTTGATTTTAAGAAATTTCCATAAGTATGAATTTACCTGAAGTTTTAAAATATTTAAAAATTCTAAGTATATTTCATGGTAGTCTGTATAGTACAGCAGTAAAAATACATCTTTGCTTTAGTACAAAGGTGAGAAAATTAAAAGGTTGACAGATGTTGTGGCTTTAGTTGTGAAATAAAGTCTTTCCACAGTCCTACTTGAGCACAATATTGAGTAGAATATTTTTACTTATTTATTATGAGGAACAAAAATAAATAATGATCAACTACAAGAATAAAAATAATTAGGCCTCTTTGTACTACTGAGAAACGAAATTGCCTACTTTTGTTAGATTATTCCTTTTGATCATGAAAGTTCATTTTGTTAGTTGCTTTTTTTATAATGGAGTACTGAATGGACTTGATATTTTGGGAGGAGGACCCTAAGGTCTCCCTATCTCACTAGTTGGGAGGTACAGGATTAGGTATCCTGGTTTTTCTGACCTGGTTTGGCTCTCCCTACCTTCAGCGGCCTTCTGACTAGTGTTAGTTTTGATTTACTGAAGACACCCAGCCCCCCTGCAGCTCACAACCTGGAACTCAAGTGATCTACCAGCCTCAGCCTCCCTTAGTAGTAGGGATTACAGGCAAAAGGTACCACACCCATCCTGAGTGGACTTGATTTAAAATTTGCTTTTCTTTACCACACTCTGCTATCTCCTACATAAAATATGTGGTAAGAGATGATTAAATGGCACATACCTATTTTTTTCTGTCATAAAATTGTAGTGACTTTTTAAAAGCAACAAACTTAAAATATTGATATATTTCTGCATTTTATTCAGTCCAGAAGACTTTGATTCTTTTATTGTAGTGTACCAAATTGTGGAATATATAGCTTACATTTCTATAGAGCATACACAAACTACTTTGTTATAACAAACATGTGCCTGCTCCAAGTATTATTATTTCTACTTTACGGATAACAGAAACTGAGGCACACAGTCCAGGT
Organism: Phascolarctos cinereus; assembly: GCF_003287225.1. NCBI lineage: Eukaryota > Metazoa > Chordata > Mammalia > Diprotodontia > Phascolarctidae > Phascolarctos > Phascolarctos cinereus. Next base: position 134,963,705 of record NW_027555625.1, on the reverse strand, counting down.
TACTTGATGTGCCAAAAGTTGTTTAGTATCAGAGCCTGGACTTGAACCCATATAAGACCAATAATCTTTCCATTGTGTCATATTGTAAAGTTAGTTGGTAGATGAATTCTTTGGAATAAAGTTTCATTTTGCTTAATTTTTCAACTGCAAAGGAGAATGGGGACAGAGATGACTGAATAAAGTGTCGATTGGATTAGTTTTCTATTTGATTATTAGCAAAAAGATAGTTCAGAGTCATCAAGTATAATTCATACAGGGGTGTAATTTTATTATATTGACTGCTACTTGAAAGAAGTTGGCCATTGACTGGGGCTTAGGCCCCAGATTTTGATACAGTTATGTTTGTTGCAGTGAGATTTGACTTTTAACTTATTGACAATTAAGAGTAATAACCAAGCATTGTGAATCCTGAAGAAATTGATAGGATTTTTGTTGTTTTTAAAAGCAGGCTGTTTTATTATTGACTTTATAGTAAACTTATTTCTCATGATCCATTACAAAAGCATATCTTAGGTAAGAATAATATAGGGTAAGTATACTAATTTGCTTTTTTTCCCCCCTGACATTTTATCACTATGACTAGTCGAAGAGACTGAGTGGTAGCTGTTTTTGGATTGAGGGATGTGTGTTTTTCTCTGGGTGGCAGCTTGGCAAAATGATTGTTTGGTGTTATGTTGAATTCTTGTTTTATCAAATATGTTCAGAATAGTCAACAAATTATATGAAATGACACAGTAGTTACCAAGTGAAGAGACATGTTTTTATACAGTGTTTTAAAATTACTTAGAAGAGCAAATATGCTGTATAGTAGAAATAAATTGGAATGCTACCTTTTAAAATTAGATTTTAATTTTTGCGTTTTGGGGGGGTCACTGAATAATTATACTGAAAATGAAGAAGACTGTGTCAGTATGCACATAAATTTCATGTAGGGAAACTTTCTTTAACCCTATATCATCAATCGTCTGTTATCCACAGCAGCAGGGAAGTAGTGACGTGGTTAATTTAGACTTTGGAATTATTTTGGTTTTCTAGTTGATTTATCCTCAGTACTATATTTTATTAACATTAATATTACATGTTTTACATTCTTCTTATTTTGCTTGGTATTTGGGGGAAGTGACTGAAGATTGTGCTGGTTACAGGGGAGAAGTTGGCTTGGTATTAAAAATTTGCTGCTAATAATCCTCAAAGCAGATGAAACACAAGTGAATAAACAAGAATTTGGTTTTCTTTGCATAACTATACTTTTGTGGCCTAAAGAGCTAGAATATTTTTTCCTCAGCTGGAGATGTTGTGTCTGTGATTATTTAAAATTACCTTTTTCTTAAGTGTGGTTGTAATCCCTTATGCCAGCTCTGCAAATAGTTTAAGACCTATTTCTCAATGTTTTCAGTCAGTGGTATATCTTGAATTTTCTACCATTCTAATCACCCACTTAAACACTGTTGAAAGACATTTACATCTCCAGTACATATGTACACCCAGCCATCCTTTCTCCACCATGGTGCCTATTTCATAGAATCATAAGAGTATATAGATTTAGAGCTGGAAGGGACCTTGGAGATCATCAAATCCAACTCCCTGTTTTTATAGATGAGGAAACTGAGGCACAGAGAGGTTAAGTGACTTACTTGGGTCATAGTAAATGTTTGAGGTAGGATTTGAACCCAGGTCGTCCTGACTTCAGGACCAATTCCCTACCCACTATACCATGCAGCCTCTTATCAGCTGCTCCAGGTGAGGATTTAAACTCATTACCTTGTAATTTCTTGCCTTTGTACTGTTTTACAAGTACCATGTGGTAATGTAATGCTGTGCTGGAACCATCAATACCAGTCACACTAGCCACCCATCCGTGCTTGCACTAGTGTCCTCTCCCTCCACCTCCAAAAATTAACAAAATAGAGAAAATACAGAAAGCTTTTCCCACATATTGGTTAAAGGAATATAAACAAACATCTGCCTTAACATAATTTTGGTTTTTCATGACAAATTCTCATGAAAAGTGAATAGAAAAGAAAGGTACTGTATATTGAATTTTTCACCGTACTTGCTGTCTGATTTTCATTCGGCTCATCCAAAGTTCATCATGATTTCAGGTATGGAAGCCAGTTTATTTTCACTCTAGTCTTATTAGAAAGGAATAAATCATAGGTACAGATCTACAGATCAGGAAAATATTATTCTTCCAGTATTTATACTACTCAAATTTGTGAGAATATTCTTGATATCCTTCAAATTTTTCCCCCCTCTTTTCCTGTCAGATTTCCAGAAACCATAAACTGACTTAGTTCTTGTCAGGTTGGTAGAACTTAAACAGGTTCCATTTACCAGACTGAAAATTGACATATTTTTTATTTTCTGACTAAATGGATGTTTTTGCAAGTCTTTGTAAAAATGTGACAATAGTATTTTTTATGCCGAATTTTAAACTATTTTAGGAATGAAAGCATGGTAAATATAAAGACTAGGAGTTCCGTTCTGATAAAGTTGTTTATATGTTGGCTAGTTTTGGGTGGAGTCATTGCACAAAGGATTTGTAGCAGATGAAGTATCATAATTAGACTAGGAGCGACTTCACCCTTCTGCTGCCGTTGTCCCAGCTGGAGCAGGCTTAGGATTCATTCTGTTGCAGCTGGTTCCCAGGAAAATTAAGGCTGGTCCTTCTGGCTTTCTCCTTTGACAGAAAAGTCATAGCTTCCAACATATGGTTTTCATCACCACTGTACATAATTCTGGAAATTCAAATCCAAAGAATTATTTTCAGCTTTATTAGAGAACAGGTGAATCAGTTCGAAATATAATACTATTAAGTCAATCATGGAATCAGATACTGAATTTCTGATATATTGAAGGATGATATGTCATGCAAGAAATATGACTTTGGGGTGAATAATATTAAATGCTTTTCGAATGAATAGAATAAAATTTTCTTCAACATAGTTTTCTAAAAAAAAAAAAAGCCTGAAAGAATGTGACTGTATATGTTGTATTTGATTTGTGTCATCCATATAAATTTTAAATTCACTTTTAGAAACAGGACTGGTCTTGTGAATTTTCTAAAATCATAGAATTCTAGATCAGGAAGAAAGTCTTAGAGATTATGCAGTTTAACTTCATTTTACATCTGAAATAACTGAGGCTTAGAGAGGGATTGTGACTTGGCTAAAGTCACACAACTAGTTAGTGTTGAAGTCAGGCCTAAAACCACCTAGGTATCCAAATTTATAGTTCATTGCACTTTCCAGTATGTCATGATCCCACATACATGCTAGTATTCTATAAGATAATAATAATGTAAATAAGACTGATTCCAACAAAAATCATAGGGTAAACTATGATCTAGAGAATTTTTGTGGTTTTATGAACTTGACTTATTTCACCGTTTAAATATAACTGTGGTACAATAATAGGTAGCTGAAACAATTTAGGGGGAAGTCTCCTTTAATATGGAAAGTTAAAAGGATTAGAAAGTTTTTTTAAATTACAGATTAGAAGGAAAGCATAAGACAAACTACTGAAGAGGTTGCATGTTTACATAAGCTACTAGCTGAGTTTTGAAAAATCCTACTTAGTGCTAGAGATGAGATTTCAGTAGTTCTGTGGGATAGAATTGATCTTTGATGGCTATGTATATTTCTTAGAACTTTATATTCTTGAAACTTAGATAACAGAAAGGCTTATCCCAAATGTTATTTTAATTATTTAATGAAGTGATTCGTTAATAGTGTAATACTTACAATATGAGTAAACCGGGAGGTGGAAGGCTAGAGTTCATTATTGTGTATACAACATCTTGACTCTTAGTATGTTAGAGAGATTTGTATTATAAGTGAATAAAAACTAGGGAGAATGTTAGAATAATATCAGGTCTTCTGTTTTTCATGGTTCTTATGACTCCAAATAAGTGATCTTTGTATCACTTTCAGTTGTAGTGTTAAAATTAAATTTTGGAATAAGAAAATGGCAAAACAGGGTTAAGGTTGGGGGTAATTTTATGGTGAAATAATTGGCTGATTTTAAGGTCAGTAGTGAGACTCTATTGTTAAAGAGAAAATAACTGATGTCTAGGCACTAGACTATGTGGCAGCTAAAAATCTGTGTATGTGTGAAAGAAGACAGCTGATTCCTTTGACCTTTACCCTCTGTGCAGAAGTGGATTCAATGTGTGGGGGTGTTATCATTGCATGTAGTGTAGGCTTTTGCATCTCCAGGGGATCGTGAACTGTATTTGACCCAGAGAGAAGCTATACGTGTTAGTTTTTAATCCATTCTTCTTAGTAGAGTGTATGTTTTCTTTTTTCCCAGTCATTCACTGCACTGAGGTACTTAATGCCTTATGAGTTTCCTAGTACCTGTGAAGCCTTAGAAATAGCCTTTTGCTATTTGAGTGTGCTGTTATAGTAGTTCCCAATTGTTTCTGCTGTTAGGCATCTGACTTTGTTTTAGACTACCGTTTACTTTTATGCTTATTACTTATTTCCCTTCCTCAAGTACTATGGTCAGTTTTTCATTTCTTTCAAACTAAACTCTTTCCTTATGGCTCAGTTATTAATATTTCTCTCCCAGTCAAACTTCTAAGACTTGGTTGGTTGAAGTAGGGGGAAGAGGATTTTTAAAAATGTAGTTTTTAATATTCAGCCATGTAATGTAGGGAACCTCTCTTCAGGAAGAATCCTTGTTCATCATTGAACTAGTTACATTGCTGATTGCTTGAATAATGATTGTGCCTTATTTTCAAAGCCCATCTAACGAGGTTGCAGCTGCAGTTGTGTTCCATGATGCTTCTACTGGGGCAGATGGCCAGGTCATTTTTTTTTAGCTGTGGTCTGAGGCTGCAGGTGTCGTTTACCTTTCCTGTGGTATAATGAAAAGAACTCTGGATTTGCAGTTAGAGGACCTGGGTTTGAAATCTACTCTGTCCTTTACTACCTGTGTGACTTTCCTCAAGTCACTTTAGCTTTCTGGTTCTTAATTTCCTCTTCTGTAAAATGAGGGGTAGACTTCATGGCCTCTAGTATTTTGCCATAATGTGGTGACGGCCTAGGATTCTTGAAAGCTATTTCAGTAGGTTATTCAACAATTAACAACTTTTTATTAAGCCTATACTGTGTGCCAGGCACTGTGCCAAATGCTGAGTATAAAGAGAAAGGAAAAACAGTTTCTGCCCTCAAGGAGATAACAATCTAATGGGGGAGACACAATGCAAACAGCTGTTGACATACAAGCTATATACTAGATAAATTGGATGTAATCACAAAGGTAAGATCCTGAGGGGGACTGGGAAGGGCTTCTTGCAGAAGGTGAGGTTTTAGCTGAGACTTTAAGAGGTCCAGGGAAGCCAGGAGGAAGAAAAATTCCATGCATGGGGGACATGCCAGTGAAAAGGCTGGAGTTAGGAGTGTCTTGTATGTGTAACAAGGAGGCCAGTGTTGTTGAATTGTAGAGGAAAGTGTAAGAAGAGAGGAAGGATAAGAGGCCAGATTGTGAAGAGCTTCAAAATCTGAACTGATGATTTATTTTTCATCCTGGGGGTAATAAGGAGCCACTGGAGTTTATCAAGTATGGGGTAGGGGGAAATGACATGACCATATTTCTGTGTTAGGAAGATCACTTTTGGCAGCTGAGTGCAAGATGGACCAGAGTGGGAAGTGACTTGAATCTGTCTTGAGTCTGCTGCAGGCTGTTGCAGTAGTCCAGGCTTTAGTTGATAAGGACCTGTACTACAATGGTAGTTATGTGAATGGAGAGAAGGGCGCTTGCATCTACAAGAGATATTTTGGAGGTAGAATGGAAAGAATTTGGCAACTGATTGGATATGTGGAGTGAAAGAGAGAAGTTGAGAATGATACCTAGGTTTTGAGGCTGCATGACTTATAGGTTGATGGTACCCTTGACAGGAATAGGGTACTTCTGAAGAGGGCAGGGTTTTGGGGGAAGAATGAGTTTAGTTTTGTACATGTCAGGTTTAAGGTATTTCTGGGACATCTAGTTCACAATGTCCAGTAGGCAATTGGTGATGTGACTGAAATTCAGAAGAGAGGTTAGGGGCTGGGTAAGTAGATTTGAGAATCACCAGCATAGAGGTAATTGAATCCATGGAAGCTGATGAGAGATCACCAAGTGAGATAGTATAGAGAGCAGTATTTCTCAAACTTTTTGGCATTTGTACTCTTAAATTATTGAGGATCCCAAAGAGCTTTTGTTTATGAGGGTTATTTTTATTGCCCTTCACAAGAAATTAAAACCTATTAATAGTATTATGAGGATAGTTTTGATTTTGAGGATCACCTGAAAGGCTCTTAGCGACCTTAGTTGTTCCTGAACCACCCTTTGAAAAACTATACTACTGAGGGGGAAGAGAATTCAGAGGCTATCAAGCTGGAAAGACTTTTCGATATGGTAACTTTCCTGTCATCTTAAGAATCTGTCTAACTAAATTGGGAGAGATATAGCACCAGATTAGCCTCAGGGTGATGAATTTTTTTACTATAGCAACTTAAAGATTTTCTATTAAATCAGATTCTTTACCCTGAGGTCGATAGACTCCTGTGAATTCAGGGGGTCCATGAACTTGGATGGGGAAAAAGTTATGTCTTTATTTCAACATAATTGGTTTCCTCTGTCATGCTATATATTTTATTTAATGCATTAAAAAACATTATCCTGAGAAGGGGTCCATAGGGTTTGCCAGGAGAGGTCCATGACACAAAAAAGATCCATGACACAGGGGTTAAGAATCTCTATACTAAATGATGGAGGGTTTGGTTTGGTGGAAGGAATATTCTTACCAATGAGACCGTGAATCCTTGAATCCCTATTTTATAGGTGGAGGATCTAAGACTTAGTGATTGTAAGTACAGATTTTAGACCTATAATTTGAAAATCATACCATGTTTGTCAGAGAATGAAATATTAGGGTATTTAGGTATGGTGGTGGCCAGCATACCAGCCACTACCTGCAGCAGCCCGCTCAGCCAGTCTGGATCTTTCTGTTCTCTATTTCTTGTTGTCTTCCTTAGTCTCCTGGATGTTCTTATTAAGTAATTAGCAATTTTTTATTGACCTCTTTTGTTTGTTCATCTGTCATTTTTAGATATATTCTCCTTCCCCTGCCCACTGAACTTTCTCTTGTAAATAAAGAAAAAATAGTTAAGTAAAAACAACAACATGACTTTTTCTGGTAGTATGCAGTATTCTTCTCCTTTAGTTTCCCACTTGTCTGCTGAAAGGGAACTTTCTTGAGCCGAGATTGGACATCACAGTTTCCCAGTGGTTGGCTTCATCATTAACTTACTTAGAATGGCATCAGTGCAGTTGGAGACTTCTCCAAACCCTAAATTTCAGTGGCTTTTGGAGACCAGGAGGACATGCCTTGTACACTTCTCCTCCCAAGAGGAAGTGGTTACTTCTACCTGCTCTAGAAACATACATAAGTAATGTCATTTAAAAATTGTCATTTCAATGAAAATTTCTTTAAACAATGGGCGTTTTTGTTATCTTCAATACAGATTTATTCTAATAACTTGAGGATCAGATTCCATGTGGACACACTTTGAAAGAGGACTAATAAAAATGCAGAGGTAAAGTTAGTGCATTGGAGACTCTAAGTAGCATGCTTTGCCCAGAATTTGGGACAGAATTTTTAAAAAAGGCATTTTTTAAAAAATATGAGGCAATTGGGGTTAAGTGACTTGCCCAGAGTCATACAGCTAGTGAATGTTATGTGTTTGAGGTCAGATTTGAACTCAGGTCCTCCTGACTCCAGGGCTGTTGCTCTATCCACTGTGCCACCTAGCTGTCCCAAAAGGCATTCTTTGAAATGGGAAATTTACAAAATAAATAAGCAGTTTAAGAATAGCCCATACTGGGAGATAGTATGTAAATGAGTTTTTACTTGAGAGTGTTACATCCCTCTAAACTACTGATTGAAGGCTAGTAGTCTGCATTTTAAAAAGGAGTGCCAAAGAGTTACATTTTTGTCAGAATTTACCTAACTTTGGAGGATAAAAATTGCAGAGACATTATATCTATAGTCACTGAATCCATGACAAAGATAAAATTTGTGTCACTAGAAAGGTATACTATATAGAAGAGCAAGAATATTTCTCCATGCTCACACATAAAATGTATGAAATATTTCTTAAGACAGTTCAGCTTTCCTTGATTTAATTCCATGTTCACAATAATAATAGCTAATGTGTTTAGAAGGCCATTGTTGTCATTCTCCTCCTCCTTTCTCTTCCTCTTCATCCTCCATTTCCTCCTCCTTTTCTTCCTCTTCTCCAGATGAAGAAACTGTATGAGAAAGATTAAATGACTTGTCCAGGGTCACGCTGGAATTTGAATCCAGGTCTTCCTGATTCACAGTTTACTTGCTGCTTGATCCACTAAGATACATTGTTTCCCAAGTAACCTTGTGCTTAGCAGTTTGGCTTCTCAGGTGCCCTGATGTTGGGAAGATGATAGCTGGATAATAGTCATTAGCAGTAGATACTGGGAAGGCATATTCCTCCTTGCAAAATAATAAATTGTCATTCAGATTTACATGTCTTTTGAGTTTGATTAGTGTGAATCAGTTCCCTAGAGCAGTGATTACTGTACTTTTTTAATGATTGTGCTATCATTAAACTTTTTTGAACATGCACTCCCAATATGTGTAAATTTAATGACATTGTATAGATGCTACTATACTGATAATTATAAGACTTTCACAAAAAAGTAGAAGTTAAAAAAGGATAAGATAAAGATTAAGAGCCATTGGATTTTGAGTACAGGAGTGACATGGATGGAGCTGTGCTTTAGGAAAATCACTCTGGTAACTCTGGAGGATGGTTTGGTGAAGGGAGAGACTTGAGGCAGGGAGACCAATTAAGAGGCTATCGTAATTGCTAGAAAGCACAGGTGTTGAGTGGTGGCTAGATAAGGAGCTAGAAGGGAACAGATCAGAGTGATTTGTAAAAAAACAACAAGATCTGGCAGCTGATTAGATATGTAGGGTGATTGGTGTGGAGAGTGAAGATGTATGACAGTGAAGATGACATCAAGGTTGTGAACCTGGGTGACTGAAAGGAAGGTGGTGCCCTTGACAGTAACTGAAAGAGAAACAATGTAATGAGATCTGAAGTGTAGCTCATAAAGGTGGCCATGCTTGCTCGTCTTGTATGACTCATTCTGTACCACGCTAAACAAAAATAGGTTAAGTGGGAATCGTACTTGCGGTACTTACGGATCACCACTTAGAGTACCTGCTGTCCTCCAGAGAGCATCTGTGGGATTGGGGATCTGCTGCTGGAGAGCACAGGAAATTTTTCCCAGTGATACTAGCACATCTGTTATTGTGGGTGTATGGTAATGGCTAGGTTATATCTATAGCCTTAGGAGTCTAATGACTGTCTTAGAAAAGGGGAAGCCGTGAGCTGAAGGTATGTATGGAATATGGAAAAGTGATTTGCGGAAGATTTTGTAACTCATTAGTGACAGAGTTAGGGATAGAAAGCATCTTCCAGTTCTGACATCTAGTCTAGTCCAGTTTTCATTACATTATATCAAATCGACTCTCATAACAAAGTGGAAACTTGAGCATATTTGGAAATTCTTGTTAAAAAAGTTTGATTCAAAATGTAATAAGCTAGAGGTAGTTCTGAAAAATAATAAAACACTTTGAAAATGTTAATTTGGTTTAGATAGGGATGTAAAAGAACTTATTTTTAAGCTTACATGCTGAATCAGCTTTTCTTTTTTCAGATAAAAAGCCAAATCTAACTTTAAAATCATGGAGACAGAAGGCAGATAGCTTTAGGAAATGTTAAGAACTTTGTTCAGAATAATTTTTGGCTAGCTTTCCTCCTCTCCCCTTTTTGTCCATTGTCCTTCCTTGTTTTTCTATCTCATTATACTCAGTACTAAGTGATATATCTACAACTTTATATTCATTTCTGTCAACAGGTTGTTTTGTGATTTTTAACTGCTTTGTATGTGATTATTTTCCAAAATAATTCAATTCAACAGCCATTTGTTAAGCCTACTTTGTGTCTAGAACCATCCTAAGCAGTGGAGATTCAAAGATGGAAAACCCTTAATAGAGACCCTGCCCTTAAGGACCTTACACAAATAAGGATAACACTAATTAGAGCGAGGAGAAATCCAGACAGTATGATAAGAAAATTTGAGGAGGAAGAGCTCAGGAAAGGAATGATAGAATAGTTGGCTCCTCATCTGGGCCTTGAAGGAAAAGGAGGATTTTAACAGGATGTACAGGGTCTCCAGGTAGTTCTTAGATTCAGAGTGTGACCTGGAAAGGACAGGACTGGAGAATTCCTCTTAGTGCAGAAGAAGAGCAGTGTCAAGTGGGAAATGTAGTTTGGAGCCAGAATATGGCTTTGCAAATGCTTTACTTATATTCTTATTTGACAGTCATGAAAACCTTATGAGGTGGATGCTACAGATATTAATATCCTCACTTTACAGAAGAAGAAACTGAGTTTCTGAGAGGTTGTGACTTGCCTGTGGTCACATAGCTAAACTATTGTTAGGTAATAGTGAAACCTAGATTTTTCCTGACCACTATATCCAGCTGCTTCTCAGAACAAAATGCTGTGTGAGATGTGAGGGAAAGGTCGTTAACCAGTCTTGGGAGAGGATTAGAAGCGTCCTGGAGTAGGTGGCATTTGAATTGGACTTTAAAGGATAAGAGAAAGTCAGGAAAGAAGAAGGGAAGGCATTTCAGGCAAAAGGAGTAGCTTGAGTGCAGGTATGGAGGGGTGAGAGCCTTGGCTAGGTATATGTAAGAGCCCGTGTGTATGTGTGTGTGGGGGGGTGTAATAGAAAATTTATCTTTCTGCTGCCACGTAATATGTGGCATATATCCAGTTTTTACTTTTTGTGGACAAGTTGGAAAAAAAAATCCAAACCCTCCAAATGGTGTTATCTGTTCTATTGTTGTTCAGTTCTGTCCAACTCTTTGTGACCCCCTGGACCATATCACACCAGGCCCTTCTGTCTCCTGATGTCTGTCCAAGCTCATGTTCATTAACATGTTGGACACCTTCTTAGCTGAGGGACTCATCTTCTGATGTCATGTCTTTTGGCATTTTAATACTATCCATGGGGTTTTCTTGGCAAAGATATTGAAATGGTTTGCCATTTCCTTCTACTGTGGATATCTTCTGCCAGAACTCTCCACTATGACCTGTCTTAGGTAACTTTGCACAGCATAGCTCATAGTTTCATTGAGCTACGTAAGCCCCTTTGTCATAAGGCAGTGATCTAGGGAGGTGATCTGTTCTGTACACTGTAGTTAAAAAAGAATTTATAAAAGCTGTATAGCAAACTTGATAATCCTTCAGTTTTGTTAAATTGGGAAGCCACTTTTAGCATTTGGAAAATGGCAGGCCAGGATAAGGGTGACCTCGTTGATTATGAAACTTTTTTTTTTTTGGCTGTGGAAAGTTAACAAAACTTTTAGCACTCAGGTCTAAAAGTGGCTTTGGTCTGGTGCTCTAAGCAAGCCAACCCAGGTGTTCCAGATTACTCTTTTATTTATTGACTAATTCCTTTGTAGATTTATTTTTCTAATCGTTTGCTCATTTTCATTTATTCTCAAATTATATGCAATCATATAATTTTAGGGCTGAAGGGGAAGTTAGAAGTTAGGGGAAATCTAATACAATTCCTTAGATGAGGAAACACAGAGAGTGACTTTCTCAAGTTGTGGTTAAGGGCAGAACTGACTTGCTGTGACATGTACACATTCAGTCTCCCCTTTTTCCTGGCTGTCCCCTATCCCTGGAATGCCTTACCTCTGTCTCTTGAAATCCCTCGTTTCCTTCAAGCCTGCTCAAATCATCTCCTTCTAATTGGGAGCTTTTTTCTGAATCTCTCAAATGCTGGTGTACTCTCCTCAACTACCTTGTATTCATTTTGCATACATATCTATCTCTATCTAGATGTGTGCATGTTGTCTTCTGTTTAGAAAGTAAGCTTCCTGAAGTATTTTTTTCGAGGTAGTTTTTATTCCGCTTGGAACTTAGCACAGTGTCTTGACATTCAGGCACTTAATAAATGTTGTTGGATAACTGCTAGAATTGTTGGTCTCCTGACTTGTTATAGCTGGTATTCTATATCATACTCAATAGAGCCTTGGGAAAAATCTATGTATGGGGAGAACACTGGGCAAGAGGAGTAAGAAGAGTCAGTCAAATGGGAATATTTGGTTAGAGAGATGGCAGACCTACTTGAGCGCAGTGTGCTCAGTTCTTAACATAGCACCTGGCACATAGTAAGCACTTAACAAATGCTGTTTAACTTGACAGAATAATCATAATGATATCTTTTGTACACAAGGCTCTCTCTTTATGGCTTTCTGTGGTCAGTAGTGTATTATCTTTTTATTAGAAACAGAAAATTGATGCTCAGAGAAGTTGTAACATTTATAACTGCAGGTGAGACTTGAATCCAGGTCTCCTGATTCTGATTTTAGTGCTTTTCCCATTCTACTGATCTATCAGAATGATTAGGATTTGACCAAAGTGGACAGTGAGTCATCTAAAAGGATTGAAGAGCCTGTAGTGAAGAGAGGGAGATGGTAAGGTTTGTCACAAACATGCTAAAAGTTACTGCCTAAATTCTATTCCTTAACATCATTTCCTTGGCATGGAGCTGCATACAGGCATATTAGTCCCTCATGGGCCAAAGTAAGAGTGATGTTTTCCTTTTTAAACTTAATATTTAAATGAAAAAAAATATTTTTTTACAACCCCCATTTCCCAGTAACTACCTCCCCTCTCCCCAATAAAGAAATGCTGTTCATGGTTGTAAACTTTATGTTTTAAAACCTTTCCCTTCTATGAGAGCCACCTAGGGTCTTCTCCTTTTCCCTACCCTGTGGACGCCCCTCTGTTCCCCAACCCCTTTCTCTCTCTCTCTCTCTCTCTCTCTCTCTCTCTCACACACACACACACACACACACACACACACACACACACACACACACACACACGTGCGTGTGCGCACGCGCTCCCACTCCCACTCACTTCAGAAGCACAATAGTTCAATTTAGTTCAGAGGGCATTCCCAGACAGCCATTCTGGGCTCATCCCAGGCAGTCAGAAAGAACAAATCTTCTCCATAAACCACTGGAAAGGAGCACTGGATCTGGAATCAGAGGATCTGGATTCAAATTCTGGCTCTGCTAAGTAGAGTAACTATAGATTCTATTGTCCATGTAATTTCAGGTAGCTTGTAGTTCTCAGTTTCTTCATCTATAGAATGAAGGAGCTTGACTATTTAATTTCTAAAGTTCCATCAGCTCTACAGATTGTGATCTTAATAAATAATCACTGCTTTGCTAAGTAATGATCTCCCAGGGAAAAGAAAAAAAGAGACACAAAAAGCAAGGAAATATTAAAAAGCAAGTTTTCAATTGACTCAAAAACATAATAAAACACCAATTTTAATCTTAATGATGATATATTTTGTTTTTTATGTCACCTTCATTTAGCATCTTCTTCCCTTCCGCCCCCCCCATTAGTGAACAATCCTTTTAAACAAAGTTTAAAAAGATGAGAAATTAAACAGATTGGCAAAACCAAATATTTTAATCTTGGATGACATTGTATCTAATATTCCACATCCATGGTCCCTTCTGGAAAAGAGAGCTGTTTTTTTTTGCCTCAGATTAAGCGTGGTTATTATAATTACACAACATTGAATTTTTTTTAAATCACAATTTTTAAAAATGCAATTTTACAGACGAGGAAACAGGCTTAGATAGGTAAAGGGGCTTTATAAGGCCAAATCATTGTTTGACAGCACTGGAAGTCAGGACAAAAATCTTATACTCCAAAAAATACAGCTGTGCTAATAGGTGGAAAATAAAGGATTTAGAAAACTTCAAAATAGCTTTGCAAATTAGCATTTTTGTAGATTACCTAATATTTTGGTCAGCTGGAGACAATTTTAGTTCTAGAGGAAAATTTCAAATGCTCAGATTTATTTCCTGTTCTTTAGTTTAGAACCTTTCTTGAGTGTGCAGTGTGTTTTGAGCAATGTGTTAGATACAGTGGGTAGATGTAAGAGAAATAGGAATCAAAAAAGATGTTGACATTTACACAGTGTATATGCAATACAGAAGAGGCAGTATGGAGTAGTGGACAAAGTGTTGACCTCAAAGTCAGTACTGAGTTCAGGTGCTGAAACCTGTGTCCAAAACCCTGCCACTGCCACGTGAATGAATGAAAACCATATATGACATGCTTATTGTATGCCAAACAGAATACTAATTGCTGAGGATACAGAGACAAAAACAAAGATAGTTCTGTTCTCAATGAGCTTACATTCTGTTGGAAGAGAGACATTATATACAAGGGAATGGTGACCAGGTAGGGGCACTTTGGCCTGGAAGGTTACCTGGATGGTGTTGTTGGACCCTGAACCAATCACTTAACCTCTCAGTTCCCCAGACAACTCTCTTAGATTATAAATTGCAGAACAGTTGCTGATCTTAGTGGTAGAAGGAGTTTCTTCTTGATGTGAGTTCCTACAGGAATGAAATCAGATGTTGTCCCCCTCACCCCCCCAGACAACAACAACCACCAAAACTCAGCTCTGTTACAACACAACCCAGGATATAAATGAAAACAGATCAATATAGTGCACAACTGAGTATGTGTAAGTGTCTGAGGCTTGGAGTGGTCTTTATCTAGGAATGTGTAAAAAGGGAGGGGTAGGAGTTTTGAAAGACAAGAGTTACTTAAAACACATGAGAGCAATCTTATTTTTATTTTTTTGAAATTTATTTTATTAATTTATTTTGATTTATCAACAATCATTTCCATATGCTTTTGAATTTAAAATTTTTCTCCCCCCCCAAGACGGCACACAATCTGATATAGGCTATACATTTACATTCCTGTTAAACATTTTCACATTAGTGATGTTGTAAGTAAAAATTAAAACCAATGGGAGGAACCATCAGAAAGAGGAAACAAAACTCAACAGAAGAGAAAAAAAAAGGTAGCAATTCAACTTCCATAGTTCTTTCTTTGGATGTGAATAGCATTTTCTATCATGAGGCCTTTGGAGATGTCTTAGATCCTTGTATTGCTGAGAAGGGTTAAATTTATCATTATTAGTCATTGCACAACGTGGCTGTTATTGTGTACAACTTTCTTTTGGTTCTGCTCACTTCACTCAGCATCAGACCGTACAAGTCTTTCCAGGTTTTTCTGAAGTCAGCCTGTTCATCATTTCTTATAGCACAGTAGTATTCCATTACATTCATATAGCACAACTTGCTGAGCCATTCCCTAATTGACGGGCATCCTCTCAATTTCCAATTCTTTGCCACCACAAAAAGAGCTGCTATGAATATTTTTGTATGTGTGGGGTCCTTTTCCCATTTGTATGATATCTTTGGGATATAACCCTAGAAGTGCTGTTGCTGGGTCAAAGGGTATGCACATTTTTATAGCCCTTTGGGCATAGTTCCAAATTGTTCTCCAAAATGATTGGATCGTTTCACAACTCCACCAACAATGTATTAGTGTTCCAATTTTCCCACATCTTCTCCAACATTTATCATTTTCCTATTTTGTCATGTTGGCCAATCTGATAGGTATGATGTGGTACCTCAGAGTTGTTTTGATTTGCATTTCTCTAATCAATAATGATTTAGAGCATTTTTTCATATGACTATAGATGGCTTTAATTTCTTCATCTGAGAACTGTGTTCATATCCTTTGACCATTTATCAATTGGGGAATGGCTTGTATTCTTATAAATTTGGCTTAATTCTCTATATGTTTTAGAAATGAGGCCCTTATCAGAGAGACTGGTTGTAAAAGTTCTTTCCCAATTTTCTACCTTCCTTCTAATCTTAGTTGCATTGGCTTTGTTTGTGCAAAAACTTTTCAATTTGAAATGATACAGATTATCCATTTTGCTTTTCATAATGTTCTCTCTCTCCTGTTTGGTCATGAATTCTTCTGTTTTCCATAGATCTAATAGGTAAACTGTTCCTTGCTCTCCCAGTTTGCTTGTAGTATCAGCCTTTATATCTAAATCATGAACCCATTTTGACTTTTATTTTGGTATATGGTGTGAGATTTGGGTCTAGTTTCTGCCATACTCTTTTCCAGTTTTCCCAGCAGTTTTTTTCAAAGAGTGGTTTCTTATCCCAGAAGCTGGGGTCTTTGGGTTTATCAAATGATAGATTAGTATAGTCATTGACTACTGTGTCTTGCATGTTTAACCTATTCCACTGATCCTTACTTTATTTCTTAGCCAGTACCAGAGCAATCTTATTTTTGAATGTGATTCTGTGACATCATTTGGTTATCCATTCCAGAGTTTTTAAACTGTTAAGAATCTGATATGTAACCTAAATCCATGTGTTCCAGATTAAATCCCTACTTCATGTTTTCTACATATTGTGGACACTCAGTAAATTTTGGCCAGCTGTATTTTGGCATTTCCTTTTGTTCTCACCTAGAGATGGAGAATAGCCATTCACTCTGTGTGTGTGTGTGTGTGTGTGTGTGTGTGTGTGTGTGTATGTGTGTGTGTGACTTTAAGTGCCCTTCAGCTTGCTATGCTACAATCTCAGTTTCTTTAACCTCCATAGTCCCTTTTCCAAATACTTTAATCATCTTTGTGGCTCCTTGGTAAATTGACATACTCATTGTACAACCCCAAACTGATTTGGTATAATCGACTCTCGATTACTCTCTTTTGGAGAGGGAAAAAAGCATGGATACTACCAAACAAAAGAAAATCCAAAATAATTTCTATCTGGCTTTGGAATGCACAGAGGTAGATTTAGTCATGTCAGCCCTGTTGGGCACTATTGAAATACAGGGGAAAAAAATTTTACTAGGGATAACCTGAAAAGCAAATAATCTTTGTCAGATCAAGGTTTGATCAGGGACTTAGTAGAATGTTTTTTGTGCAGTTATGGGGAATCCTAATGTACCCCACCCCCTTATTCGTACAGACTTCTTTGGGGAGGGGCTAGGCATTTTTTGAAAAATTGAAATATATAACTTTTAAATACCCATTATAAATTTAAAATAACTACTTGAGGATTTAGGAATACAATGAATTGTTTAACTTGATTTCTTCATAAAATACTGTTTGGTATATTTAGATGTATAAACGGCCTGAACACCCTCCCCCAGCAGTCTCCCCCCAATCCCATCACAGATTTTTGTATAGATAGTACTTTGGTTTCTGTTTCCATCTTCACATGTTATGAGTAAGAACGATCTTGAAATGAAGAGTGGCTGACCACTGGTCCAGGATGTTGTGGAGCAGATTCTGGTTCAGTAGCAGGTTGGACTAGCTGGCCTCTGAGATAACTTCATATTCCAAATGTGTGATCTGTTTTTGGGTGCCATTTATTTTCTTAAGTGTCTTATTTTGTGGTTAATAGAAAATTTAAAAATTTGGTGTTGTGCATTGAAATTATTTTTATATTTATTTACATCATTCAGGAGGGCTTGTTTATTATTATTATTATTTTAGAAAATTAAAAAAATTATCTTAGAAAAATCTATTATTTTAGAAAGTGACCATAAGAGTATTGTTTTATCATCTCAGATATTTTGAGGAAGGATTCTGTTCTTGAACTTAGCAAGTATTGCTGTTTGTTTTTCTTTGAATCATTTAAAAAAACCAAGGTATTATAAAAAGCACTTTGTATATTTACTAATTCATTTGGTTCTGCCTTGTTAAAGTGTATGAAGTTGGAGTTGAGAATTTGCCCTTTTTCATGTATGATTATGTTGATGATAATTATATTTATAATACAAAACAACAAACAGTAAGTTATGGGTCGTTTTCAAAAGCTTTTCCAATTTCGCCCTAATTTCCTTAATGTGGAGTAATTATGGTATAGAGGATGACAGTGTGAGATGATGGAAGGATTTGTAGTCTGAGAACCTGGGGTCAAATCCCAGCTCTGGCTGGTGACCTTGGGCTAATTACTTAACTTTGATGAACTTCAATTTACTAATCTGTAACTTGGCACAGAGGGTATAGCACTAGGCCCAGAGTCAGGAAGATCTGAGTTCAAGTGTGAGCTCAGATTCTTACTAGCTGGGTGACCCTGGGCAAGTCACTCAATCCTGTTTGCCTCAGTTTTCTCATCTGTAAGATGATAGAGAAGGAGATGGCAAACCACTCCAGTATCTTTGCCAAGAAAATCCTAAATGGGGTCACAAAGAGTTGGACAAAACAAAACAGGAAGGTTGGACTAGATAACTTACTTCCCAAGTGTATGTGTTTACTTGTGCCTGTGCTTGTAGTGAAAATTTTTGAAAGTTACTGAGATTAAAGGAAAGGATATTTGTTTATTAAAATGATAAGATTAACCCTTGTATCTGGGGTTTGGTGAGAATAGTCTAGGTGGCATTTCTAATTTCAGAAATTGCTTTTGTTCATGGGAGATCTTTCAGTATCTAGATCAGATTCATAAATACTTTTTTTTTTAAAGGCAATTGGCATTAAGTGATTTGCCCAGGGTCACACAGCTAGTAAGTGTCAAGTGTTCTGAGGCTGGATTTGAACTCAGGTCCTCCTGACTTCAGGGCCTGTGCTCTATCCACTGCGCCACCTAGCTGCCCAAAATGCCTGTATTTTTTTTAGGCAATTGTGGGGTTAAGTGACTTGCCCAGGGTCACACAGCTAGTAAGTGTGTCAGGTGTTTGCAGGGCCGGTGGTCTCTCCACTGTGCCATCTAGCTGCTCCTGATTCATAAATACTTTTGACTCCCTGGACAAAGTAGGAATAACTGACAGTCAACTTTCCTGTAAATAATATAAAATTATTATTAATAAAATTGAAAAAAACTTTGGAAAACAAGCATTCTTTTATACTCATGTCAGTCACTAAACATTTACTAAATACCTAGGCAAAAGATAGTCTTTGCTCTCAAGGAGCTCACAGTCTAATAGGGGGTACAGGATGCAGATAGGCATTTATAAACAAGCTATATACAGGTTAAATGGGAAATAATCAATAGAGGAAGGTACTTGCATTAAGGAGGCTTGGAAAAGTCTTGTTGTAGAAGGTGGCATTTTAATTGGGATTTGAGGGAAGCCAAGAAATGGAGATGAGGAGAGGGAGCATTCTGGGTATGGGGATAGCCAGTGAACATATGTGGAATTGAGAGGAATGGCTAGGAGGCCAGTGTAGCTAGGTTGAAGAACACTGGCGAGAGGGAAGGTATAAGGTGTAAGAGGACTGGAAAGGTTAGAAGTGAGAGGACAACTGGTTATGAAGAGCTTTGAATGCCAGAGTATTTTATATTTGATCCTGGAGGTGATAGGGAACCACTGAAGTTCATTGAGTGTGTGTAGGAGTGGGGTGGGGTGGGTGACGTGGTCAAACCTATGCTTCAGGAATATTATTTGACAGCTGAGAATAGGATGGGGAGAGACTTGTGGCAGGCAGACTAATGAGCAGTAGTGTGTGTGTGTGTGTGTGTGTGTGTGTGTGTGTGTGTGTGTGTGTGTGTGTGTGTGTGTCTGTAGATGATGAGGGCCTGTACCAAGATGGTGCCAGTGTCAGAGGAGAGAAGAGGGTATATATGAGAGATGATAAGATAGGTAAAATCTGCAGGCCTTGGCAACAGATTGCATATGAAGGAGTGAGAAACTTCTGCACCACCCTAGCTGAAGTGGCAGTGGGCATCTGGATGATGAAATGAGGAGCGAAGAAGAGAGCTCTTGCTGAATGACCTTAATTTTTTCAGTAAAGTACAAGGCAAAGTTCTCGGCTGAGAGGGTGCAGTGTAGGGAAGCCAGTGAGAGGTGTGAGGGGGGAATGAAAAGATTTGCAGTGATGAGTGGGATGATAAGTTTATTAGGGAGATATAAATTGATTATCTTACTGTAATTGAGAGCTCAGATGAGGTCATGTAACTTAAATTTGTAGTAGATCCAGTTAGCATGGTTTAGTTATTTTCTCCAGCTTCATTTAGGCCCATGTGTGTGGGACCTAAGGCTGATATGTGATTGAAAGCTAAGTTTTAGTAGAGCAAGGTCAGAGATACAGGAAGAAGTCAAGGAAGCTCAGTGGTTTAGAGTTGAACTGGTTTACCGTGAAGTCAAGATAGGAAAGAGAGGAGAATGTCACTGGTTCAAGGGCGAACTTTTGAAAGAGGGGAGAAGGGAACAAGCATTTATTAAGCACCCATTATGTGCCAGGCACAGTACTTAGTGCTTATGAGTATCTCCTTTAATCAGCCCTTTGAAGTAGGTGCTATTATTATGATTATGTTTATTATTCCCATACAGTTGAAGAAACTGAAGCAGAGGTCACATAGCTAGTTAAGTATCTGAGGCAATATTTGAACTCAGGTCTTCCAGACTCCAGGCCCAATGCTTTATCCGCTTAGCTGCCTCAGGAAAGGGAAAGAACTGAATAGTGGGGGAATCAGAAGTCAGAGTGAAGTTATAAAATATGGTTTGAGGTTGTGAGGCAGAGGGAGAGGTGTAATGGCAATATATTGTGATCAGATGAGTGAATTTCAGAGTTTTATGAACTTGGAAGTGGTCCATATCTGGGTAATGGCATGATCAAAGTTGTGAGTATTTTTATATGTGGCTGAGGGTGTGTGTGTGTGTAGGAGTAGGTCATATGAAATGAGTTAAGTTGAAGAACTGTGAGGTTATTGGCATATCGAATGTGTCTATGCTGATTCTTCATATGGAGCTGTACTGTTGGACTGTCAGGTTGCTGTGTATTCCAGTAATGTGTTCGTCTCCTAAGCAGTGTAGGGAATGAAGAATGTCAAACTGACATTTAAGGCTTTATTATTGAATTGTCAGTTTTGGAGGGCAAGGACCATGTCTTATATTTATATAGTGCTTTTTTAAGTTTAAAAAGTACTTTCCAAACAGTAATTCTGTAAGAGAGGTGCACAAGTCTTATTGTCCCTGTATTATAGATGGTCAGTTGGACACAGGCTGAATGCCCCAGTTCACACTGCTCAGTTTTGGAGCTGAGTTTGTAATCCAAGTTCCTCTTGACCCAAGTCTGTGCCAGGCTAACTTTGTATCACTGGCAATAGCTTGAACATAGTAGACACAATCATTTGTTGAATGAATAAGTGAATGAACACTGCTTTGGGTAGGGTGCTGTGAATGTTTTAGATCAAAGGCATGGATGTTTATTATATACTGTTGTGACGGAGGGGACAGCTAGGTGGTACAGTTGATAGAGCCTGGAGTCAAGAAGACTCATCTTTGTGAGTTCAAATCTGGCCTCAGACATTTACTAGCTATGTGACTGGGCAAGTCACTTAACCTTGTTTGCCTCAGTTTCCCCATCTGTAAAATGGGAATAATAATAATAGCACCTATCTCTTGGAGTTGTTGATGTGAAGATCAAATGAGATAATAATTGTAAAATGCTTGTTAGTACTTGGCACGTAGTAAGCACAATATAAGTGTTAGGTATGATAATAAAATGATTATTATTATTATTAGTAGTAGTAGTAGTAGTAGTATGCCTAGTGCCCATGTGTTTTGAAGATGGCCTAAGCACCAAATCTAGCGGCCTCTTCTTAGTCATTGGCGTCTCTTGACTTCTGCAGTATTTACAGTGTTAATCGCCTGCTTCTGGAGACTCCCATCTTTTTCTCTCCCATCATGATACCACCCTTTCTCGGGTTTCTCACTAACTCTGACTCCTGCCTTCTTCAGTGCCTTCCCTACTTTTCCATCTCTTTTTCAAGTTTCTCTCAGTGATGTCACAAAGCCACTAGGGCTATCACCTTTTTTTTTTTTAAGGCAGTTGGGGTTAAGTGACTTGCCCAGGGTCACACAAGCTAGTAAGTGTCAAGTGTTTGGTCTGAGACCGGATTTAAACCCGGGTCCTCCTGACTTCGGGCCGGTGCTCTATCCACTGCGCCACCTAGCTGCCCCCTAGGGCTATCACTTTTAATTGTCCGAGGATCTTAACCTCTGATTCAGGTCATACCTTGTTTGGTTGTTGTCCTTTGTTCTCAAAAAAGGCCAAAATGATGTCACTATGTTAGAGTCAAGTTACAGTGTATCCAGCTATGGCTGATTAGACCAAAATGAACTCGGACCCCTCTACCACAGGTCAGGCACAAATAGACCCTGTGAACATTTAGGGTGGATTCTCTCAATTTGTGCATCCTGTGTTTCCTTTGAGCTGTTTCAGTTCTGCTTTGCTCATAGGGCATGGCACCTTCTCTGATGGGGGCATATGATACTGAGCAGTCCTGTGCCAATGTCTTCCATGTCACACAATCAATTCCATAGCTCTTAAGAGAGACCTTGAGAGTGTCCTTGTATTGCTTTTTCTGACCACCATGTGAATGCTTGGGCTCTGTGAGTTTTCCATAAAATAGTCTTTTTGGCAAGCAAAAGTTTTACATTCAAACAACATGGCCAGCCCATTGGGGTTGTGCTCTCTGAAGCAGAGTTTGAATGCTTGGCAGTTTAATTCTAGAAGGACCTCAGTGTCTAGTATCTTTTCCTGCCAGGTGATTTTCAGAATCTTTCTAAGACAGTTCAGGTAGAAGCGATTCAGTTTCCTGGCATGGTGCTGGTATACTGCACAACAGTTCTGTGGACCTTCAGTTTGTTAGTCAGTCTACTACCTCTTCTCTCCCATACGTTACTTTGGAGCCTCCCAAACAGGTCACACCTAAGAGAATAGAGAAAGGCAAATGAAGCTGTCATGGAGTACTTTCTGTGACTGACACTTGGGATTGCTAATAGCACAGCTCCCAGTGACTCCACAGTACATCATGAAACACAGGGACACAGGGAAGCCATTCAGGAAAATCAGATTTGTAGATCTGTACTCTGTTTCCCTGTAGTAGTCTAACCTGGCATGTACTGTCTTCTTTTCTGAGACAGATTTGGTAAAGTAGGCAATCCTATATATAGCAAACTTCAGTCCAGAGATCCTGGCTTTTCATCTACAGGCCACCTCAGAATAGTTAAAAGTTGGAATGCTGTTTTCAACAGCTTCCACCTTCCTGCTTCACAGATCAGTGCCTTTGACTTCCTAATTGAAGTAACATCTTTGTGAATGGTTCCCACATCTTTCTCCATTCCTGGTTTCTATGCTGACCTCCAGTCTATTTCTAGTTCATCTAGCACTTACTAAGCACTTATTCTGTGTTAAGCACTTTGTCTGGCTCTTGGGACATAAAGACAAAAACAAAGTAGTCTGTGCTCTCAAGGAGCTTTTATTCTCTTGGGGGAAGGAAGTTCACCCCAAGTTCTTAAACCTGCAATATGATGAAGCCTGTGGACTCCTCAAAATGTTTTAAATGCATAAAATTAAAGTATAAAAGTATAAAAAATTACAAAGGAAACTAATGATATTGAAATACAGCTATCAAAAAATTTATAAAACAAATTCATGAATCCCAGATGAAGAACTCTTCTTGTACACAGGTGCGTAAAAAGAAAATAATTAAGGGTGAGGAGGAAGGCCTCTTGAAAAGGAGTTGGTGCTTAAGCTCAATCTTGAAGGAAGCTTTGGTTTCTGAGAGGCTAAGGGGAGAAGGGAGAGTTTGCAGGCAAAGGCATGAAGATTAGAGGTGGAATGCCATATATGTGGAGAACACTAAATAGTCTAGTCTGGCTGTAATATGGAGTGCTTAAAAGGGGTATGTGTGTCGGGGAATGGAGATAGACTAAATAAGCCTGTGGATTTGGAAATGCAGACTGAAGCCAGCTTGTGAAGAGTTTGAAATGCCAAATAGAAGTTTATATTTTATCCCAGAGGCAGTAGGGAGCCCTTAGAGCTTCTTGAGCTAGTGGGTAACATGGGCCAGGCCTTTGCTTTAGGAAGATAATTTTGCCACCTGTGGGGAGGATGATTTGGAGAGGGAAGAGACCAGTGGGGAAGCTATTGAAATAGTTCAGGCCAAGTGATAAGGATCTGACTTAGAGTAGTGACCATGTGAATGAAAAGAAGGGCACAAGTGGTATGTGGAGGTAGAGTTTAGAAGACTCAGTAGCTGATAAGATTTGAGGGCTGAAGGAGAATGAAGAATCTAGGATGGGATTATAAACCAGAGTCCCTGGTTCATGATTCCCAGATCTATGTATTCGTCCCTAGTTGCTTTCTTGAATTCTGGTCCCACATCACCAATTCCTTAGCATTTCAAACTCAACATGTCCAAAACAACTCATTGCCTTTTCCTTCAGACTCATAATTTGTCAGTCATTAGACCCGTACTAAGCACTTGAATTGTGATAGGTACTGTGCTAAGTGTTGGAGTTACAAAGAAAGGCAAAAACCGACTTATTTCAAGTCTCATTATTCTCTCTCCTATGATAGCTTTTCTTTCTATCCAAACTGGCCTCTATTCTGTACACATGACAATTCCTCTCCCATATCACTGCCTTTTATACTTTGGGTCCCCTGTTGGAAGAATGTACTCACTCCTCATTTGTTCCTCATAGAATCCCTCTCTTTCTTCAAGGTGAACCTTAATTACTTTCTACATGAAATCCTTCCTACACCTCCCAGTTGTTAGTATCCTAGCTCTCTAACTACAGTCATTTTTGTTAAAAGCAACAAAATGCATTCCTAAAAATCAGTTCCCTGTGAATAGAAATCACAACAGGGAATAATGTTTTTAATAGGAAAAATGAGATCAAGGGCATAACACTTAAAAACTTTGTCAGTGACACATAAAAAAAGACATAATAAAAATGGTAGCACAATTTTACCTACATTAAATAGTTAATAAATATGAATACTGTAATAAATAGTGGCCATGTCACCACCCTCACGCTGCTGCTCCCATGGTTCTGGCAAAGTTGAGATGTGGAATAAGGGAAAAGAGGGAGTTCATGACAGATGGTCTTTAGGAAGCTTGACTAGAGAAAAGGTTTGGAAGGATCCCTGTATGAGGACTGTAATAATCAATTCCAGAGGAGTGAAAGTATTGCCTTGTGGCAGTGAGGATCCAATTGATATTAGATAATAAAAATAGTAGTGGATTCAGGTTGTGACTTTGTCCATCACTGTACCAGCAGTATGTGAGTAAGAATGAGAAGGTTGATGCTGAGGGTAATCCAGGATTAGGACATGGCAGGACATGAACAATGATAGGTCAAAGAGCAACAGATTTGAATGTAGAAGAGAATATAGAGTTGAACTGTTAAGGGTCAAGATTTGGAAATAAGGAAAACAAAAAGCTTAAGAACTCCTGGATCAGATGGTCTTTTCTAAATTCTTTGATACCAATTCCAGTCATTATATTTAAATTCCTTTTATGAAAGCATGCTCTCTTAAGTTGTCTTAAGTCCTTCTTTACCTTCCTTGTGTTAATCGCAGCACCTAGTATTGTGTTTTCACGCTGTAGTCTCTTAAGAAGTAATTGTGCTGTCCCTTTTATTATATGCCATTATCCTCTATCCCTAGAGCTGTGTTGTAAGTAATATTGATGGAGTTCTCTAATCCATTCACAATTTTCTTACCAGTTCCTCTTATGACTAGCAGGATAATTTTATCAGATAACATCTCACATTTATATAGTCCTTGAGAGTTACAAACCATTCTACTTTTGTTGTCTCTTTTAATCCTTACAGTGACATTTTGATGTAGTACAGTGCAATGATTCTTAAGTTACTTATTGCTTGATTTATGCGAATTTTACTTTATGTAATTATTCCCCAAGATATACATACATTAAAATTTTATAATGTATTCATAATACAGAAAATTTAATGTTAATGTGGGAAATAACTCCAGAAGATAGAGAAGAGCTGAGTCATAGGTGGTTCAAATATCATGTAAGATTTTATAATGTGAAAGTAAGTGCTGAATCTGCTAGTGGCAGCTCTGTAGGGTGTACTAATGTGAAAATAGGTGGTGAATCACATTAATTTATTTGGCATTCAAGGCCTTCCATAGTCTCTTGCCATTCTGATTTTCTGGTCTTTCTCATCTACTGTCTGCCTTCCTTTCCCTAATTTGCACACCTAACTTGCTGTGTTTTTTCCCCTCTGTGTCTGCTCCTATTGTTCTTTATCCTCGTAAAGTCTGCCCTCTTCTTTCCTTATTGAATTCTTACTCATTTTTTAAAGAGCAACTCAAATGCCATCTCTTTTATAAAGCTTTCCCTTATCCCTGGTTAATAATCTCCTTGGACCTCTCCTCTTCTAGTACTTTGTTTTACATTAATAATCTTATCATGTATTATCTATTACAGTTAATTCTTTTTGTGTGTTATAATAATAACCTACATCTCTATAGTACTTTAAAATTTGTGAAATGTTTTACTTTACATTATTTCATTTGAACTTCACAACAATCCTATGAGATAAAAACTATAGCTTATTATTATTATACAGACTTTATAGATGAAGAAACTGAGATCCATAGATTTTAAATGACTTTCGCCTTGTTAAACAGCTGGTAAATGTTGGAGGTAGGATTTGAACCCAGGTCATCCTGACCATAAGCCCAGCATACTGTTCACTGTGCCACATAGGCCATTTCTGTACTCATGGCTTCTGCAAGTACTGCAAGACTGCAAGTACCAAGAGGGTAGGGTTATGTCTTAGCCAAACATTTTATCTCCTCCAGTACTTAGGGATAGCGTTCTATACATAATACTTCTTCAGTACTTGAATGGATCTGTGATACCATTGATGTTGGTGTATTCCCTTGAATAGTGCAGATCATAATCCAGCTATAACATCTCATTCTGTGTAACTTTTCTACATCTTCCCATAATTTTTTATAGGGTAAGCTGTCCATTAGCCATGAGCTGCCTTCTAGGTCTTTTGACATTGTGTAGTTATCAGTGTTATATTCTATTGGTCTATTCCTTTCTCATTTTACATGATTAGCTCATGTCTTTTCTGGTCATGCATCTCTTTGATGAGAGCTACTCCATCAGTTTTATCTTGGACAGATACTGAAGCCAGCCAGTGAACTTGGCCCAGGATTGAATAGGACAAAGAGATCAGGGTGGATTATATTTGAGAAAGCAGTTTCAGTGACTCTCAAGCTTCTCTCTGAGGACAACCTTCACCCCGTGGCCCCAACATCTTTTTAATACTAGTATTCTAGTGATACTATCTGTGAATGGTGGAATAACAATCTCTGAGGAATCAAAATTGTGGGTCAACCAAATGGCAACAGAGAGGCACATGGTGGATATGAATAGACTTCAGCATGCCACCAATGATGAATTGTGCACAAAAACCATATAGCACAAGTGTATAATATGTATTGGACTGACTTGAATTGAATCAGCTACTACTAATCATGTGGCAGCTTGAAATACAGCACAAACTAGGGGTTTGCATACTGGAATCCTTACATTAGAGAGCAGCTATGTTACTCTCATCCCTATTTTACAAATGTGGAACCTGAAGCTCAGATGGGCTAAGTGTCTCAGGTCACACAGCTAGTAAATGGCAGAGATGACATGTGAACCCATCTTTTGACTTTTAAGTCTTTTTTTTTAAATTATTACTCTGTTTTGGTTGGTTTGGGTTTAGGGATAGGAATGATTTGAGTCTTATATTGCGGCTTGGGTGTTATTAAACTAGAGCTCCTTAGAATTAGAAAGGAAGGCATTTCGGAGAAGGGCCCAGTATAGAAAATACCCTGTTCTTGATTTTCTAATCTGAGAACTGTTAACAGAAATGCTGTAATGGAGATTAATTGCTTTGACAGTGCATAGCAAGTAGAGACATTCTCTGAGGATAAGCCTGTCACTTCCATATTGGGTTGATTTGTGTTTTGTCCAATAAATATATGGTTTTATTTTAGTAGAACATTATTCTCATGTATTAGCTTTTTCATTATCATGCTGAAAAATTTGTGGTTAATGAGTATAACTTTAAATCAGTTTCCTAAAGTGACTTGCAAATAGTATAGAAGTAAAAATGGAAATCCCAGTACTAAATACTACTAGGGGAGGACAGTACAGTTTTTCAGTCAGTTAATCAAACAATTAACGAGTAATTATTAAGTATCTCTTGTGTGCTAAGTACTGTGATAAATGCTGGGGATGCAAAGACAGAAGTTAAGTAGCTCAATTTTGTGAGGATATTTTGGACTTTAAAGTTTTCTCAGGGTGCTAGGGCATAAAAGAAGGTAAATCCTTGTAGCCTTAGGTTCCTGTGTCCTGCTACTTGGGTTTTTAACATTTTCTCCTACTTGATCCTAACAAAAATCCTGTGAGGGAAGTAGAGCAGGTTATCAGTCAGTTAGCACCTGCAGTGTGCCAGGTAGCATTGGGCACTGGGGATAAAAAGAAATAAACCCCCCCCCAAAAAAAAGAAAAAGGATGGGTGGAGATGTGTATGCATAGAAGTAAATATAGAATGTATTCAGAATAAAATGCTAAGTAATTTTTTGGGGGAGCTGGAGACATTACCTTCTGGGGCATTAGGAAAGGCCTTTTGTAGGGGGTGGCATCTGAGCTGAACTTTGAAGGAAACTCAGAATGAGGAAGGGAGGAATTCTAGATATGGGAGCAGCCTGAATAAAGACATGGAATGGAATGTCATTTGAAGAATAGCTAGAAGTAGTTTCACTGCACCATAAAGTATGTGAAGGGGAACCATATGTAATAAGTCTAATAAGGTAAATTGGAGCCAGGTTGTGGAGGGATTTGCTCCTAGAGGGAATAGGGAGCCATTGGGATGTACTGGGCAGGGTAATGCACAGTCGGACCTGTGCTTTAGAAATATAACTTTGGCAGCTATGAGTAGAATAGTTGAGGCAGGGAGACTAATTAAGAGACTGTTAGAATAGTCTTGGCCATAGGTATTAAAGGAGTGATCCAGGGCAGTGGTTGTATAAACGGAGAGAGATCCAGACTTGGTAACTGGTAGGACATGTGGTGTGAGTGAGAGTGAGGAGTCAGGAATGACTATGATTGTGAATCTGGATAGTGGTGCACTGACAGAAGTAGGAAGTTTGGGGTGTATTTTTGGGAAAGATCATTCTGTTTTCAGCATATTAAGTTTGAAATGCATACAGGATATGCAGGTGTGATTCCCCCTGTTTTATAGATAACAAAATATACTGAAACAGGTGAAATGATTTGCCAGTGGTCAATAGCTAGTTAGTGATACACACTGTACATCTTATTTGGAGTTACATATTTCATTTTCAGTATTTGTAATTAAGTACATAACTAAGCTTTGTCATTTTGACAAGTCATTTTCTGACTGTGTGCCTTAGTTTCCTCATCTGAAAATGAGAGGGCTGGACTAGCTGTCCCCTAAGGTCCCCTCCAGCTCTAAATTTATGAGCCACGAACAGTATATTAAAGGAGACTTGACACTGAAAGTTGTGGTGCAGTTTATGTAATAGTCATCCATACTGGACAGTGGCCCAGGATACACATTCTAGAAAAATCACTGTATTGAAGAGGGAAGCAGGAAAGGGGGAAGGGAATAAGCATTTATATAGTACCTACTATTTGCCAAGCACTCGGCAGGACACTTTACAGATATTAATCTCATTTTATCTTTTTTTTTTTGGCTAGGCAGTGGGGTTAAGTGACTTGCCCAGAGTCACACAGCTAGTTAACTGTTATGTGTCTGAGGCTGGATTTGAACTCAGGTCCTCCTGAATTCAGGGCTGGTGCTCTATCCACTGCACCACCTAGCTGCCCCAACCTCATTTAATCTTCACAACAACACTGGGAGGCAAGAGCTGATATTATTCTCATTTTCCAGTTGAGGAAACTGAGGCAGATAGGTTAAATGACTTGCCAAGGGTCATACAGCTAGTCTCTGAGGCAGCATTTGAATTCAGGTTTTCCTGACTCTAGGCCTAGTGTGCCACTGCATCATTTCACTGCCTCAGGAGGCCTTGTTTCAGGTCCCAGCTTTACCAGCTAGCTGTGGGACCTTGGGCAGTTCAAAAAATATTACAGTATTATAAACCAGCTGCAAGTACTGCCATTCTTAAAGTACTCTACTGAATTTTGGATGTGCAAAAATAGCTAGATTAGGGGCCCTGCTTTTAGTATAATCCCTGTTTACAGTCTAACAGTATGTGGGGAGATGATACAAAGGGTTAGTGAGAGAGAGGCAAAGGAAATGGCCGAGCATCAGTGGAAGACACTCATGGTCAAGAAAACCCACCTTAGACATGTTTTAGCTTTGTGATCCTGGGCAAGCTACTTCATTGCTCTGTGCCTCAGTTTTTTTCATCTATAAAATTAAGAACTTTACCTCATTTTATGGATGAGAAAACAGGTCCAGACAGTTGACATAACTTGCCTATAGTATCATAGGTGGTTAAGTGGCAGAGCCAATATTTGAATCCAGTCTCTCTGATTCTAAATAGTTTGCTCTGACTCTAATACTTTTTTTAGAGGTGGCACCTAAGAAAGGGCCTTAAAGAAAGGGGAGGGACTTCAGCATGGGGTCTAGTGGGAACAGAGGCCCAGAAATGGAGGTAGCAGAAAGACAATAGGGGACAAAGTAGTACAATTTGGTTGGAATATAGAACATGAAAGAGCGTAGCAAAATAAGTATAGACAAGTAGGCTAGACTAAGAAGTTGTGTATATACTATCTAAGGTTAAATGAAAGTATGAATGGAGCATCTCTAACTTTAGCAAGGGTCGTTACTTCTTTCTGAGAGTAGGAGTGAAGAGAGGCCAGGCCATGACATGGACAGACTGTTACAAATGGAGATTTGAGAGAGTTCACCTTAACCTTAGTGTTTTCAGGAAAGCAGAAGGCAAAATCACCTGAAATTTGAAGAAGAAAGGATTAATTTGGAACTTGAGGGAAGATAAGTTTTCAAATAGTGCAGTGTAATAGCTAATAAGAGATAAATAAAAATATAGTGGTATACACAGTGGTTAGAGTTCATCCTAGGATAGAAATCATATGTTTGTAGTAGACCTAGATAGCATGACAATGTGATTTCTAGAATCATTTGACATTTTGGTAAGTAGGAGTGGAGGAAGTAGATGATGAGAGTTATTTGGGGTTAAGGTTTGTTATTTAATCTGTTTGGGCCCCAGTTTTCTCATCTGTAAAATGAGAGGGACCTAGCTAAGATCCCTTCTAGTTTAAATGTTTTATGATTCTGTCACTTCCAAGTCAGAAAGGTGATGGTCCAGATATCCCTTAAACTACTTGTAGTAGCACTGCAGGGAGATCTGCGTTTTAGTTAGTACCTGTCACTTAAATAGTAGCTATGTAATTTTAGGCAAATTACTTGAACTCTCAGAGCCTCAATTTCTCTGTAAAGTAGGGTTAAATCTGCCTTCCCTCATAAGGTTCCTTTAAAGATGAGATTAAGTAAACTTTTACTAACTGCTTACTATCTGTCAATTGTGCTAATCTCTAGGAATACAGAATTGAAATGTTTCAGTCTCTTGACCACAAGGTCCTTCAGATCTAATAAAGGGGATTAGACAGGTGATAAGTAACTATATAACACTAGGCAGAATGTGATCAGGGCAAAGGTGTAGTCCAAATAAAGTACTGTGGGAGATTTGAGGAGCAAGAAATGATTTCAGCTGGGAGCGTTATAGAAAGTTTCATGGAAGAGGTGGTCACAGAAACTAGATGTTGAAGAAAATCTGGCAGGCATATGGAGTAGGGGAAGAGAGCATTCTAGGTGTGGAGTGGATAAGATCTGAAAACAGGCTTAGAGGAAGAACATTAGTGATTTTTCTCAGTAAAGTAACTGAAGTCATCTGCTGAGAGATAGACATGTAGGGGTTTAGATGAAAGAAGTTTGAGGAGAGAGGTGTGGTAATGAACTAGATAAGGAAATGCTATGTAGTTGTGAGGACCTGTTTGAGATTAGATAATAAAAATTTACAGAAACCCAATCAGACAAATTTCATTATTTCCTCCAACAGTTTTTCCATGAAGGGTATGGTATTAGTTGAGGATGAGCAGGGAAGGATTCAAAAGTGGAGATTACCCATTACATTGAAATTATTGATCATTGGGTTGAGATGAGGTTGAGATGGGGCATGAGACCAAGAGAAGGGTCAATGGCCCTGGGAAAATAGGATAGGTGAAGGGAGTAGACTCTGATGAAGGTGGTTAACAGTGGATTTTGAAGTGAGTAAAAGAGTGGGAAAAATAGGAAGTTATGGTCGGAGATAATACTTTTCAGTGTAGCTTGCAAGTTGTAAAAGTGATACACAAATTTTAGCTCTTTAATGTAGTTATTGTATTCACATTCATGTCATCTCTCTACTAGACTTAAGCCCCAAAAGGTGGAACTTGTCTTATCTAAACTTGGATTTCTCTCAGGCTTTAGCAAAACATGCATGCATTAGGCTAGTAAATGTATATATAGTGTTGAAGAAAAATAGAATTATTCCTGAACTCTTTTGAGTAAATGAATGAAAGTGTTTTTCGTTATCAGTCAATCAATAAGTATTTAAGCCTCTACTGTGTTCACTGACTCTGCTAGAGGATACACACACACACACACACACACACCACACACACACACACACACACGTGAAATAAATGAAACAATTCCTACTTTCAAGTGGCTTAAATTTGACTATGTATTGAGGATAGCTGGAAGCTGCTTTCAAGCTATAGGATTTAGGGAAATCTTATTCAACAAATTCATTCTAAAACATTTATTAAGTATCTGCTATTCACTGAGTATTGTACTAGTCTCTGGGGAAGATACACAATTTAGATAAGATATGGACTTTAAATTAATATACTTCATTAATGAAACATGCATTGGAGAATGCAGAACAAAGTGCTCTGTGAGGTCTTGATTGTAGATTAGTGTCTAGG
Organism: Phascolarctos cinereus; assembly: GCF_003287225.1. NCBI lineage: Eukaryota > Metazoa > Chordata > Mammalia > Diprotodontia > Phascolarctidae > Phascolarctos > Phascolarctos cinereus. The sequence goes on along the minus strand of NW_027555625.1, from coordinate 134,930,929 downwards.
CTGCTTGGGGGAGATGGCATTTGAGTTGAGATTTTTAAGAAGAGAGAGAAATTCAGGCAAGTTTTAGAATGGTTCATTCTGTTAGGATTATGGGAATTGAGAGATAATAGAGCTTATAGATCATCTTGTCTTAAGATCTTAGTTCTAGAGTTGGAAGCAAATTCAGAGGCTGACTAGGCTCCCAAATACCCAAAGGTGTTTCTTAGGAGGCTAAATGGCCTGCCCAGTGTCACTGGTAGGGAGTCTTAGAAGCAAGGTGTGAACCCTTGTTACCTGTTCTGTATAGTTTCTCTACCCCTGTCATTTTATAGACCTGGAAATTGAGGCCCCAGATGAGTTGTCCAAGATCACATAGTAAATTAATTAGTGGAGTCTGGATTTAAACCAAGGTCCTCTGCCTCCAAATCCAGTGTCCTTTCTATTGTAATGCAGCCACATTAAGCTGTTTTTGTATAACATGACAGCTTTTTTTTTCTGTGTACATAATGTTGAGGAAAAATAGAATAATTAAACTTTTTAAGTTCTTTTTTTTTTCCTTTTTGAGTTCTTTTAAATGATTATGGATCTTGTTTAGGAGGCTCTGCAAGATCCTGGGGTTGATGCATAATTGGCACAATTTAACTCCCCAAACAAGCGTCTTGAGGACCTCAGCAAAGAAATTCCTCTTCTATTTGGATTCTTCTCTGGACATACTCCATTATGATGACAAATGTTTATCAAACGTATACCTCCCTGATTTACGTTTCATTCAGTTTTTAATAATCAGGGGATTATCAAACAAAGCTATCTCTGTTGCACATTTCAGTAAGTTTTATGTGATTTTGACATATCCATAGGAGGATGCCTTGTTGGAGGAGAGCCTTTAAGGCAGTATTTTGCTTCACTAAGTAAAATGCTTTTCCTGAAGTCAACAAACAATAAGCACAGTAGGATCTCATGTTCTTTAGACCTTCTATTCAGTTGTGTGACTACAAAGATATGCTCAGCTCTTCAACAGATGTTGGTTCTAAAGCTACAATTATTTTCATGGTGAATTTTGCAAATGCTTATTATGAACAATGTAATATGAGATGATCAAGTGATCCCATGAAGTGATGTTTCTTGTTGCTTCTGGATGAACAATAAAAATTAACTCTGCCAACTCCTTTGTGTGCCTCTCTGGGGAGAACCTTGGATCTATCCTTCCCTCTAATTGCAACTTAATCTTCTAATTTCATTTATAGTGAGAATGTCAAGGTTAATATAATACCAGTTTATTGGTCACTAAATAAGGATCTCACATTTAGAATATCAGTAGTTAAGTCAGTGTTTACAGATGGCCTAAAAACTGTGATTCTCAGTACTCCTCTCTTTTCCTTCTCTCTTCCATTGTCATTGGAAAACCAGAAAGGGGGCTAAATAGGATTTTAGTCCTCCTTTAGTATTTTAGCATTTTCCCTTTGTTTCCTGATTTGCCATGATTAAAGAGTTCATCACCAAGTGGTTAGCTTATTAATTTATTTATTGAGCCTCTTCATATTTAGCTAGGCAGATGGCAAGAAAGCATAATAAACTTTGTCAGAACATAGTCTTTGTGAAGCTAGGGTTGTTACTTCAATGCCATGATGAGGCAATATGTAGCAGAATTATCATTTAGTCCAACACCCTCATTTTATTAATTTTTTTTTCCTTTTTGGCATGGCAATCGGCATTAAGTGACTTGCCCAGGGTCACACAGCTAGTAGGTGTCAAGTGTCTGAGGCTGGATTTGAACTCCAGTCCTCCTCACTCCAAGGCCAGAGCTTTATCCACTTTGCCACCTAGCTGCCCCTAACATCTTCATTTTAAAGAGAACAAAATGGGAGACAGGAAAATTGACTTCCTGGAGGTCACACAATTAGCTAATTTTAACCCAGTCCAGCTCTTTGATGCCTTCTGCTCCTTTCCATATCTTTCAGACCTTACCTAAATTTTTGTAGATAGGTGATAGAAGATTAAGAGGGAGATGTTCTAAGCTAAATAGTATCGTACAGTTTGAACTTCAGTTTCTGTTAGGGGTAAGTTGGTTTATGTCCAGCATCCCACCCCGATCATTATCTAATTAGTTGCTAAATCTTATTAATTCTACTTCCTCACCATCTCTCCCATCCATGCGCTCTCTCATTCAAACATTTACTACCCTGATTTAGGTCCTTTATCATGTCTGACCGAGCTGTTGCTGTAGTCTCCTATTTTCCCCCTTGCTTTCCTATCTCTCCTTTTGCCAATCTGTTGTTCTCCATTATAGCTCCCCTGCTCAAGAATTTCAGTAGTTCCTTATTGCTTCCAGAATAACATACGAAATTATTGGTCTGATGTTTAAAGCCTTCCACAATCTCTCACCTACCATTCCAGAATTATTTCATATAATTTTCTTTCATATGCTCTTTGTTCTAGCCAGAATGACCTATTAGAATTATTCCCTGAAGTAGTCATTCTATCACCCACTTCTGTGCATTTGCACTCTTCTCCCTTAAGGCAGTAATTCATTTCCTCCTTATCTCTATGTTGTAGAAGTGTTCTGATTTTCGATTCAGTTCAGGTGTCACCACCTTCATGTGAACTTCTTTCTGATTCCCCAAGTTGCCAGTCATCTCAAATTATCTTATGTTCATTTATATGTGTAAGTATTGTATCAAGCAACTTGTGAGCAGAGACTTTCATTTTTGTCTTTATATTGTGCTAGTGTCTAGCACAGTATAAATAGTAGGTGCTTAATACACATTTCTAGAATTGAAAAAATTTGACAGAGCCTCAGGATTTTTGTATCTCCATTAAATAAAGTGAGGATAATGAGATACAGATTTAGTTTTGAACTTGAAAGCCTACCTAATTTCCAGGCCCAGCTCAAGTCCATTATTCCACTCCAGTTCTCCCTGATTTTTTATAGCTATTATAACCTAGAGTACCATATTTTCTAATTTTCAGCAGTTATTTCCAAGTATCTTATATTTTCATGGCATTTCCCCATCTAGATTGTAAGCTTTTTGAAGGCAAAGACGCTGGCCTATTGCTGAATGGTAATACCGGTTCATGTTTATATAAAATCTGATATTTGATCTTCATAATAGCCCTTCCAATTAGGTAATACCAGTATTATATTACAGATGAGGAATTGAGTTTCAGAAGGATGAAATGACTTGCTCAGGGGCACATTGCTGTTAAATGGAAAAATACATACTACAGAGCAAGTTTAGTGATTCCAAATCCAGTTCTCTTTTCGTTGTATCACTCTACCTCTTAGTAAGTAGGAGATTTAAGAGTTGGAAGTTTATCTCACGCAAACCCCTCTCTTTATTGATGTAAGAATGGAGTGAAAAGTGACAGGCATCTAATTAGCAGACCAGGGACTGTATATCCCCAGTGGCCGTACTCCCATTTCCTTCCCCTTTCCTACCTAATGTCTAGTTGATTGATTGATTAAAACGAAGCAGTATCAAAGCTTCTGTAAGCACACAAACTCTGGACCAGATATTTTTTGTTTTTGGAATCCCTTCATAGGACATGGGTATTTCTTTTTTCTTATGCTATTACATTCATTTAAAGTAGATTGGATGTCATTTTCAGCAGCACAGTGTGTAGGAGTATGACCTTGAGCAAGACAGGAATAGAAAGCCTGGTAGTTTACCTGGTTAATTTAATATTCAGGGTAGGTTGTACTTCTATGAATTCTTTTTAATAATTATGCTGATTATAATATTTATGGTGTTGGAGTGACCAAATGGATAGGAATCTACATATCTGATTAGTTGATGCGTGCTTTGATTTTATCAGTATGTTTTTAATTTTAGCTTTGTAGTTAGATCATAGGAAATAGGGAAGGAGATAATTTTTTCTTTTCCAGTGCGTGTGACTGAGATATTTATACCTTTTTTTTTCAAAAGTGGTAGTATATCGTACACATCCCTGACCCCTCACCCAAAAAAAAGAAAAATGGAATACAGCCTTTTTGGGGATAGGGAGGTTACGAATGTTCGTTACTCCCAGTGCTTAAATCAGATACATAGTAGATGCTTAGTGAATTCTTGTTGATGGAGTTGATCGTTTTGCTTTTTAGAGCATCGTTTTATTTGTTCGTACAGTAGCATATTCTTGTGGCTGGCCATGGGTCAGTAAATTATGACCTCACACTGGCATTTTGCAGGATAGTAGTTGTTTTTTCTGCAGGGTAGAGGCAATTTTTTTTTCCTTGCTGAATTCAGAGTTTTCAAAACTGAGTCATTGGCTATGAATCAAGTCTTTAATTAAAGGCTTTCTTCTTTCCATAGGCTGTTCTCTTCTCTGCAGTTGTCTTTGGGTGGGGTGTGTGTGCGCAGTCTTTGAATCTGTGTAGCGCGTTGGCTTTCTAGACATCCTTTGTATAGTAACAGCATGTGCTAAGGGACTGGCAGCCTGTAAAACATTCTCCCTCCATCCCCTCCCCCCCATCCCTGGATATGGTGACATTACATAGATAAATGTGCTTGCTAGAAAACAGCAGAAGGAGTTGAATGTCTGCCAAAAATTTGCAGCATGAAACTGAGCTGGCTGCTTCCAGCCTCGTTTTCCTGATCTCTCATTGTGTGTATGCAGTCTGCACTTGCCAGGGCTTTCCTTGTTGAGCATTACGTCAGTATATTCTCCACCCTTATTACATTGCTTTCTCTGATATAAAGCTTCCTATCCTCTGATTTCAGGCTCATTAAATACTTTAAAGTTGTCCTTATACTGTCCTAAAGGTGAAATTGAAGCTATACATTTTTACTGTAAACCTCAAAAATTTTAAGTTGTTGAATAAAAACATGTTAATTTAGCTTGATAGTTTTAGGATATATGTATGTATGGAATCTTTTTATTTTCATTTTTTTAGTAATGAGAGTGGATTAGGGAGTCTGATGTAGATGGAATAATCTACATTGGCAAATACTATCTATTGGTGTACTTCCCCTCCTTGCAAAACAAAACAAAAAAACAAAACCTTCTTGATGTCGTGGAAAACTCGTCCTTTCAAAGGTTCTCCAAGGTAGCTTAGTGGAAAACTTTTTTCATGTGTGGATTAACATTGAAAACACTTATTTAGGGCTTGGGCAACAGAAGAATGGTATTATTTATTTATTTATTCCCTTTTTCCTTCCTGGGTTGAAGGTCTGTTGTTTTGGAATAAGTGAGGGGAGAAAGGATGAATATGGGAGCTAGAAAGTCTTGTTATTTTACAGGCTGATGTTAATGAAGTTAAAAGTTCATTAGGCAAAGCATGTACAATGAATTGATGATTTTGTGTTACTCTAGAAAAAATCGTAGTCCTTCTTTTCAGAAATTTTGTAAAGCTGCTAGACTTGTATATCTGGAAAGTATTTGACTAAACAGATGTGCTGGTGAATCCCTAAAGTAGGTAGTTAACTGAGGAGACTGAAGCTGGTGGATTTCTTGAGCTCTAGAGCTCTGAGTGAAACAGTGTTTGAAGCAACAGGCTGCCAAAGAAGGGGCAAGCTACCAAAAAGAGTCATTGCCCTAAAGGGGCTTACTAATTGCAGGAGACAATGTATAAACGACTATGTAACAGCAAGATATGGATATATGTGTGTGTGTGTGTGTGTGTGTGTGTGTGTGTGTGTGTGTGTGTGTGTGAGAGAGAGAGAGAGACAGCTTGTGAAAATGCATGGACTCTGGAAATGGAATTTCTTATACAAGAAATGGCAAGGAGTCCACAGTCATTGGATCGTAGAGTACTTTAAAGGGAGTAAGGTATAAGAAGATTGGAAAAAAGGGTATGAAGGGTCCTGAGAATTTTATGTTTTAGGGGACCACTGGAGTTTATTGAGCAGGGGAGTGACATGGTTATACCTGTACTTTAGGAAGATCACTTTGTCAACTGAACGGAAGATGAAGTAGGGTGGGGAGAGCATGAGTCAGGAATACCAACTAGAAGGGGTAATGTAATAGTTTAGATATGAAATGATGAGGACTTACACCAGAGTTGTGTCAGAGTCAGAAGAGAGAAGGAAACATGTGAGAGATGTTAAAGAAGGTAAAATCTCCAGGCCTTGGCAGCAGATTGGATATGAGGGGATGAGAAAGTGAGGAATCAAGGAGAACACTTAGTTTTGAACGGGGGTAACTCAACAGAAATAGCGAAGTTAGGAATAGGGGAGAGTTTTTTGGGAAAGATGAGTTCTGTTTTGGATATTTTGAGTCTAAAATATCCATGGGATATCCATTTCAACATGTCCAAGAGGCAATTGGAGGTATGAGACAGGAGGTCAGCAGTGAGGTTTGGGCTGGATAAGAAGATTTGAGAATGAGCTAGATAGAGGTGATAATTGAATCCATGGAAGCTGATTAGATCACCAAGGAAGATAGCACAGAAGGAGAAGAGAAAGGGGCCAGGAAGAGAGCCCTGTGGGACACCAACTATTAGCAGAAGTGATTTGGATGAAGATACAACAAACTAGTCTTAAAAAGGAATGATTAGATAGATAGGAGGAGAACCAGGAGATTGAGAAGTGTCCTGAAAAATCTCAAGAGAAGAGAGTATTAAGGGAGAAGGTGGTGATTGACAGTTGTCAGAGATTGCAGGAGAGGTCAAGAAGAATGAGAATTGAGAAAAGGTCATTGGATTTGGCAATTAAGAGAGTGTTAGTAACTTTGAAAAGAGGAGTTTCAGTTGAATGATGAGGTCAGAAGGGCAACTGTAGAGAATTAAGAAGAAAGTGAGAGGAAAGGAACTAGAGGCACCTTTTGTAGACAGCCTTCTCATGGAATTTAGGTATGAAATGGAGGAGAGATGAGATGATGGATAGCAAGCGTGGATGGATCAAGTGAGGGTTTCTTGAGGCTGGAGGACATATGGGCATGTTTGTAGGCAGTAGGGAAGAGGCCATTAAATAGGAGAGATTGAATAAAAGTAAGAGAGTGAGGATGAGAAGAGGGGGCAGTATGCTGGAGGTGACAGGATGAAGTAAGATCGCTTGTTACATGTACATGTCTTGGCAAGTAGAAGGGCCACTTCTTCATGTGAAACAAAGGTTGAAGGAAGAGATAGTGGTAGAGTCATCAGTCTGATATTAGATGAGGAAGAAGGGAAAAGAAGTGTTCAAGGAAGGAGAGAAGAGACACTAGACTCATTGAGTGACCTCAGTTTTTTCAGTAAAATATGAGGCAAGGTCCTGAGCTGAGCAGCTGTGTGGTGGTGGTGAAGCTAAGGGAAGTTTGAGGAGGAATCAAAGGGTTTGGAAAAGCAGCTTCAGCGAAGGGGACAGTTGAGTCAGGGAGGTATAAAATGATTGCCCTGCTACCATGAGGGCCCACGTAATATAAATTTGTAGTGGACCCAGTCATTAAAGTTTTGTGGTTTTCTCGAGCTCCATTCAGGGGCACATAAATAGAAGTTAAGAATGGTGTGAATAATACAAGATTTGGGTTTGCTGGGTTAGATTAATGATACGTTAAGGAGGCAGAGGACTCGAGAAGATTGTGGTAGAGTGAAACTAATTCATAAAGGGGTCAAGATGAGGAAGGAAGGAGAGTATAGTCACTGTAGGTTGATGGCCTGGGACAGAACGGAGGGGTGGAGGGATTGGCCTTCACCTTGAAGATGAGGAGTTTTTGGTATAAGGCAATGGGAAATTAGAATGACAAAAGATTGTGATGAAATGAAGGAATTTCTGAGCACTTGTGGGTGATAGCATGATCAAGGGTAGGGCCATCTTTGTGTGTAGCTAAGGTGGGGTAGAGGACTGGGTTATGGGAAATGACTAAGTTGAGTAATTGGACAATTAGGATATTTGTGAGAGTATCAACATGTATGTTTTAGTCCCCTAGTAGGATGACATTTGAAGAGGTGGGAAAGACTGTGAACTAGGCACTGAACTCATTGAAGAAGTGAGGGAAACATCCTGGAGGTTATTGAGTATCTTGATTAGGGTGATAAATATTGAATGAATCTCAGAGGAGCAGAGGTTACTGATTGATAGACGGTGGTTGAGGGAGATTATGAAAGTAGCAATGGGGAGCAAGTAGTATTTCTACTTTACCTCTATGACCAGTGAGTGAGTGTATGGTAGGGAGAGAGTAGGTAAGGAGTGAAAGTGTAGCCAGTGCTAGAAAGGGTGACTGTGGATGGATGCTATGTTATCAGGAGGGAGCCAGATCTCATTGAGTGTGCAAGACTAGAATTAAGAATTAATATAGAGTTACTGAGGGCCATTTTAAGTGATATTACAAGCCTACTTTTCTGACTTCATTAAGGTATTGTATAATTTAATGAAACATGACTTTTTAAAGATATTTGTGCTTTTTAAAATTTCTTCTAACACTTATGGTCTGTGACATAAGCAGTTAAATTACAGTATAAGGTAGTATCTTCTCTTTTTATGTACGTATCTTTTTCCTCCAGTATATTAGAAGCTAACCAGATCTTAGAAGTTTTTATATCCCCAACTCCTAACACTACCTTCCTTGTACATGCTCAGTAAGTTGTGATGATGATACTAATGATGATGATGATGATGACATGGAATTTAGGCAAGATGTTCAGGATAGAGAAATAGTCTTTCTGAAGTTTTAGACTAGTTATGATCGTTATGTGTTAAAAATGAGATGGTTAAATTGAATTATTGAGAATATTTTCAGATAAAATTATACTGAAATGGTGCTTTATTGACTTAAGGGAGATATCAGATCTGTTGGACTTCAAGTGGAAATACATCCCTGTACTGCTACTAGTTAATACTAGGTGCTGAAAAGGAGGTAGACACATATGGCACAAGTGGATAGAGTGCCGGACCTGGAGTCAGGAAGACCTGAGTTCAGTTCCAGTCTCAGATACTTAAATTGTTGTATGGCCTTGGTGAGTTGTATGGCCTTGGGCAAGTCACCAAACTGTGCCTCAGTTTCCTCATCTGTAAAAGGAGCTGTCAAAGGAAATAGCAAACCATCTCTGGTCTCCTTGTTAAGAAAACTCCAAATGGGGACATGACTTGAAACAACTGAACAACAAATAACACGTGTGATATATGGGTATGTGTGTATATATACATATATAATATATATATATATATTATATATATATATATATATATTCACATATGTATTTTTACGCACATGATTATAAATATAAAACCTACTGTGCAGAGTTCACATTCCTTAGTCTGGCATTCAAAGCCCTCCACAAACTAGATTGCCCTTCCTTACTTGCCATAGCTTTTAATATGCTGTATATTTGCCTGCATCTGCCTTTGCTCACATTGTTTTCTGCGACTGGAATGCATCATCTTTCTTCCTTCTGTACCCTCCCCCTCGTCCCCCCTGCCTACCCCCCCCCCCGGAATTCCTACCTTTCCTTTAAAACCCAGCTCACTACCTTGTCCTTCAGGAAGTTTCTTTATTCTGCCTTTAGGCAGTAATAACCCCATTGACTCTCAAATTGTACTTTCCTTAGACGTCTCTTACACACGTATCACATTCTTTTGTATTATATTTATTTATGTCTGCATCATGTCTGTCTACTATACTGTGGACTCCAAGAAGTCAAGTATTATGTCTTTTTGAAAATTTATATCTCTCTTCAGCCAGTGCTGTGAACAGGGTAAATTCCTAATAAATATTAATTGATTTAAATTTAATTAAAAAGCTTGAAGGTGGAAATATAAACCTGATGTAAGGAAACCAGACTGGCTGGAACAGATAGTTTTTGGAATAGTGTTATAGATTGGATAGGAAGTATAGGGCCACATTATGGAAGACTTTGATTGCCAGACTGAGAATTTCATTTTTTTCTTGTTGGTACTAGAAAATCATATGCAGGTTTTTGAGCATAAGAAAAATCAAGCAAAGTCTTTTAGGTATTCATCCTTTAAATTATATACAGAATTGGGAGATAATGTCTTTGATACCTCTGATACACGATAAGTGTTTGCCTACACTTGAGTGACTTATAGTACATAATTTAATTTATAAACTTTGAAGTCAGAAACAAAATCAGTTTTACGATTGTCCCTAAATATAGAAAAACAGCCAGAAATACTTCAAATTTGAAAAAAAAATTATTATAATAGATGGTTTAAAAATTTGTAGATGCTTATATTATGATAGTATACATTTTAAATTTTATAGGTCTTGTTCTCTTGGAGTCATCAGTTGCTTTTGTTTCTTGTGGGGGTTTAGTTTGATTCCATTTTCAAAGATATTTCTTAGCCAATGCTTGCCTCCAAATTTATCCATGCCTTTAAAATATATATGACTGACCTTTCCCTGTAGAACGTGGGAACCTTTATTTTCATTTATCTCTTTGTTCGACTCTGCTTTATTGCATAGGATAGAGTTAAGGAAGGAAGATAATGTTTCTATTTAAATAGGATTTTAGGGAATTTAAATTGTGAAATGTCCTTGCAAAGCACCTGTCTTTATGAAGACTTCTAATTCTTATTTCTGTCTCTCCCACAGTCTACCAGTGTTTAGAACGTGGTAGATACTTGAGGAATGTTTTGTTCAGTGAATGAAGTAAAGTTGGCAGACACGTCATTCTCATCTCACTTTCAGGGACAGAACTTAATTTTTACTGTTTTAACAGAAATGTTAAGAGATATACTTAGTTCCCTTACTAGTATACAGAATATAATTTAACATTTTCTTGTATAACAGGCACAGATTTAGAAACTTGAAGTGCTATAAAGAAGTTAAAAAGACCCAGGTCTCTACTTGCGATGCATTTACAATCTATAAACCCTAGTCTAGGTACACATGTGTTTTCCTGTCCCACTTGTGAAACTTTCCCTTTAAGCTCCTTGAAGATAGGAACTGTTTCATTTTTGTCTTTATAGTAGACATTTAATAAATGCTTATTGGTTGATTGATTGGGACTAGAAAGATTACAGTTTTTTCCTTGATACACAAATAACTGTATTATGCACACAAAGTAGAATTGAGATCTAACTTCCAGGCCATTTAATGATTTTTAAAATTGTGTATTTCTGAAAAAAACTTTTTCTGAGGGAAAAATTATCATTAGTATCCTTGTGTTGGGCTCTCCCTGGATGCACTGTGTCCTACTGCATATTATCGGTTTTATGGCATTTACATTAAACATGTTTCCTATAGGAGAAATATAGTCTAGAGGCAAGATGCACAGGATAAAGAACTGCATAATAGAGAAGGCTTCCTGTAAGAGATGGAAAAAAGAGTCTTGAGAGGGATCAAAAAAGACTCAGGGATATGATTTAGTTGGGAGTAGGGTAGAGTGGTCCTTGTTTGGGAAGATAGTTTCAGTTAAAGACTTAGAAGTGGGAGATGGAGAGTGAGTCAGAATTTGCCAACTGGAAGAAGGTATATCAGTGTATGGTTTTCTTTACAGAGCATGGATATACTGGACCATTGTGAATTTTCCCAGAAAACACAAAGTTAGGAGAAATTTATTATAGGGGGCAACCAGTTCCACAAAAAACAATGCTGTAATGTTATAAATGAGTATTGGAGTGACACTTTAAGCAAGGGTTTTGAGATTTATGGTGGGATTTAGTTTTAATGTGGTAGTGTTATTTATTGTTGGGAAGCAGTATTGATCAGATCAATTTTAGTATATACCAGTTAAGTTTTACAAATAGTAAGCTCTATCTCCCTATTAACTTCCATTTTTATGAGGGGAAAAAAATCTTCCAATGCAGATAAAATCCATCTAAAGTCTTAATTAGTTCCAGCAAAAAACATAGTGTTAGTTTTAACAGTGTTGTGTGGAATGATTAGTTTCATAGGAGCAAAGTTGCAAATTGAATACCCTCAATGACATTACAGTTGGAGTACATGACTTTGTGCTATGATTTAACTATAGGTGACTAAGCAGGTTTTGCCCATGATTTGGAAGCTTTTGGTGAGAAAGAAGTTATGATTATGAGTTCATAATCATTGTTCTCTGGTTATTTCATGTGCATTTTATGGTTAGGGTTATAAGAACATACATAGGGAGGAGAGGTAAAACAAACAAATGGACAAGCAAACATTTATTAAGTCCTTGTTTTGTGCCAGTCGCTATCCTTGGTGAAGGAGATACAAAGACAAAAAATAAAGAATTCCTGCCACCTAGGAGCTTATAAACTGATGTTGGAGGATCAACATGTATCCATATAAAGAGATACAAAATAATTATGAAATTAATTAATAGACTATTAATAGGAGGGTGTCCCAAAAGGCTTAGTACAGTTTTAAAGTTTTAATAGCTTAAAAACTGCACTAAGATTTTTGGGATGACCTGTATAAATTAATTGCAGCACTACCAAATGGGAGGAACAGTAACAGCTTTGTGTAGGAGGAGGCATTTGAGGTGGGCTTTTGAAGAACCTAGGGATTTGAAGACGCAGAGGTGAGGAGGGTAATGGGGGAAGGTGGTATGTACAAAGGCAGAAGTGGAATGTTGTGTGTGAGGGAATTGATTGCAAGCAGGACAGTTTGGTTTGACTGTAAAGTACATGAAGAAGAGTGATGTGTAATTAGTCTGGAAAGTTTGGAGTTAGGTTGTGAAGACTTTTAATACCAAACATGAATTTGCATTTGATCATAGAGGCAAAAGGGAGCCACTGCAGTTTATCGAGTAGGGGAGTGACATGGTCAAATCTGTGCTTTGGAAATATCACTTTGGCAGCTATTTGGAGGAAGGATTGGAGAGAGGAGAAACTTGAAAACTTGAGAAACAGAGGTATCAATTAGGAGGCTTTTGCTGTAATAGTCTAGGCAAGAGGTGATGAGGGCTTGAACTAAGGATATAGTAAAAAAACAAAAACAACAACAACAACACAAAAAACAGTAAGCATCTATCATGTGCACTGGTGATATAAAGAAAGGCAGAAGATAAGTACTTCCCTGCAAGGAGCTTACACTCTCGTGAGTGAGGCAACATGAAAATAGCTATGTACAAGCAAGCTATAGATAGGATAAATAGGAAATAATCAAAAGAGGGAAGATACTAATTAAAGGGGAGCAGGAAAGGCTTCTTGTAAGAAGTGGGGTTTTAGCTGGGACTTGAAGGAAGCCTGGAAAACCAGGAGGTGGAGATGAGGAGGCATTCCTCATATATGTTATGGAGAACCATGATCTCTGCCTGCAAATGTAGTACTCACTTTTCCATTACATGTTCCTTCTGTTTATAAGGTCAAAAGACAAGGAAGACACTTTAAACTTCTTTGTATACCCTACAGTCCTTAAAATGGTACCAGCACATCAGATCATAAATTTAGACAAATCTCAGAATAGATTCTAGAACTTCCTTTAAGAAAGGGAGACAGTACGGAAGTCAGGAGAGACCTGAGCTTGAATCTTAGCCTTGTCATTTACCAGCAGCTTGCTGTTAGGAAAGTCACAGTTTTCCTGGGCAAAGCCCTAGAGATAATATTGTCCAACTCCTTCATGTTACAGATAAGGAAAATAAGGTACAGATAGTTGAACTTACCTTGGGTCAAACAGGTAGCAGTGTCTGCCACATGGTAAGAATGTAAGTGTGACTTGACTTGTAAATGGCAAAGCTGTGATTCAAATCCGGGTCTTTTGGATTCTTTAAATGTAGCACTTGTTCCAGTATGCCATTCTGCCTCTCTTTAGTAGATGCTTAGTAGATGATTGGTTGACTTTGGTTGGCATATGTTAGGGTAACTTGAAGTTATTGTTGGCTCCACAGCGCAGGATTAGGAGACATTTGTAGACATTGTAAAGAGAGAAATTTAAGTTAGATTTGAGGAAGAATTAATAACAGTTTGATTCATCCAAAAGTGAAATGGGTTGTGGTGGGAAGTTATGGATTCCGGCTTCTTCAGACAAATCAGTAGTCTTCATGACCACTTGTTTAATATCATATAGGAAGTGATTTTTTAGGTGTGGTTTACATTGGATGGCCTCTCAGGTTCTTTCCCACTCTAATTCTATGATAATATGACGTAATAATAATAGTTGACATTTATATAATGCTTGGAGGTTTGCAAAGATTTTATATATATGACCTCGTTTCTGTCCTCAGAACCGTCTTGGAAATGAATATTATAGGATATCACAGTCATCTTTATTTTATTTTACAGATCATAGTCATGAATTTAGAGCTAGATTTAGACTAACACCTTCATTTTACTGAAGAGAGAACTGTATCTCAAGGATGAGTCTCCAAAGGGCAAGTTGCTGGTAAATGACAGAACTAAGATGCAAACTTAGGTCTCTGCTGACTTCCACACTCTAACTCTCTTTCTTAAGGAAGTTCTAGATTCTGTTCTGAGGTTTGTCCTGACTTACTTTAAAATGATAACATACATACATACATACATACATACATACATACATACATACATACTACATATATATGTTACTCTCTGTGATGGGTTGGAGGATATTCACTTTAATGTGGGTATTATGTAAGCCCATTGCCAAAATTAAATTGTTGTAGGTGGTTTTTTGTATTGTTCAAGAAGTATTTGGAGTTACAACTATGTTTACAAGTCAAATTAGTTCACCAGGGATGTCCCACAGTCAATCTTTAGGTTTTAGAGGATGGAAAAGTAGCAGATTTTATCCAGGCTACTAATTTACTGTTCTGACTTCTAAACATATTTTAGAAATGTAGTCTTTGATAAGAATGGATTAAGAGAAAACTATTAGAATTGGACAAAATATTTTGTATGCCTTTTATGTATTTTCTATGAATTTTGTACATGTATAATGTGTGGTTTTTGAGGATGGGGATAGTTTTATTTTGTCTTTGTATCCCCAGTGCCTAGCATATTGCCTGGAATATAATAGATGCTTAATTTAGTAGTATTGTGTACTTACATTTAAAAGAAAAAAAATCAAATGTAACTTAATTTGCTAATTTCTTGTATTTCTTTGATGAATTTGTTGTTTCAGGTGTGTGCACTGACAGTGCAGATGATAACCTATCTATGGCATATGATTTTGGTCCATATTTCCCTATAATTCTACCTTAGAGGATCTGCTCTATGAATTGATGATCTTTCTTTAGGCCTTTTTTGACATTTCTGGGTTATCAGCTGAACACTCAGGATTCTGTTTAAAATAAAATGTGTACACACACACACACACAATTACTCATTTGTCTTTACATCACTATACTTTCACCTCTCTCTACCCCCGCCCCCCATTGAACCATCCATTGTGACCCCCCAAAAAAAGTTAGTAAAAACCTCCAATCCAGTGACTGCATCAGACAAAGCACATATCTCTTTGTCATGTGGGAAAGAGGTAGGTTTCTCCTGTTCTCTGGTACCTTTTCTCTTTTTCCATTACTTGTTTGATTGCTTAGGCTTATTTTTGGTTTGTGGCTAACCCACTCCTTTTCTAATATTTTTTCTGGGTAATATCTTTTTGCCACTTCTTGCATTCAAATCATCTTTGACAACATTGTGCAGCCTATTTACACTATGCCATTTTACATCATTCCTGTGTCCACAGTTTTATTTCTTCAGATTATAGTTCTTGATTCATAGGTATATAGCATCCCTAGAAGAATATTGGTATTAAGAAGATAGGTTTTTGTCTCAGGGAGCGCTAGGGATAATTGAGAGTGCTATACAATTTGTCAAGTACAATTCAACCTATTCTCTTCTTTCTGTTTAATTCTTGGATCAGTTCATTACCCATCTAGAGTATATATCCAAGACATTTATTGATAAGTTGTTCAACAGATTGACCATATAATTAGATTTTTATAATGTGGGGTATGTGCATTCTTTATAAGTTTCATCACTCTTTTGTCATTTGTTAGTTTGAGTGGGTGTGTATCTCAATTAGGAGGCCTACAGTATTTGGGGGTTTGATGTAGTCAGTACTAGAATAGTGTCATGCTCAACAGGAGCATTTGGAAGACCTCACCTTCTCTTGGGAATTCCTTTTTCCATTTGGGCTCTGCACAAGATATCCTAACAGTAGCAGACACCCTTTGAGCATATGTGCATTTTTGTTTTATGTCTCATGTAGATGCAGGTAATCAAAGGATTGGTTATTTTAAAATTTCCATTTTTCTTATTGTGAACTTGACAAAAACAACAGCTGGTATACACACACACACACACACACACACACACACACTTGCGCGCGCGCACACACACACATACTATGTAGTGTTTTAAGGTTTGCAAAGTACTTCATAAATATCATCTCATTTGATCCTCAACAACCCTGGGAGGTAAATGTTATTATATTTGTTTTACAGATGAGGAAACTGAGGCAAATAGAGATTAAGTGACATGTCTATGGTTATATAGCTAGTAAGTATCTAAGGTAGGATTTGGATTTAGGTTTTCCTTGACTCTAAGTCCACTGTGTCATCTAACTGCCTAGAGTAGAAAATGAGGACTATGTACTAGATTGTTTTGATGATTACCATTTTATAGTATAGTTTGAAGTCTAGTACTACTAGGCCTGCTTCCTTCACTTTTTTTCATTGATTTCCTTAAAATTTTTGACATTTTATTCATCCAAATAAATGTTGTATTTTTCTAGTTCCATAAAGTAACCCATTGGTAGTTTTATTGGCATAACACTGAATCTGTAAATTAATTTAAGAAGCATTGTTCTTATTATTCTCTTCTCATTTTATACTGATTCATTTATTGATACTAATACTGGTGATCTCATCAACTTCTATGGATTAAGTGCCATCTCTATGTTGATTACTCTGTGTTATCCTAATTTCTTTTCTGACCTCCAGTTTCACACCTCCAGATGTCCAGTAGACATCTTAAACTCAACATATCCAAGACTAAACTTATTCTCTTTTCTCCCTACACACTTCCCCTTCTCTTCTCTTCTCTTATTACTGTTTAGGGCAGTACCATCTTCTCAGTCCCTCAGGCTCATATCACAGGCATCATCTTCAACTCCTCACTATCTCTCACCTTTTGTATCCAATCTGTTGCTAAGGTCTGCTGATTTACCTTTGTGTCATCTTTCAAATATACTCTCTTTTTTCCTCTGACATTGCCACCATTCTGGTGCAGGCCCTTATTACCTCATGCTTGTAGTATTGCTATAGCCTGCTTACTGGTCTGCCTGCCACGAGTCTCTGATCCATCCTTTATTCAGCCACCAAAGTGATTATTCTAAATTGAAGGTGTGACTCAGTAAATTCCAGTGACTTCTTCTCAACTGCAGGATCAAATACAAAATTCTCTGTTTGGCATTCAAAGCTCCTTCATAACAAAGCCTCCCCTGTACCCTTCAGGTCTTCTTACATGTCATCATCCACTACTCTTTGATTCCATGACAGTGGCCTCTCTGCTGTTCCATGAATATGATACTCCATCTCTTGGCTTTGGGCATTTTCTCTGGCTCTTTCTCATGCCTGGAATGCTCTCCCTCCTTATCTCTAATCTATTGGCTTTCCTGGCTCCCTTTAAGTCTCAACTAAAATATAATCTACAGGATGCCTTTCTCAACCCTCTTAATCCTAGTGCCGTCCCGCTTTTATTTGCTTTTTATATATCATGCATGTGTGTGTATATATGTATGTATGTATGTATGCATACATATGCACACATATACATACATACGTACATATGTATAAAAACACATACTTATTTGGTTGTTGTCTCTCTTTCTTTAGATTGTAAGCTCCTTGAGGACAGGGACTGTCTTTTGTATTTTGCCTTGTTTTTTATCCCCATCCACTTTGTACAGTGTCTGGTATATAGTAGGTGCTTAATAAATATTTATTCATTGCCTTACTGATTGAATGATCATAGGTATGGCACAATTATGAACAACTAATTTCTCTTCTGTTATTTCCTGTAATGTAATAACTTGCAAATAATTTATGTTATCATAGAACTAATTATTCTTTGCATATTTGAAAAAGTCCACTTGTAATTCCATGTGTGAGGCAAAGCTCATTCACTTCTATATTTATGATTGTTAATTTTGTGTTTCCTTCCATCACAACCTTTTATACTTTTATCCCTCTTTTCCTCTTGCCATCTTTTTGTACAAGAAGATGGGTGGGATTGAGAAAGAGAAGGAATCAGTGATCAGCATTGGTAACTCATAATTGAAGTGGTCTGTTTTCACTTCTATATTCTTCTTATTTTTACTAAGTCCATACCCTAATATCTTTTTCTTATACATTGTTTCCCTTTTTAATTTGACCCACTCTCCACAATTGAAGTTTGTTTTGTTTCTGATTATTCCCTTTCTGTCTCTGCTTTCCTTCTTATAGCCCCCCTTCCCTGTCCTTTTTCCTGCTTATGTGTTTACCAAACTCTGAGGTGGGGGGGGGAGAGGGGGAGGGAAAAAGGGAAGGGGAGAGAGAGAGACAGAGAGAGTATGAATTCAGCTTTCCTTTTCTTGGTTTGGATAAGAGTGAAGTTGATGAGATGCCTGTTCTTTACCTTCCACTAATTTTCAAATACCCCATTTACACAAATAGATATTCTCCTTCCTCGTTTCTTCCCGAATGTATTCTTTCCTCTACCTGCTCTTTTCTTTATGGTCTTAATACTAACAAAACAGAACAATTCTACGTTGATGCTGTGTTCTTCTGACTTAATTCCCTGCACAGTCCTTGAAGACATAGAATTCTTAGGGGACACATTTCTTCTCCCTCTATTAGACTGACTTCATCAGCATTCAGCCACTTCCCAATTCCATCTATGTCTGTCTGTCTGTCTATCTAATCTTTGGAGATTTCTTTTGACCCTTGAGTTTGCATTTCAAAGTTTCTACTCAGCTTAGGTCTTTTCATTAGGAATGCTTGAAAGTCCTCTGTTCTGTGAAAGGACATTCTTTCTCCACCCCTCCCCCCCACATGACATACTCAGTTTTTGAGGGTAATCTGTTCTTGGTTATATAAGTTTTTTGCCTTTTGGAATATTGTATTCCAAGATTTTCTTTCCTTTATAGTTTTTGCAGTATGGTCTTTTGTAATCTTGACAGTGATTCCCCAATTCATGTGTTCTTTCTGGCTGTTTAAAGTATCATCATCATCATCATCATCATCATTATTATTATTATTATTATTATTAGTATTAGTAATTAGTATTAGTATTATTGCTATACTTGCTTGAAAGCTCTAGATATTGGCTATATCATACCTAAAGAGTATCCTCTTTTAGGAGATGATAAATAGATTCTCTTTTAGGAGATGGTTAGTAGATTCTTTATACTTTGCTTTCTGTTTCTGATTGATATAGGCAGTTTTCCTTTTCTGATTTTTTTTTATATGGTGTCTAGCTTTTTTGTTTGGTCATGCTTTTCAGGAAGTTTAGTGTTCTTGGATTATCTTTTTTCAACCTGTTTTTCAGGTCTGTTGGTTATTGATAGTGGATATATTACATTTTCATCTATTTTTACAATCATTTGTAATCTAATCCTTCTTGTTGTCGTATGGAGTCACTGAATTCTATTTGGTTTATCCTTATGTATTCTACTTTCACTTTTCCCCCTCAAAAACTCTTAATTCCATTTTCAAAATTTCTTAGTTGATTTCTTCTAGCTAGTCTTATATGGGTCTTGCGGCCAGACCATTTTTCTTCTGGGTTTTACCTCTTAAATTTCTCTTAACCTCTAGTATTTCTTTGTTGTATTTAGTGTTTTCTTTTCTTTACTCTTATTTGTAGCTTCTCTTCTTGGATTGGGACTTTGTGCCTGGGCAAGTCCCTTCCAGTACTCTTGGATTGGATGGATAGTTCTTGTTTTATTGTCTCCTCCGTAGTCTGGATGTCTTTGATACCACTACCAGTTTTGATGGCATGGGAAGTACTAGACCCCTTCCTTTGCCTCAGTCTCTTGGTAGTTTAGTTTGGTCTCTGAGGTTCACTTCTTTTCTGTGCATAATTTCTTAATTTGGAGTTGGTTCTGCCCCTTGTGACTCTGACAGGCTCCATTTGGATGTTGTAGATCAGTCTGGTCTTAGTCCTTCCTGCACCACGGTCCTACTCCCCCTCCACATACATAAATTCACCAAGTTAGTCTTCTTTCCTGCTGTGGGATCGCAGAGCTATGGCTGGGCCCAGTCTCCTCTCAGTGACATGTAAATGAGTCCTTTGATTCTGTTCTGAACAGTCCACACCTGAGATCTGGCTTCAGGCCCCAGTTGTAGCTTGGCCTAACTTTTTGAGTCTCTAGTTAGGAGTACCAACTGGCTTCAGGACTGTTTGATGGTGTTTGGTCAGGATTTCATGGTATGACTCTCACCTAACCCAAAGTTTACACTGGCTTCCCTGGTGTGACCCCTCTGCTGTGGCCTTCTTGTCATCTTTTTGTGCAGTTTTGCATTGAATGGAACAACTTGTTTCTGTTTCTCTTTGCTTATTGTAATTATTTGTCTATGTAGGATTCTTTTCAGATATTAGCTGAAGCTTATGTAGGAGAGCTATGCTCTTCTATGATCTTAACAGAAAGTGAAAAGATTGATCAGTGTTAAACAGAGTTGTTTAAACAGGTTATATTGGAGCTATTGTAACTAACTTCATATGGTGTTTTTTCAACTCATTTTTAGTTCTGACCTTTGCTCTTAGTCTGTCCTTATTGCACAAGGGCATTGTTTCTGAAATGATTCCCATATCAATTATAGTTATTTCTTGCTTTTTGAAACTATAAGCATTGGCATAAAGGCTAGAGAACCTAGCCTAGGAATTAGAGAGACCTGTGTTCAAGTGCTGCCTCTGACACATACTGGTGGTATCACAGTGGGCAAGTCAATCTCTCAGGGCCCTAGACAACTCTTAGCAGTTAGTCTAAAAAGAGCATTTATTAAGTGTTTTCTATATGCTAGGTGATGTGCTAAGTGCTGAGAATACGAATAGAAGCAAAACCAGATATAGTCCCTGTCCTCAAGGAGCCTAAATTCTAATAAGGAAGATAACATAAAAGGAAGCTGAAAGTGGTAGGAAGGGAGGGAAAGAGGGAGCGGGTGCCTGGTGCTGAGGCATGTTGGAGGAGCACAGCCTGATGAGAAATGAGAACTTCCTTAAATGGAAGTTCTAGGAGGAGCTATCCAATCAGAGGGAAGGGTCCCCGGGGCAGAAGGTACTTGTGAAGTTTGGGTTAGTGAATTCCTGGGCTGAAGTGATTATCCAGGATATAGAGCTTGCCACAGGCATGAAGCAGCAGACCAGTAAGTTGCAAACTAGATGTCGATCTGCATGGGTAGGGTAGTTTGTTTCCTGGGCTTGCCCCTATATCAGTGAAATCACAGGTCTGTTTTAAAACAAAACAAAACAGTGATATCACTAATTTCATTTTGTGTGTGTGGTGATTTTCAGTGCTTTACCATGTACTGTATAGGTTTTGATTTTCTTTTTGAAGAAAATATTTATGACATTGATTTGAGGCTTTTGAATATTCTATAAGCATTTGGTCACTTTAATTTCATTCAGCAAGTCTTTCTTAATTTCAAATTTTTAATCTTTTTTTATCCCTCCCCCCTTTCTATTCTGTGCTCACTTTAGGATTAAAGTCACCAAAAACAGTGTGTATTTTGACTTGGTTTCTAGCATCTTGTTTAATTTTTCATGTAATTTTTTCAGCTTCATCCTCTGCATCAGATGTTGCTACATAAATTACAGTAATCTTTGTGGTGATCTTTTTGCTTATTCTCATCATGATCACTGCAGGGTTGGATGACCAAGTATTTCATTAAATGAGCTTTCTTTCTTTCTTTTGGATACATGGTAAAACCAACTCTGTCAATTTCTTTATTTGCTTCTGTGAATCTTTTAGCTGCAACTTTTTTTTATTTATAGTAAGAATGTCGGTATTGATGTGTCTGATTCATTCAGTAGTATCAATTTATTGGTATTGGACAACCCTCACATTTAATATACCAAGAGATAAATTAATATTTGTAGTCGAAATACTTTGTGATTCTTAGCACTATAGGACTCCTCTCCCCCTTTTGCCTACTTGATCACTGCAGAAGATTGATTGCACAGGACTGAAGACTATTTTGTATTTTCCTTTTTTTTTCATTGTCGTAGACCAGAACATTTCATCACTTAATTGTCAATGTGCTGGTAATGAGCTCTCTGTGGTCCTTGGAGAGCAGTCGAAATCTTTGGCTTTATTAGGTAGGAGCCTTGGTAGAACTTGCCAAAACTTGTGCCTTGCAGGTGTTGCATTTGTTCCCTCAGTGCTAAAATGGAATTGGAAGAGAAGGCAAGAGGCGTATTTAGGCTGGATGTAAGCAGCAACTTCTAATAATTAGAGCTGTCCAAAAGTGGAATGGCCTGCTTTGGGAGGTAGTAGGTCCACTCTCCCTGGAAGTCTTCAAGCAAAGGCTAGGTTACCACTTGTTTGGTACTTGGTAGAAGAGGCCGCTGTTCAGGTATAGGTCGTTCTCTGAGTTCCCTTCCAACTCTGACATTTTATTAAATTACTATCATTGTTAGTGTTGTAAAAGTTAAAAGATGAGAAATCTTCTGAGACAGGAATTTTCTCCCACCAAATCAATCTGAAAAGTAGTTCATGTAGAAACAGCTATACCAAGCTCAGGTAATAACAGTTGAAGGGAATAAATGTTCTTACCAGTTTCTATTTCATTTAAAAGTCTTCCCCAATGCATCAAATCAGGAACTCCATTGTAATTGTGAGCTTGTAGAATAGGTGTTTCCTTATTGCTGCCATCTGGTGGGTATTTGGGAAATGACTGTTTGGTGTTTGAGGACTTTCAGTGTCATTTTCCTGTGGTTTATATGTACTTTGCAGCCTCATGCTGCAAAGTGACTAGCATCGAGCTGTTGGGACTTCATATATACTACTCATTAGTCTCTCTGCAGTTGAATGAGGAATCTCAGCATGCTTTTAAAAAAAATATACACATACACATATTTTTAAAAAATTGCTGAATCTCTTAGGTACTTTAATTATATGCCCACTTATTTGCCATAAAATTTCCTCAAAATCTAGTATTAACTAAGGACATGTTTATTTAGATAGCAGTTATGGAGACAAACAGATACTTAGGACTAAACTTATGAAAAAGTGTAGGGAGAGTGACGTAGGAGAGTGTCTCCTCTGTTTTGCACTGTCACTAAAACTTACAAAGTGAAATTGTTTAAACAGCTTCGTGGCTCAAATAGTCCAATTGAACATATTCAAGAGTCAAGCTAGGTTACATATAGGTGGTGAAAAAAGGTTTACCTTAACCTAGTAATGCTGTATCATGAATAAATTGGGGGGGGGAGTGGGAAAGCCTCACAGATCTTCACTGCTACCAAGATGATTTATTGAAGTTGTTTTAACTTGCAGTTCAAAAGCCAAATGACTAGTTTCAAATTGCTAATACTTGCTGAAATGATTAGGGGGTAGGGAGGAAAAACAATTATAAACTATTTAAAGTCTCATTAACATTGTATGCCATCAGAGTTGCTTTTGTATAACCATTTAGGTACAGTCTTATTTGGGTAGCTATAAAATGCATCATACTAATCTATGTTATACTTGTGATATGATTTTAAAAGTGAATAGCAGGAAGTGATACAAATATTTAGAAAATTGTGAATGTGATCTCACATATTCAAAAAAATAGGAAATTTTTTTATTTCTAGTTTACTGGGACTATTTATTCAGGCCTATGCGATTTTCAGTCTGGACCTTCATTTTACTTTAGAAATGTACTTTCAGGCTGTAAGGTCAATATTCTTATGATAAATGTGGCAATGTGGTGGTAGTGTCAGGACCATCTGGATTGAAGCCCCACCTCTTAACCTCTTAGTACTGCAACCATCTTTTTTAAGACTAGTTGTCTAGTTGTTGATCTGCATTGGAAAAGGTGATTTTCTTACCTTGAGTTGCCTACACTAATAAATCACAGGTCCCTATCAGAAAACACCCCATAAAACTTGGGATTCAAGTTATTTCAGGCTTGGTCATACTTAATACTTAACACATGAGGTTTTTCATGTTACCAATAAATTCGGTGTAAAGTAGGTAGTAATCAATATAATGCTACATTTTAACCTCTAGGATAATAGGATTGTAGATGTTAGAAGTCAACTAGCCTAACCTTTTATTTTGTGTGAGGAGATTAAGGCCCAGAGCAGTAAAAGGATTTGTCTGGAGTTACACAGAAAGTAAGTGACGTGACTATAATTCAGACCGAGGCCTTCCAGGTTACATTTCAGTGCTCTGGCCACTGCCCTAGGATGGTTTCCCATTTATTTGGAAGTGGAATGGTTGTATATTTTGCTCCTATTTTCTCTTTTACTTTCTCTTTTAATTCTTTTCCTTTGAGCATTGAGATTCAGTCCATCTTACAGAGACAGAAACAAATTCACTTGGTATATTGCCAGGCTTAATAAATGCTAGTTAAACTGTGGTAACAGCTTTAGTTTACATCATTTTCTATCCTATTTCTGTAGTGCCCTTCCTTTATCTTAGTTTTTCCCAAACCTGTGATTCCTGACCCACATGGCCAGCATTTGGATCTTTAATTTTCTCTTTGATTCCAGCATGCTTTTGTCATCTAGAATGCTGATATCACAATGTACCACCCTTTTATGAAGATGCTGTTGTATCATAGGTCATATAGTCAGAAGCTCACAGGATCCTACATTTAAAGCTGGAAGGGACCTCAGACTCGTCTTACAGATTAGGAAACTGAGGCTCAGAGGGGTTGTAACTTGGTTGTGGTCACACAGCTAGCAAATATCACAGATAGGATTATTACCCTGTCTAACTAACTTCAAGTCCAGTATTTTATCCTCTGTGCCATGTTGCTTCTCTTTTGATTTGAGTCATTTTCTGCGTAGTGGGTGATGGATTCAGGGTGATACATCCACATTTTTTCCTCCAGTTTCATTGTGACCAATATGTCGCATCTTCAAAGTTCGCTCAAATGGAGCGAAGTCACTCTAGTATTGGGCAGATGTAAATACAGTCACACATATGCATTAATGTACAGACAAACCTCTGTGTCCAAGGAGCTTTGAACTGCAATTTGACTAAGTCTTTGTAAATTTGTGCTTTTACTAGCCAACTTACTGAAAAATGTAGTAATCTATGTGAATGAATTGTGTTTGTTTCTTTACAGCCAGTTGCTGAACCAATTCCAATCTGTAGTTTTTGTCTTGGTACAAAGGAACAAAACCGAGAGAAGAAACCAGAGGAGCTCATCTCTTGTGCTGACTGTGGCAACAGTGGTATGTGATCCTCTATGCTCTTTATATAGTGTGTTACAAGAGACATAGTAAAATATGGTTAACAGAGTTCATATGCTTTCCCCGAATGAGCTAAGTTATAATTTGTATGATTATACTTTTAGGATTCAGGGAAGAGAGTCTAGCCAAGCAGCCTTTTGCCTGACCTAGACTGGGTGATCTGGGTGTGTGACCCAAATTTTGTTTAGCTTGATGAATACATTGTTAGTTTTACTCAATCCTTAGTGATTAAACACACACACACACACACACACACACTTTCTGTAGACTTAATTTTCCTTCTGTTTATCCTCATACTTGCTCATGAAACATCTGCTAGGAGGAACTGCAAATCATTTTGGAGCTATTGCTGGTTTCTTTAATAATCACTATTTGTTTTGCTCAGTTTTGCCAGGATGAATGGGACTGGGATGATTCCAAATTTGTTTTCCCTAATGTGAACCTGAATTTATCACATTGAAAATAGATGCCTGACACAGCAGTTTAATGAGCAGTGGTGTCAATTTAAATTCTGTGCCTCCAAGCAAGATTTTTCAAAGGGGCTTCCCACCAACCTCAGAAACACCATCACTTTATGTTCTAAGAACTGCTCTTTACATTGCAGGAATGGCAACATAAGTAAATTAATCTCCTCCTGAGGTTTATTTTCATTGACATCTTTAATCTGTATTAAAGCTATATAAGAAACTCCCTTTTGCCCTTTATGGTCATTCTTTTAAAGTACACTCACTGCCTCTACTTGTCCCACTCTGTATTCATACCTCAATATCTTGTAGTCTTGGTTCCATTCCCACCACCCAACTGAAACTGCTCTGTCCAAGAGCACTTATGACTTCCTTATGGATGCATCCATTGACCTGATTGAAATCCATTTCATTCAGTTGTTATTCTCCTTGACCTTTCTGCAGGATTGACATAGTTGATCACACTTTTCCTTATTCCCATGACCTCTCTGTTTTCAAATTCTGACAATTCTGCTTGAATATTATTTCTCACATGTCTTTCCCATTCTAGTTCAGGCCCATACTGTTTCTTGCCTTGTTTATTGTAGGTACCTCCTAACTGGTTTCCCTGTTTCAAATTTTTCCCCTCTCTAACTCATCTTTAATAATACTGCTTATATAATCTTCTTAACATACCACTCGGATTATGTTATTCAGTTGCTAAAAAAACTTGTAGTAACTTTCTATTAACTCTCAAATAAAGTTTAAATTCCTAATTGTGGTATTCAGGTCTTTCAGCATCTGCCTTCAATCATTGACTTTCCAGTGTTTTATCATACTACTTCCCTCCAAATATGTCACAGCCAAACTAAACTAATACATTTCTCTTTTATCACCCTACCCACTTCTCTCTTTCTGACTTTACTTCCCCCCATTTCTAGAATGAACTCTCCTTACCTCCAACTCTGTTTGCTGAAACCCCTTTCTTCAACTCCTTTATGAATCTGCCCTATCTTCTCTCTGTTGAAAATGATCTTTTCATATATATCATAAGACTTTGGGATCTGTACAGAATCATGCAGGTTCTTAATAGAAGGATTTCAGAGTTTGACCGAATTGTCATAGGTCATATAATCTAACCCTTATTTCAGTTGGGGCCTCTTCTACAACAACATAATAATAATTCATTTATTTATTGCTTTAAAATTCTTGAGACAATGAGGTATAGTGGATGGAGCAGTAGTCTCAGGATTTAGTAGTGTCAGGAGGACTTAGGTTCATGTCCCACCTCCCATACTAGCTGTGTGACCCTGGGCAAATTAACAGGGCTTTAGACAACTCTCTAACACTAAATTGCAGCACAGGTGCTGATCTGTATTAAGGGAGTTTCTTTATACAGAATTAACATAAACCAGTCAAATTGCTGGTTCAGTTCTGCTACTCTCCTACTCCCTGGTTTTTTAAGTGCTTTCCTTATAATAGCCTTGTGAAGTAGATAATATAAGTATTATTATTATTCCTATTTTACAGATGAAGAAACTGAAATTCTAGAGATTTTAATCTGTCCATGATCACACAAGGTAGTGTGATCATGGAGAGGCTGGATTTGTACCCAGGTCTCTTGGTTCTATATCTAGCACCTTATCCATTTTACCATGCTGCCCCTACTCTTCAGCAAGTTGTCCTCTACTTCTCTTTAATGACCTCTAGTAAACTCACTAACTTCTAGGGCCAGCCAATTTAATTTTCAGTGGGTTCTAATTGTTAGGAGTGTGTTCTTCTTATTGGCTGAAATATGCTTCAAGTAATTTTGAGACATTGGTCCTAGTTCTACTCTTTGGGGTTCAGCCCCCCAAAGAAAGTCTGACCTCAGTTTTATATGACAGGCTATCAAAACTTGGAAGATAGCTATCATGTATACCCTCTTCCTTATTACTTGGCCCTCCCTCCCAAGTTTTCCCTCTTCAGGCTAAACATCCCTAGTTCCTTCAGTTGATTGCTTTGTGGCATTATATTGAATCCCATCGCCATTTATTCATTCAGTCATTCATTCACTTATTCAACAAACATTTTATTACTCTGTGCCAGACACTGGAGGATACAAAGACAAAAATGAAATAATTCCTACCCCCAAGGAGCTTGCATTCGGTTGGGAAAAAACAACAGGAACACAGATAAATACATACAAAGTAATTGCAAAATAATTTCCAGAGATGAGATAGAAAGGAGGTACTAGGCAGTGGGAGGGTCAGGGTAAGCTTCATGTAGGAAGTGGGCCTGAGCTGAGTCTTGAAGACAGATCAGGATTCTAAGAGATGGAGGTGAGGGGAGAGTGTATTGCAGGCATGGGTGCCAGTCTTTGCAAAGACATGGAGATTGAAGATGGAATACACATAGGGAGGAGCAAGTAAATTGAAGGAAAGTAATGTGTAATCAATTTGAAAATGTAGGTTAGAGACATATCTTGAAAGACTTTAAATATCAGAAGAGTTTGTGCTTTATCCTAGAGGCATTTGAGGACCAGTAGAGCTTTTTTTTTTTCCTTTGCAAGGCAAGTGGGGTTAAGTGACTTGCCTAGGGTCACACAGCTAGTATGTGTCGAGTGTTTGGTCTGAGACTGGATTTGAACTCAGGTCCTCCTGACTTCAGGGCTGGAGCTCTACCCACTGTGCCACCTAGCTGCCCCAGACCAGTAGAGCTTCTTGAGTAAGAAAGTGACATGGTTAGACCTGTGCTTTAAAAATACCATTTTGGGAGCTGTGTGGGGGAAGGATTGGAGAAGGGAGAGCCTGGGTGCAAGAGAACAATCAGGAGGCTATTTCAGTAGTCCAGCTAAGTGGCGATGAAGGCTTGATATAGGAAGGTAGTGGCCTTATGAGTGGAGAGAAAGAGATTTGAGAGATGTTGTTGAAATAGAATTGACATGACTGGGTAACTGGTTGGATATAGGGGTTGAGCAAGAGGGGAAGAGTCACAAATGATTACTGGTCTTGCTCTTTAGTTGTAGTTTACATGGAAGAACAAAAAAAGTGGGGGTGGGGACATAGTAAAAGGGCAAAGCTCATTAAAAAATCAGACTACCAGCACTAGCAAAGATTTCCCCATATACTACAAGACAGCCTTTTCCCTGTCAAAAATGAACTTTTAGGAGAGGTCAGTGGTCATTATATTATAGAACTTGTTTCAGTTTAACTTTTTTCCTTGCAATTTTGGGCAATTCGTTAGAGAATTTCTTTTCCCCCCACGAAAATAACTGCATTTTTCCTCCAGTTGGAGTATGTAAGACACTACCTATTCTGATTCCTCCTGATGCCAGGGAGGTGGCTCTGGGTTCTCAAAGATTCTGCTTACCAAGGCCCACAAACCATCCATCCCTGAGGAGCTCCCACATCTAAGGATTGTAGTACCAGCTTACTTCATTTCCTTTCTTGAGGCTATTGGCTTTCCTTTGAGCTGCTTCTTCCCTTAGCCTCCTTGCTTTCTTTTTCAGACTCCAGCCTGCACTGGGTGCTGTCTAGGAGTGAATCTGAAAGGGAAAGTTGCTCTTGCTTTGTGTGCCTCCTTTGTAGTCTGGGGCTTCCTCTTGTCTTGTGGCTCACAAGGAGTCTGTGAATGTATTTTTCCGTTCACTTAATTAAATGTGCAGCTCAGAACACCCACACAGGTGGCACTGATGATGATATCCACATTGCTTTCAGAAAGTATCAGTGCATTATCTGTTACTTTTCTACGTTTTGTCTCCCCTTTCTTCCCAATCTCACCTCCAACATTCAAGTAAGCAGAATTGGCACAGATTCAAATTGGCATCGAATTTTAATACATTGTGACACACATATCATGAAACACTTAAAGCAGTAATATTTACTAAATAACGGTTTTAGAAATGGCAGTCACATGTGCAGCTGTGGCTGTGAGGACACAGGAGCAAGCACGGGTGACTTGTCCTTTGACCAGTTTTCTATTAGGGAATTGATAAAGCAAAGTAGTAAGCGGGGTAGATAAACGGAGCAGAAGATCTTAGTTTTCCCTAGGAAACCAGAGTGAGGGTGGTGGAGGGGGAAGTCTCGAAGAAAGGCTTATCAGTGCCCTTATTCTTGCATCTCCAATGATCACTTGTTGGCTTTGGAATTCTTTCTCCTCCTGGCTCTTGGACTTGACCCTCTCATTTGTGAAAAGCACTGGGATTTCAGAAAAAACTAGAAAGACTTTTACATGAACTGATGCTGAGTGAAATGAGCAGAACCAGGAGAACATTATACACAGTAACAGAAATGATCAGTTTCTGATGACCAGTTATGATGGACTTGGCTCTTCTCAGCAATATAGTGATCCAGGACAATGCTATCCACATCCAGAGAAAGAACTATGGAGTCTGCATGCAGATAGAAGTATACTATTTTCACTTTTTCCTTTTTTTAAATGATTTTCCTCTTTTCTTCTGTTTCTTCTTTCACAACATGACTAATGTGGAAATATGTTTAACATGATTGCACATATATACATAACATATCAGATTGCTTGCTATCTTGGGGAGGGGGGAGAAGAGAAGAAAGAAAAATTTGGAACTTAAAATCTTACTAAAAATTAAAAAAAATGTTTTTGAATGATGTTGAAAACTATTTTTACATGTAATAGGAAAAAATAAAAATACTGTTTTTGAAAAAGAAAAAAAGAAACAATGCCTGATGATGCTTAGTGTACCCTCTGGCAAAACAGCATGTAGGTTTCAGTTGATTCTCTGTTTTTGTTCCAACCTTTGCCATTCTTCACTGGCTAGCAATGTCAAAGTCTCTTGCATTCCCAATATTTCACTTCCATGGCTTAGTTTCCGCCCCTCTTATCCACAAGCTCTTTTTTAAAGGTTAGGATCTGAATCTCTCTGGGTTTACATTAGGTAAAGCCTGAAATCCTCTTGAAGTTTGAAGAATGCCAGAGAAGGGACAAATCAGACAGCCCTGCCTCCAAGTCCTTTGGCACAGCTCCAAAAGGTAGATTACATTCCTCCCCAGGGACAGAACATTTTTCAGCCCCTTGCAAAATCAGTTGTGGTAGACTTAACACCTGTCAATGCATAGCTCAAGCACCCAAACATCAGCACTTTAAAGAAGTGTGATGATTATCCCATTGTCTCAGGTGGTCATCTCAGGGTTCTATTTACAGTAAATATACCTTAGGTAGTATAAGCAGGAGACAACAAAGCACAAGACATTGCTTGGCAGGCTATATTAGTAACTAATTTCTAAATTGTATGCAGGACTTGTTATATGCATCTCATAGCAGTATGTATACATATTCATAGAACAGAAGCAAAGATTCATGCTCAATCAGCAAATGGTTAATTACAGTGAAACAATGCAAACTAGCAATATACTCTCAGTGAACCTATAAACTAACAGAACATGATTAGCAGTAGTATATATGTAAATAAGCAGTAATATAATTCATAACTGACATATAATACAGTATTTGTATAACATCAATCAGGTAAACATAAACAGGGGTATATAGTTGTTAGCATGCATTACTAAACAAGGATGGTGAACCCTGCATTGGAGACGGAGGGTTGGTCGAACATGTAGGAATAAAAAAGACGTACAGAGAACACAGTGTCATGAAAACCCATTTAAACAGGAGTATCAAGGTATGGATGGTCAGCATTACCAAATGCTAAAAGAAGTCTAGAGGTGCAGTGGAGAGAGAGCTGGGCCTGGAGTCATTCCCGTCTCATCTTTGTGAGCTCAAATTTGGCTTCAGATAACTTCCTAGCTGAGTGAACTCTGGGCAGGGGTTTAAACCTCAGTTTCCTCATCTGTGAAAAATGAGCTGGAGAAGGAAATGGCAAATCACTGTCTTTGCCAAGAAAACTCCAGATGGGTCACAGAGGGTCAGATATGACTGAAAAATGACTGAACGACAGTAAAGAGGTCTGGAAGGATGAGGAAGAGGCTATTGGATTTAGGAGTTTGGAGATGGATTATTAACCTTAGAGCTTCATTTGGTTGGTAGTGATAAAAGCAAATGATTGAGAACTGGGAAGTAGGAGATGCAGTAGAGAGATTGGAAGCTGAACATTTGTGACCCTTCTACTGACAAGCTGGCTAGAGTGAATCTCAGCACCTTAATGGCGGCCAAGATGGATCTTATATATAGAAAGACTGGGGGGGGGGCAGCTAGGTGGCGTAGTGGATAGAGCTCCAGTCTTGGAGTCAGGAGGACCTGAGTTCAAATCCAGCCTCAGTCACTTCACACTTACTAGCTGTATGACCCTGGGCAAGTCACTTAATCCCAGTTGACTCACACACACACACACACACACACACACACAAAAGCAAAAATAAATATTTAAAAAAGGGGCAACTAGGTGGCGCAGTAGATAGAACACCGGCCCTGAAGTCAGGAGGACCTGAGTTCAAATATGGTCTCAGACCAGACACTTGACACTTACTAGCTGTGTGACCCTGGGCAAGTCACTTAACCCCAATTGCCCCCCCAAAAAAAAAGAAAAGAAAAAAAGAAAGACTGTGGGAGGGATCTAGGAGTGGCCAGGTAGTTTGAGGTGACTGGAGGAGAGGTCTAGGGAGGATCCTGATGGGAATGGCCAGTAGGCTGGGGTGATATATTCAGGAGATATTGAAAAGGTGAAATAAACAGGCCCTGGCAACAGATTGTATATTGGGGGTAGGATGGTGAGAGATTGTGAGGAATCCCATTGATTAATCCCTGAAAGGGTGCTGCTTCAGTCAAACTGAGACCTGTTAAAGAACTTAGTTTAAAAAGGCCAAAGTTTCCCATTGCATCCAGGGCCCTCTCTAGTTGTCTTGATCTATATCTTGCCACTGGACCCATGGCTGTGGAGGAGAAAGTGAGGCTGATGACTTTGCATAGCCCTTCCTCACTCAAAGTCAATTGCAGGTCATGTTATCATCTCCCTGATGTTATGGTCCTTTTCAAGGACGAAGGACAAACAACAATAAAATTCTTTCCAATTTATTTCCTTAATCATCCCTTTTTTCTTTTCTTATACTGCAGTTGTATTTTATTTATTTCATATACAATAATTTGTTTAGCCATTTCCCAGTTCCCACTTTGTTTCCAGTTCTTTGCTACTTCAAAAAATGCTGCTATAAATATTTTTTTATGAATGGATCTTTGCCCTCTTTCTTTGATCTCTTTGGGATGTAAGCATAGTAGTGGTATGTATGGGTCAAAAGGTATGTACGATTTATTGACTTTTGAGGTAGAGTTCCAAAATACGTTCCAGAATGGTTGGTTCAATTATTCATAGCTCCACCAATGGTATTGTTTTAGTATACTTGTCTTCCTGCAGTCCCTCCAATAACTGTAATTTTTCTTTTTTGTCACCTTTGTCAGTCTCATTAGATTGAGGCTTGAGGTGAAATCTATACTAATAATTCTCAGAGCTACTTTCCTTGCCCCAGTCTCTCTGCTGACCTTATGTTTTGCATCTCCCAACTTCCTTTCACACATCTTGAATTGTATGTTCAATAGACATCTTAAACTCAATATGTCCAAAATAGAACTCATCTTTTACCCTAACCCTTCTCCCTCACCCCAACACCTTCCCTATTAGTGTTGAAGGTAATTCCATCCACCCCAAGTCTTTCCTCCTCCCTCCCTCCCTCCCTCCTTTGGTTCCCATCTCCTGCCCTTCTCTCTCTCTGTCCACATAAGGAGTCAGTCCCTTACCTGTGGGTGCTCTGCCCAAAGGAATATAGATTTTGGTCACTGAGATCTCCCAAGATATCTTGGGGTTTATGGGCTGGTTTTCTTTTTTTTCTCTTCCCTGCTTATAAATTCTGTCATAAAAATAAACAAAACCACAAAAAACTGGGACAATGAACTCTTTTGCCCCACGTAGTTTCATTTATGATTTCTTGAAATATACATCATTGGAAACCCAGGCTTTGATAAAGCCCATTGCAATTCAAATGGAACTACTTGACTATTCCTGAAACCCACTTCACTCTGGTTCTCACTGATTGGCCAACAGTAGGTCCCAGCTCAAGCCTCACTTGGTCATTGTTTGGGCTCTAGAGGCTCTTTGAGTGTGAATAGCAATTGTTTCTGTTTTGGCCAGAAACCCTGAGGGTCTTCCCTTCCTGGCTTTATTTTATTTTATTTTTTTATAATAGAGGCCATTTTTGGCCTTATTTCTTACCTAGCTTTAATCACAGAATGGGCATTGCCTCATCTAAAGCTGAGACCTGGGAAAGACCTTAGCTTAAAAAGTCTGAGATCTCCCACTGCATCAGGTCCGTCTCTGTTTGTCCTGCTCTATCTGTCTTGCCACTGGATCCAGATTGCTTCTGTGGAGAGAGTGACTTTGCACTGCCTGGCCTCACTTAAATTCAGTTCACTTGCAAGTCAAGATATCTCCTTCCTAATGTCTTTGTTCCTCTTCAAGGAGGAAGGACAAACAACAATGAGGGCAATTCTATCCTCCCCTAGTCCCTCAGGCACCCATCTGAGAAGTCATCCTGGAATCCTCTCTCTCTAATCATCTCCAACACCCCCACCCTCCACCCCAATCCAATCTGTTGCCAAGGCCTCTTGATTTCACCTTTGCCACATCTCCTGAATACACTCTCTTCTCTCTTATTGCAATAGCCTGCCAGTGGGTCTGCCTGCCTCAGGTCTCTCCCCACTTCAGCCCATCCTCCATTCATCCACTAAATTGATTTTCCTAAAATGCAGGTCTGACACGTCAGGCTAAACCTCCCCCACCCAATTCCATTGGCTTCCTTTGTCTGCCAGGATCTCATAGAAGATTCTGTTTGGCATTCAAAGGCCTTCATAACCTTGCCCCTTCCTTTCCAGTCTTCTGACACTTTACTCTCTGATAGGTACTTTTCAATCCAGTGACACTCTCCTCCTGGGCTGTTCTGCCAACAAAATACTCCATCTCTTGGCTCTGGGCATTTTCTCTACCTGTCCCCCAGGCCTGAAAAGCTCTTCCTCTTCTGCTCTGACTATTGACCTTCTTGGCTTCCTTTAAATCCCAGCTAAAGGCTCACCTTCTGTAGGAAGCCTTCCCCGAACCCTTTAAATTCCAGGGACTTCCCTCTGTTAATTATTTTCTATTTATCTTGTATGATAGATTTGTTTGCGTATTGTCTTCCCCATTAGATTGAAGCTCCTCCAGGTCAGGGTCTGTTTTTTGTCTCTCTTTTTATCCCCAATGCTTAGAGCACTGTGCCTGGAACATAGCAGACACTTAATGAATATTTATTGGTTGATTGAGTCTCAGTTGTTTTAATTTGCATTTCTCTTATTAGCCATATGGAACCTTTTTAAAAAATATGGTTGTTGATAACTTTTATTTTTTGAGAACTACGGTTTTATATACTTTATCCATCCAACTATTGGGAGCATGGTTCTTAGTCTTAAATATTTACATCAGTTTCTTATATATCTTGGATATTAGACCTTTATCAGGGAAATTTGTTGTAAAGGTTTCTTTCTCCCAGTTAACTGTTTTCATTTTAACTTTACTGCTTTGATTTTGTTTGTGCAAAAGCTTCAAGTTTATATAATCAAAATTCTCCATATTATCTCCTTTGATCCTCTCTGTCCATTATTTTAGTCAGGATCTCTTTCCTTATCCATAGTTGTGAAAGTCATCTTTTGCTCAGTTCCTCTAATTTATTTACGATGTCACCTTCTAAATCAAGCTCAGGAGTTCTTGACCTGGGGTCAGTAAACTTGTTTTAAAAAGTTTGATAACTGTATTTCAGTATAATTGGGTTTCCTTTGTAATCCTATATATTTTATGCATTTAAAAATATTATTCTGAGAAAGGGGTTCATAGGCTTCACTAGACTACCAGAAGGGGTCTATGACACAAAAAAAGATGAAGAGCCACTGATCTTATCCATGTATTCATTTAGAGCTTGCTGTATAGCATGTGGTATGAGATGGCGGGCTCAACCACGTTCCTGTCGGACTGCTTTCCAGTTTTCACTATGCCTCCCTCCTCCCAATACTTAGTCTCCTTAGTGGGTGCCTTGGATTTATTGAACATTATGGTGCTATGTTCATTTTCTTCTGGAAACTTCTGTACTTAATGTATTTCATTGATCAACTTTTCTGTTTTTTAACCAGTAGCAAATACTTTTGATGATGATGGTTACTTTATAGGGTAGTTTTAAGATGTGGTACTGTTAGGTTGCCTTTCTTACTTTTTTTTTTCTTATTTCCCTTGAGATTTATAATCTATTCCCCCTCTAGATTAGGGATTCTTAACCTGGGATCTGTGAACTTGGTTGGTTTTTTTTGCTTTTGTTTTGTTTTTTTGGCTAGGCAATGGGGTTAAGTGAACTTGCCCAGGGTCGCACAGCTAGTGAATGTTATGTCTCTGAGGCCAGAGTTGAACTCAGATCCTTCTGACTCAGGGCCATTGCTCTATCCGCTGCACCACCTAGCTACCTCCATGAACTTGGTTTTAAAAATATTTTGATAACTGGATTTCAGTATCTTTGTAGTTCTATGTATTTTATTTTGTGAATTTAAAAACATTTTTAGAAGGAGTTCCTGGGCTTCACCAGACTGCCAAAAGGGGTTCATAACACAAAAAAGTTAAGATTGTCTTCTCTAGATGAATGTTGTTATATTGGAGTCCTATAACAACTGTGACTAATATCAGTACATTTTTTTTATGTCTTTATTTTTATAGAGTTTATACTAGTATAATTCTTGTATCCTACTAGGTGGTCTCAGATATTTTCTACGTTCTGTAGCAATTTTGGAAGAAATTTCTTTTTCTATCTCTTCCTTTTGGATTTTGTTAGTAATACACAGAATGTTTTAGTACTGTTTCCCCTTTTACTGTGCTGCTGCCTAATCCAGAGAGGAGTATGTGTTCACAAGGAGAAGAGTGGTCAACAGTGTTAAATGCTTCAAAGAAATCTAGAATGATGATGATTGAGAAGATATTAGATTTGGTGATTGAGTTCTCTGTGATCAGAATACATTAGGCTCCTTGGTATTTCTTGCACTAGATACTCCATCTCTTGACACTGGGGCATTTTCACTTGCTGTCCTTCATGCCAAATCTCAGCTAAAATTCCACCTCCTGTAAGAGGCCTCTCCCTGTCCCCCTTAATGGTAGTGCTTTCCTCTGAGATCATCCAGTTTATCCTGTATACATCTTGTTTGTACACAGCTGTTTGCCTGTTGTCCTCCCCCATTAGACCTTGACAGTCTTTTGTTTTCTTTGTATCCCCAGCCATTTAATTAGTGCCTGGCTTATAGTAGTTATTTAATAAATTCTTCTTGACTAACTGATTGACTTTGGAGAGAGCAGTTTCAGTTTAGTGAAGAGGTAGGAAGCCGAATTATAGACAGAAAGTTTATAGATGAAATAAGAGGAGAGAAATTGCAGGTGCTGAGTTTGTACAGCTTTTTCAAGGAGTTTGGCTGAAAATGGAATAGAGCTATAGATGAAAATTAGTAGTAAAGGTTTACTTTAAGGATAGGGGAGACCTGGGCAGGTTTGTAGGCAGTACAGAAGAAGCCATTATATTAGAAGAGTTTATCAGACATTCTTTGTTTTATACTTTATAATCATGAATATCATTGTTTTTAGAAAGCAAAACCAAATTGGGAGTGACTCGAGTAGTTTTGTTATTCATTCAGTCTGTGCTAGGTAGTGGTCCCATCTATCCTTTGATTATCCTCTTGCCCATACACTAAAAATTTCCTTTTCTTGTCCTTATTACTCATAAAAAACCTCAGCTCATTCTGGACTTTATAGTCATAGACTGTATTCTTAACAGAATTGTGCCATTTTTTTGGTACCCAGATTAGGGTTCCATGTGCATGTTCATTTCTCTTGAAATCATAGTTTCTCACATATATTTCCTGAAGTGATTTCTAGTTGAGAGTTATTTACATTTATTTCTATATTCTATATATGACTATTACAAATAAAGAATTTGCCTGTGAGTTTCCCATGTAGCCATATCAGTCTCTTTTAGATGCTCCTACTTTTTCCATTCAAATTATGTCAGAACTTTGTATTTGAGAATATCTATTCCATCTCTCTTGAGCAGTCTTCTTCTATAGAATCTTAGGCTTTTGTAATTCTCACATTCTGTCTTGTATTGATATGCAAGTGTTACCTCCCCTGCCCCATTTAATTGTGTAATTATTTATAGTTCTTTGTGCATATCTCATGCTCTTTATTTGATTATAAACTACCCTCAGGAAAGGAACCATGTCATTTTTGTTTCCCTAGTGTGGAACACTATGCATTGTACACAGTAGGCACTTAATAAATATTTGATTTTAATGATGCCTTTTATAAATATAGCTGGGGGAAAATGTTTTACGATAGAGGTAATCATAAAAGATAGAATTTCAAATGCATAAAATTAAAAGGCTTTTGCCTGGGATAGTGAAGGGAAAAAAATCTTTACATCAGATATCTATTAAAGAAGCCCGATATCCAAGATACTTAGGCAGTTTACACAGTATATTAGACCAAGGGATGGTCCCCAGTAAATTAGTAGTCCAAGGTTATGAACAGTTTCAGTAGCAGAATTGAAGAATATCAACAACAGTCTAAAAGATTATTTAAAATAATTAATTGTAAGAAAAATGTAAATGAAAACAACTTAAATTGTGGTACTTTGGAAAGAACACCAAATTTGGAGTCATTAGACTTGAGTTTGAATAAAAAATGAAGGTTTTGGATTTGATGACCCATGGACATCCCTTGAAGTTTTAAATCTATGAACCTGGGATCTCACATCCACCAAACTGGCAAAAGTGATAGAATTCAGAAATAGTCAATGTTGGTGTGGTTCTAGGAAGGCAAGTACAGTCATATGTTACTGATGAAGCTGTGAATTAGTCTGATCATTTTGGAAAACATTTTGGAATTTTTCAAGAAAAGTCACTAAACTTTTTAATATAGCCTTTGACCCAGCAATACCAGTATTAAATCTTCCCAAGAAGGTAAAAGAGAAAGGCTCCATATGTGCCAAAATTTTCTTCGCATTTTTTGTAGTTAGAAAATTTAGAAACAAACTTGTATGACCATTGATTTGGAAATGACTGGATAAATTGTGATATGTGAATAGATGTACTATTATTTGGTTGTAAGAAATAGTGAACATAAGGAATTAAGAGAAACACAGAAGACTTAAATGAACAGATGCAGAATAAAATAAGGGGGGAATAATAGATAAGCATTTATTAAGAACCTGTTACGTATCAGGCATTATGCTAAGTACTTTATAAATATGGCTCTGATAAAGAAAAGAATGCCAAAAGTGATTTGCTCTGTGTAATTGTAATGATTAATATCGCAAATCAGTAACTTCTCTAAATTCATAGGGATTAAAGTGACCTGTCCAGGGGCATAAAGCTAGTTTATATTCAGTGCATGACTTGCACCCAGATCCTCCTGATTGTGAGGCCAGCTTTTCTATCCATTATGTTATATTGCCTTTCTAATTCTGCTCTTTTAGGATTTATAATATAACTGTGCTTATTTTGTAGATACGTAATATTTTTCCTTTTTAAACGTCATACCTTATACATATGAATATTCTTTCCTGTTATACAAGAAAAAGAAGAGAATGAAGAAGAACCTATTTTTTCCCTTTACCCCAACAAACAAATAAATAAAAACATATTACCCACTTCTAGAAGAGAAAGTTATATTTTACAAGTGAGCACATTACATTTTATCCTAAAGGTTTTGTTTGAAATCACTTTTCAAAAAATTTTCTTTTAAAAATAATTTTGTTATGCATTTAGCTTTAAACAAACAAATCCAGATAAAGTGATAAATGTTAACAGGAGAGAGAGACAGACAGACAAACACAGAATATGAATGAAAATGAATGAACTTTCCCACCTGATCAGCACCTGCTGTGGTGCCTGGGAAAGGAGGGAATGGGGTTGGGTTAAAACTATACTGAGGGGCTTATACTCAGCTCAGAATAAAGGTCACTTGGAACTTGGGCAGTTAAAGGTGGGTTTGGAGTGGGGGAATATGTGTGTAGGGGGAAGGTTAGGTGTAGTTGTGTTGGAGTCAAGCCTCACAATTAGCTATCTTGGGGAAGATGAGATGAGACCTAGCTTTTTGCCCTATGATTGGCTAATCTTATATGCATCCCCTTGGAGTCCGGCCATGACCTTCCCAGATGACCTCTGTGCCAACTTTGAAAATCATTGATATAATGGATAGAGCCTGGTCTTAGAGGCAAGAAGACTTGGGTTAAAATACTGTCTTGGACATAAATGGGCTTTGTGACTATGGGCAAGCCTCTTAACTTCCAGTGCCCCAGGCAACTCTCTGAGTGTAAATTAAAGAAAAGTTACTGATTTGTGACAGTGAAGGGAGTTCCTTCACCTACACCAATGAAATCACAGGCCTGTATAAATAAATAATTGACATTTATATACTACATTCACATTTATAAGATGTTTCAGTGATTATTTATTTTTTAAATGATAATTATATTCTGTTGTTGATATACTATAGTTTCATTCAGTTATTTAAGTGTTGGTTGTTGGCAGTTGTGCAGTTACATATCAACCTGCTGTATATATTTTTTGAATAGATTACTTTTTTCACTATAATATTCAGGGTACACTACCAATAATGAGGAGGCCATTTTATATTGTTAACTGCTCACAATTTACCTGAGGAGATAAGAGATAAATAAAATTTTGGATTTTACCAAATTTAATCCAATGTGATATTTTCTTTGTTGCTCGTTGATCTGGAGAACTAAATCCAACAATGAAAACCACCTGTAATGTCTTCATAAATATTAAGATAAAAAGAATGCAAATATGTATTTCCACATATACTTAAGTATACATATATGTATATTTTGAAAACTATATCTGTGATTAATTCTACTTTTTTGTATATTGCCATTTCTATTCACTAATAGAATCCATGATGATTGTTTCAGTGTCAGTCTATCCTCTCTTGATAGGTCATCCATCCTGTTTAAAGTTCTCTCCAGAATTAACAGTTCGAGTGAAGGCCTTACGGTGGCAGTGCATTGAGTGTAAAACATGCAGCTCTTGTCGTGACCAGGGCAAAAATGCAGTAAGTGCTTTTCTTTCCTGATTAGACATTCTGTTTATAAATAGGTATTTGGCATTCTAGAGAGAATGTTTAAACAACTTAAAAGAACCAGATGTTTTCCTGATACCCTTAGGTAAGTTCGAAGGACTTATTTACGTGACATTAATTGGCATGCTAATTACAGATCATTCTTACCTTTGAATTAAAGCAAGTTTTTGTAAGGAGCTGTATTGGACAATACTTTTTTTTAGGTTAATTCTGGTTATTACATGTATTTGAAAGTAGTGAAATTGTAGTTCCTTAAAAATATCCTATAAAGTACACCTTTGCGTTAATTCACGTTGGTCTCCCACTCTCTTAGTCCAAAGTAAGGAGGTGTCTTTTTTCATTGATTTGATCCACATTATTCAAGAATGCAACCCAACTCTAATGAGGGTTCATGAAGACATGGATCAGGTATGTTTTGTCAGGCATGTTTTGTTACATAACCTTAAGCAGAACTACCTTTTCTTGTTATTTTTGTAGGATAACATGCTCTTCTGTGATTCATGTGACCGAGGTTTCCACATGGAATGCTGTGATCCACCACTCACCAGGATGCCGAAAGGTGATGAATTCTGAAATCTAACTGGAAAAGAAAAGGGGCACTGTGGAAGTGGGGTGAAAGATAACTTTCTCCACTTCTTAAAATAAGAGAATTCTCTGTAGCTTTCTATTTGAGAATGCTTATATGTAGGAAAACACTTGTTTCCCTGAAGTGGAGGTAGTCTTCCTATTTATACATGTGAGAATTCCTGTAGCATGAATTTAATATTGCTTGTCTGTAATTTTCACAGATCATGTTGTAGAAGGTATGGTAACTCAGTGTCAATATTTGATAATTCTTGGTTTCATTTCTAACCTTTTTCAACCCTCTTCCTATGATTTGTAGCATTTGATCTGAGGCTGTTACCTTGTTGGTAAAAGAAAGCCTAGCATAGGTCGTATGCTGAGTTCCTCTGGTTCTGAAGGTGGGAATGGCTTATATGCTACACTGTTATGCAAGTATTTGTGGGGAAAGGGTCAGAGGTGTATGTGTGTGTGTAGTGAATAATAATAGAAAGGAAAATGTCCTTGCTCTTCCTTGCTGTCTTCCCTAAGTTTTTTTATTTTTTTTAGTTGGAACAGAAAGACTATATTGCTTGTATAATTTTATGAATGATTTTGGACAATCTTGTAGAAGTTAGACCTTCCTAGGACTACCTTGCATTTTACAGGATTCAGGAAAATCTAATGGCATTTTTGATCAGCTTAGTGTTTTCTGAAGTGTTGAGACTATTAGTACCATCACTGGTTTGACATAAGATTTTATTTTCTTATAGGCATGTGGATATGTCAGATTTGTCGACCTCGGAAAAAAGGAAGAAAACTTCTACATAAAAAAGCAGCACAGATAAAACGGCGTTATGCCAATCCAATAGGACGGCCCAAAAACAGGTTAAAGAAACAAAATACAGTGTAAGTACTATTTGTAGGAGGATCAAACAGAAGAAAAATGGAAGAAAGGGCCTATTCTAAGAAGATTTATCTATCTTCCTTGAATAATTTCCATAGTACTAATTTGTACTTTTATAAGAAATATCCCTGTTCACTTAGGTGAAGTTTTAATTATTTCATTCATTGTTTCCTTCAAAGACAACAGTGCATGATAGGTATGAAACTGTTTAAGCAAAGGCTAGATGGTCATCTGTCAGGGGTGTTGTAGAAGGATTGATTCATCTTATGAATCTAAGACTTCAAAAGGACTTCCAAGACCATCTTGTTCACTCCAAGAGTACCCTTATTTGGAGAATTCCAGTGAAGGAGAAACTACCATCTCCCACAACAGCCCATTCCACTTTTGGATAACTTTCATTGTTTGGAAATTTTTCCTCACATCAAGT
The DNA here is from genome assembly GCF_003287225.1 of Phascolarctos cinereus. NCBI lineage: Eukaryota > Metazoa > Chordata > Mammalia > Diprotodontia > Phascolarctidae > Phascolarctos > Phascolarctos cinereus. The sequence goes on along the minus strand of NW_027555625.1, from coordinate 134,888,358 downwards.
CTAAATTTTCATCTCTGCAGGTTTTGTCTATTGCTTCCCCTCTGAGGCCAAGCAGAATAAGTCTAATCCCTCTTTCACATGACAGCTTCTCAGATATTTGAAGGCAGCTGTCATGTCCCATCCCCTTCACAACCCCCACTCTCTTAGTCTTTTCTTCTCCAGGCTAAAAATCTCCAATTCTTCCAACTTCATGATGGATCTGGGCCATAATATCATGACACGCTTTCAGATATCATGTTTCCCCTCCTCTCCTTCCCCCAACACACACATATCACAATCTCTTAATGGAGCCTAATGTGTCAGCAGCTTTCTGGGTTGCTATAACATACTGTTGACTCACATGGACGTTGCAATCCACTAAAACTCCCAGATCTTTTCCAGAAAAATGATTTATATAACCACCCCACTCCTACCCTTCTACTCTCACCCCTCCATTTTGTGCCTGTGAAGTTGATTTCTTGACTTTAGGGGTAAGAACATAACCATATAAAAATTCATCTTAATTTGATTTGATGATGTAGGAGTTAAGATCTTTTTGTGGGCTGTTACTTACTGTGTTACTTATCGCTTCTAGATTTGTGACCTCTGTAAATTTGATAAGCCTTTCATCACTGCCTTGATCTCAAATGTTAATTAGCCATTCAATCAACAGACATTCACATTAAGCATGTACTCTGTGCCAGGCACTGTGCTGGCATTGGGGGTTACACAGAAAAAAATGAAAAAGTCCCAGCTCTTAAGAAGATTAGTATCTAGTCTGAGGAGACAGAATGCACATATATAGGTATACATAAAACGTATATATACAAGATGGTTACAAGGTAATTTGGAGGGGAAGATACTATCAGCTGTGGGCATCAGGAAAGACTTTATAAAAATGGTTCCTGAGCTGAGTTCTTGAAAGAACCTAGAGATTGCCTGAGGTAGAAGTGAGGAGGGGGAACATTCCAGTCATGGAGAAAGGCATGGCAAGAAGAAGATGAAGTGTTGCTTATGAGAAACAGAAATTCAGTGTGGCTGAATTATAGGGTATGTTGAAGGAAAGTAATGTGTAATAAGATTAAGTTAGGACCAGATTCTGAAGGGTATGAAATGCTAAACAAAGAAACTTGTATTTGATCTACAGTAATGGAGAGCCACTGGAATTTATTAAGTAAGGGGATGATATTGTAGGACTTGTTTTTTAGGAACATAACTTTGGCAGCTATGTAAAGGATGGATTGGAATGGGGAAAGACAGAAGCTATTTTAGTAATGTAGGTAAGAGATGATAAGGGCCTGCACTAGGGTGGTGGTTATATGAATGGAGAAGAGGAGATGAATATGACAATTGTGTGAAGATAGAAATGACAATTTAGCAACTGATTGGATGTGTGTTATGAATAAAAGTAGTTGTGGATGGCTCCAAAATTATAAACTTGGGTGATGATGATGCCCTTGAGAAGAAATGGGAAAGTTTGGAAGAGAGTTGGCTTTAGGGAAAGATAATGAGTTTTCTTTTCAACATGTTACATTTGTTGAAACATCAATTAGTCAATTTTTATTATTGGACCAGAACTTAGGAGAGAGACTAGGGCTGATGACATAGCAATGGGAATATTTTGAGTAGTGAATTAAGCCCATCTGAAGTGATGAGGTCACAGAGGGAAAGAGGTGAGGAGGAGGGGGAGGAGTGGGAGGAGCGAGAGAGGCAGAGGGAGAGGAAGAGGGGAGGGATGGGAGAAGGGGAGAGAGAGCACAAAAAATGGTGACAGATAAGAAGAGGGCTCAGAATTAAGCCTTAGGTTCACCTGTATTTAGAGGTCATGAGGTCATGATGTGTGTGCTGTCCACCAAAGGAGATTCAGCAGAAGGAGACATAGCTGTCTCAGTTATAGCAAAAGGAATGTTTGGATAGATAGAAGGAGAAATAAGTGAATAGTGTCCTGAAAACCCAAAGAAGAGAGAATATCCATGAGGAGAGGATGGTGAGGAGTTTCAACTGCTTTAGAAAGATCATAAGGATGAAGAATGAGAAAGGACTGTCAGATTTTGCACTTGTATCATTGGTAACTGGGGAGAGATCAGTTTCCATAGAGTGATGAGATTGGAAGCCAGATTGCAGAGGTTTTAGAAGAGAGTAAGAGAAGAAGTAGAAGGAAGTAAGTGTAGACAACTTAAGGAATTGATTGAAAAAGGGAAGAGAGCTATAGGTTGATAGCTAGCAAAGATGACGGGATCTAGTAAAGGTGTTCTTTTTTTTTTTAATGAGACTTTAATGGGACCTGAGTGTGTTTGTAGGCAGCAGGGAAGGAACCAATAGTAACATTGAAGATTAGAGAGATGCGATAATAATGGAGATAATCTACTAAAGGAGATGAGAGAGAGGGATAGGTTTGAGACATGTGGAGAAAAGGTTGACCCTGGAGTAACAGAAGGGACTACATCTTCATCAGAGATTGGAGGAAAGGAGGAAATAGTTGAAGATGATGTCACAGTAGTTTAAAACAAGAGGAGGAGAGTAGGGAGTTTGCAGCAAGTGATCAGTATTTTCGCTCTGAGGTTTGGGGGTGGGGTGTGGAATTACAAGGCTTGTAACAGCTGCAGTGAATGAGATAGAAAATCACTTTGAGGAGAATAAAAGGATCAAACAAAAATCACTGGAACATTCTACTGGAGACTTTAAAATTTGTTTCATTAGAGATTATATTTTGGGTATAGCCAATAATAAACTAATTCCAAATCCACTTAACAGTACTATCATTTAGATTTCTCCATCTCCACAGGAATAGCATGAGAGGCTTTGCCAAATGTTTTGCTAAATCTAGTAAACTGTATTTGTAATATAGCCCACTGAGCTACCACTTGCTAGCTCTTTGACAATTCCATTCAGCATGGTGTAGTGGGATGAGGAGGTAGCTTCCGAGTCATGAAGACCTGGGTTCACAAGTAACCTCTGACGCATACTGTTTTTGTGATTCTGGGCGATTTGCTTAACCTCTCAGTGCCCAAGGAGATTCTCAAACTCTGTACATTTCAATGAAGGTGGCTGATTTGCTTTAGTAGAGGAAGTTTTCTAATTGAGAGTTTCTTATACTAATGAAGGCACAGATATAGTCCCATTCTGTCCTATTTGACTCACATTTTTTTCTTCATGCCATTCTCTGGCTACCTGCTTCTGTATTCCTACCCCTGACACTGTCCTTTCCAGGGTCCCTTGATGGCAACATTATTTGAATACTTTATCCTCAGTTAGCAAGGATCTAGACTGCTGTAAGTGGTGGGAGCTAAGTTAGCTGTGAAGATGGAATAGAAATCAGAGATTGATTTTTTTGCCCTTTGGTTTTAGTTTTTTTGTTATCTATAGGATATTGAAATCATAGAATTCTATGATATTCATAGAGAGAACCTTGGATATCAAGTAGGCCATTTACCTCATTTTTATAGATGAAGAAACCAAGGCCTAGAAAGGAGAAAAGAATTGCCCAAAGTCATATAGGCAGAACCAAGATTTGAACCCCAAATCCTTTTGACTACAAATCCATTGTGATTTCTTCTTCCTTTTGTGAATAATAAGCTTCATGAAAGAGGTGACTGGTAAGTTGGACCTTAAAGAAAAGTAGGGGCTTCAGTAGACAGAGATGAGGAAAGAATCCATTTTAGCATGCATTCTAGTTGTGAGCAAAGGCAAAGAGATAGTAACTAGCGAGAAGAGAACAGGGGACATAGACTTATATAGTTTGGTTTGTGCCGTAGCCTTGAAAATATGATTAAATATACCTTTAGATTCGTAGGGCTTTTTGCCTTGGCCCTTCTTAACAATAACTTAACACTGTCATGAAGATAATGCACTTGAAATATGAGTGAGCATCAGCAGTCTAAGTATATATGCATCAAGTGCTGTAGTTTGTATTTTGTATTAAAACGTTTTTATTAAAACAGTGGTTTTTGAACTCTGGGCTTCTGGGCTAATGCTAATTAGCATATTTTAATTTTTGGCCATTGAAAGTCACCATGTAACACTAAATTGAGTATAGCAATCAAGATTTCTTTAGGGCAGAGTGTGTATAACTGTAATTCTTTTATATGCTTTGCCATAAAGCTAGAATTGAATCTGTAAACTCATAGACTTTTTGCTTGATGGGACTTTAGGGGGATCATCTGGTTACAAGGCTTCTTAAGCTGGGGTCCATGGACCCCTTAGAGGTCCATGGATCGATTTCAGAAAGCCCATAAATTTGCATGGGAAAAGAATTACATCTTATCACTAACTGCTAACTGAAATTTAGCATTTTTTCTGTTATTAATGTAGGCAACAAACCATTATTCTGAGAAAGAGTCTATAGGCATCACCAGATTGCTAAAGGGGTCCATAATACCAAAAAAGTTGAGAAGCCCTGATCTAATATAATCCCTTCACCATGAAGTGGGAGAAACTGAAATGTAGATGTTTCCTTCTTTGTATTTTTGTCCCCATAGTGAGTAGACCATGTTAAGTGCTAAATAAATTCTTGTTGATGGGTAAGAACTGGAAATGTTTTAGAAATGTTAAAGGTGAAATTAGGCTTTACATTTATGTAATAGGGTTGTGGATGCTTCACTTAAAAATCTTGCAAAGAAGGGTCAGGGGTAGGAATACAGAAACAGGTAGCCAGAGAATGGCATGAAGAAAAAAATGTGAGTCAAATAGGACAGAATGGGACTATATCTGTGCCTTCATTGGTATAAGAAACTCTCAATTAGAAAACTCCCTCTACTAAAGCAAATCAGCCCCGTCATTGAAATGTACAGAGTTTGAGAATCTCCTTGGGCACTGAGAGGTTAAGCAAATCGCTCAGAATCAGACAGTATGTGTCAACATTTAGAAGTAGAATCACACTAATCATGTGATAAAGCAGAGGCCTCAAAAAACTTTCCTCATCCAGGACAGCATTTTGATATTTTTCTTTTTTCCTGATCATTCTTTAGATCAAAAGGCCCTTTCAGCAAAGTTCGAACTGGACCTGGTCGGGGTCGGAAACGTAAAATCACTCTCTCCAGCCAATCAGCATCTTCATCAGAAGAAGGCTATTTGGAGCAAATGGACTTAGACTTCTGCAGAGATGGTAGTACACCCTTGAAATTCAATAAGAAAACCAAAGGGCTCATTGATGGCCTTACCAAATTCTTCACCCCCTCCCCTGATGGGCGGAAAGCTCGTGGGGAAGTGGTGGACTACTCTGAGCAATATAGGATCAGGAAAAAGGGCAACAGGAAATCAAGCACTTCAGAGTGGCCCGCAGGTAAGGGTTTGCTCACTTGTCAGCAAAAGCGTTCTTAAAAGATCTGTAATTTGGAATCATATTAATTATCCAAATTTGATTTCTCTGTGCATAGAAGAAACATTTTTGGCGATAAGAAAAATTGTCAAAGATAAGAAAAAGTTGTTAAAGATACAGATTTAAATACAGAAAAAGGCCAGAGATAAATTTTAAGAATATGTTGGCTAAAAGACTGGAAGAGGGGAGAGAATGGTTTTTGATGGAGACTTTGCTTGCTGATATTTTGAACATAGATACTGAATCACTGCAAGAGAAGTGTGTGGCGCATCTGTGTCTTATCAGAGAACCTGAAAGTATGGAGATGGGTAAAATGCTGGTGACTGTTAAAGGTGAAATTAGGCTTTACATTTATGGAGTAGGGCTGTGGATGCTTCACTTAAAAATCTTCCAAATTTATTTTTAATTTTAAAAAATTAACGTTGTTTCTTTTCACTGGTGTAGGGTCACAGTATAAAAAGCATTATTTACCAAACTAAGCTTCTACTTTTCAAAGCATAAAGTTAGTAACTCCATAAATTTATGGCTGGGAAAACACCAGGTCTAACACCAGGTCTAACATATAGGTCAGTCAAGAAAAGGCTTTTTTAAATGAACTGTGCAGACAAAGCCAACAGATAGCTTTAGTTTACACTTTACCTTAATTCTGGAGACCTATATGATATGAATGAGGTAGAAAACAATTGCATAGAAAGGAAATAAGGAATAGAAGACTGAGATACTTTAGAAGTTGAATGACAAAGGTATGTTCTTATATACTGGTTAGAAAATTTCTTACCTTTGTCCCCTTCACTCTTGAATATATATTGGCAGGTGGCTGTATTCACTGCCGCCTCATTCCTTTTTGATCCAGCACTTGATTTTTTGAAGTGCAGAAGGGAATCCTTTGTATTTTCAGTTCCATTGGTATTTTTTGTTAAAATTATCGGTCATATTATTTTATCACTGTAAGTTGACTCATACATTAAATCACAGGAAAGTACCTTAGATTGTTTCATGATTTTAAAAGTTAACGTGTTCATTGGCTTTAAAATAACTGATGAATTACTGATTCTTTTCTTAACTTACTGTCTTCTTGGGCAGTCAGTTAGCTTTTCTGAATTTTGATACCTTCATTTATAAAATAAAGCCATTGGACTGGATAGGTGATCTCTAAGGTCCCTTCTAGCTCCAGTACTCTATAATTTCTCTTTCTGCACCTTGTTAATGAGTTTTTTAGGTGAGTGGGAGATCAGCCCACTATTCAATCAAGAATATAAACAGTTTCTGTGGTGTTTCACTTCCTTTCCAGCTAGAATGTGGTCTTCGTTGGGATCAGTCACAGGATCATAAATATCAGAGTTGAAAGGGACATTAAAAGTTATCTAGTTCAATCTATACCTAATGAAAAATTTAAATTAATTCCACACTATCCCCAACAAATTGTCATCCATCCTTTGCTTGAAAGCATCCAGGTGGGGGGGAAGAAGAGTCTCCACTAACTCCTGAGACATCATTTCCACTTTTTGATAGCTTTTGTTCAGAATTTTTCTTTTCATTGAGCCAGTATTTGATTCTCTGTAGTATGTTGTGCCTAATTCAGCCCTTTGAGTGTAGTCCCTTTCCCATATGAGCCTCAAAAGACTTGAAAATAGTTGTCAAATTTCCCTGAATCTTCTCTTTGCCAGGCTAATCATTCTTCCTGTGGAGGATCCTCTAGTTCTTCACCATCTTTGTTACTACCCTTCTTTGAAAGTGTGACAGCTTGTTCACATCCTTCCCCTCAGGTTTGACAACTAGAATTGAATGCAGGTGTGGTCTTATGAGGACAGAACAGAGCAAGAATCTTAACTTCAACATGTCTCCCTTCCCAAACCCCCACTTCAGGACCCTCTATCTCTTTTCACGTAGCCTAGGATAGCATTTAGCCTTTTGTCCCTGCCCTTCTACTGAAATGGACCTCTCTGAGATCACTAGTTTCCTTCTAATGGCCAAATCTGAGGTTCTTTTTCTTAGTCCTTATCCTTCCTTGATGTCCCTAACACTGGATTAACTCTCTGTTGTTGACTTCCATGACATTATTTTTACCTGGTTTACTTCCCACCTTGTCTGACTATTCATTGTTGGATTCCCAGAGGTTCGTTCTTTAAGAAGTGCTCCAAGTTTCAGGCCTCTTATCTTCCCTCTCTTCATTTTCTCCTTTGGATTTCACGGATCTCATCCATATTCTTTGTGTGGGCTAGGACTCTAGGCCTTGTGGAACAGATCATAATACAAAGTTTTTAAAATAACTATTTTTTATGTAAAGTAAATAGAATGAATTCACAGTTGAAGTCCTATAATAGGTGTGAAAATCTGCTTTAATAACCTTCATAATTTTCTGTCTTGAGTTGAGCAAACATCTGTGTTTTTTTGGATTGTCTGTTACTTATTGTGGTACTAAAAACGTTCTTGCATACAGCTGCATCATGCAGTAAGGGGCATTAAATTCATAGCTTCAGATTTTAATTATTTCTTTCAGCTTAGGAATGTTGTGAAGAGTGTGTCTTTGACCTTTCTTTGTGCTTTAAATGAGTAACAGAAAGCCTATAAGTAGAATTCATGTGAAAAGAGCCTTGTGTCACAAATTGCTCTTTTCAATCACATTCATCCACAGAGGAAATGATAATATCAACAGTGTCAACTTCAGATACAAAAGATAATGATCTACATAAAACTCAGATGCTCTATTCATAGGTTTTGTTTGCAAATTGAAGATGTTTTGTTCAGCAGATTGTTAACATAAATTTCTCATACCATCCAGAGCATTAGCATATATGATTCTCAAGTTTGTGGATTTTGTGTTTCAAAAGAGCATCTAGTTTATACAATGAATTGTTGATTACATCTCTATCAAGTACTTCATGACTACTGGGTCTTAAGATAGCTTCTACAAAAGCTACCTTTCTGCAGGGATGAGAATGTAGTATTCTTGTGAAGTTCTCAATAAGTAAAATATTAAAAGAGCCAAATATCCAAGCCTTTTATTCAGTTTTTCTTGGTATTGAGACTAATGAGCTCCTTAACATATGCCGCAATTCCCTAGTACTAGGGGCATAAGAAATATGTAAGCTTTGGACAGTGACAAATAATAGAGACATAAAACTATAATCTTTATACTATGTCAAATTAAATTACTTGTGTTCCAGTTTCCTTTTTCTCTGTATATAGCATAATGTAATGGAATTTAAAATAAGATGTGTGATGTTTATTAGAAACATTAAGTCAAGTCAAAATACAAACATTATGTTTATATGTACATATAGCTACCTTTAAGGACAACTATCTTAAAAGTTTTGAAATAGGTATAGAACTTTAGATTGTTTTTATAATCTGTAACTTCTTTCTTTAATTTATAGACAATCAGGATGGCTGGGATGGAAAACAGGAAAATGAAGAGCGACTTTTTGGAAGCCAGGAAGTCATGACTGAAAAAGATATGGAATTATTTCGAGATATCCAGGAACAAGCACTGCAGGTAAAGTCAGACATTAAGGCTAGCAGATTGTATCATTTTTCATGAGTGGTGTAGAAGAGCCGATTTTATTGGAAGTAGAACAGTGGGCCACTGTTAATGTACTTAACTATAATTTTCAGTGTGCTTGCATACATGTAGTCCTACTGGTTTGAATATTATTTTTTAGTCCTTGTGGATAGCATTCTGTGATAAACTACATTGTGTGTGTGTGTGTGTGTTTGAAAGCCTAATAAAATATTCCTTATATTCCAGTAGTGGAAGAGCTCTTTTTCCCTTCATTGTATATATCTTAGAAAGCAGATAGGACCTGATGTTTGGGGTTAGGGGCTGACTAGAAACTCCTATGACAATGATAAGGCATCTTTTATCATTTTTTGTACCCTTCTTTTCTTGTCTTTTCTTCAACCCCTTTTTATAAGCTGACTGATATGGCTTAATTCCCCTTTAGCGATATAGGGGTAGAAAAAAGGTTTTCCACGGATTAGTGTGTAGGACTCTCTCTCTCTTTTTTTTTTTTTTTTGGTGAGGCAGTTGGGGTTAAGTGACTTACTCAAGGTCACACAGCTAGTAAATGTCAAGTGTCTGAGGTCAGATTTGAACTTGGGTTCTCCTGACTCCAAGGCCAGAATTTTATCCACTGTGCCACCTAGTTGCCCCAGTATGTAGGATTCTTTACACTATATTAGCATACTTTGTGATTTGAGGCAAAAACATAACGGTATTTGATCCTTTGACCACCAAAAACAGCACATACTGTCTTTATATATAATTTCTTATATGAACGCATTTGTAAATAAAAGAGTGTGTGTGTGTGTGTGTGTGTAAAACCTTGATTATGGCACTCAGATATTCAACATTAACAAATTCTAAAAACTGGAATTAATGCTCAGCAAATTTCCTTATACATAATTTGTCTACATTGTCTTGAACAGTGCTTGTCTTCAGATATTTGTTTAATTAAATCAAACAGCCAATTATAGTTGTGAAAACACAATTAGTTTCAGTTATGTTTAGTGGTAGTATCCTAAGATTTATAAGATGGCAGTGTGTCTCCATGGAGTTAGTGTAAATGAAGAAAATGAGGCAGTATAGTGTAGTGGAAAGTGTATGGTGTAGTTGGACTTGGAGGTAGGAAAGAACAGGACAGACTGGAGTATGAATTGTAAGCTTCTCTGCTGTTTTCTCTTTGCCCCACGCTGCACCCCTGCCAGCAGTGACCACCTAAGTGTTCATAGGCAAATGTCTCTAAGCCTCAATTTCCTCATCTGTGAAAAAGGAAATAATAATAATAGCTATACTATCCACTTTACAATCTTGGTAGGAGGGTCATATGAGATAAAGTCTGTGTAAAGTACTTTGCAAATTCTCATAGCATGATATAAATTTTACCCAAAATTAAAGTGTATTGAAGCCATAGGAGATTAAAGCAGTTGCTGATGCTCAAATAAGAGAGTGTTTTGAATGTTCCTAAAAGCGATAGATTGGTAATGTTAGTTTTGTTTATTTATAATGTTGACTTTATTAAGGACTAAAAGACCACTTAGATAAAGATTTCTTCAGCATTTGCTTCAGTAACTTATAGAAAGGCAGCTACATTACACTGTCTGTCTTGCATTTTTGGGCCCTCTAATTTTGTGAGACAAAGACAAAAGAATAATAAGTCAAGATAATATTAGGAATTTAATAAAGCAAGTTCCAGTGTGTATTCAGGGGCCATCATTGTATATTTAATCCAGTGTCACAGATTTTTCTTTCTATCATAGTACAGTAATTAATCATAATATTGATCCTTAGTTATTAAATTATGCTTATTACCTCCTCTTTACTAAAGTAGCAATGTATATAATAATTTCAGAATGTATTCAAGAGGAATGAAAAGGTCTTGGTGCTTAAAGGTAGCAGACATTTTCATTTTCCCAAAATTACTAATTCTTCAGAAATGTAATGTTATAGATATGTTACTGCATATAGTAGAAGGTAATATTATATATTTAAGCAAAGAAAAGTGCAAGGTTCTGTGATAATGGACCAATTTATATTATCTGGAGCAGAGTTCTCAAATATGAAGTTCGTAACATTCACAGGTGGGCCTGAACCAGATTAAAATGTAATTGGAAACTACTTAACAAAATAATTAAAAATATAATAAAACATAGATAGTTAACATTACATTTTAAATCCAAGTCTGTATGTGGCTTACTGGGATTATGTACAGGTTAGTGGCACCTATTTCTATTGGCGTTTGACACCACTGGTCTAGAACAGGAATTCCTAGACTGGGTCTGTGAACTTTTTAAAAAAAAATCTTTTGATGACTGTTTAAATATAATTGCTTTCTTTGGAATCCTATGAATTTTATTTTGTGCATTTAAAAACAGTGTGAGACAGGAGTCCATCGACTTTAGCAGTTGCCAGAGGTGCTCATGATATACACAGAAGTATTAAGTTTCCCTGGTCCAGTGGAATAGCAATTTATGAACATATTTATTCTTATTTTTTATATGCATATGTTCCTATAGGATATATTTAGTCCTAAGGAAATAAGTAGAAGTACATATGGAACATTTAGTTAAGCTTATGCCCTGGAACTATTTCGTTAACCATCTGATGGTATGGTGCTCTTAAAAGACTATCCACATATGAAGCAGCTTCTTTGCTTTGCATTTTATAGAATAGTTGGGTTTACATTTATTACTGTGGGTGTATAAATAATATGCCTGGCTATAAGATCTTATCAGGTATCAAAATATGATGTGGTTACCTTGCTTGAATTACTTACTTCTCAGTCCAGAATGATGGCACTGTTTTTGTTGTGACACTAGGAAGTTGTTTTTAAAATCTTAATGGTGTAAGATTTTTTTTTCATTTTATGTAAAGGCAGCTTTCTTTGCACAATTATCCCTACAAATGAGGCAAACTAAATATAGGCTATAAATTATCATGTAAAATATGATAGGGAAGTTTAGTTGTTCATTCAACAAGTATTTATTAGCCATTTAAGTTTTGTTTCACTCTGTAAGAGGTGGCTTTAGGCATCCCAAAATTAATCAGCAGTAGGTATCTGCTTAGCAATGCAATGTTCTTGTTCGTATAGGGGATACATAAATAGTAAAAGATAGAGTTCCTGCTTAGAGCTTATTTGAGGAGACAGTGCTAAGTTGCATGATACAGATGTGATACATAATTTGAACATACTATCAAGAAGACCTAGTCCTGCTAAGTGCCTTCATCCATCCTTACTTCCCTTCCTACTACCCATCAATGCTATAGGAGCCACCACTAGTACTGGGAGCTAGAAATCTTCATTCGTGTGTTACTTGGCAGATGAGCTGAGATGGACCTCCTGATGTAAAATCATACGCTTCTTGATATTAGGAGCCATGCCTTTGTTTATCTTTCAGTCTCCCCTTGTGCCTAGCACAGTATAATAGCACTAATTGCTAACAATTATGTAGCACTCATTATGTGCCAGGCACTGTACTAAAGCACTTTACAAAATTATCTCATTTGGTCCTTATAACAGTCTTGGGAGGTAGGTGCTGTTATTATCACTATTTTGCAGATGAGGAAACTGAGGCAGACAGAGGTTAAGTGACTTGCTTAGGGCCACACAGCTAAAAGGTTTCTGAGGCTATATTTAATCTCAGGTCTTCCTGATTCTAGGTATAGTACTCTATCCACTGTACCACCTTGCTCTACTTAGTAAATGTTGAATGAATGACTGAATGTATTCCTAGAGTCCAAAGTTAGAACTCTGAATACATTTTCTTAAAGAAATATGGTTACAGAGGAGTTAGGTTAATAATGTTAATTATGGTACTTTTTTTCCCCAGGAATATTAGGAGTTTATAAGCTATTAGGTTTTTATTGGGTAACCCAACTCCCTAACTGACATGTATTATATTATTTCAGTGGAAACTTGTGTTTTTAGTTCCAGTAAATGGCTTACAAATTAAGTTGGTGGTTGTATGTGCTAAGGAATGCAAAGCAAGAGAGTAATTGAAATGGTGTGGGAGGTTTGTTGTTGATTAGATGTTGCAGATGTGTGAGAGACATACATAAGACTTGTTATGACTCCATTTAGGGTTTTTTTTGTTTTTGTTTTTGTTTTTCTTGTTTGCTCTTGGCACTGGTCAGATGTATCTGGAACATCGTGTTCAGTTCTGGGTGCCAAATTTTTTAATCTTTTAATTTTTAAATTTTATTAATTTATTTTGATTTATCAACAATCACTTCCATATGTTTTTGAGTTTAAAATTTTTCTCCCCCTTCCTCCCCACACCACCCTCTGCAAGACGGTGCCCAATCTGATATAGGCTGTACATTTACATTCCTGTTAAACGTATTTTCACATTAGTGAAGTTGTAAGTAAAAGTTAAAACCAATAGGAGGAACCATCAGAAAGAGGAAACAAAACTCAACAGAAGAGAAAAAAAAAGATAGCGATTCAACTTTCACAGTTATGATTACTATCTGTGTCTTTTTCTCCATCCTTTTTTCCCCCCTGTTTATGCTTTTCTTTCTCCTCTCTCCCTTGCCCTCTTCCCCAGTATTTTGCTTTTGACCACCATCTCCTTCAGTCTCTCCTCCCTTCTATTATCCCCCTCCCCCTTCTTCCCCTTGCCCCCACTGCTTCTTCCCTCTCTTCCATTCCCCCCTCCCTTTTCTTTCCCCTTTTCCCTCCTACTGCCTATAGGGCAAGTTAGATTTCCATACCTAACTTGAGCCAAATCTGATGAGAGCAAGGTTCAAACAATGCTTACCCCCCTCCCTTCTTTCCCTCTGCTGTAATAGGATTTTCTGTCTTTTCCTGTAATGTAATTTACCCTTGTCTGTCTCCTCCTTTCTCAGTACATTTTCTAAGATCAAACTAATCCACTTACTTGGATCCATTTAACCTGCTTGATTAGATTTTTTTTTATCATTACATCAAAGTCAACTAATATCCACCCCCTTTATGTATACTCCTTTAACAAGGTGTAATAACAGTACAGTTCTCAAGAGTTGCAAGTGTCATCTTGCCCTTGTAGGGAGTTAAACAGTCCACCCTTATTAACAACATTTTGTATCTTTCTGTCCCATTTACCTTTTTATGTCTTTCTTGAATCTTGTACTTGAAGATCAAGTTTTTTGTTGAGCTCTGGTCTTTTTATGAGGAAGGTTTGGAAGTCCCCTATTTCATTGAATATCCATCTACTCCCTTGAAAAATCATGCCCATTTTTGCAGGGTAGTTGATTCTTGGCTGCAATCCAAGCTCCTTTGCCTTATGGAATATCATGTTTCATGCCCTGCGGTCTTTTAATGTAGAGGCTGCAAGGTGCTATATAATTCTGACTGTGGTTCCATGATATTTAAATTGTTTCTTTCTGGCTGCTTGAAGCACCTTCTCTTTCATCTGGTGATTTTGGAATTTTGCTATTATATTCTTGGTGTTGTGAATTTGGGATCTTTTTCAGGTGGTGAGTGGTGTGTGCTTTCTATGGTTATTTTACCTTCTGGTTCTAGGACTTCAGGGCAGTTTTCCTTTATGATTTCCCAAATGATACTGTCCAGGCTCTTTTTTTCATCATGATTTTCAGGTAGTCCAATAATTTTTAAGTTGTCTCTCCTGGATTGATTTTCCAGGTCAGTTGTTTTACCTATGAGGTATTTTATTGTTTTCATCTGTTTTTTCATTTTTTTGTTTCTGTTTGACTGATTCTTGTTCTCTCATAGAGTCATTAGTTTCCATTTGTCCAGTTCTAGTTTTTAACAGATTGTTTTCTTCTGTTAGTTTTTTTCCTTCCTTCTCCACTTGGCCAATTGTATTTTTTAAGGACTCTTCTACCTCTCTCATTAGACTTTTAAAATCCTTCTCGAGTTCTTCTAAGAAGGCTTTTTGGGCTTCAGACCAGTTCATATTCCCTTTTGATGTTGCAGCTGTGGGTTCGTTGACAATGGTTGTCCTCTTTAGAACTTCTGTCTTGATCTCCACTCTTCTCATAATATGAATCTGTGGTACGTTTCTTTTTACTCATGGTTTCTTTATTCCATGGCCTTTAAAGAGATTGAGCTGGGGAACAGAGGGCACTGACTCAAGCTTCTTGTGTTGGGAGCCTAGGTCTTGGTCACTGGCTTTGTGTGCTGGGGCCTCTTATGTTGGCAGTTGGAGGCTGTAGGGTTTTGGCAGTTTACTTCATGTTGGGCTGTAATCAGCAAGGCTGGAACTTTCAGGCAATTCTAGGTTGCCTGCTTTTCCTTTCCTTTAGCTTTCTTCAGCTCCTTTTAGATGGGTGCTGCAGGGTGTTTATCTGCCTAGGGCCCCTTGCAATGCTGCCTCCCTCGTTTCTGCTAATGCACTGGGAGATTCCTTTGTGGTAGAGTGTGGAGGCAGCTGGTGGTTTTCTGAGCTGGTTTCCACCGGTTCCCCCACCCTCACTTGGAGGTCCAGGTGTTGGTGTTTGCCCGCTCTACCACCTGGGCTTCAGGATCTCCTCCTGGTTGACAGTTGGAGGTAGTTCTGACAGTTTACCTGGTGTTGAGTTGGAATCAGCAAGGCTGGGACTTTAGGAAGACTCTAAGTTGTTTTCTTCAGCTCCTTTCAGATGTGCTTATCTGCCTGGGGCCCTTTGTAGTGCTGCTTCCCTTATTTTTGCTGAGGCACAGGGAGACCCGTTTGCTGGGCTGCTGTACTGCTTTTCCCCATCTTTCTTCTAGTTCAGGTTTTCCAGGGGTTTTTGTTTTTTTTCTAGGATGATATTTTCTGGGTTTTCAGAGGTTGATAGGGGAGGGTGAGAGTGACTACCTTTTTAGTCCACCATCTTGGCTCCTGGAAGCGGAAGTCCATTTAGGGTTTTCTTGGCAAAGATTCTGGAGTGGTTTGCCATTTCTTTCTCCAGCTCATTTGACAGATGGGGAAACTGAAGCAAACAGGGTTAAGTGTCTTGCCTAGGGTTGCACAGCTAGTAAGTGTCTGAAGCCACATTTGAACTCAGAAAGATGAGTCTTCATGACTCCAGGCCCAGCACTGTATGCGTCGTGTCACCTAGCTGTTCTCATGTAAGGTTTAGAGGAGTTCACTTTTTAGATCTTTTAAAGAAAGTAATGTCTACTGTGTGACCCTGGGCAAGTCACTTAACCCCAACTGCCTAAAAATAAATAAAAATTAATAAAAGTCTATATTCTTATCTCACAATAATTTCCCTACATTTTCTTCTTCTTTCCCTTGTAACAAAGAAAAATAGTTAAGCAAAACTTGGTTCTGTCCAGGGATGCCCTATTTGGCTTCCAAAAGCGTTTGGCAGCTGAATTCAGTTTTGGTCCTGGAATCTGTATCCTGAATTCAGTTGCCATTTTGTATTGTTTTTATTTGCATGATTGTAGTCATTGTAGATATTGTTTTCTTGGTTTGCTTATGTCATTCTCAGATCATATGAGCCTTCTCATTTTCTTTGAATGCCTCACTTGCTATTTTTATAGCATACCATCATATTCATATCCTAATTTGTGCTAAACATTAAAGGAAGTTATGAAGCTAGATTTTCAGAAAGAAGGTGATAGGGCATCCAGCTTGTGCAAAGATACAGATAGAAATGAGTGATGTGTATGGGAGCAGGAAAGGAAAAACTTTAATGGAAAGTACAGTTAGGTTGGCTCCTTTTTATGAATTGTTTATGTTCTTGAAGTCTGTTTTTGTAATCTCATTGTTTGGAGCTCAACAGGAACTTTACTAGAGTAGCAGTGTTCTAAAAGATGGTTCCCAAGTCATTTCACTGCAGTACAAATAGACAATTCAGATTTAAACTCTGTAAGCTGAATTGTCTTTATAACTTTTTTCCCCCTAAAGCAAAGATTCTTTCCTATTTCCAGTTGGGATGACCAAGAATAGTTATCTGATCCTCCCACCTGCAGTCCCAGCAATAAGAAAGTATCTTTCTGGCACCCTCTCACCCTCACTCCCACCTAGCACTCTAATGGAGTGGTGTTCCTGGAGAGTTGTTGAGAGAGGCAGCAGTAAAGGAGACCATAGAGGAAAAAAATGGCATTGGGTAGGTTGCCAATTTTGGGGGGACTGTATTTACCCGCAAGATTAATAACCCATTCTGGCTTTGGTTATAAAATCTGTTAATAGTAAAACATTTTCCAGAATCTGGCAGATGTAGAATTTTTACTTTCTTAGTTCCAAAAATAGAGCATTCAGTATAACATTTTATCTATCTTGACTTACTCCATTCTAATCTAGAAATAGATCATTAATAACAACTAAATATTTGATAGTCTTAACATTTAAAAAAACTGCCTATAAAAATGAAGTCATAGATTGATATTAAAGCAGTAGAACTTGAGCTAGAAATTTGAAAAATATCCCTTTAAATTGAGTTGGAAACTAGATATAACTCTTACTTAGGACCATAATACATTTAGTGGAAAGATAACCTGGCCAATATTTTAAATAAGGTGAAATTGTAATAAATTAACAGGTTAGTATTCTGGGCAAGGATTGGGTTAAAACTTAGTTTAGGCATAGCTATTGCTGAGTTAACGTATGGAACTTGGCTAACCTTCACCTGAGCAAACGGAAATGCGTAGACAGAGTGAGTCTCTGAGGAGGGCATTGGGGATTTGTAAGGGGGTGCTGTAGAAGGAGTGGGAGGGTGACTTTTGGGAGGAGAAAAGAGAAAAGGAGCATGTGCAAAAGCATTTCTAAGTGAGGAAGAATCAGGGTAGATGTAAACATTGTGGACATTTTGGTGTCTCGTTTGGTGCAGACTTGTGGTTGTTGTGATGTGCAAACAATTGTACTGGAGCTGGCTTTCCACATCCACAGTGGGCATTCACCTGGAGGAGAGAGGGGAAGCCGATGGGAAGTCATTCACTGAACAAGCAGTAACACCTCAGGTCTATCTATCTCCACTTCTTGGGTTTCTTAGTGAAGCTTGCTTTAGGAAGCCATTTCTGGACGCAGTTGTACTGATATTTTTTCATTTGTGTAATTAGCTATTTTTTGTTATGTAAAGCTTTGAAGATAGAGTCTAAGATACTATATTGTGAATTAGGATGCTTGATTCATGAAATACATGTTTGTTTTTTAAAGCTTTTTGTCAAATGATTTTAATTTTGATTTTGATTTTAATCACTGTCCTGTATATCGTGACTTTTGACCTTGCTGGTTATTATAAACTGAGTAATACAACTAAATAATTTAGCCCGGTTAACATTAGGTTCTTGCTTTTTGTTTAGAGGTGTCTAAGGCAAAATGACTTTTTTTTTTTTTAATTTGGCTATCTTCCCATTGTGAAACCTGAGACAAATCCCTTGGCTATTTAATAAAAGGGAAGGATGGCAGAGACTGACAACAGCTTTTAAATGAGTTGTTGTGAAGAGGCATTTTTCTTGTAGTTGGACTTACTAATACGAAATTACTGAATGACAGTCTTTTCTTTTATAGTGGTTACTTTTTTTTTTGGAGATAAAGCATACCACAGAGAAACTTCATTATGACCCTAGTCTCTACAGTGGCAATGGTTGTTTGTGTTGCGCCCCCCCAACCCCCACATGTAAAGTTTTACACAGCTGTTCTTTGTAGGGGATGAATTTCTGATATATGTGTGTGAGGAAGTTAAAAGAACTAAATTCAGAATCTGCCTCATTCTCAGTAGTTCTTTAGCATTTCTGTAGTAGGTGCTATACTGGACTGTATTTGTATTCAAGAATTCACAATCTAGTCTTCAGGTATTGAAAAATTAGCTTGTGTTTGAATTGTTTAGACTGAAGAATGTCCCCTTAAAACCATTGAAGACTGTAGTAAAGAGTTAATAGAAACTGCTAAACTTATTTTCCCCTGGATAGACTAACTTTATAGGATATTCCAAGGGTGGATTAGGCCATATAATTATAAAAAACATGCCACTTGTCATATCCCTTGGAAGGAAAAGCGATAAAATGTACATATCATAGGACAACCATCTTGAATAAAATGGTCAAGTCTTCAGGTGTAAATTGTAAGAAAACTTTAATGGCTATGAGAATTTTTTTTATATTTGTGTTTTGTGATATTCTTAAATGTCAGGCATCTCTAAAAAAAGTCATTTTTCCTTCTTTTAGCTGTCTCTTTATCTGTGTAGAATCTTTTACATTTTGTGTGTTGAAATAGTGTATGCAACCTTGACAAGTCTGTTTGTCTTTTTATTGTATTTATTAATATCCCCAACATTGCTCATTTTTCTTGGAATATATAGTACATTTAGAAACCAAGTCAGTAAACAAATTCTTTGATGAAAATATTGGCCAAGTATTAAAATACGTGGACTTTTTATAGAAAGTGAAGTAACATCAAGAGCATCTTATTTTAAGAAATTTTCTCCCAAAGACCTATTTTAAAGAGTAATGTAGATACTAAAACCTGCCAACCTATTTCTACCAATTTCTGGAATTCCGGCAAGATAAAACTGAACAACTCATATCTTTCTTTAACACTGGACTCAGTGTACTTAATTTGGCTAACTTCTGTAATGTGTTTCTTTACTGCACAGAAAGTTGGAGTGACTGGTCCCCCTGATCCACAAGTTCGCTGTCCCTCTGTCATTGAGTTTGGAAAATACGAAATTCATACCTGGTACTCCTCCCCATATCCACAAGAATACTCAAGGTACGTTGTGAGACACTTTTAAATCATATCTTTTGAGTGGTAGAATATGAAATTTGGAAGTAAACTCCACATCCTCACATTCTCTTGTATTGATCCTCTATTCTCTGTAGGTCTACTGTAGGCCTTTATTATTCCTTTCCCGAATTATTACAGTTAGACTCCTTATAGGCCCTTTCATCTCCCTCTCCTTTCCCCAAACTATCCTACATATTGCTGCCAGAACAAGTTTTCTTATGCACAGATATGGCTATATCACTGTTCAGAAATCTTTGGTAACTCTTAGTTGTCTGCAGAGTTCAGACTTCTTTGTCAAGCATTCAGACCCGTCATAATCAGACACCATTCTAGCTTTATCTCTGCATAGTATTCTCCTACACACATTCTATACTATAACCAAATTGGACCATTCTCTTCCCCTGAAATGCATACTGCGGTGTCATCCCTTCAATGCCTTTTCTCAGTCATTGAAATTTCATACCTGTGCCTATGCATGGAAAGTTCTCCTCTTCTGTTAAATTCTTACCTGTTCTCTTACTCCCAACTTATATACCAACTCCTCCAGGAAGTCTTCCTTAATATCCCTATTGGTGAGACTTTCTCAGACTTCACATGATACTTTTTTTTTCAGAAATCTCTGATATATTTATTATGTAATTTGTATTATAGTTGAGTTAGTGTCATGTCTCTTTCTCCTGTCTCCTTATCCTACCTAGACTATTAACTTCCACGAAGGCAGGGACTATGTAATATAAATTTTGTTTCTTTCCTGTTGTGTATTAACAACACTCTCTACACAGTAGTGTACTTAATATTTGTTGTAGTCTACAGTTCAGGAAACTGAGAGCTGAAAGAGTCATTGTGGTAACATTAACATTGACAGTTACTTTTTTATGTAAGTTAGGTTTTGTTTTAAGTAATTTTGTATGCACAGTCCAAAAACTTATTTAATATTTGAAACCTCACAAATAAAACAAATTGGGAACACTTTCTTTATATAGCTACTTTCTTCATCATTAAAGCTAGGTAATCTAGAAATGTATTAATTTGTATTTAGCTATCAATAAATGGGAAGATTGATTCAGATGTGACTTGATGTTGAAATGTGAAATTTTAGCCAGCTTAAATTTTGTACTTAAATTTATTCTTTCTCAGAAATTGATAGTCTGTTTTGAAAAAAGAAAAACATTGGTATAGAAACTATACCTTATACTTGAATAAATTGGTTTTCCAGATAACTATTTGGGATTTCTAGCTTTTTTTCCTTGTTCCACCCCCATTTTCCATTCACTGAAAATTAATTTGTTCAGTTATTAAGTCTTCATTAAACTTTGGGTAGAGATTTGGGGCAGTGGAAAATGGAGTAGTTTAGGGAATAAATTTGAAGTAGCAGGATTATTGACTTTTTATTATGCTATATAAACAGTTAATGTTATAGTTTCTTTGCTTTGTTAACCACCTTTCAGTAGACTGTTGTGAAACTTGATTAGTTGTTATTTGAAAAGTACTTTTGAGTTCCTGGATAAAATGTACTTTGAAAAAAATATTTTTACAGAACACCTCACCTAGCTTGAGCTCAACTCTCTACTGCTTACTTTGATTATATACAGTTTTAGGAAGTTTAATTCATCTCATTTCTATTATACAACAAATTAAACCTTGCCTCTACATAATCTTCTCTCTTTTAAACCTCTTGTATCCCACCTCTTTCATTGCCCTTTTCTTATCTCTCTACAAATTTAGTTAGGTCTTCCTAATTCTAGAAAAGCTTTCTCTCAACTCTTCTACCCAAATCAGTGACCAAATCTCTTATTTCTCCTTCACAGAAGGAGACTTCTTAAAAAGTCATCTATAATTGTGACTCTGTTTCCTCATTGTTCATGCCTATACTTCTTCCCCCTACTCCCCTTTGAACCCGTTGAAATCCAGGTACTTAACGCACTACTATGCTGAAACTGCCCTCTCAGAAGTTATTAACTATTTTCCTGTACCACCAAGTCCAATAATAGATTTTTCTCAGTCCTTATCAAGTGAACAAATATTTATGAATTGCCTTATCTGGGGCCATCTCTAGTCATCCTGATCTATATCTTGCCATTCGACCCAGATGGCTCCAGAGAAGAGAATCGGGCTGGTGCTCTGCCTCACTTAAATCTAATTCACTTGCAAGTCAAGGCATCTTCCTGATGTCATTGGTCCTCTTTGAGAATGAAGGACAAACAACAGTATGTACGAGGCACTGTGCTAATCACTGGGATACAAAAAAGGCAAAAACAGCCCCTGCCCTTAAGGTGTTCACAATTAAATGGCAGAGATGATATGCAGATAACTGTATAAGTAAGATTTGTACAGAATAAACTCGTAGGGAAGGAACTAATGTTAAAGAGGCTCAGGAAAGGCTTCTTGTAGAAGTTGGGATTTTAGCTGAGACTTGAAGAAAGCTAGGGAATCTGGAAGGAATAGACGAGGAGGAAGAAGATACCAATAGTATGGGGGTACAGCTGGTGAAAATGCACAGAATCAAGAAATGAAAGGAATGTTTTGTGCAAAGAATAACAAGGAGGGGCAGGGAGAGAGCAGTGCATTGAAAACCTAGGAAGAAGATAGATTCAAGAAGAGGGTGATCTGCAGTGTCAGAGAATGTAAAAAAGGTCAAGAATACTATAGCTAGCATTTACATGCATTTTAAGATTTTCAAAGTGCTTTACATATGTTAACTCAAGAAAGATGAGGATTGAAAAAATGCCATTAGATTTAGAAATTAAGAGGTATTTATAACTTTGGAGAGAGAAGTTTCAGTGGGATGATGGGGTTGAAAGCCAGATTGCCAAAAGTAAAGGTGAGAGTGAGAAGAAAGAGAGTAGAAACACCGGTTGCAGTCTTTTCAGGGAGTGTAGCCATGAAATGGATGAGAGAAATGAGATGATAGCTATCTAGGATGGATGGATCAAGTGAGGTTTTTGAGGATGGGAAACATGAATATGTCTGTAGGCAGCAAGGAACCAGCAGACACAGAGGGAGAGTTTGAAGATTAATGAGAGTGTAGAGATGGTAGAGAAGGTAATTTGCTGGTGAAGACAAGATGGAATGGGATCACTTATGCAAGGAGAGAGGGGCACATCTTCGTGTGAGACAAGTGAAGGAGGTAATAGTGGCGGAAGGTATCAGGGTGATAGAAGATGAGGAAGAGGGGAGAAGAGGGACTTCTTAGTGAATGGCTCCGGTTTTTTTTTTTTTTTTTAAACAAAATATGAGGCAGGGTTCTTAGCTAAGCCAGGGGAGAAGGTGCCATGGGAGGTTTGGAAAAGTGACTGTGACGAGTAGGATGGTGAATTGTGAAAGAATTGCCTTGCTGCAATGAGGACCCAGTTGAGCTTGAGTAACATAAATGCATAATGAACCCCATTTAGCACAGTTTTGTGTTTTTTTCCCCTAGCTTTATTCAGCAGCATGTGGTTAGGAGCCAAGGCAGCAGATGGTGGGAGTAATTCAAGGCTTGGACTTGGCAGGGCAAGATCAGCAATAGGAAAAGAAGGCAAAGGGCTCACAAGAAGAGGATAGTGTAGAGATGAACTGGTTTACCAAGAGGTCAAGGTAGGGAAAGGAGGTGAGCATAGCCAGTGCCCAGATGATAGCCTGGGAAAGAATTAAGGAAATGGTGGTCACAGCACCTCATTTGATGCTATTAACCCATCCCTACTTTTAGATATTGTCTGCTTTTCTTGTATTAACTCTTTTCTAATTTTTTCTTTTCTTTGCTTCTTTGAGGATTCTTCTCCCAGCCCCCACCCCCTACCTTTTTTTTTTTTTAAGCTATAGTGGATATTCTCCAGTATTGTCTCCTTGGGTTTCTCCCTTGGGAATCACATATACTCTCATGATTTTGATTATTATCTTCATTCAGATGACTCCCTATTTCTATCTCATTCATTTATCCATTTACTTTTTCATTCAATAAAGATTTATTATGAATTAATTTGTGCCAGGCATTGTGCTAGGCACAGGGGATACAAAGACAAAAGTAAAGCAAATTTTGCCCTTTAAGTATGTTCTTTCTAATAGCGTTTATGTTGGACGTTTAGGTTTGCAGAGTACTGTACACAAGTTAGCTCTGTTGATTCTCACAATAATCTTGAGAGATGGCTGCTGTTGTTATCCTCCTTCTGCAGATGAGAAAATTGAGGCTGAGAAAGGTTAAATAACTTGCCCAGTGTCACTAAGCTAATAAGTCTCTGAAGCAGGATTTGATCTCAGGTCTTCCTGATTTCAATTCCTCCTATCTATTGTATTACCTGGTTGCTATTGAGTAGAAAACTCCCAGACTACATCTTCCATTTCCTGTAGTGTCTAGTACAGTACCTGGCACATAGCAGGTCCTTGATAAATGCTTCTTGAATTTAATATAGAAAAAAATCTACTTGTTTGTTCCACTGGTATCTCAAACTCAGCTTATTAAAAATCAACCTTTTATCTTTACTTCAAAACCTCTTATTCCTTCTGAATTCATTGTTTCTCTCAGTAGGACTACCATTTACTAAATTTCCCATGTTTAATTGTTGATATGTGATCTTTGACCCCTTTCTTTCTTTCCCCTCCCATATCCTTTCATGTCCTTTTGAATCTGAATCTATAATATCTCTTGTACCAGTCTTTTTTCTGTTTCTACTAGTGCCATCTTAATATAAGCCTTGATTATTACCCAGCTGGATTATTGCACTAGCCCCATAACCAGTCTTTATGATTCTACTATCGTCTAATATTAGTATTTTTGTATTCATGCCAAATTAATTATTTTTCTTCATGGATCTAATTATGTCATTACTCTTTTCAAAGTCTTTTAATGTATGTTAGTTGTTCAAACTTCTTAGCCTGGTATTCAAGCCCTTCCACAATATAGTTCTAACCTAGCTTTCTAACTTGAACCTCAGTCTGATTCCCTCTAGGACAACAGTTCTTATCCTTTTTTGTGTCATATGAAACCTGCACACCCCTCCTCAGAATAGAATACATACAATACAGCATCTTATCTGCTTCAGTTTTTATTCTGTTAATCCTAGTAGTGCCTATTTATTAAGATTTTAGAATTTTTCTACCTCTGACTTTTTTGTACTAAAACAGGTTGGCAAACTATAGCCAACAGACTAACTATGCCCTACTATATGTTTTTATACAGCCCTTGAGCTAAGAATATTTTTTATATTTTTAAATAAAATTTTGTTCTATTTAAAATTGAACTATGGACTGGACCATATTTGGCCTTTGATCCCTAATTTGCTGACCCCTGCTCTAGAATTTAGAAACCATTCAAGATCCTTATATTTTGTCAATCAAACATTTATCAAGCAACTACTGTGTGCCAGGCACATAGCTAAGCGATAGGGATACGAAAAGAGACAAAAGACAGTCCCTTTCCTCAAGTAGCTTACAGTCAAATGGGAGACACATTAGATAAACAAATAACCTACAAACAAATTATATGCAAGATAAATAGGAAATAATTAAGGGAGGGGAAGGCATTGGAATCAAGAGAAGTTGGAAAAGGCTTTCTTCAGAAGGTGCAACTTCAGCTGGGACAAAGGAAGCCAGGGATGCCAATAGACGGGGGGGGGGGGGGTTAGCATTCCAGGCATAAGAGACAGCCAGAGAAAATACTGAACTGAGAGGTGGATTGTCTTGTTTGTGGAACAGCCAGGAGGCCAGTGTCACTAGATAAAGAGTATATGTTATGAAATAAGATGTAAGAAGACTGAAAAGGTAGGAGGAGGTCAGGTTATTTAAAGTCTTTGAAGAACAGAGAATTTTTGTATTTGATCCGGGAGGTGATAAAGAGCCACTGATGTTTATTGAGTAGGGGAGTGACGTGGCAGGACCTACACTTTAGGAAAATCACTTTGGTGGGTGAATAAAGGATGGATTGAGGCAGACAGACCCACCAGCAGGCTATTGCAGTGTCAGAGAAGAGAAAGGGGCATATTTGAGAGGTGTTGCAAAATTTAAATGGACAGGCCTTGGCAACAGATTGGATATGAAGGGTGAGAGATAGTGAGGAATTGAGGGTTATTCCTAGGTAGTGAGCCTGAAGAACTGAGAGGCTGATATTGTCTTCTACTGTAATAGAGAAGGTAGATAGGGAGGAAGATAATGAGTTCTGTTTTAGACAAGTTGAGTTTAAGACATCTACTTGATATCAATTTTGAGATGTCTGACATGCAGGAACTGTGAGTTTGGAGGTTAGCAGAGACTTTAGGGTAGGGATAGGTAGGTTTGAAAATTACTAGCATGGACAAGATAATTAAATCCATGGGAGGTGATGAGTACACAAAATGAAGTAGTATAGAAGGAGAAGAGAAGAGGGCTCAGGACAAAGCCTGTCTGAGGATGTGATCTAGAGAAGGATCCACCAAAGAGGACAGAGAAGGGGCAGTTTGATAGCAGAACCAGGAGAGAGTGGTATCCAAAAACCTAGAGAGAATAGAGTCTGGAGGAGAGCATGATCAGCAGTGTCAGAGAGATCGAGGAGAATGAGGATTGAGAAAAAGTCATTGGATTTAATAGTTCCTTTCTGTTAACAAGATCATAAGTTTATAGATCCAGAGCTAGAAGGGACTTTAGAGGTCATTTAGTCTAAACTCCTCATTTTAGGGATGAGGAGATGTAGATCCAGAGTGGCTAAGTGACTTGCCCAAGATTATTCCAAATAGTAAATAGAATAGTCAGAATTTGAATTCAGGTCTTTTTGGCTCCAGATGCAGTATTCTTTCCATGGCATGAAAGTGCCTTCCATATTTCTGTAGTTCTTAATCATCTTTCCTCTTGTTCTCAGATAAATTCTTTCCAAATTATTGACCAAATGTTGAGGGCTTAATGTTGGCTTTTAAAAATTTATTTTGCCTTTTAAAACAAAATCCAGTCCCAATAACATGCAAAAATATTAGAGGAATTGGAATTTTAAAAAAATTCACAGAATAATAAATTAGTGTTGGAAAGAGTGGTTACATTTCAGGAAACCAATATCAGATTAAATTAATGTGTTTTTTTTCAACAAGCAACACAGTATCTCACTCTAAAGGGAATGCTGGTGGTGTTTCCTCTACTCTGGAACAGCTAAAAAGTGGAATAGCCAGGATTAGACCTAACCTTCATAGGCCTGAACTCTTTCTGCCATATTTTTATGTTGCTTATACAGTCTATTCTGTAATAGGAATAATAAATAGGTTAGAGACAGGTTGGTGTAGAGAAAAGAACACTAAACTTTGAGACCGATGACCTAGATTTGGGACCCAGATTTGTCCGTAATTGGTTGTTTGACCCAGTCGTAGTGTTTTTGAGCCTTTAGCCTTAGTTTCCACAGCTTTAAAATTAGTGATTTGTACTAGATAATCCCTAACTCCTCTTTTTTATATTCCTTATTATTTTATATTTTCATAGCCATATACAAACAGGTAAAAAGATAAGTAAATAATTTGAGGAAGGAGAGAGTGCTAATAATTAGGGGAATCTAGAAAGACTTCTTATAGGAGGGAGCAAATGAGCTGTGCCTTGAAGTATGCTAAAGGATTCTGAGAGATGGAGATGAGAGTGCATTCTAGGGAGAGTAAACAGCCTGGGCAAACAGGCATAGAGGCTGGAGGTGGAATTTCAAGTTTAGGGTAATTTTGACTGCGACAGAGATTACATGGCGGGGGGGGATAATATGCAATAAGTCTAGAAAGATAGGCTTGTATCTGCCAGGCTGAAGGGCTTTAACTGCTAAGCTCAGGAGTGTGTATTTTATTCTAGAGGCAATAGGCAGCTACTGAAAATTCTTGAACAAGGGAGTGACATGGTCAGACCTGTGTGTTAGGAATATCAATTTGGCAGCTATGTGGAGAACACATTGGAGAGAACTCTTGAAAACCTGGAGTCCAAATAGCAGGCTGTTTGCAATAGTACAGGTGAGAAGTGATGATGGTATGAATTAGGATGGTAGCTTTGGGAATGTAGAAAAGGTGTTGAATATACAAAGAATGTTGCAGAGGTAGAATTGACGAGATTGGGCAACTAATTGGATATGAGAAGTGAAGGAAACGGAAGGGTTGAGGTTGACTCTGAGGTGTGTAACTGACTGGCAGGATGGTAGTGCCATCATTGTATAAATAAGGAAGTGTGAAGAAGGGAGAAGTTTTGAGGCAAAGATAATAAGCCCCACTTTGGACTTGGTGACTTGGAGATGCCTAGGTGAAAATCAAGTGGAGAGTCTATCAGTCTATTAGTTCTGCTAGATGGGAGCTCAAGTGATAGCCATCCCGTTTGCTTGCTTTGGTAGTAGGATGAGAACTCTTCCTGAGAAGAATTCCGTTAGCCACTTTAGAATCAAGAGTAGCACTGCTTCAAGTCTATCCTTGTTTCTCAGGATAGGGATTCATCATAGTTTTTGAACTAAGGCCACATCACATGGGACTCCTCAGAGCCACCATATCCCGAGTGCAGAAAAAAACTAGAGTAATCTACATATCTTAAAGAGTGACACTCAGGAGGCAGCTAGGTGGCACAGTGTATAGAGCTCTGGCCTTGGAGTCTGGAGGACCTGAGTTCAAATCCAGCCTCAGACACATGACACTTAACTAGCTGTGTGACTCTGGGCAAGTCACTTAACCCCAATTGCCTCACAAAAAAAAGAAAGTGACACTCAACATTTCTCTGCAGAGCTAGAAATATTCAAACTTAACTTTTGTAAGTTGCACAGCTTGCAAAAGCTGCTGGGAAATAACCCTTCAGAAGCAAAAACTTTAGTACTACATGTTAGCTAATGTTTTTCTATGGTGGTTTTTTCTAGTAAAAAAAACTAGTTGTATGTATTAATACTACAAGAAATCTTTTTATTAGAGTTTATGAGGTGATTTTCTTTAGACCAACAGTATCATTCCATTGTAATTGGTTATAAAAAATGAGGATTTAATACATTTTCAATGGGAACTGGCAGGATAAAAATAAATAAGGTGATCCTCTCTCCCTCTCTCCTCTTTATCTTTCTGCTTTTCTTTCAGTTAGTGCTAGAGATTTTTCAACATTTGGATCTGTACTAGCTTATACGTTTTTAATTTATGCAGGTTAGTTCAGTAACTAAATAATAATTTACAGCCTTCAAAAAAGTACATATGTGACCCAGGAACTGGAGGTAGGTCCTGAACTTTAAACACAGTGTTTTCCAACCCACATTATACAGTAGATCAGTAAGATGTCAAAATTCTTTACTGTGTACTGTGTTGCTTTTGAAGCTTTGCTATGGCAGTTCATGGGAGCTACAGAGAAAGAGAGGGTATAAGGAACAAGATAGGGAAAAAGAGTATTTTATGGGTTTTTTAAAAAAGTTTGTAAATTTTAATAACTGAATACTTCAGGTAGTAAAAATTTTGTGGATCAGTAATAATGAATTGACTTTTGGATTAGATTGTCACTGAAGCTTTTAAAACAAGATAAAATCTATTGTGTACCTTAGGAAGTCAATTTTATTATTACTTTGTGATTTTGTAGTTAGAACAAAATAATTACTTGCCATTAAAACTGAGATTTAGCTTTCCAAAAAATTTAGACAACTTATTTGGTCCAGTTCTTTTTATTCCTCTCACAAACACAATGCAGTAAAAAAAAACCCCTTTTTTTTTTGAAGTTTCCAATAGTCACATAGAGGAAAACATTTGCTTTTCACTGGGTTGCAACATTTTATACTGAAGAAGTGAAATCACCTCTTGAGAATTACTTCTGAGCCTTCAAGGTTAGATGAATTAAAATTGTACATTGAGGTTTCACTGTAAGTGAATAGAGATAAAATGGAAAAATAGAGGGTATGTTTCATCAGTTTCTATAGCCATCATGAGTTTATTTATGCTCTTTGTAGATTTCACCCTTCCTTTTGAAACTTATTTCAGACTCCAGCAAGGTAGTGTGGTAGTTATAAGATACTTATCAGTCAGCTAATTGAACTGCTGGCTCACTTTATGTGCCTAGATTTATGAACGGGTCCTTTAAGCAGGTAGGGTTAGGAAAGTTAGTAGTGAGGAAGATATAAGTTATTTATCTTTCTGCTCTCTCACTGAGCCTAAGCCTTGAATTTTGAGGTAGCATACAAGGGAAATAGAACAAAATAGCTTAGAAAAAACTTCTCGGCGTCTGCTTGATAGTTTTACCAATGTTACTTGAAAGCTTATTTTAAAACTTTATTCTGATAGATTCTAATATTAGAAACTATATTAACTTGCCTAAAATAAGGGATACTCAGAAAACATATGTTGCACTTATCAGGAACACCAAATCATAGCAACTTTTCGAACTTGAAGTAAATGATTGATTAAAAAAAATTAGACTACAACTAAAGCATCATGGAAAAAGATACATAACGTAATATAATACTGCTAGTTTGGAGATTTTAATATTGGATATCTTAGACCAGAAGTGGGGAACTTGTGGCCTCAAGGCCATGTGTGACCCTCTAGGTTCTCAAGTGCAGCTCTTTGAATCCAAACTTCACAGAACAAATCTTCTTAATAAAAAGATTTATTCTGTAAAACTTGGACTCACTCAGAAGGCCACACCCAGGGACTTAGAAGGCCACATGAGTCCTCAAGGCTTCAGGTTTCCCACCCTTGACTAAGACAATTGGATATGAATTTAATGAAGAAAAGTAGAAATTATTTAAAGATGCAGAAGGTACTCAACAGTAATTAACGATGATGATGATAATAATAAGTGACATAGTAAGAGGCTAGACTGGACCAAGAATACTTGGTTTTTTTTTTTTTTTAATCCAGATATGTAGAAGGTTACTATAAATTAGTGACATGTCTGTTTTATAACAAAATATGGCTTTATTACTTTAAAGAACATTCATTAATGTTGGGGACAGAGAAAGTATAAAAGCTTTAGAAAAATCTTAAAATTTAAAGAAAAATGTCTTATAAATGAGCACATTCTTTAAATTCAAAACCTTTTTCTGATGTGCTACTTGAAGTTTATTTACCATTATTATTGAGTATGCTTAACATTTTTACATTATTTTTTTACTGCCAGGAAGACCTGGGTTCAAGTCCTGGCTCTGTGACCCTGGACAAGTTACTTATCTCTTACACTTGTAGGCCACTCACTCTCTTAGGCTATAAATTGCAGAGAAAGTGTCAACTTACATTAATAGAGAGAGTTCCTTATTCAGGATTTTCCTATGCCAATGACATCAGAGGCTCAGTCCCTATCTCTATCCCTATCCCTATCCCTTTTACTTTTATTTTCATACCACTAATATATGTAACCAGGTCCTTTTTTTCTTAGATGTTGAAAATGTTATCTGAGCTAGCAGTTAAAAATCAAAAATTTTTTCGTATACTATTTTAACTTGGTTATAATATGCATCAACTTGTTATATGATGGTTTCATAAATATAATTTGGAATGAGTAATTGATTTTATTTTCTTCTTTTGAAGAGAAATGATGAACCCTGAGTTTTAGAGTCCAGGGTAGAGTAAAACTAACTCTGTATTCAAAATATGTGGAGTCTATTCTTTTTTACACTCCATTAAAGCCTTATTCTAGTGTTTCATCTTGTATGAAGGTGACACACCAAGTTCTCAAAGGCCATGCCACTGGAGTTCAAGCCCTGAAAGGACTTTGATTATGGGTCTGACAATGGATGGCACATCTGTCATCAGAAGACCAGACTAAGTTTGGAGAGACTTATTACCAGAATGTTGGCTACCAGGTGATATATTTTTTTGGCCTTGGCTTAGTCAGAAAAACTGGGTTCTGGTCCTGGTTTTGTTAATAACTAGTCATGTGGCCTTGGGCAAGTCACTCTTTGTGCCTCAGTTTACTCATCTTTAAAATTAGAGGAGTAGACTAAATGATTCTTTAAGGTCCCTCTTAGCTACAAAAATTCTGGGATTCCTTGATCTGTGAAACGTGTCCTTCATTAGAAACATTTCTAAAACTGCCAAAAACAGAAAAAAAGTTATGTAAATATCAAATAATAGCTAGGAAATGAAAATCTAGTAAATGAAATCTTTTGACCCTCTCATCATATATCTAAGCTGTAACATAATTGAGGAATCATTTAATTCAACTCTCACGTTTTCAAGATGAGGGAACTGAGCTTCAGAAAGGTTAAGTGACTTGCCTAAGGTTAAAAAAAAACTGCTTACTGTCAGACCTTAGACTCAAACCCAGGTCTTCTGACTCCCAAGTCTAGTCCTTTTTCCAATGTGCCATGCTGGCTCTAACCTATTCTTTTCTATTGTTAGATAATAGGTTTTATATTCAGCATGGTCTGGTAGAAAGAGTACAGAACTAAGAAACTTGGGTTCTAATCCTGCTTCTGCCACTAATGAATTAGCTGTATGACATAGCCAAGCCGTTTAATTTTTCTTGGCTTTAGTTTCCTTATCTTTCAAATGGGGATGACAATACATACTGGTCCTTACTTTATGAAGGTAGTTATGAAGCTCAGATGAGATAATATGGGGAGGGGGAGAAAGCTTTTAAAGCCCTGTAAAAAATAAGGTGGTAGTGCTTGTTATTATTATTATTTAGTATGGCCCAGATCAATCAAAAGCCCCATTTTTTCATCTTTATTTACAGGCTGCCTAAGTTGTACCTTTGTGAATTTTGTCTAAAGTATATGAAAAGTAGAACTATTCTACAGCAGCACATGAAGAAATGTGGTTGGTTCCACCCTCCTGCTAATGAGATTTACAGAAAGAATAATATCTCTGTCTTTGAGGTAAGGTATACTATTTTAGTGGTTGTTCTCTTTTTAATTTAAAATTGTAGTGATTTTTTCCCCTCTAGTATCCAGCTCTGCACCCTAGCCATTCTTAGGTCTTTAGAAACTTGATTACTCTTATCGTGGCATGCATACTTTAAGTCATCAAACAGGACAGTAGTGTGAAGAGCAAACAAAACTCTGCTAATCCTGAATGGACTCAGGCTACAGTATATTTAAAATAGTGTCCACAACTCTGTTTAGAGACATCATTCGTTGTCTTTAACTAGACTTTGTGCGTTTTATGACAGGCACTATGTCTATGATATTATGATTATATTTCTGTGTGCCTCCTTGCTATTCAGTTTAACACATATTGTTGAACATCTCTCTCTACCTTGTGCCCATCACTCTGCCAATTACTAGGGAATTAAAAAAGAAGTATTATAGAAGACATGTTCTCTGTCCTTGAGCAAGTCATAGATACATAAATATATAAAGCAGGTCGTTAACAACGTGAGATGCTAAGAGCCCAATTGAGCAGTGCTATAGAAATTTAAAGACAGAAGAAATAATGTTAAGTTGGGCTAGAGTAAAACGGTCTAGCATCTTTTAGTATTATGTATGCAGTAGGCACTTAAATTCTTGTTGCATTAGTGAATCTTAAGTCATCAGCACACAAATTACTGATGGGTTAACTGACTATTCTTTGCTATGAATGTTTTTGAGTAAGAGTCCCCAGAAAGCTAGTAGTGACCAACTATTGATTGTAAAACTTGATCTAGTTACTCAAGGGGTTGGTAACTGCCACTCAGTTCTTCCTTTTCTCTTCTCTCTTCTGCTTCCCCCTGTTAAAATTCTGATAAGAACAGGCAAGGCACATGGTATGATGGTAGTTTCTGGCTATGCTAAATCTTTATACTTTCTTTTTCTTCACTCACTCCTAGGTTGTCAGCATATCTTCCAACCTATCTCCTTTCACTGCCTGAAATCTGATTTTTCCCTGAGCCACTTTTTTGGCTGGCTTCTTTAATGCTGGCTGTTTTCCCCCTTCTTATTTCAGAGGACTTAGAGGTATATGCCTTTTGCTCCCTCATTGTCAGTTCTGTACTTTTGCTTGTTCTACTGTTGTCACTTAACAACATCTCTTTTGAAGTTTATTCCAGCTGACTATAACTGCTCTCCCTCTATCTTGGTCACTTTCATTAACCAGTCTCCTATCATGCCTTTCATTATGACTAGAACACATGGCTCACATCTTCCCTGCCATCATCCTGAGAGACTGTGTATGTTAACTGCATTGTTTTCACACTTTCTTGAAATTTTTAACTCCTTTGGTTTCTCCTTCAGCTGTACATCAGCCACTCACTTGAGTGGGCATACCTCCGTTCCACTACCAGTTGAAAGCACTCAGTCTAAAATACACATCGTAAAATCTAAGATTCTCCTCTCTGACCATAGTCTCTTGTCTTTCTAAGTTTCCCTGTCTCTTATTTTTCTCAAACCTATTCTTGACCCTCATTATGACCTTTGGTCTTTGAATTTCCTGTATCTTCCAGTCTGTCAACCCTGTTCTGGCTTTATTTCATACTTACAGGTTTTGACCCTTCTAGTCTACCAATTTAATAATCTAATGAGCTAACTTTTGTAAAGTGCTTAGCAGAGTGCCTTGCATGTAGTAGGTGCTATATAAATGCTTATTCCTTTTCCCTGTCTCTTAATAATGCTTTGTCCACCTTTGAATCCTTTAACCATTTACCATTCTAAACAGTAGTTTCTTCCATGTACCTCTCTTTCTCGTACTTCTGACCTGCTGTAAGCTGCTAGGATATCACAAAATGAAGCTAAGTTTACCATAATTTTATGCTGTTTATCATCAGCTTAGCCCTTGCTGCTGCACTGCAATCCTTTACTTATTTTAATTTATGCTTTTATGTTTATTTTATGCAACACTGTTCCTTTTCCATACCTCCCCTCAAGTTCCAAATATACACTCCTCTCTTACACTCTCAGTAGATGATATTACCTCTTACTTTACTGAAAATGTTGACATCATTATACTTGAATTGAATTCTCATTTATTAATCCTGACTACTCAGTACCCTAATTTATTTTCTCTTTCTCTTTGGTCTCAGAGTGATTCTTCTTGCAGAAGTTGTACCCTAGATACATTGACATAATCTCTCCTATGACCTTACTGTGTCAAACAGTCTCTCTTTCTCCCTTTCCTTCCCTGCTTTCTCTCCCTCCCTCTCTTCCCTTCCAACTCCCTCTTTTCCCCTTCCCTGTTTTCCTCCCTTTCTCTCTCTCCTTACTCCTCCCCCCTTTCTCCCCTTCCTCTTTTCTCTCCCTTCCTTCCTCTCCTTTCCCTCTCCCTTTCCCTTTCCCTCCTCTTTCTCTACTGGCTGCTTCTTCCCTCAGCCTACAAATATGCCTAACCTAATTTAGCCTGTAGAGAAAGGGACTAGACCTGTGATTTTGTTAGTATTGGGAACTTCTGGACGAGGAAATTCTACTGATAAAGGTTGACACCTTCTCTTCAATTTTTAGTTACAGAGAATTGAGAGTGTAAGTGACTTTCCCCAGGGTCATAGAGCAGGCATGTGTCAGAGACAGGACTTGAACCAAGATTTTCTTGGCTTTGAAGTTGACTCTACATTATTTTATCCTGCCTCTTAATTTAAACTATCTGTCCTTAAAAACCCTTTCCTTGATCCTGCTAATGTAGCTCAAACTATCATTCTTTATTCTTCTTCACTATCAGATTTTTAGGAAGAATAAGCTACATATACTGCCTTTACTTCCCTGCTACCACACTTTATTTATCAATTCTTTGTGATCTGGCTTCCTCCCCTAGTACTATGTTAAAATGTCTTTATTAAGGCCCCTAATGACCTCTTCTGTCCTCATCTACCTCTCTGCATCATTTAGTATTGTTCCACCATCCCTTCTCTTGGCTTTTAAAATACTATGTTCTCTTAGTTCTCTTACCTCTCTAACCTCCTCTGACTCTGTGCTGGTTCACTGTCCTTCCATTCCTTACACATGGGTATTTCCCAGAAGTTTATCCTTGATACTTTCCTCTTTCTTTATTTCTTACCCATTTCATGTTTTCAGTAATCACTTCTATGCAGACTACTCTCAAAGTTATGTCTCTACTCCCAACTTTTCCCCAGATCTTCTGTTTTACATTTTCAACTACTTATTGTATACCTCTACTTGGATATTTAACTGATACCTCAAACTAATCAAATCTGGAACTGAATCATCATTTTCTTATGCCACATCCCAGCCCTCTAAAAAAGAAAGAAAGGAAGGAAAGGAAGGAAGAAAGAAAGAAAGAAAGAAAGAAAGAAAGAAAGAAAGAAAGAGAGAGAGAAAGAAAGAAAGAAAGAAAGAAAGAAAGAAAGAAAGAAAGAAAGAAAGAAAGAAAGGAAAGAAAGACAGAAGAGAACCTATTCCTTTCTCTAATTTTCTGTCTAATGGTGGTCTGACCATCATCTCAGTCATTTAGGCATGTAGTCTTGCAGTCTTTGAACCTTCTATCTTTTTAATCTCAACATCCAGCTAGTTGGCTAAATTCTGTTAATTCTACCTTTATAATATCTCAAATCTTTACCTGGAATGGACTCCACTGCAACACCTTTATTCAGGCCCTTAATATCTTTTCACCTGGATGTTTGTGATTGCTTCTTAACTGCTTGTGTTGTCTCTGATATTTCCTCTTCAGTCTAATCTACCCTTTATACTGTTTGACTGAGTACTTTTGCTGGTATACTTATGATACATTACTCTTCTACCCCAAAAACTTCAGTGGCTCCCTATTGGGTATTACAATTAAAATATGACTAGATAACTAAAATCATTAAAATCCAATTAAAATATTAACATCATGTGATCCTGGCATTCAGGGCTCTCTGTAATCAGACTTTTTTTTTTAACCTTTCTAGTCTTATGTTTTTCTTCTTCATTATAAATAGCATTTCTATAGCACTTTAAGGTTTACAAAGCTCTTTACAAATATTTCATTTTGTCACGACAACAACCTGGTAGGTAGATGCTATTATTATTCCCATTTTACTGATGAGGAAACTACTGAGGCAGAGATAAGTTGAATTTCCTGACAACTCTGACCTCCTCCTACCCCCATTGCCAACCCTGTTCATGAAAGTTATCTCTCCCTCAGATTTTTCATACCTCACTGCCTGAGCCACTCCTTTGCATTCATCTCCCTTTCCCTTTCATCATAGTTATTTGCATATCTGTCCTACCCCTTCCCATTAAATTATAAACTCCTTAAGTGAAGCATTAATTTAGTACCTAATGCTTTTGGAAAGTTAAATATGGTGAAGCAATAAGTAAAATTTAGAATCAGTCCTTAAAATTAGAAATATATATAAAGTGTTGTCACAAGTGTTGATCTTAGAACTTTTTATAATGTAACACGAGTAGACTTGCATGGCTAGAAAGTAAACTTAAAACTAGGTCTTCATACTTACAAACCCATTTTTATTTACTGAATATCAAGGGCATTTTGCAGTCATTCTCAAGACCAGGCTTATTTTTTAATCTGTTTGTCTCAAAAGCTGGTGAAAACTCTAAAATGACAGTGTACTGTCAAGGTAGGAGCTCAGGATCAAGCTTTTAGAAGCAAGATATAAAACTGGCTGAAGAACTTGGGGAAAAAACTATGAATTAATGTGTCATTTTATTGTATCTAAACTTTTGGCATGGTTTTCCACAAAGCATTACCTTTACAATTTGTATTAGCCCCATGGTAACCAGGCTCTTATAATCTTAGATGTACTCTTTAGTAAATATCAAAATAGTATTAAACTCTAAAAACTCACCAACATTTCTGTCAATTATTTACATTATTCCCTTTTTATTAAGGCTGCTGCTTAGTGAGGCAGCATGGCATAGTGCTTTGGGGACCGGCCTTTGAATTGGGAGCATCTTGGTTCAGTTCCTACCTCTAATACTGAATGTGTGACCATGGGCAAATCACTTAACTTCTCAACATACCTAGGCAGCTCTTAAGATTATTAGTTACAGATAAGTTGATCTGCTTTGGAGGGAGTATGGTATATTCCTATTCTCCCCCCCCCCCCCCCCCCGTGCTACCCAGGAATTGTCCTGGTGAAAAGATACTTTGACTGCTAAACAGATAAGAATTTATGAATTCAGGCAAGGGACAGGATTTCTCTAACAGATATCGCCACATTAGCAAAAGTTTGTTATTTAATATGCATGTTGACTAGGAAATAGATAAGAATAGCTTTCTTTTATATGGAAATTGCTATTGCTGAAACAAGATTCTACTAATATATTTTTATCAGGCTTAAGCCAGTCAGTCCATTTTTGCTGGACAACTAATAAAAATTTGAATTTACTTGTAAAAATTACCTATTGATCAGTTTTCAAACTGCTTCTCACCTTTCCAAGATTAGGCAAAAATGTTGAATAAATGAATGAGATCGTACATAATACGTCCACTAGAAGAAACATGGAGATCCCTCTTTTAAAGGAAAAAAACAGGTTCACATCATAATGTTAGCTTTCAAATTTTGCCATCCCATCCTTTTCTTCTTTAAATGATTTCATAGCTCAATTAATTGTGCATTGTTTAGGTGAATGTGCACACTGTCTTTTGTAGAGTAATCCCAAGGCATTGAGAGAGATCAAACCTTAATAGCTGTTAGGAAAAAGGGAATGTTAGAACTAACAAGATATTCTCTTTTTCCACTCTTAGTTACCCTAGTTCCAAGAGAGATCTTGCTTGGCTGATCATTCTCTAGGGTGCTTGGCACAACAGCAGGGACATCAGCATTCCTCCTCTTAAAGTTGTACAGTGTTGTTGGAACCGTCAACAGTGGAGGACATTTTAGTATCTCTGGCCATTAGGAGACATCACTCTATAAATATACTTTGTTTTATGTGATAGGTGTGAAAAAGTGTATGTATTAAATTTTTGTCAGTATTTTTAATGCATTAAGGAAGTTTGTTGTTCAGTGAATCCTTCAGAGAATACTTTTGTAAGGTTGAAGAATTGTTTCGTGAAGCAAAATTTACTTTGTCAAGGTCAAATTTTTGCATTTTGGGTTGTCTTAATGCAAGATAGGACCTATAATGCAGCCATTTGAAGGGGATCACTCCAGGGTCTTGTCTGTCTTCATTATTATCATCTCTCAGTAGCTGGGCTGTAAGATACTTAATAGTTAACTCTGTGGCTTTCCTAGGAAAAGCTTCTGTGGTACCATATTAACCTGATTTGTCTTGGTTTATTTTTTTTTTTAGGTTGATGGGAATGTCAGTACAATTTACTGTCAAAACTTGTGCCTACTGGCAAAGCTATTTCTTGACCACAAGACACTGTATTATGATGTGGAACCATTTCTTTTCTATGTATTGACACAGAATGATGTCAAGGGCTGCCATCTTGTTGGCTACTTCTCTAAGGTAAGCATTTTAGAATGAAACTATTATGGACTTGTATTGAAAGTATTATGGATGAATAAAAATATGTAGATTCACATGGGAGACATGGAGGTAGTTTCTTTCAGTCTTTTCTAGTAGATAATCAGGGCTGTAGTGTTCTCTGGATACCAACTGGGTTTTAGGCCCTAGATTTTATGTAGAAAGAATTCAGAAACTCAGGGCGTGAAGCTGCTTAGTAACACTGAACAGAATGTATTCTCTTAGGGACCTGAACCACAATTACCACTCAAGGGGAAAGGTTTTTAAATGACTTTTTATTCCCTTGGTGGTGATACATAGAACTTTTTGTGAAGTAAACACAATCATTACCCACCATGTTCTGTCTGAATTCATTTCTAGTTTCTGCCATCTCTTCTGATCTGCATTTTGGTTCTTCTAAGCTAGCAAGTACTTTATAGAGCCTAAGCCTACCATTATCACTTCAACGAAGAAGCCAGATTTACACAGAAGTTTTCACTTTACCTCCATTTTCTGTTCTAGCTATAGCATTCCTTTGTATTTTGCTTGAAGCAGACCTGATAGAAAATTCTGATTTGTAAAACAGATTGTTTAGGATTTTATGATCAATTTTACAGAAGAATTAACCATAAGATTCTCTTAAATAGTAAAGGTTCTTAACACAAGTATGACTTAAAGTATAATTTGATTATTTGCAACTTTTTAGGTACACATAAAGTTCGGTTTGTTTGTTTGCCTCTTCTTTTAGGTTATACAGCATTAGAGTTAGTAGTATTAGAATAAAGATCTCAGACCTGTGAACCATATACACTTATCCTCTCATTTCCAGAATAGCATATAGTCTCTTAGCATTTGTGTCTGTATGAAATTGGTGAAATTCCTACACTGGATTTTGCCAATGACATAGTTTCTGAGTTGCAGAAGGTTTAGGTGTTGCTGTTTTATTTATTTATTTTTACTCTAGGATTATTGCTTTATGGGTAATGGCAACAGTGATTTAACATTGACCTGTTTTTTCTCAGTATTTTCTTTGCTGTTCCCAGAAGGCTATCGGCTTTTACTGTTACCCATTGTTTCATGATAATTAGGCCTGCAGCTCAATATTACTAGCGTGTGTTTTTAAACTTGGTTTCTATTTTTTTTTCCACCAGGAAAAGCACTGCCAGCAGAAGTACAATGTTTCCTGTATAATGATTCTTCCTCAGTACCAGCGCAAGGGCTATGGCAGGTTCCTCATTGACTTCAGTAAGGAGCATATTAACATGTCCATCATGTCTTTATGGGGGAGTCCTATGAAATGCAAAACTATATTGGTTGTCAGTGCCTTTTGACATACCCATGTGTGGAATTTTGCTGCTCTGATTATACTGAATCCCTTGCACACAACCACTAATCTTTTTCTTTTTAGTTAGAAATTAAGTATTTTAAAATAAAATGTTATTCCAGTTCTTTGTATATCCTATAAAAATGCCTTGGATGAGGAATTGTAGATATTGTTCATATTGAGCTTAATTTCGTGCCATTCTTCTTTCTAACATAAATATTACAACAATATTACAATAGTTGCTGATTTACAGTACCTATAGTGCCCTGGAAAATGTATGCATGCCTGTTGTTATTGTTGCTGTTAAAATGTTCTGTCACATGGTGAAAATATGGACTATACCTTAATCATCTCTGAAGTTTTAAAATTTGATGCACAGAAACTAAAGTTGTAGATTAATGATAAAAAGTCTTGTTAGTTGTGAAGATGATAAAATACTTAGCTCAGGTTTGGACATGTAATTCCACCAAATTGTTGTAATAATTAAATGTACAGAAGTTGCGTTTTATACTCATTATAAAAGAAAAAGCATGTTGAATTTGGAGAAATATTCAGAAATTATCATTCTAGACTGGTGATATTCTGACCCAGATGACCTAATTGAGTGATTATGTCAAGGTAATAAAGTGGCCAGAACTCAGTGAGTGATTCATCTTCATGAGCCAGTTGGCACAGTGTCCCATACAGAGAAGGTATTTAATAAACACTTATTGAATTGAAAGAGCACTGACTGTATTGGACTCTTGAACAAGCTTATAAATTTGTGCTATTGGTTACAAAAGGGTACCCAGGAAAAAAGTTAGAATAAACTCGTGCACATCTTGTCACCATTGTCAGAAAAGCAACTCAGAACTCATCTTCTGGTAATGGTGGATTTTGTGATCCAAAACCCAGCATGTTATAATTACAAAATATTTTTTCCTTTACTTGTCCTTTGCACATTTATGTGACACTTCTGTCATAATGCTAGTATTCTCATATAACAATGAAAAGATACAACTAGTGTAATTAGGGAGTAAATAAATGCATGTATGTAAGACTAGAAGCAAACAAGAAAAAGCAGGGAAGAAAATATACTGGTGAAAGAGTTGGTGATGTATATTTAGTGGTATAAGAAATAGGGACAGGGCTTTAGGATGCAGGACCAAGGTTGGCAGTAAAAGATAAGCAGTTTAGAAATCTCTCTGGAAACTGTTGAATCATGTTAGACCTGGCTAATAATCTGGTCCAGCTCTTTTATTTTACAAATGAGAGAACTAAAGCACTAGATAGATTATGTTTAAAACAACAACCCAGAAATCTACTGTTTTGGAGAATCAGGTGGTTAGTAGCCTGAAGGTAATGCATTTAAGCATCAAGGAATGCTAGTTCATCCTTTAGTGAGACCTTTCCTTAGGGAAAATGAAAAAATCTCAGTATTTCCATATTCATGCTTTTAAAGAAGTTCCAAATTTGTGTTATAAATAATGGTGTAACCTTAAGCCCAACTTTTGTGCCAGCCAGTACAAGTCAAAAGTCAGTGAGTTGAAGGTTTTTAGGATATTTATCCATTTTACCTTACATAGCACATAAGCTTATGAAAATCATTCTAGAGAGACCTAGGCAAATGGAAGTAACTTTTAGTCATAGTTTACCATTTCCCTTGACAGCCTTCTATAGAATTTTTTAAGGAGTTGCCATTGGACCTTGAGTTCAAGCCAGACTTTTATTTAGAAATACCACTTTCCAGTGTTTAGGCATTGTTGGCAAAGTCAGAAGGGTTCTGAGTTAATGACTGAGTTTCTTATTCATCATGAAAATATAGACTATCTTCTCTTCTCTTACCACCGCTCTTAGTGTTTTGCTTAGTTATATTGAGAAACAGCAGAGTACAGTGGAATAAGTATCATCTCTAGAAACTGGGGGTTTTGTTTCAAGGCCTGTCTCTGACCCTCACTCCCTGCCATCCTTGGGCATGTCCCCTGACCTCTGTCCCCTATAAAAGAAAGGAGTTAGATTAGATGATATGTAAGGCGCCTTCTAGCCTACTCTATGTTCTCTGAGTGTCTGCCCTTTGGGATATGCTCCTGAGGCCCTAGGACAGGGGTGGGGAACCTGTGGTGTTGAGGCCATATGTTGCCCTGTAGGTCCTCAAGTGCAGCCCTTTGATTTAATCCAAATTTCACAGAACTAAGATTTGTTAGGATTTGTTCTGTGAAGTTTGGATTCATTCAAAAGGCCTCACTTGAGGAGCTAGAGGGCCATATGTGGCCTCGAGGCCACAGGTTCCCCACTCCTGTCCTAGGACATTGGACTTGGCATGAGAATGGTTGCCTCAATGTCAGCTTATCACATTTGGAGTTGGAAGGGACTGTGGAGTTCACTTAGTTTAACCTCTTTTTCTCAGAAGAAGAAACCAAGGCTCAAAGAGATTGAGTAACTTGCCCAAAGCTGTATCCACCCCAAATGTTCATATGGACTATTTGTGCCTGACCTGTGGTAGAGCCTTCCAAGATTGTATTCATCTGATCAGTTGGTCAGACATGCTGTGCCTTGACTTCAACATAGTGATGTAATTTTGATCCCCTTTGAAAATGAAGGACACCAATCAACCTACCAACCATGGGTATTAGAGTCAGAATTTGAACCCAGGAATGCTTATTGAAGAGGTATAGTATGGGTATTAGTCAGAATTTGAACCCAGGAATGCTTATTGAAGAGCTGTAGTGCAGTGGAAAGAGGACTAGATTTGAATTCAGAGGACTTAGGTTTGAATCTATGCTATTTATGACTTATGTGACCTTGGGCAGCTCAGGTAATCTCTCTGGGACTCAGTCTCTTCACCTTTAAAGTGAAGAATTGTACTAGATGATCTTTTAGCTCTGAAATTATGATCCTATGATTCTGAATCCTCTAATGCTTCCCTTCCATTCTCAGCACTTGCTGGTGGAGTCTCTTGTACTGTCCTTTCTGGCCAGCAGTGATATAAGATGGTGGGTCATTAGGTGTTTTACTTTCCCTATTTGTAAAGTAGAGATGACATTTAACATCTCTTCGGTTCATAGGGACAATGTAACCTTGATGAAGAGACTTGCAAAATACTGAAATCATTTTCATCTTCTTTTGTAGTTTAAAGCAAGCAACTGTTGCCATCTAGTGGTCCTGATGTATATTTTGCCCAAAAAAGCAGGCAGCTTAATGGCTTGTTCAGCAACATCATAGTATTTGAAAGCCAGATAGAACCTTGACAATCATTTGGTTCTAGTATAACTTCAAAAACATAACAAAAACCTTGTTAATGCAGTTTTTTAATAAGATATCCTGTATTTTAAACAGTACTTAAAATCTCAACAAGCTATTTTACATTAAAAAATGACCCACTTTTAAGATAGTTAGTTAGACATGGTGCCTGGTGATTAATATAGGTGCAGTAACTGGTGAGCTAGCTTTTAAAAATTCTGATAAATTTGACTTTTGTTTTTTCTTAGGTTATTTGTTGTCAAAGCGTGAAGGCCAAGCAGGATCTCCAGAGAAACCATTATCTGATCTAGGGCGTCTTTCCTATATGGCTTACTGGAAAAGTGTAATATTGGAGTGCCTTTATCACCAAAATGACAAGCAAATCAGCATTAAAAAATTAAGCAAATTGACTGGAATCTGCCCTCAAGATATTACTTCCACACTCCATCACCTACGAATGCTGGACTTCCGTAGTGACCAGTGAGTATAGTATTTCCTAGAGTTAGTGGTATGGCCAGTGCTAGTGACATGGCCAGTGCTTCTACCAAAAATTTTTTTTTTTGTCTTCCACTCAACCCGTTTACCAAAACCTTGCTTTTGGAAGGCACCAGTGGCGTCTTTGCCAAAAACTAGTGGCTTTTCTCAACCCCTATTCTTCTTGACTTTTGAGGCATGCAATGCTGATCACCCTGTTTTCCTTGAAACTCTTTCTGGGGCTTCTGTATTCTATGTTATCTTTATTTTGCTTTTGGTAGTGGAAATAAGTCTGGATGAGAGAGGACCTAGAGTTGAATCTTGCTAATTGCATTTGTCAATTTTGTGATTTTAAATAATTTGCTATACGTCTTTGACCCTCAGTTTTTTCATCTGCAAAGTGGGTAAGGGGAGGCAGTAACCTATAGAGTCCCTTCTAGTTCTAAATCTAAGATCATGTACTTCTTTGACCTTTCCAAATTGCTAAGTCTTTGCTTTCCCCAAGGTACAATCCTTCCTTTTATTGTTCCTTTGTCTGAAAACTCTGTCTCTCAGATAACAGAACTTTTTCAACACTTCAATTATTACCTGTATATGAATGATTCTATGAATCCATTATCTCTAATTTTATGT
This sequence comes from Phascolarctos cinereus, assembly GCF_003287225.1. NCBI lineage: Eukaryota > Metazoa > Chordata > Mammalia > Diprotodontia > Phascolarctidae > Phascolarctos > Phascolarctos cinereus. The sequence goes on along the minus strand of NW_027555625.1, from coordinate 134,844,108 downwards.
AACCAGTTCTTCCACATTCATACTGACATTTCCACTCGGGTATTGCCATCACTTTAGCTTCAAGATACTCAGAATTCAATACTAAAACCTCCTACTGCAGCCTCCCCCTCCCCATCCAACCCTGGCAAACTGGCTCTTCTCCTAGTACCCTATTTCTGTCAATTGAACCAATATTTTCCCCATTCAAGGATGACATTCAGTACCATCCTTGAATCTTCCTTTCTTGAAAATTCCTTATATTTCGTTAGTTACCAAGTTCTGTCTTTTCTTCCATTTAAATGTTTCTTTCAGTCTTTCATCCTGTCATGATCTTAGTGTGAGTTTCCAGTACTTCTCTTATAGATTATTATAGTAGACTCACCTGGTCATCTTTCTGCCTCCAGTCTCTTTGCCTTCTCTTCTGTCTTTTACCCTGACACTAGATTAGTCATCTAAAATACCGTTTGCATTATGTCATTCACCTGCTCAAAAATCTTCAGTAATTTCCCACTGCATGTAGCATGGGTCAGCAAACTACAGCTGATGGCAACTTATTTTTATATATCTCTTGAGCTAAGAGTGGCTTTTACATTTTTAAATATAATAAAACTTTATTTAAAAATGTAAAAGTGTATGGACCTTATAAAAACAGCCTGCAGGGGTTTGGGCTGGTGGTAGTAGTTTGCCAGCTCCTTGCTTATAGGGTAAAGTTCAGACATCCCAGTTTGGCATTTAGGGTTCTACAGTTATGGCTCCAGCCTGCCCTGTCCAACCTTGTTTTCCACTAATCCCCACCATAAGCTCTTTTCTCCAGATAGGCCAGTTTTTCCAGCTGCAAAACACCACCCTTATTTCATCCTCCCAACTTTTGTTCATGTTGTTTCATATTGTTTGGAAGGCTATCCGCCTGTATAAATGTTAACCATTTTATAGGGCCCAGCTCAAGTTTCACTTCCTTGATAAAAGTCTTCCTTTGCTATTCTTAGTTCTCTCTAACCTGTGTTACTGTCTCTACTACTAATTTTGGCATTTAATTCATATATTGCCATATTTAACATAACTTTCATATATATATATATATATATATATATATATATATATGTATATATATATGTATATGTGTGTATACACACACACACACACACACACACACACACACACACACATACACACACACTAGGCAATTGGGGTTAAGTGACTTATCCAGGGTCACACAGCTAGTAAGTGTCAAGTATTTGGTCTGAGGCTGGATTTGAACTCAGGTCCTTCTTCAGGGCCATTGCTGTATCCACTGTGCCACCTAGCCACCCCTACTATTATATATTTCTTGAGGGCAAAAATTGTGTCTAATTCTTTATAACCCCTATAGCACTTAGCACCTAGTTGGGGCTCAGTAGTTACTTGATGAATTGAATTGATTACACTCAAATAATACTTATTCAGATTGGCTCCAGTAAGTTTTTATTTTCATATTAAATATATAACCTGTGTACAGAGGTACAGTGGCTGCTTCAAGTAAAAGTCCTTGTGCTGTGTGATTGTTTGAGTTGTGACTTGGACTAGTAGCTTCCCTTACTACCCGTACCCTCTACCCTTTTCATCATATTTTTTTTTTTTAGTCAGCAAGAATCTACTTTCTCTGCTCCCCCCACCCCATTCTCCCCAAAGAGAACAAAGGAAAAACAAAGCCCTTATTACGAACATGTATAGTCAAGCAAAAACACATTTCTGCATTGACCATGTTTAAAAATGTATATACTCTCTTATTTTCACTCTCAGTCCTTCATCCCTCCATTAGGGTGTAGGTCGCATGTTTTATCAGTATCCTCCGGAATTATAGTTGGTCATTACAGTAATCAGTTAACTGAGTTTTTCAAAGTTATTTGTCTTTATGATATTGTTATTATTGTATTAATTGTTCTTCAGATTCTTTTCACTTTGCTCTGCCTTAATTCATACAAGTCTTTCAGGTTTCTCTGAAAACTATCACTTTCGTTATTTCTTATAGCACAGTAGTATTCTGTCACATTTCTGTACAATTACTTTAACCTTTCCCCATCTTATTGGCAGCTCCTTAGATTCTCATTCTTTGCCACCTCAAAAGGAGCTATAAATCTTTTTGCCCATCTTTAGAATTTGTTTTCCTCCCTTAATGTATGTTCCTAAATCATTACTCTTTTTTCCCCCCTTTCCTCCCATTTCCTTGTTGTGTCAAATATATTTTTGTACCTAACTCTTGTGTGTGTGTGTATTCTCTTCCCTCTCTGCTTAGGTCAGATCAGAGTGAGTTTTAAGTTTTAAGTGTCAATTGTTCCTCTCTTTCTCCTTATATATTTAGATGCCTACTTGGTCATCTGGAATATGTGAGACAATTTTCCCTAAATCTCCCCCCCCCCCCCCAACCTCATGTATTCCACTTGTCTTCTTTCCATTCTTCTCTTAGGATCCTCAAGACATAAAAGAACCTCTCATCAGTCTTGTCTAGACTACCCCTGTGACCCCAGATTTGAATGTAAACAGTTTATCTCATCTTGATCCTCATGACTGTTGATTTGTGTTTACCTTTTTTATGTTTATCTTAACTCCTGTGTTTAAACTTCAAAATTTCTATAGAACTCTGATCTTTTCATCAAGAATACTTGGAAGTGTCATCTATTTCTTAAAATTGTTTTCTTCTCTAGAATTCTCAGTTTTACTGGGTAAGTTATTCTTGTCTGTAAGCCTGTATTTATTGCCTCCTAGAATATTGTATGCCAAGTTCTCTGCTCCTTTATAGTGGTAGCTACTAAATCATGGCTTCTTCGTATTTAAATTCTATCTTTCTGACTGCTTGTAGTATTTTTTCTTTGACTTTGAAGTTCTGGATTTTGGATTTCTGGGATGTTTCTGAGAGTTTTCATTTGGGAATTTCTTTTAGGAGGAGGTGACCAATATATTTTTTCTGTTTCTGCTTTACCCTTTGGTTCTAAGAGGTCTGGGCAGTTTCTTTTTCTTTTTCTTTTTTCTTTTTTTTTTGTTGGGCTAGGCAGTAGGGTTAAGTGACTTGACAGAGTCAAACAGCTAGAGAGTATTATGAGTCTGAGGCCGGATTTGAACTCAGGTCCTTCTGACTCCAGGGCCAGTGCTGTACCCACTGCGCCACCTAGCCGCTCCCTGGGCAGTTTCCTTTTAAGATTTCTTGAAATATGGCTAGGTTCTGTTTTAAGTCAAGGTGTTCAGATAGTCCATTGATTCTTTTCTTTCTTTAATTTTTTTGGGATAAATTTTATTATTTATTTTAAACTTAAATACAGTACGAGAAAAGAAAAAAATTGCCACGTACACAGCAGAATGAGAAAATTCAATATAAAACAGTAAATTTCCATTTCAAGAAAACTCATGTAATAAATACTACACATTGTTTTCAAAGCTGTCCAGCTTTTCTTTGATTCCTTGTAGGTTTTCTTTTGTTCTCTGCTATGTACTTTTTACCTTAGTTTTTCCTCCTCCTTCTCTTCCCCCCTAACCTCTTCCCCATCTCCGCCCTAAAGAAGGCTATAGTTAAGTGTGGATACGTGTGTGGATACGTGCGCGCGTGCGCGCACACACACACACACACACACACACACACACGTTTATAGGTATCCAGAAGCATACACATATACACACATATACAGTCATACACATATATGTAAAACTGTACTATGCTTATTTCTACTTGTCATCTGTTTCTCTGAAGGTGGATAGCATTTTCCTTTCTTAGTCCAAGTCTTCCCATGTTTTTCTAAATCAACCGTCTCATCATTTCCTACACCACAGCAATATTCCAAGCCAATCATATCCTATCTGAGAGATTGTCTATGAAATTTTTTTCTAATTTTCTGCATTCTATTCTTGGCTCCATAGGTTTTATTTATACAGGAAAATTTTAATTCAAAATAATCAAGATTATCCATTTTATATTTCAACAATGGGTTACCTTATAATAGAGTTTAAGGTCTGATACTGCTGAATATGCTTCCTTTACATCTTTTTTCCCTGGTTTCTTTGAAGTCTCTGACCTTTTGTTCTTCTATATGAACTTTGTTATTTTTTCTAACTCAGTGAGATAATTTTTTAGTAATTTAATTGAGATGGCATTGAATAAATAGATTAGTTAGGTAAGATTGTTATTTTTTTATTATTGGCTTTATCTACTCATGAATAATCAGTATTACTTCATTTATTTAGATCTGACTTTATTTGTATAAAAAGCATTTTATATTTTTGTCCTGTGTCTGTTTTAGCAGGTGTACTCTCTGGCATTTTATACTGTCCAGGTATTTTAAATGGTCTAAAACGGTATTAAATAATATTTGCTGACACATGGTATAGTTTCCCTATTTTTCTTTTGATTAAATGTATTTTAGCTTTAACTTTGAGATCATGATTACCACCCCTGCTTTTTTTTTTTACACATTTCTGCTCCTAACCTTTATGTTATCTTTGTGTGTCTCTCTCATTTTTATAGTGTTTCCTGAAAGCAACATACTGTTGAATTCACATTTTTAATCTGATTTCCGTTTCCATTTTATGGATAAATTCATTCACATTCTAAGCTGTAATTACTTGTTGTCTGTTTTTCTCCTTCCTGTTTTTTCCTCTCTATCCTTCTCACTCTGTTCCTGTCCTTCACTCCTCTGCTTTACTTCTGTGTACTACCTTGCCTTCCTATTCTTTAACCTACCCACCCCTCCATTATCCTCTCCCCCAGCCCTATCCCTTTGTCTTCTTATTTGTTTCTGTATTTAAAAGGCTTTTATATCTTTCTAGATATATATGTTGTTCCCTCTTTAACCCATTCCCTATGTGAGTAAGGTTCCATCACTACTTGCCTTCCCCCCATTAGCTTTTTCTGTATCAGTTTTTCCTTTCATGCCTCATTTGTGTAAGGTAATTACTCCCTTTTAATCTCTCCTTACAATTTTATTTTTTTAGAATCACCTCTTCATATACAGCTCAGCCCGTGCCTTTTTTTCAAACTACCCAAATGATGATGACAGATGAAGAGTACTCATGATATTTTCACATATAAGTAATAAACAATTTGACCTCATTGAGCACCTTGTAATTGGTCTTTAATGTTTACTTTACATTTCTCTTAGATGTTATATATTGAATTTTACCTTAAATTCTGCTGTTTTGTCACAAATAACTGAAAGTCTTTCAGTTCATTAAATGTCTTTTTTTTTTTTCATTCAGGATTATAATTAACTTTGCTGGTAAGTTACCCTTGGTCGTAATCCCATCTCTTTTGCTCTGTGAAGGACCCATGGTCCTTCAGTGTAGTAGCTCCTAGGTTTTGTGTAATCCTTATTATTGTTCTGTGATATTTAAATTTTTTTTTTCTTGTTGCTTCCAATATTTTCTTCTTAGCCTGGGAGCTTTGAAACTTGGCTATGATAATTCTTTTAAGTTTTCCTCCTGGGATCTCTTTCAAGTGCTCATTGGTGGGTTTTTTTTTTGTACTTCTGCTTTGCCTTCTTATTCTAGAACTTCAGGGTAATTTTCCTTGATAATTTCTTTTTTAAAAAATTTTATTAATTTATTTTGATTTATCAATAATCACTTCCATATGCTTTTGAGTTTAAAATTTTTATCCCCCTTTCTCCACACCACCTTCCTTCCCCAAGATGGTGCACAATCTGATATAGGCTATACATTTACATTCCTATTAAACGTATTTTCACATTAGTGATGTTGTAAGTAAAAATTAAAACCAATAGGAGGAACCATCTCAATCTCTTCTCCAAGTCACTTGTTTTTCTGATGAAATGTTTAGCATTCTCTTCTCTTTTTTCATTCTTTTGATTTTGTTTTATTCTTTCTTGATATCTTATAGTGACATTAGCTTCCTTTTGCCCAATTCTAATTTTCAAGGAATTATTTTCTTCCTTAAGTTTTTGATTCTGTATTTCAAGTTGGTTGTTTTTCTTTTTGTAATTTTCTTGATTTTCTTGGATTGCTCTTATTTTTTTCTTCCCTGATTTTTCCTTGATCTCTCTTATTTCATTTTTAAAGTCCTCTTTAAGTTCCTCTAAGAACTCTCTTTGTGCTTGGGACCTTTTGACATTTCTCATTGAAAAACGAGTGGCTTTGTTTTTTTCGCTCCGTTATCTTCCTCTGAATATGAACCCAAATCTTTTCTATTCCCATAGTAGCTATCTATGGTTGGGTTCTTTCTCCTTTGCTTACTCACATTTATCTATCTTTCTATCTATCTATCTATCTGTCTGTCTATCTATCTATCATTTTGTTTTGTTTTTAGCAGCTATTAGTGTAATCAAGTTATAGTCCCAAGGTATGGGGAATAATGTCCCAAGTCTCAGGTCCTTCTTACTGTTATTTTCTGAGGTCTATCCCAGGGCTCAATCTTGGACTCTTCACTCCTAAGCCACAGCTAGGACTCCTAACCACACTCCTGCAAATGATCTTGCTCCCTGTGGTCCCTTGAGTGTCTGCAAACTACAGCTGTTCTCTCTGCCCTGGAACTGAAACCAGGGAATCTGCTCTCCTGCAAGTGCACAGCCAGCCGTTGCAGCGCTGCATTCACCAGGTGTGTGCTAGCTCCTTCTCCCCCATAGCCACAGCCTGCACATCTGTTCAGCACAGCTGCATTTGGAGTCCGTTTGCTTGATGGTGGAAGGTCCTCCAGTCTTTTCCTACTTGGCTGTCAGACACCCATACTGTCCATGAGATGACAGTTTCTAAGTCTGAGGCTGCCTCCCAACCCAGCTGCCCCCAGAGCTTGTTGTGTTGTTTGCCATTCTGCAGTCAGATTGGAGATGTTTGCATTTCACTGTGGCTGAACCTTCACCCCTGGAAGGAGGTCTGTTCCTTCCTGGATCTTCTCAAGTTGTCTTAGGAGAACAAATGTTTAACCCTAACTTTTGTTCATTTCTGCTGCTCCACATTCCTCTGAGGCAATGTTCTGTCTTTTTTTGTAGAGGAAATTTGGAGAGCCAAAAGTTTTCTCACCTACTGTACCATCTTCCCAGAATCCTCTCTAGTTCATTGACACTTAAATTTTTTCTCCATGATCCCTTTTCTAGGTCAGTTGTTTTTACTATGATATAACTTACATTTTCTCCTATTTTCCCCTCATGTTTGCTTTAATATTTCTTCATTTGTTTTTTTAAGAGTCATTGGTTTCTTCTGTTTGATCTATTCTAATTTTCAAGGAGTTTGTTGCCTGAGCAGGATTTTATACCTCTTGTGCCAAGCTGTTAATTCCCTTTGTAGTTCTTTCTTCCATAGCTCTCATTTCTTTTCCAATTTTTTCCTCAAGTGCTCTCATATAATTCATTTAAAAATTTTTAAAAAATTCTTATTTCAGCTTTTCTGTTCTGGTTGAACTTGTTCCCAGCTATTTTTTTTTCCCTCTGAGGCTTTGCTTATAGATGTTTTGGAGTCATTCTCTTTTTCTGTGTTTGTGTCTTGAACATTTCTGCCCCCATAATAGCTCTTTAGAATAGGATTCTTTTGGTCATTCTTCCAGCCTGCTACCTAACTTTGTATTTGATTTTAATGCTGGGTTCTGCACACTTCTGGAGGAAAGGTCTGAGCTGATTCTGTTGATGCCTTCTATTCCAGGATCTCAGGGACAGGCTGGAAACCTACAAGCTTTCAGTGTTCATTCCCAAAAAGGTCTCATCCCATAGTCTGATTGCTGCCCCTTGTTCTGAACTCTGTAGGTTTCTGACCTGGGTTTAGAGCTGAGTACCAAGTCTGTGGGCTTTCTCCATTTGAGTTTCCATAGGTTGCTGCTGACAGAGAAACTCTTCTCTGTTGAGTGACAGAACTGCAGGCTTTAAACTGGACAAGATGCTGGAACTGCGATCCAGCCTTGCTTCTTCTTCTCCGAAGTCCGCTCTGGATGTGTGACCTAGAAACTGGGTAGTGGACACCAAAGCTTCTTGTTGACACTTGTTACTATATTCTGTACACAGTGCCCCAGTACGGGTCTGGGACCTCCTTTTGCCTCAGTGAACAGCTTCTTACTTACTATGCGCTGAAGTACTCCCCACATATCCTGAGGTTTGTGGTCAGTCCTTCACCTGTCAGTCTGTCTCTTTATGCTCTTCATTTCCCACTGTTGGACTTCTCCATTACATCCCCAGGAACCTCATCATCCTGCAATATCACATCAGCCCTGGTACTCAGATTTCATCAGTGTCCTCTTGCTTGATACCTCTCTTATTGGAAAATGAAGAATAGAACTTCCCCCCCAAAACTCTCCATTTAATAAGGGTGCCCAGGCTAGCCATCTCTTCATTTTCCACACAGCTTGCATACCTTTGGACTTCTCCATCAAGCTCCTACTTCCATCCCCACACCCCTTCTTAGCTTCCTTTTATGTGTTGTTCTCCCTCCCCCCCCCATCAGATTGTAAAGGTAGGGACTGTCTTTCTTTCTCATATCTGTATCCTTAGTGCTTAGCTAAGTGCCTGGAACATAGTAAGCACTTAATACATGTTTATTGGCTGACTGTGTTGACTCACTATGACTTTTTATGTATCTTTCTTATCAGGATTTGATCTAGTTCATTTTCTACTGTGTGTGTGTGTGTGTGTGTGTGTGTGTGTGTGTGTGGTGTGTGTGTGTTTAGGGGTGGGGGCAGAATGATTACATCTTTTTTTATGCCCTTGAGTCATGGTAGTTTTTGCCATAATACGTAAAAACCATAATTTTGTTTCATAAAGCTGTTAGATGCTTGTTTTTCTTCTTTCAGGCCAACTGTTGTTCTATAACACATCAGTATTTCAGATGTTCCATTATTTCTTCAGTAGGGGCATTCCTTATTCAATCTGCCAATCTACAAGCATTTATTATGTATCTACCATCTGGCAGGGACCATACTAGGTGCTGGGGTTACTAATACAAAAATTAAAATAATTCCTGGTCAAAAGGAGTTTATTTCCTAATGGGGAAGACAAGTACAGTGTGCGCATGCGCACGCACACATGTGTACACACACACACACCCCCACACCAAATGAATACAAAGTAGTTAAATAGAAGGTATTTTGGTAGGGACAGTGCTAGCAGTTGGGGGCATCAGGAAAGGCGTGTACAAGATAGTACTTTAGCTAAGTCTTAAAGGAAATTAGTTCTAAGATATGGAGATGGAAAGGAGAAATATTCTATTTACTTGAGATAACGCAAGTTCAAAGGCTTAGAAATGGGAGATATATAGCGTAATGGATGAGGAATAGAGTAGGACAGTTGGCTTGATTGCAGAGTGAGGGAGGAGATGCAATGTCCAATGAGTCTGGAAAGAAAGTTTGGGGCTAGGTTGTAAAGAACTTTAAAAGTGAGCTAGAGTAGTTTATATTATATGGTAGAATAGCAGTTCTCAAACTTTTTGGTCTCATGGGCCCCTTATAGTCTTGAAAATTGATGAGGACCTTTGCATACTCTTCAAAATGATTGAAGATTCCAAAGAGCTTTTGTTTATGTGGGTTTTGTTTATTGATAATTGTTGTCTTAGAAATTAGAGCTGATAAAATTTTAAAATGTTAATCCATTGAAGAACAGTGATAAACCCATTACATGTCAACATAAAAATTTTTATGAAAAACATCATTTTCCAAAACAACAACAAAAAATTAGAAGGGCTTTGTTTTACACATTTTTCTAAGTCTCTTGAATGTCTAGCTTAATAGATAGCTGGATTCTCATATCTGCTTCTACATTCAATCTGTTGTGATATGTTGTTTTAGTTGAAATATATGAAGAAAATCTGGCTTCTGATGTGTAGTTGGAAAAGGAAGGATATGTTAATAGGCAAATAATGTTTTAATGCTACTATGAACATAGATTTGACTTCGTGGACCTCCTGAAAGAGTGGAGTGCTCAGACCACTCTTTGAGAACTACTATCCTACAGATGATAGAGAGCCACTGGATTTGAGTAGGAGACTGACATAGTCATATCTTTGTTTAAGGAAAATCATTCCATAGCAGTACTTAGGATAGACTGGAGTGGGGAGAGACTGGAGGCAGGGAGACCAACTAGAAAGTTTTTACCATTACCTTGTTGAGAAGTGATAAGGTAGTTATGTGAGTAGAGAAAAAGGGTTGGATTTGGGAGATGTTTGGAAGGTACAAATGGCAAGATTGGCAACTGATTGTATACATGAGGTGAGGGAGAATAAGTACAAACTTGGGAGATTGGCAGGGTGTGTTTTTAACCGAAATAGGAAAGATTGAAAGAGGGAAGGATTTTAGAGGGAAATAATAATAGTAATAACAGTAATAAAGGTTTGTGAAGTGCTTTATGTATATTACCTAATTCATAAAGATAATTAATTTTTGGACAAATTGAGTTTGAGTTGTCTTTGGGACATCCAATGTGAAATGTCCAATAGGCTGTTAGTGATAGCAGGACTGACTCTTGAGTGAGAGACTAGGGCTGGACATGTAGATGTGGGAATCATCTACATAAAGATGATACCCTTGGAAATTAATAAGGTCAAAGAGAAAATATAGAGAAAGAAGAGAAGAGGGCTTAGTACAGAACTTTGGGGAATTCCCAGTTAGGTATTGTAATGCGACTGAAGAGCCAGAAAAGGAGACTGAGAAAGAGGAGATCAAGAGAAAGCAATGTCACAAAATACCATAGTGTATAAAAAGTACCTAGGAGGAGGAGGTAGTCAAAATTGTCAAATAATAATAGTTATCACTTATATAGCGCTTTAAGATTTGCCAATCACATTTAAAAATTTTTCTTTCTTTCCTCACGTCCACCTTGAGCAGGAGATGTTGTTATTATCCCCATTTTTAAGTTGAGAAAATTGAGGAAGACAAAGGGCAAATGACTTGCCCCAAATCACATAGCTAATAAGTGTCTGAGGCTGGATTTGAACTCAGGTCTTCCTAACTGCAGGCCCAATGTTCTGTGCCACCTAGATGCCTCTGATATAATAGATGGGCCGAGAAGGATGAGGAAGACTTTAAGATTTGGTGACTAAGACATTGTTGGTAACTTTGGAGAGAGAAGTTTCACTTGAATGATGAGATGGAAAGCTAGATTGAAGAGAATTGAGTAAGAGAAAGAAGAAAAAGGAGAGGCAAGGAGTGGAGATAGGTTTTAAGAATTGGCTGATAAAGGGGAGAGCTATAGGGTTTCAGCTTAAGGGTATGGAAAGTAGAAGTAATCTAAGGCTGAACCAGATTTGACAAGAGATCCAGATTTGACAAGAGCTGAGTTGTAATTTATTGTACCTTAAAATCTGTTATTTTGCTGATTTTGTTCTTATTCCTTTTGAGCTTAGACTGACTTTTATACATGAAGGGAATCTTAACAACCTTTGCATCACTGAAGTAGCAATAACACTTTAGCAATGTTCACCTAGTTACAAGGAACTTTATTCAACTCCATTATAATTTTATTATAACATACCTTCATACCTCTCTTATACCAGTTAATAGTTTTCTGTCTTATATTATAGCTATTTATGTACTTATCTTCCCTACTTGATTATAAGCTTCTGGAGGACAGAGAGGTTGTCTTATTTGTCTCTGTTGAATTGTTAGAATAAAAACTATTATGATAAACTCTTTGATCAGTCAGCTGGTAACGTTGGTCGAGTATCTGCTTTAGGAAAGATGCTGCTTTAAGCACTCCTGGAGATGTAGAGAAGTGTAAGATGTGGTTTGTGCCTCAGAGAGCTTACATTCCTTGGAAATTTGGGGAGAGAAAATAGAAACATGTGAGGAGTTGGCTAGCACTACCAGAGGAGATAACATCAATCACAAGGTCATGTGAGATTAGTACAGAATGTGTTACAAACATTAAATGCCATAGGAGCTGAGTATGGAGATGTCACTATACTTGGGGTATTCTGAAAAGTAAATGCAGGAGTACTGGAAGCTGAGTCTGGAAGGATTGAGTAGGTTGTGGATAGGTAAAGCAGGGAAGGCAAGAGAGTGTGTTCAGAGGACGGTGAGGAACCTTCATGTGGTTGTATTTGGGGATACAATGCTCTGAGGTACATTTCTTGGGCTGTCCACGTGGCTGGCTGCTCCTTTCTTTGTAAAGTAGGATATGTGGAACATTCATCATCATCATTACCTACATTTCTTTGTGGTCAGCTTATTTGTAGCTTTGTGTGTGGTCCACACATCATTGACTACTTTAGACTTTTTTCTGATTACAGATTTGTGATTGTCCGCCGGGAAAAACTGATCCAGGATCATATGGCAAAGCTTCAAGTGAATTTGAGACCTGTCGATGTAGATCCTGAATGTTTGCGTTGGACTCCTGTCATTGTCTCCAATTCTGTAGTCTCAGAGGAAGAGGAAGAGGATGCAGAGGAAGGAGAAAATGAAGAGCAGCAGTGCCAGGAGAAGGAACTGGATTCCAGTGTAAGGGTATAAGTAAAGGTTCTTCTCCTCCCCCCGCCTTCCCCCTGTTCCCCTCCCCTCCCATCAAGGTCAAAAGCATCTTCGGAGGTATTATGTTACATTGGAAAGCATGTGGGTGTGTGGAGTCAGAGGACCTGGGTTCAAATCCTATCTCTATCACAGTTTGCTGTAAAATTCAAGGGAGGGAGACTAGATGGTCTCTGTAGCCTCTTTCACCTCCTCATCTGATCCTGTGATTCCTATGTTTCCAGCCATCTTCAGTGTTTGTGGTGTATGATGAGAGATTTCATGATTTATTTTGGCAGTATCTGCCCAGCAAAGCTGATTTACACATTCAGTGATCTAATAGCAGAACATTTAGGAAGATTGGTTTGGTGCAGTGGAAAAAAAGAACTGAATTTGAAATCACAAAGCTTGACTTCAGGTTTTAGCTCTGCCTCTTACCAACAGTGACTTTGGGTAAATTACCTCATCTCTCTGGGCCTCAGCTTCTTCGTCTTCAAAAAGAGGGGGTTGAAAAGGATGATTTTTAAGGTTTCTTCCAGCTTTAAGTCTATGTTCTGACAATCTGTATTTTGTTATTCTTGGCTGCTGTGAACAAAATCATCATGATGTGTTTCTTATGGAAATTTTATTTTGAAGTTATAGGTGGACACCTAATTTCTAAGCAATTCAGGTTACTTTATTAAGGAAAATGTTATGAATCTGAAAATCAGGCATAATGAAATTGAATAAATTTCCCTTGGGATAAAACTGATAAAAGTGTTTGTGTGTGTGCATCCATAGGTAGATCATAAAATTGTGTAAGTGTTTTCCTGTCAAAAAACTGTATTTCATTCTCTGGATTTTAAATTATATATCATACGCTGCATGGAAAACCTTTTCAGTTCTGTATGATTATGGATGCATTTTTAGTCCCTTAGGTTATGGATATTATATTAAATATCTAAGTGTTTTAAAAAGCTAGCTGTCATTTTTGCTTCCATTTTCTTTTTTTCTTAACAGCTTAGTTTTTCTTTCCTGCCTTGTCTTAGCACCTAAAATGTTGGAGGCGGTAGGTATAACCAGCAGGATACTGAAAAAAACTAACTAATTTTTTTATTTTTTTGGAATCAGATGGTAAAATCAGTGTCTTGGGAGAAAAAAGAAGATTCATATTCAATAGAGAATGAAAAGAAGCCAGATATTATTGCACCAGCTAATTCTACACGACTAAACAAGGAAGTTCTTCCCCTGGATAGTCTGCCAGCAAATAGTCAGCCATCTCGGAGAGGCCGATGGGGACGAAAGAACAAAAAAGTCGAGAGCCTTTTAGTGAGAAAGATTCTAAACTTCCCTTGGAAGAAACACCATCAGTTCCTCGGGGGAGATATGGTGAATGTGAGGAAAAATCTGAAGCCTCCCAGGAACAGTTCACTGAGAGTGAAGAGCAATCTGCAGCTTTAGAGGGGAGGTTTGGCAAAGATGAAAAGCCAGAAGTCCCCAAAAGGCGACTAACTGAAAGTGTGGAGATATGGCGAGGACCATTGAAGAAAAGCCCGGAGCCCCTCAAGTGCAGATTATCAGAGGGGAGTGATAGACTGCCTCACCGGTATAATGATGGAGACAGAGCCATTTTAAGGGGCTTTAGTGAGAGCAGTGAAGAGGAGGAAGAACCTGAGAGTCCTCGGTCAAATTCACCACCTGTGCTTACTAAGCCCACATTAAAACGAAAGGTATAGTGCATTATATTTCCTGTCTTCTAATTGTAGCTTAAAATGTGGGTTTACTTCTTCCTGTAATATTGCAGGAGCTAGCACATAAAATTTGTCGCTTTTGTCTTTAAAATTATATGTATTTGTGTCATGTAGCCAGTGACTGGTCTTCCAGACACAAATTTGATATGTTTGTCACTCTGTGATGGATACAGAAAATATTTCAACATAACCTTCAGGGATTGGCTGAAAGGTTACATGCTTATTTGAAAGCAGGTAAATGACAAACTTTTGTTTTGAAATTTAAACTATGATTTGCAGGAGATTTGAAACACTTTTCTTCTTTTAGTCTTCAGGGATGGTGTAGAGGTGTTTATGATGAGACAGCAGGGCCAGATATTGAGTTAGGAAGGAACTGGGTAGTGATTTTCTCCAGGGCCCTCAGAGGACAGTGTGGCTCTGCCATTGTTCCTGTGTGCCCCATTCTCCCCACCAGTTCCTTTTATTGTTCCCTTTCCCTGAAATGTTTTGGTTCAACCTTATTTAATAGATCCTTTTTTGAACAATGATGTGTGGCAAATGCTTTTGTAGTAGATACTTCTCTGAACAATAGTAACTCTGGCCAAGGTTCAAGGCGGGCATAAGCTCCGCAATTGTATATTTTAGGGAGTGTCGTGATAGAAATGTCACCTAGAGCCTGATGCAAGTAAGCCAGAGTGTCTTCACTTCTAGTGGCTGTGTAAGTTTCCAGGCACCTCTGCAGATGGGCATCTGGTTCAGGATCAGGATACCAGTTTCACTCATGGACTCACTCCAGTTCATAACTATGTGGCATGATTAATTTCTTCAGTAGTGTAATTTTTCCACAGCATTTGAAAATTATATTTTTAGTAGGAGACTAAAATGGAAATTAAAGGAATGACATTCTGACTGGCTCTGTGGTTAGCTGCATGTTCACAAACAAATTTCTTAGTTTTCATATCTTATTTTTGTACTTTCTATACCTTGGAAGGAATAATCTACTTTTTCCTCTCCCACAGAGGCTCATTAAAAGACATTATTAATAAAATAATGTGTAATGCATTTTGAGGTTCTTAATAAAACAACACTAAATAAATTAGAATTAATATTAGTAATCTCTTGTGACTGTACTATCAGATTCATTCTATAGCTAATGCCTTTTGTGACACACTTAATATTACAAAATTGCTTTTATTTTTTAATAGCTTCATTATCATCAAGTGTGTAAACTTCGATTTAGTATTTCTATATACTGTGTTGCCTTTTTTCTAGCATAGTTTCCTCTTTATAAACCCTCTGGAAGATTTATACTGATATTCTATTAACCTTCTTTTTCTTTCTTTTTTTTTTTCCCTGTTAACTTTCTTAAGTTCTATAAGGCAAACTCTTTTTGTTCTCATTTGACTCAAGGCATGGAGAAGTTGTGCATTACCTCTGGGGAGAGGAAAAATTATTTCAGTACTGAAGGTCTCTTTCTGTCTCCCAGGCTATTCTTTCCCTTTGTCAAATAGGTTAAAACAAAAGTAAATGAATCCTATCTGATCTTTTTAAGGATAACATGACTCAACATGTAAAACACTTTACAAACTTTAAATTTCAACATAAATGCTATTATTATTTTTAGGCACACCAGTTTAATCTATGTAGCTGCCCTTCACCTCTGTAACCATGTGTATAGCATCTAAGTTAAGAAGAATTCATACATTTTAGAAACATCTAGTGATGGACAGTAGTTATCCCACCCCCCCCCAATATGTCTGAATACTGTGAAATTGGAAGGGGGAAACACACATCTGTCACCAACAGAAATGGGAATACTCTGTTTATTAAATTGTCTCACTTCTGGTTCTGGTGGTTTGGTTTTATTGGGTGACTAAAGGAAAATTCTTTATTTTAAAAACAGAAACCAATTCTTCACCGGAGAAGGAGAGTCCGAAAGCGAAAACACCATAATAGCAGTGTGGTCACAGAAACTATCTCCGAGACCACAGAAGTGTTAGATGAACCTTTTGAAGATTCTGACTCTGAGAGGCCAATGCCAAGATTAGAACCTACATTTG